>NC_135232.1:602379189-602979189 GCF_051348905.1 Ranitomeya variabilis | reverse complement strand
AGAAATGGTCTTTCTGAAGCCATTAAAGATGTGATGGTGGGGTTTCCTATCCCTACAGGTCTTAATGATTCAATGGCTCTGGCCATTCAAATTGATCGACGTTTGCGGGAGCGCAAATCTGTTAATCCTTTGGCGGTGCTGTCTGAACGGTCACCTGATTCTATGCAATGTGACAGAATTCTGACCAGAGCCGAGCGACAAAATCATAGACGTCAAAATGGGTTGTGTTTCTACTGTGGTGATTCAACACATGTTATCTCAGCATGCTCTAAACGCTTAAAAAAAATGTTAATCCTGTCGCCATTGGTACTTTTCAGCCAAAGTTTATTTTGTCTGTGACTTTAATTTGTTCATTATCTTCTTACTCAGTTATGGCTTTTGTGGATTCTGGTGCTGCTTTAAGTCTGATGGATTTGTCATTTGCCAAGCGCTGCGGTTTTGTCCTGGAGCCTTTGGAAAATCCTATTCCTCTTAGAGGAATTGATTCTACGCCATTGGCAGAGAATAAACCTCAGTATTGGACGCAAGTGACCATGTGCATGACTCCTGTACATCAGGAGGTGATTCGTTTTCTGGTACTGCATAAAATGCATGATGTTGTCGTTTTGGGTCTGCCATGGTTACAGGCCCATAATCCAGTTTTAGATTGGAAAGCTATGACTGTGTCTAGTTGGGGGTGTCAGGGGATTCATGGCGATTCTCCATTAGTGTCTATTGCTTCTTCTACTCCTTCTGAGATCCCTGAGTTTTTGTCAGACTTTCAGGATGTATTTAATGAGGCCAGGTCCAGTGCCCTTCCTCCTCATAGGGACTGTGATTGTGCTATAGATTTGATTCCTGGTAGTAAATTTCCTAACGGACGACTCTTTAATTTATCTGTGCCAGAGCATGCCGCGATGCGGAGTTATATAAAGGAGTCTTTGGAGAAGGGACATATTCGCCCATCCTCTTCTCCTCTTGGTGCAGGATTCTTTTTTGTGGGCAAGAAAGACGGGTCTTTGAGACCTTGTATAGATTATCGTCTTCTGAATAAGATCATGGTTAAATTTCAGTATCCTTTGCCATTGTTGTCTGATTTGTTTGCTCGGATTAAGGGATCCAGTTGGTTCACCAAGATAGATCTTCGTGGTGCGTATAACCTTGTGCGCATAAAGCAGGGAGATGAATGGAAAACGGCATTTAATACGCCCGAGGGTCATTTTGAGTACCTGGTGATGCCTTTTGGATTATCTAATGCCCCTTCTGTGTTTCAGTCCTTCATGCATGACATCTTCCGGAAATATCTGGATAAATTTATGATTATTTATCTGGATGATATTTTGGTTTTTTCTGATGATTGGGAGTCCCATGTGAACCAGGTCAGGATGGTGTTTCAGGTTCTGCGGGAGAATGCTCTATTTGTGAAGGGCTCAAAATGTATCTTTGGGGTACAGAAGGTTTCTTTTTTGGGTTTTATTTTTTCCCCTTCTACTGTGGAGATGGACCCAGTCAAGGTCCGTGCCATTCATGACTGGACTCAGCCCACGTCTGTTAAGAGCCTGCAGAAGTTCTTGGGCTTTGCTAATTTTTACCGTCGGTTTATCGCTAATTTTTCCAGCGTGGTTAAACCTTTGACGGATATGACCAAGAAGGGTTCTGATGTTGCTAATTGGTCTCCAGCGGCTGTGGAGGCCTTTCGGGAGCTGAAGCGTCGGTTTACTTCAGCGCCAGTCTTGTGCCAGCCGGATGTCTCTCTTCCCTTCCAGGTTGAAGTTGATGCTTCTGAGATTGGTGCAGGGGCCGTTTTGTCGCAAAAAAGTTCTGATGGCTCCGTGATGAAGCCATGCGCCTTCTTTTCTAGAAAATTTTCGCCTGCTGAGCGGAACTATGATGTTGGTAATCGGGAGTTGTTGGCTATGAAGTGGGCATTTGAGGAGTGGCGACTTTGGCTCGAGGGAGCTAGACATCGTGTGGTGGTCTTGACTGATCATAAAAATCTGATTTACCTCGAGTCTGCCAAGCGCCTGAATCCTAGACAGGCTCGTTGGTCGTTGTTTTTCTCCCGTTTTGACTTTGTGGTCTCGTACCTGCCTGGTTCGAAGAACGTGAAGGCTGATGCACTTTCTAGGAGTTTTGTGCCTGACTCTCCGAGAGTCTCGGAGCCAGCTGGTATTCTCAGAGAGGGAGTGATTTTGTCTGCCATTTCCCCAGATTTGCGACGAGTGCTGCAGAAATTTCAGGCTGATAGGCCTGATCGTTGCCCACCAGAGAGACTGTTTGTCCCTGACAGATGGACCAGCAGAGTTATTTCTGAGGTTCATTCTTCGGTGTTGGCGGGACATCCTGGGATTTTCGGTACCAGAGATTTGGTGGCTAGGTCCTTTTGGTGGCCTTCCTTGTCGCGGGATGTGCGTTCTTTTGTGCAGTCCTGTGGGATTTGTGCTCGGGCTAAGCCTTGCTGTTGTCGTGCCAGCGGGTTGCTTTTGCCCTTGCCTATCCCGAAGAGGCCTTGGACGCACATTTCCATGGATTTCATTTCGGATCTTCCGGTATCTCAGAAGATGTCTGTCATCTGGGTGGTGTGCGATCGTTTTTCTAAAATGGTCCATTTGGTGCCCTTGCCTAAGTTGCCTTCCTCCTCTGATTTGGTTCCTTTGTTCTTTCAGAATGTGGTTCGTTTGCACGGCATCCCTGAGAATATTGTGTCTGACAGAGGATCCCAGTTTGTGTCCAGATTCTGGCGATCCTTTTGTGCTAAGATGGGTATTGATTTGTCTTTTTCGTCGGCTTTTCTTCCTCAGACTAATGGCCAGACCGAGCGAACTAATCAGACGTTGGAGACTTATTTGAGATGTTTTGTTTCTGCTGATCAGGACGACTGGGTTACCTTTTTGCCACTGGCCGAGTTTGCCCTTAATAATCGGGCTAGTTCTGCCACTTTGGTTTCACCCTTTTTCTGCAACTCTGGTTTTCATCCTCGTTTCTCCTCGGGCCAGGTTGAACCTTCTGACTGTCCTGGGGTTGATTCTGTGGTGGATAGGTTGCAGCGGATTTGGAACCATGTGGTGAACAATTTGAAATTGTCACAAGACAAGGCCCAGCGTTTTGCCAACCGCCGCCGCGGTGTGGGTCCCCGACTTCGTGTTGGGGATTTGGTTTGGTTGTCTTCTCGGCATGTTCCTTTGAAAGTCTCCTCTCCTAAGTTCAAGCCTCGCTTTATCGGTCCTTATAAGATTTTGGAAATCCTTAACCCGGTGTCTTTTCGCTTGGACCTTCCAGCGTCATTTGCTATTCATAATGTGTTCCATAGGTCCTTGTTGCGGCGGTACGTGGTGCCTATGGTTCCTGCTGTTGAGCCTCCTGCCCCGGTTTTGGTTGAGGGCGAGTTGGAGTACGTGGTGGAGAAGATTCTGGATTCTTGTATCTCTAGACGGAGACTCCAGTATTTAGTTAAGTGGAAAGGCTATGGTCAGGAGGATAATTCCTGGGTTGTCGCCTCTGATGTTCATGCGGCTGATTTGGTTCATGCCTTTCACGCTGCTCATCCTGATCGCCCTGGGGGTCTTGGTGAGGGTTCGGTGACCCCTCCTCAAGGGGGGGTACTGTTGTGAACTGTGTTTCTGGGCTCCCTCTGGTGGTCACTAACGGTATTGTGTTAGGCATGTCTTGTTGCAGGCCTGAGCTCCAGCTGTGTCGTTAAGCAGCGGGTGTTCCCTATTTAAGTCTCCTCTGGACTCAGTCTCTTGCCTGGCATCGTTGTATCCAGACCTATATGGTCTCCTCCGGATTCCTTTCAGTCTTTCTCATGCAAGAAAAGCTAAGTCCGTTTTGAATAATTTGGATCGTTTGCATTTTTCTGTGTTTTTGTCCAGCTTGCTTAATATTGGATTTTCTGGCTTGCTGGAAGCTCTAGGGGGCTGATATTCTCCCTCCGCACCGTCAGTCGGTGTGGGGGTTCTTGAATGTTCAGCGTGGATGTTTTTGTAGGGTTTTCTGCTGACCGCATAGTCCACTATCTATTTTCTGCCTATCTAGACTAGTGGGCCTCACTTTGCTGAATCTAGTTCATCTCTACATTTGTGTTTTCCTCTTGCCTCACCGTTATTATTTGTTGGGGGCTTTCTTTATCTTTGGGGTTCAATTTCTCTGGAGGCAAGTGAGGTCTTATTTTCCCTCTAGGGGTAGTCAGTTCTCCGGCTGGCTCAAGACGTCTAGAACCAACGTAGGCACGTTCACTGGCTGCTTCTAGTTGTGTGTGTTAGGATCAGGTATGCGGTTAGCCCAGTTTCCACCTCCCTAGAGCAGTATTTATGTTTTTGCTATCTTGCCGGAATATCAGAGATCCTCTACCACTGGGATCATAACAGTTGGCTCACAGTGTTGCCTCACAGGCTAACATTCAAAAAAGGCTTATGCCTTAACTCGCCACCAGGGAGAGCAACTCTCCTTAGGTATTCATGATTATGCCCACGCAGTTAGCTGCTAGTGGTAGTAACTATGGATACCTAAGTTACTGTTCAGCTATGGCTGACTCATTGTGCACCGACACATGGACATGTCCAAATTAGGTATATTGATTGTACATAGGGGTCAGTATTAAAGTAGTTATATTCTTGTATATAGGAGCAATATTATAGTAGTAATATTCTAGTACATAGGGGCAGTAATATAGTAGTTATATTCTTGTACATAGGGCATTAATATAATAATAGTTAAATTCTTGTACATAGGAGCAGTATTATAGTAGTTATATTCTTGTAGATAGCAGCAGTATTATAGTAGTTACAATCTTGTACATAGGAGCAGTATTTTAATAGTTATATTCTTGTACATAGGAGGCAGTATTATCGTAGTTATATTCTTGTACATAGGGGCAGTTTTACAGTAGTTAAACTGTATTCTTCTACATAAGAGCGGTACTATAGTAAATATATTCTTGTACATAGGTGGCAGTATTATAGCAGTTATTCTCTTGTACATAGGGGCAATATTATAGTAGTTATATTCTTGTACAAAGGAAAAGTATTATATTGGTTATATTGTTGTACATGGGGCAGTATTGTAATAGTTATATTCTTGTACATGGGAGTCAGTATTATAGTAGTTATATTTTTACATAAGGGGCAGTATTATAGTGATTACATTCTGGTACATAGAGTAGGTATTATAGTAGTTATATTCTTGTACATGGTGTGACATACCAGTCACTGAGCGAGTTGGGGTATACTCGCTTGGCAGCGATATTTGAACACAAAGGAGCAAGTACCAATGCCTGACGTCCATCAGGACACCATGCCCCAGGTTCTGGGTTACCTGGCTAACAGCACCTCTGGTTTCCAGCATGGCTTTCTCTGGCTCCTGTCCGTAGTCCAGACCCTTGGTGTCTCGTGGACCTTCAGGAGCTCCAGCCCACTCCAGTCTCACACATGGACTCTTTTCATGT
The DNA here is from genome assembly GCF_051348905.1 of Ranitomeya variabilis. Lineage (NCBI taxonomy): Eukaryota > Metazoa > Chordata > Amphibia > Anura > Dendrobatidae > Ranitomeya > Ranitomeya variabilis. Next base: position 602,973,767 of record NC_135232.1, on the reverse strand, counting down.
GTCGCACACAGGAAACAAATAGGACCTTCCTGTCGTTACCGGAGCCCACCCCTTCGGAGGTGTGTGGTTTAGCAGTCCCACCCATCACTTCTGCTTAACCCTCCCTCCGTGACTCACCTCCCTCCATGTCTACAGTCAGGACCGACTCGTTATCATCACATACCCCATCATGTCTCTTGTCTAGGACCCTCAACCTAGTATGTTCCCTCCAATGGCTATTTCCTCCATCACCTAGAGACCTGCTGCACGACTTGCCTTTAGCTTCTGTAGTGGCCCATTTATTACCGGGAGAACCTCCATTTCATTGGGTACCATGCTTAACAGAGGGCTTCCAACTTTGTTAACGCCGCTGTCTTTCTGTCCTCGCTCTTTCCAGCCTTAACTGCTATAGTTCTTTAAGATGAGCCAGCCTATATGCGAGAAGAATCCACATATTTCCAAGGCCCTCCCCTGTCCCCACCATGGAGAAAGGAATCATACCCACTTCCCTGGGTACCTTGGCTTCATCTTTATTAGGAATTCTCACTCTCGTCACCCCCAATTTATTCACCATTTCCTGCATGAGTCGCCCGTTGACTTCTCCCAGCAGAGCACTTGGCACCTGGATGACATCCTCCAGAAATTCATAAGCTCCAGCCGTCTAGTGGCCTCTTCATTCTTCCACCAGATCAACCGCTTCATGTGAAGACATCCCAAGTGCATGTCGCTCAGGAAAGCCACAAGATCCACCGTGACTTTGGAAGTGGAGAGAATGACCAGTTATTTGGCTCCTGCGGACCAGTACAACTTACAAGCTTCTACGGCCTTCTTAAAGTTGTTATGCACTGACTCTCTGGCACATTCTTCTCTCAGGTCTTCCTGGACGTCTACCAGACATTTGAACAAGGGAATCTCACCCTTGTCCATTTCTCAGAGATGATCTCCTTGCTCCATTTCTATCATTGGCTCTCGCCAGACGGCCCCCTCTTTGAGTCGGCTGGCCAGTCCAGACATCCGCTGCTTCACTGTCTCCGAAGCTCCTCTTGCTTTAAATGGGCCTGTATCAATTCCTCGAACTTCCTTAGCTCACTTCTTTCCCCCTCTGGACTGGTTGAGCATCATTCACTCACAGGGGTAGCTGCTTCAGGCCTCACTCCAGCTCGCTCCAGCTCCTCCACCTCAGGGTCTTTGGAGTTTTCAACCCTCTCCCTTTTTTTCACCCAGGGTGCTGCTCTGGTCTCCAGCCACCCTATAGGTGGATCCACCATTGGTCTGCTCCTCCTAAGCATCACGGAGTCCTGCTCCACCAGCATTTCCCAGGATTTCTTCTCCCATAGCGCCAACATTTGACCGACCATCATCAGCAAGCGTCACTTTGAGTCGGCTGGCCAGTCCAGACATCCGCTGCTTCACCTTCTTCAAGGCTGCCGTGTTCATCAACTGGCTTTCTACCAGCCAACCTCTAAGCTCAGACACCTCTCCTTCCAACGCAACCACTCTGCACTCAGCAGCCTGTCTCCGAAGCTCCTCTTGCTTTAAATGGGCCTGTATCAATTCCTCGAACTTCCTTAGCTCACTTCTTTCCCCCTCTGGACTGGTTGAGCATCATTCACTCACAGGGGTAGCTGCTTCAGGCCTCACTTCATTGGAGGCTTCCTCTATTTCAGCACCCTCAGCCTTCGCATGAGACTTAGCCGAGTCACCTTCAACCCTCTCTTTGGTCTCAGTGCCACCTTCGAAGGTTTCTGCTCGCTCCAGCTCCTCCACCTCAGGGTCTTTGGAGTTTTCAACCCTCTCCCTTTTTTTCACCCAGGGTGCTGCTCTGGTCTCCAGCCACCCTATAGGTGGATCCACCATTGGTCTGCTCCTCCTAAGCATCACGGAGTCCTGCTCCACCAGCATTTCCCAGGATTTCTTCTCCCATAGCGCCAACATTTGACCGACCATCATCAGCAAGCGTCACTTGGAGAACTTCTGAGTGGCCCTGGCTCCTTCAGTGAGGGGAGGGTGTGCCATCCTTGTTGAGCCCTCCCTTACTGGACTCCCTTAGGTTCATAGTGTCACAGTCACCCCCAAAGTCTTTCACACACCCACGTAAGGTGAATCCTCAATGTGCTTTCTAAATTGGTGTCAACTCCCCGATCACTCACAGTCATACTGTGGTTTACTTCGGGGGATGTCAGATCAGTACATTGGGCAGACCCATACCTTCCACCGGTCACACCTACATCTGTACCATCAGATTTGGGAGATGTTACTGCTGTAATGTTCCCACCTCCTTCAACATAAGGTCCTTCATCCTCCTGCTGTAGAGAAGCTCCCTTCTCCCATAAGTCCGAGAACAGCCCCGAGTCCCGGCCTAGTCACTGGATAGGCTAAGTTAGGGACCACGGCGTCATCATGACTTGAGATGTCACTGGCTGTCTCAATGATCACTCTGGACACTGGGTAGTCTTTAATGGCTCCGTGGATGCAGGAGATGCCGATCCTCCTTTTCGGTATCTCAAAGACCTCGGGTGTAGCTTTCACTAGGGTCACCGAGCTCCCAGGGTCAATTAGTCCGCATACACCCACTACATTCATTTGCAGGGCACACCCACATAGCCCCTGGCCAGGTGGGTAGTTTATATGGCAGACTGGATACAAATAGTACAATTGTCCCCGGCAACAGTCCGTAAGCGCCACCCCTTTGACTCCGTCCCCTTTTGTGTCAGTACCACTTTCTGGGACTTCGCCCCATTTGGGTAACTATCCCCTTTTGGGACGCCACCCCTTTTGGGACTCCACCCCTTTTGGGAAACTTTTCGTGGACCCCCATCAGCTCCTGAGACCCTACAAACAGCTCTGCGGAACTCCTGATGCCTTCACGGACCTCCAGACGACTCTGCAAACCTCCAGATGGCTCTGCGGACCTTGAGACGGTTAGCAGAGCTCCTGCTGCAGTCGCTTTTGGTCTTCGCACTCTCCTCTGAGCCACTGCAAATCTTCATAACCCTGCCGACTTACCGCCAGAAGCTTTAATCTTTGTGGCCCCACCGAGCCACTGCCAGATGACTGCCTCCGCATGTGCTGATGCAATAGTATTGTTGCCCCAGCAACAAGGCTGCACTGCTGTAGAACCCACAGGATGTGCACCTCATCCGTTGCCCCCAGTAACCAAGTTTGTAGGCCTCGTCCGTTGCGCCTAGCAACAAAGCTACAAGAGAGCCCGCATTCTCCACCACATGTGATGTACCAGTCACTGAACATGTTGAGGCATACTTGCTTGGCAGCGATATTTGAACACACTGGAGCAGATTCTCTTTTAAACAAGTGCAAAACTCGGGTTTATTATAGCCTCATAAACCATTCTATAAGACCTGGTAGGCACGTGAACAACACAGAACCCACAAACAGTCTATTCCAGTCCGGTTCCGTTCATACAGTTCCAGTGCCTGACGTCTGTCTGGACACCATGCCCCAGGCACTGGGTTAGCTGGCTAACAGTACCTCAGGTTTTCAGCCTGGCTTCCTCTGGCTCCTGTCCGTAGTCCAGACCCTTGGTGTCTAGTGGACCTTCAGGAGCTCCAGCCCGCTCCAGTCTCACACATGGACTCTTTTCCATGTGTCGCACACAGGAAACAAATAGGACCTTCCTGTCTTTATTGGAGCCCACCCCTTCGGAGGTGTGTGGTCAACCAGTCCCACCCATCACTTCTTTTCACCCTAAATACAGCCCTTTACTAAAATATATGCTTGGAACAGTATTATAGCAGGTATATTCTTGTACACGAGGATCAGTAGTATAGTAGTTATATTCTTGTACAGAGTGGCAGTATTATAGTAGTTATACTTTTGTAAATAGAGGCAGTATTATAGTAGTTATATTTTTGTATATATAGGAGCAGTATTATAGTAGTTATATTCTTGTACATAGGTGCAGTATTATAGTAGTTATATTCTTGTACATAGGAGCAGTATTACAGTAAATTGATTCTTGCACATAGGGGCATTATTATAGCAGTTATATTCTTTTACATAGGGGCAGTATTATAACGGTTATTTTCTTGTACATGAGGCAGTACTATAGTAGTTATATTTTTGTACATAGAGAGCAGTATTATAGTAGTTATACTTCTGTACACAGGGGGCAGTATTATAGTAGTTATATTCTTGTATACTTTTGTAAATAGAGGCAGTATTATAGTAGTTATATTTTTGTATATAGGAGCAGTATTATAGTAGTTATATTCTTGTACGTAGGGGTAGTAATATAGTAGTTATATTCTTGTACATGGGGAGCAGTGTTATAATAGTTATATTTTTTACATAGGGGCAGTATTATAGGAATTACATTCTTGTGCATATGTGTAGTATTTATATAGTATATAGTATATACTATTATAGTATTTATATTCTTGTACATAGAAGGCAGTTTTATAGTAGTTATATTCTTGTACATAGGTGCAGTATTATAGTAGTTATATTCTTGTACATAGGAGCAGTATTACAGTAAATGTATTCTTGCACATAGGGGCATTATTATAGTAGTTATATTCTTTTACATAGGGGCAGTATTATAACGGTTATTTTCTTGTACATGAGGCAGTACTATAGTAGTTATATTCTTGTACATAGAGAGCAGTATTATAGTAGTTATACTTCTGTACACAGGGGGCAGCATTATAGTAGTTATATTCTTGTATACTTTTGTAAATAGAGGCAGTATTATAGTAGTTATATTTTGTATATAGGAGCAGTATTATAGTAGTTATATTCTTGTACATAGGGAGCAGTGTTATAGTAGTTGTATTCTTGAACATAGTTGGCAGTATTATGGTAGTTATATTCTTGTACATATGGAGCAGTATTATAGTAGTTACATTCTTGTACATAGGGAGCAGTGTTATAGTAGTTGTATTCTTGTACATAGTTGGCAGTATTGTAGTAGTTATATTCTTGTACATACTGGGCAGTATTATAGTAGTTATATTATTGTACATGGGGAGTGGTATTAAAGTAGTTATATTCTCATACATAGGAGCGGTATTATAGTAGTTTTATTCTAGTACATAGGAGCAGTATTATAGTAGTTATATTATTATACATATGAGGCAGTATTATAGTTGTTATATTCTTGGACATAGGGGCAGTATTATAGTAGTTATATTCTTTTACATAGGGAGCAGTGTTATAGTAGTTGTATTCTTGAACATAGTTGGCAGTATTATAGTAGTTATATTCTTGTACTTGAGGCAGTATTATAGTAGTTATATTCTTGTACATAGGAGCAGTATTATGGTAGTTGTATTCTTGTACATAGGGGCAGTATTGTAGTAGTTATATTCTTGTACACAGGAGCAGTATTATAGCAGTTATATTCTTGCATTATTATACAGCATCCCCATGCTGTATGTTGGTACCCCATAGTACCCCCAATGATATGGGATAGTCTCCGTTTGTCCCCCATGCCACCAGTCTGTAGAAAGCCCAATTATTACCCCCCACTCCGTATGAGGGCCCACGTAGTATCCGCAACGTAGTATCATGGCCCCTCTAGTAGCCTGGCACTCTTGTGTGGATAAAAAGATGGCAACTTTATTTTCCATGGAATAAAATACATAGCAAGGAAAAACAAGTAATTCTTCTTACGCGAACAGTGCATGCTTTAAATCGTAGCAAACAATGAATCCTCGAGGTTGTGTTCTATCCACACAAGAGTGCCGGGCTATTAAAGGGGCCATGATACAGTATTGGGGCTCTTAAAGGGGGCTATTCTTTCCTCTCGTTCCCTCAGACTTTACTTTTCTTGTTGCTATCAGTGATGCCATCATTACACCTAATCTCCCAGTGAGCTGACTCCTCCAACCATCTGTGTGCCTTTTAGTGGCCCCCACACTGTATGATGGTCCCCCTAAGTAGCTCACATGCTGTATCATGGCACCATTAGTAGCCCCTATGCTGTATTATGTCCCGCATAGTAACCCCCACAATGTATGAGGGCCAGTGTAGTAGCCCCCACTATGTCTGAGGACCCTCTTAGTAGCCCCCATGATGTATGATGGCTCCCTTAGTAGCCCTCAAACTTATGATAGCCCCTTAGTAGCCCCCACACTAATTATGGCCCTTTAGTAACCTCCACACTGTTTTTATGTCTCCCTTAGTAGCCCCCGCACTGAAGTTGGATCACCCCCAAGGGCTATGGGGTACTCGGTACCGGGTCCTTCGGTTCTCAAGGGGGATGTCACGGTGGCTGACCCAGTCCGTGGCCCTCGGGAGGTCCATATTAAAAGGGAAAGGTCTTTAAAGGGGAAATATTCATGATGCCACCGTGGTGCGGGGAGTCGCTGAAACTGGAGCGACGGCCGGTGTTTGGTCACAGGCTGTGCGGGGAGCGGTCACTGAAGCGGAATCAGTAGCCGGGGGAAGAGCGGTCGCTAGAGCAGGATCGGTCGGTGTGGCAGGGGCGTTTCCTCTACCTGCGTCTGCAGTGGTTCCACCGATGCCGGTCCGCTGATGAGGACGCTGGAGTCTGCTGCTGCTCGGACCGCGACTCTTCCAGTGCGATCTTCCTGCACAGGGCCGACTTCCATTTCTTCACTGCTGTCGGCTCTGCGTCCGGGAGTTGGTGGCTCGGCTCCTCCGCTGGCGACTCCAGGAAGTCCACATCCTCCAGCGGCGGCAGGCCCGGGGACTCCTCTGGTGGGTCGAGATGATCCTGGGTCACTTTGTCGTCGTTCAGGTACCCGCTGGTCGCCATCTCTGCTCCTAGGTCTGTGGCCGCACATGCACGCTGCTCCTCCATTTTCTGGGGGCGGGGCTCCTTCTCCTGGTTCCCGCCATTGCAAATAAGGGGGCGGACCTACTTGGCTGCTGGGGACGTCTTCATCTCGTAGCAGCAGTCGGAGGGGGCGGTCGTCACCTTTGGCGCCTCTTCGGTAGTCTCCTCCCATGTTGGCACGCCCTTCTTCTCCTGCGCTCCTTGTGGCGCTGCAATGGCGGCGGTTTTGGCGGGAATTTTGGCAGTCATTTGCAATACACAGTTATTTAGTAAATCACAGGTCAAGCACAATTCTGGCACAGTTCTTAGGCGCACATGACTCGATTTTCAGGCTTAAGTAGATCCTATTCGTGACGCCAAAGTTGGATCTCCCCCAAGGGCTATGGGGTACTCGGTACCGGGTCCCTCGGTTCTCAAGGGGGATATCACGATGGCTGACCCGGTCCGTGGCCCTCTGGAGGTCCGTATTAAAAGGGAAAAGTCTTTAAAGGGGAAATGTTCGTGACGCCACCTGTGGTATTCGGTCAGGGTGACCGACGCTGCTGTAAGGGGTCCACTGAGGTGATGTTATGGCAGCTAGATGGTATACCTTCCCACAGGTGAAGTATGTCCCCAGGGCTTCCCAGTGTGTAGATGGTGGATGGTGAGAGGCGCAGTGAAGAATGAGGACACAAGGTTGCAGTCTCTTTACCTTTTTACTGTAGACTTCAGCATCCCCAGTCCAGAGCACCAGATCACAGGGCAGGCAGAATCCGGCCGGTTTGGAGGCAAATTCAGAGTCCCCTTATCCAGGTGGAAATCAGTAGCCTTCCTCTAGCGCCTTGGTGTTGTAGTACCTTATTGCTGAGCCTCTCATAAGGTCCTCACAGATGTTGTAGATGTTATGTCTCTCTCTCTGTCCCCCAGATGGATAGGACAACCCGTATGACTGGTGGCCTGAGGCTTTTTACAGGGACTCTATCATGCCCTGGCCTCTCGTGGGTGCCACCTTGCCTCCTGGGTATGGGGCGAATCAGTAACGTGAAATTAGCTGTCCTGCCTGTCTCTGGAGCAGGGCATAAAGGACTGTTGCTCCCTCAGTGTTCCACCTACAGGTATCCTGCGCCTCAGAAGGAGGCTGCCTGTGCAGGGCAGAACTCCTTCTGGTATCCACTCCTTTGCTATGACTTCTTTCTCACCCTCTCTACAATACAGTTCTCTGTTCGTGTGCTTTCTTAGGAACTGCTGCACGTGGGGCAGGCGCAGCTCCGTGACCTTCTGTCTAGGCCTCTGACAGGATCCCACCCCTGTCAGGGACCAACTACCTGAGCCGAGCTCAGACAGCAACTGCCTAACTTCCTCTCCAGGCCACCAGTTTTTACCTAAGTGTGAAGAGTGCCCTAATAAATAGGAGCATAGCTCCCCCTGATGGACTGGAGTATGAAATGTCTTGTATATTTGTGATCAGGCTCGGACTGGCCCACCGGGAAACCGGTGGATCCCCCGGTGGGCCCCTGACTCCGATAGTCTCTCTCTTCTCAGTATCCCTGCCCTGCATGCATGATTTAAGCCCCGCCCCTCCTCAACAGAAGAGGGGAGAAAAGCTGAGCTTCTGGCAGGAGCCTCCTGCATTGCCTGGTATAACATAGGGTGGGGAGAACAGTGTGCGGGCAGGATCTCTACCTTCTCAGGCTCAGCACAGCCATTTCCCTGAGCTACACTAGATGCTGCTGGAGCCGCTCACAGCAGTAAGCCCCGCCCACCAGCACGGACCAGGTCAGGCTGCCGGAGTGTGGGGCCAGGAGAGCTGTGCAGCCACTGCTGAAGAAAGTGCTTAATGAAGTGAATAGAAGATGGCCTCTCTCCCCCATACTGCTGTCAGACAAGCTCCGAGCTCTGCAGTCGGCACGGTCAGGAGGGGGAGGGGAGCTCCAGAGGACACAGTGCCGACCTGAAGTGAGTACTGGAGCTTCCTGCTTATGTCTCTATCCTGACTTCGTTTTGTCCTCCACCCCAACAAAAGCTGGTTTTCCTGTTTGCCCCATACATCTGCACTCTCCCTGCCCCCTCTACCCTTGCTGATATCACAATGTCTCCCCCACTGCTGTTCTGTGATGGTGACAGGAGATCCCCATCTTCTTCACAGCGCTTGCTGCCCGCGATCCATCTATCTTATTTCTGTGTGTGTATAAGGCTATGTGCACATTGCTGATTTTGATGCGTTTCCGCAGCGTTTTTGGACGCGCGGCATTGCCTCAAATCCGCAGTGCGTTGTGCACACAATGTTAATCAATGGGAAATACAAAAACGCTGTACACATGCTGTGGAAAAAACATGCAGAATCGCTGCAGGTTTTTTTCCGCAGCATGTCAATTCTTTGTGCTGAACCGCAGTGTTTCTGCTTCCATTGACTCTGAGTAAGGCTACTTTCACACTAGCATCGGTACGGGACCGTCGCTATGTGTCGGCCCGATGTACCGACGCACGTTGTGAAAGAAATGAACAACGGGGGCAGTGGATGCAGTTTTTCAACGCATCCGCTGCCCCATTGTAAGGTCCGGGGAGGAGGGGGCGCAGTCGAAAATGGCGGACGCGACGCACAAAAAAAGTTACATGGAACGTTTTTTTGTGCCGACTGTCCACCAAAACACGACGCATCCGTCACACGACGGATGCGACGTGTGGCCATACGTCGCAATGCGTCGCTAATGAAAGTCTATGGAGAAAAAGCGCATCCTGCAGACAATTCTGCAGGATGCGTTTTTTTCTCCAAAACAACGCATTGCGACGTACACCAAGCAACGCTAGTGTGAAAGTAGCCTAAGGCAAATCCGCACATCAAAAAACGCATGACAATCCGCAACAAATCCACATCAATTCTGCAAGCATTTTGGCCTACATTTTCTGCAAGAGATGAAAATTCCACAGGCCATTCTGCAACGTGTGCACATACCCTAAGTGTATACACAAATGCACACCTATACACTATATAAATAAGTACAGTGTGCATGTCTGCAATGCATTTATGTAAGGCTACTTTCACATTTTCGGTTAAGTCCGCAGCGTATCAACCGCAAACGCATGCAAACGTCTGTTAATGCAGCGTTTTTTATCTGCATCAGCTTACGCATGATGGTAAAAAAAACGCAGCATTTGCATGCGTTTTTACATGTGTTTGCGCTTTTTATGCGCATGCGTTTGATATTTCCAGGAGGGTGTGTCTTTAGTGGGCATGCGCAGTCCGAAGTACGCAAGCACATCAAACGCATGCGTACGAAAAGACATGTGTACGCATGCGTTCCCATAGATAGTAATGCGGTTTTTTTGCCGCTTTCCTTCCGCTAACAACCGCATACGTTTCTAGGCGGCAAATTGACGCCTCTAAAATTACTACATGTTGCGTTTACCGCGCCAAGCCACAGACGAAACGACGCATGCGTCGTCAAACGCGGCAAAATGCAGCCGATCGCAGACACATGCGTCCCTAATGTTAAATATAAGAAAACACAACGCATGCAGATATTTGCGGAAGAAACACTGCAGACACAACCGCAAATGTGAAACCGGCCTAAGTGAATGTGTATACAATACATTTGCCATTTTTAGTGATGGATTCAGACATAAAAAAGCATATATGCTTTAGTTAAATGCGCCACAAAAAATGCTCATGTACCTTTAAAAAAACCTTGCACTTTTAAATGCAGAATGAATAATATATCTATAATGTTATTTATAGCAAAAATATAATAGTAAAAAAAAATTACCAAGGGTTGTCCCATTTTAAAAATTACTTCATAATCTTCGGGGTATAAAAAAAAAAAGGTAAAAAAACAACTGAGTTTTAGGCTGTGTGCCCACGTTGCGTTCGTTATACATTTCTGCCTCGTTTTTTCTGCAGCGGAAACACTTAAAAAATGCATTCCCATGCAATCCTTTGGGATTCCGCAGTTGCTGTGCCCATGCTGCGGATTTTCCCGCTGCCGAATCACATAGCACTAAAATCCACAACATGTTCATTATTTCTGCGGAATCGTGGCGATTCTGCCACCATAGGATTGCACTGAAACGCTCACTTTACGCATGTGGCTATGCCCACCATGCGTAAAGTGAGCGCTTCATGTGCAGATGGTACCCAGGTCTGGAGGAGAGGAGACTCACCTCCAGGCCCTGGGTACCATATTCATGTAAAAAAAAAAAGAATTAAAATAAAAAATAATGATATACTTATCTTCTGATGGCCCCCGGAGTCCTCCCGACTCTCAGCGGTTCACGCGGCGGCTTCCGTTCCCAGGGATGCTGTGTGCGAATCACCTGGGATGACGTTGTGGTCACGCGACCGTGACGTCACAAAGGTCCTTCGCGCAAAGCATGCCTGGGAACAGAACGTACTGGGAGCGCCGCTGAGGAGATCGGGGGCCGTCAGAAGGTGAGGATAACCATATTTTTTTTAATTATTTTTAACATTCTATCTTTTACTATTGATGCTGCATAGGCAGCATCAATAATAAAAAGTTGGTCACAGTTGTCAAGCACTATGCTTGACAAGTCTGACCAACCTGTCAATCACTTTTCCAAGCGATGCTTCAAATCGCTTGGAAAAGCGCAAGCATTCTGCAAGCTAAAAACGCTTGTGTTTTGTGGGAAAACAGCAGGGAGTTGCGGAAATGCTGCGCAGCATTTCTGCAACGTGGGCACATAGCCTAACTTTTTCGCTTTGTTGATTGGGTGCAGCTGTGAAGTTGTCTGCAGCGCTGAGGTCAATCACTGAACTCAGTGTCTGATGAAGATGTCACAATCCACTGAGTTCGGTGATAGATTACAGCACAGTAGACATGAGTCTCATCAGAGGCGAGAACAGTGGAAAGAGGCCTCGCTGGACCCCGATAGTGACCTTATGTACACACGGTGTCTTTTTCAGGATTACCAGTAGTTTGTTTGGAAAACACCTGAAAAAAAATGATAAAAAATAAAATAAAAATGATCCACAGTGTAAAAATGACTTGTACATAAGTTCACTCTTTTTCAGCTTCTTCTAACAGCTTTAGGTTTTCAAAGATGAAAAATGGCTGAAAGAAGGCAGCAAGAAGCTCACTATTAACACTCATAATAACAATGCATTGCGAAAAAACGCGTAAAAAACGCATTCGGATTTCTTGCAGAAAATGTCTGGTTTTCTTCAGGAATGTTTTGCAAGAAATCCTGACGTGCACATACTCTAAAAGATGCTTCAGGAAAAACAGCTATGTTATGTTCCTGAAAACAGTTCCTATAACCAAATCAATGTGTGCAGGCTGGCGTCTAAAAGACATGTGCACAACCTAGGAGCTCATTTTTTTTGTTTTATTTGTTTTTGTGTCCCTAAGCCTACAGAGTAATAATCTTTTATATGGGACCACCCGTTTAAATGATATGCATCCTCTGTTGACAGCATTGTCAATATCAAACCCTTATACAAACGTAAAAATAGATTGATCTCTGGGAAACTAAAAAAAATAGTAAATCTTGATGGCTTAAAAGTGAACGGGTGTAGCTAAGGATCACATTGGTATTCAGGTTTTTTTTCTTTGTATTGTTATAGTGACAGAAAAATTAAACTAAGGCCATGATCACACGCTCAGTATTTGGTCAGTATTTTACCTCAGTAAAGGTCCTTGAGACCTCTATGGTTACCATTCTGATGCATCGCTGACCCCCGATCATGTGACGGGGGTCAGCGATGCGCTCATTTGGCATTTAACTAGTTAATAGCGGCGGGTGAATCGCGATTTCACCGGCCGCTATTGCGGACACTTGTCAGCTGTTCAAAACAGCTGACATGTCCTGGCTTTGATGCGGGCTCACCACTGGAGCCCTGCATCAAAGCGAGGGTTCTGACCTCGGATGTACTATCCCGTCCGAGGTCAGAAAGGGGTTAAGTAAAAGAGCCACCTTCAGCAGCACCAAGGCTGCATTCTGTGAAGGTGGCTCTTATGCTTAGTATCCCTAGGAATGCTGAAATAATCACTTTTATAAATGTTGCCGCCTCCTGTGTTCAAAATACGGTACATGCCCAGCGCCTGCACTCTGCCAACGTTACTCGCCTGCTGTAAGTTCACGGGCAATGCTCATGCCTGAGAAATGTTGGCAGAATGCAGGTGCTGGGCATGTATTTTGAACACAGGAGGCAGCGCACAGACGCAAGAGGGAGATGATTGACGTCTCGGAGGAGGTTGACACCGGGGTAGAAGACATACCTCCGGGACTCAATACATGTATGGCGCAAAATTTATAAAAGTGATTATTTCAGCATTCCTAGGGATACTAAGCATAAGAGCCACCTTCACAGAATGCAGCCTTAGTGCTTAGTGGCTCTTTTACTTAAAAGCGCCCTGGGGGGGTGACAGGTTCCCTTTAAATACAGTGATCAGGTCTTTGTTTTTTCCGTTAGTGTCTATCTTTTTAGCGAAAAAAAATGTGCAGCATGTTGTACCTGTTTTTCTAATGAATATAATGAAGCTTACTACTGAGCCTCCTAACAAATACTACAAAACAAAGGTGTACCTAGCCTGAGCATTGAAGTTTAGAGTGGGCCCCTGGAGTCAGTTCCATTGGTGGGCCCTAGACACTGGGGCTACCCCAACCCCCGCTACATAATTAAGACGTGTACTACCTTAGATTATACGCTGATATTAGTGTGTTTTACCGCACAATTGGTGGTCTTGTATTTATTGCTATGTAGCTACATAGTGGGCCCCAAGAATGATTTTCTCTGGTGGGCCCAAGGTGCTCCAGTCCGACGCTGTTTGTGATACCTGGTAAAGAGATCTCCTTCATTGCCTCCAAACGTAACATCACTCCCCCCTAGAGGAGAATGAAATTACTGCGACCAGGAACCTGGGGCGCTGCACTATTATGGCCCCTTTACTAATTATGGGCCCTTTAATAGCCCCACACTTATTACAGCCCCCTTAATAGCTCCCCAACTCTTATTAGTGCCGCTTATTTAGCCCCCCACACTGTTATTATGGCCTCCTTAGTAGCCCCACGCCGTTATTATGGAAACCTTAGTAGCCTCCACACCATTATTAAAGCCCTATTAGTAGCTCCACACTGTTAATAAAGCACCGTTAGTAGCCCTCACACTGTTATTGCAGCCCCCTTAGTAGCACCCACACTGCTATTTTGGCCCCTTAGTAGCCCACACACTGTTATCAGTCTCCCCTTAGAAGTTCCCATAAATAAAGACACAATTTTTAAATAAAAAAATAAATATCATATTCTCACCTAAACCCACTGAATCTGGCAGACAGCGACACATCCCGGGCAACCTAACGCTGTGACGTCAACGCGTCAAGACTCTGATATCCCATGCGTGGTGTAGTGCGATTACGTCATCACGTTACTCTGACCAGGACCTCCCGTTCTGTAGGCCACATGTCTAATGTGACTTGCGGAATGAGAACAGAGAGCGGCAGTGCAGAGACCTTTTCTCCCTGCTCTTTGTATGTTTGTCTGGAATTGGGTGTGATCCTTTTAACGCATATCTAATAAATAGTATTTTTAGGTCTTTTTCTACGCTAGTTTAAGATAACCAGGTCTTCTAATGCATAAACTGGGAGCTAACAGGTCTCCTAAGCTCGGTGCATTACTTGTAATAAATGTAACTGGTTGTGTCAGGATTTTCTCCAGTTTTTTGCTCTGATTGAGAATAAATGAACAACGTTTTACAATGTCTGTTATCTTGGGGAAATCGGGGCTGAAAGTTGTGCAAGACAGAGCATGGGCACTGTGAGGCACCAGGCCGCCTGTCCTGCCGATGAATTGTCACAGCAGTAGTGGTTAGCGCGATACAGTGGAGGTGCTGGAGCGCCCCCATGGGGCCATGGGGTACTCGGTACCGGGTCCTTCGGTTCACAGGGGGATGTCACGGTGGCTGACCCAGTCCGTGACCCTGGGACGTCCGTGTAAAAGGGAAAGGTCTTTAAAGGGGAAGTGTTCGTGACACCACATGTGGTATTCGGTTAGGGTGACCGACGCTGCTTTAAGGGGTCCGCTGGGGTGATGTTATGGCAGCTAGATGGTATACCTTCCCACAGGTGAAGCATGTCCCCAGGGCTTCCCAGTGTGTAGATGGTGGATGGTGAGAGGTGCAGTGAAGAACGAGGACACAAATTGCAGTCTCTTTACCTTTACTGAGGGCTTCAGCATCCACAGTCCAGAGCACCAGACCACAGGGTAGGCAGAGTCCGGCCGGTTTGAAGGCAAGTCCAGAGTCCCCTTGTCCAGGTGGAAATCAGTAACCTTCCTCTAGCGCCATGGTGTTGTAGTACTGTTGAGGGAGGATCTAAATTGATCCTTCACGGTTAACTCAGTGATTTCCAAATTAATCTACAGGGCGTTGCCGGCAACTGAAAATGACCAGACGGAGACGTGTGCCTCTGTATGGGGGATCGAGCAGATCTCTGGCCCCCGTTTTATTGTGTATTGCTTTTCATAATCATAGAAATTATACTTCAACCAATCAGCAGAAGAACACGCTCACAGTTCTTAACCTATAAGAATGCAGGAAAAACTTAACCCATGAGTATACAGAAAAACCGGAGAAAAACATATACTCACAGGTGCCTCAAAGTCTTATCTAGCGATACACCCCCGAGTCCCTTCCCTGGCTCGAGTTAGAACACTCAAGGTCTTTACACCAATTATAAACCATAGCCTAATTAAGTAACAAAATGTTATCTTTGTGAGAAACAGGACAGAGTTTCAAGCAAAAAAATGAAGCCTTTAGTTTTGATCTTAGTTTAACCCATCACAATCCCCCCTAGATAAATTTTGTTAATTAATGTCCAGCATCAGAGGTACTATCCCAAGCTCTAAGCTCGAGGGGTACTGGTCTTCACATATCTGGTGCCATGTTACCAGCCATGGCTGTTGCGGCGTACCCGTCCCCCCTGTATACTAGAATTTACGAATAACAATTATTGATAACAGTGGTGGGGATATTTTGAAGATGCGCTTGGCTCCAACATCTTCATCAGGTAACTTTGTGAAATCGGTGTAGAGAAGAGCAGGGGTGGCAACGCTTTTGGTATCATCATTAGTTGTCTTAGTGCAGAATTTCCTAATACATACAGAAATACACCAAAGAACAAGTTTTAGTATTACATACATGACAAGGATAAAGGCAACAATATATAACAAACTTTGCAAGATTCCAGCTATCCAGCCCCCAAATCCCTTAAACCAATTGGCTGGATTAAGAAAGGAGAAGGTGTCTGCCCACCAACTGTCCTTATTACGGGCATTGTCTTTATCATATTAATCTCTGAGTCTTTGAATATCTTCTAAGTTTAACTTCATAGTGCTATTGGGATCTGTATAATAACAGCATGCGGGTCCAATAACCTGACACATACCACCCTGTGCTGCTGTTAAGTAATACAGTACTACAGTATGTTGATTAGTGACTATAATAAGTTGGTTTTGGACAGCAACAGTAGTATTAAGTATATCCAATATATCCCTAATTTGATCATCTAGATAGTCTGTGGCCCTAAGCAATTTATCCCACATTTGTGTAATCATAGGGTAAATGAAAATAGAACTGACAATTTTATTGGCTATACCCATCTGTACTACTAATCTTTCATGATATTGTACAAACTTATTACTCAAGGATCTTGGGGAATTTAGGCTGTCCCATGCGGTTACCAATATTATTATATGGAATATAAGAAAAACCAAAACATTATGTCCCCTTATTTGCTACTAGTCTGTTTGACCAGCTTGCAGTGCGATGCGTAGATCCACGTCGGCCTTCCTTCCAGCTTTACTGACATAGGAGTGATACTGAGGACTTGGTAGGGACCGTCATACAAGGGTTCTAGTCCGTGTTTTCTGACATGGCTTTTTACTACCACGAAACCACCAGACTTTAAGTTGTGACAAGTGTCGGTTTCTGCTGAATCTGGAAGGGAAGAAAAAAACTAAAACATGGATGTTAGCAAGATTTTTATTAAGTTGAATAACATATTGAACAGCACGGTCAGTTTCCTCTGATAACTACTGAGGCTGGAAATTTGCAACTGAGAGCCTAGCACCAAATAATATCTCATATGGGGACAGGCCATGTTTTGCAATAGGGGTAGTGTGAATGTGGTACAGTACAATGGGTAGGAGCTCTGGTCATAGAGCCGTAGTCTCCTGCATCATTTTGGTCAATTGTCCCTTCAGTGTGCCGTTCAACCTCTCAACCTTTCCACTGGATTGTGGATGGTACGGAGTATGGAGAGCTACCGTGGATCCAAGCATTGTCAGAACCTCCTGATACACATGAGAAGAAAAGGCCACGCCTTGGTCACTTTCGACGACTTCTGGAACACCGTATCTGCATATAACTTCCATCACCAGTTTCTTCGCTGTGGTCTTTGCAGTCATGTTGGTAACAGGGAATGCTTCTGGCCAACTGGAGAACATGTCGACAACTACCAGACAATATTCATACCTTCCAGACTTAGGCAACGTGATGTGGTCCACCTGGAGCCTTTGGAAAGGATAGTCGGGCTTAGCAAGGTGTTTCGGGGGTACACGTTGAAGTTGACCGGGATTGCAGGTCTGACAGATGTTACATGCATGGTTGAGTGCTGTCAGGACTGTAGAAATACCTGGAGCCCAGTAGAATTTTTGTACATTTTTTTCCTCGATGTGTGGGCCCATGTGCCCACGTGGCAATAGCAGGGTACATCCGCTTAGGGAGACACACAAGTTGGTCCTTTTTCCAGAGACCATTGTCCATACGTGCTCCATCAGTCTTCCACTGCTTCACTTCTTCCTTTTGGGGACATTCTCTGCATCGTCATTAAGCGGTCTCGTGGGGTCCGACAGAAAACCTCAGTCTGTCATGGATCATCAGGTTCCTGTAGAGTCAGTGTTTCTTGTAACTGTTTACGCTGAGAGCGTGTGGTCACCATAGTTGGTATGGTCTGTTCAACGGGTAGGAGAGCAGCAGCTTTTGCTTGCATATCCGCAAAGGCGTTACCAACAGTGTGTGGACTTTTCCTAGGACCGTGCGCCTTAATTTTGATAATGGCCACCTGGGTAGGTAATTTGAGTCCATGAGAGTTTTAACAGCTTCAGCATTCTTCACTGGAGTCCCGGCGGTGGTAACAAACCCTCGATTGGCCCATAGGGCTCCGAAATCATGAGCAATACCAAATGCATACTGTGAGTCTGTGTATATATTAGCCTGCCTGTCTTTGGCCAGAGCACATGCAGTAGACAGAGCCTGAAGTTCTACTTCTTGTGCTGACAGTGAGGGAGGGAGTGCAGCTCCGTGCACTACAGTATCTTCTGTAGTAACAGCGTATCCGGTGTGGAATCTGCCAAATCATCAGCATATCTTGAACCGTCTTTCAGGGCGTTGTAGAGAGGTTGCATTATGCGGGATGCGTCCGGTATCCACTGACGACAATAAGTACATAGTCCAAGAAAACGCTAGAGTTCAGTCTCATCTTTTGGAAAAGGAAGGGAGCTGATGGCTATTTTTCTTTCTTTTGTGAGGTGTCTGGCACCCTGAAGGAGACAGTGACCCAAAAATATCACTTGACCAAGGCAGAACCGAAGTTTCGAGGCCGAAACCCGACAGTTCAGATCTGCCAGATACTTGAGGAGGCTAACAGTGGCAACAATGGCTTCCTGCTCTGTTCGTGCACACAACAAAAGATCAGCCACATACTGAAGCAGCATGACATAGCGGTGATCTAACTGCCAGGGTAAAAAGACACTTGCCCATATTTTTTGCAAACTGATTGGGACTTTTTGGGCCCCTTGTGGCATAACTGTCCACGTCAATTGTCGTCCCTGATAAGTGAATGCAAACAGAACTGGTAATTTGGGTGTAATGGAATGCTGAAGAAGGCATTGGCAAGGTCGATAACTGTGAACCAAGCAGCATCCTGAGATATCTGGGACAAAAGAGTATGTGGATTAGGCACCACCGGAGTTTCTAGAACAGTAGCTGCATTAACTGCACGTGGATCTTGTACCAGCCGGTACACAGGGGGTTGGCCGGGTGGAGTCTTTTTCTTAACGGGAAACAAGGGCGTGTTACATGGGGAAACACAGGGTACTAGGGCACCATTATCGAGTAACATTTGTATTTGCCCCTTGAGGCCCCGCTCCTGATCATATTTCAAAGGGTACTGATGGACTTTGGGAAAAGGGGCAACAGGTTTGAGAAACACTTTTACTGGTTCTACAGGCATTATTGGGGGTGGATCTGGGCCTATCAGGGCCATCATCACTGTGGGAAGGGCATGTAGGATACAGATCTCATTGTGTTCATCTGCATAGGGGTTATATAACATAAGTACCAGCTGACCATCATCTTGGAATTGTATTCTGGAGCGGAACTGTGATAATAAATCTGCCCCCAGTAAATTTACCGGACATATAGGAGAGATTACGAACTGAGCCGTGACTTCAGGGAAAGGTCCCAATGGGATGGGTTTTATAAGAGTATATTTATTGGGTCTGCCATCTACACTGATTAAAACAAGCTCTTGGTCTGAGAATTGACATGGCGGGGCTTGGGAGGGAGATTCTCAGACATAGGGTTAAAAGAAATATTGGATTTGTGTAAGGTGGGGAGGGCAGGAGCTGAAGTCTGTTACATGGGCCACTGATAAGGAACAGAGCTGTGTCCTTGCAGCTGTGGGGGGCTGAGATTGGAGTAGGAATCACTGCGGCCACTGATTTAACCTTTAATTTCCCTGCTGATGCAGAACGGGCTAAATTCTTTTGAAAACCTTTAATTACTTTTAATGCATCATCCGGAGTGGAAGTCTCAATATCAGGTTTAACTGACATTATTGCCTCTTTCAATTCAGATTTAAGGTCGAACATTAAAGCTGCCACAAAAAGGTGTGAATGGGCTTTATTTTACAATGAGAATCCCAGATCTTTAAATGCTACCATAAGACGCCCATAGAACTTCTCGGCAGTCCAGGATATATTGGTGCCTTGGGATTAAGGGGCATAGGGCTTACAGTCGGGAGTAAAGGCTTAATTTCCGTGGGAGGGACCATATTATCTAGCAGGGAGACCCCCTGTCCCAAATTTTTTGATTGTTTGCTTTCCCGACAAATTTATCTCAGTCACTTTCTCAGTTCCTTCTTGCACCACAAAACATCCATTTTTTGTCATAGTAATAGACAACTTTCCCTTTTCAACGTGACAAAACAATCAATTCACATCCTCTGTTGATCCTCAATTTGCTATATATCAACCACTCAACTTGAAGCAGGTGCTTTAAACAAAACACAAATCTCCCAGCGCGTACTACACCAAGAAAATACAAAGAGAACGCAGCTATGTGCCCCCTCCTTACCAGAGACACAGAGATAAGAAAATCACAGCATTCCTCAACACAGAGAAAGCAATAACGCAGCTGTTTGACCCCTCCCATCTGGTATCTTACAAAGCTTTCACACAGAAACGGAATACAGCAGTTCTCAGACTTAATTAATTTCTACAAAACCTTCATCACACAATTTACATGCCAAACACCTTAGAAAAACCCATGATTGAGAATATTTTCCCCGTCTTTGGGCTAACAATATCAGATTCATCACACAAATTCAAAGTCTTCTTTTTGTTCCACGGAAACATGATTCACCTTTTGAGCTAAATATCCTTACTTTACTTGTGCACAATACCGACGGCCTTACGGTTTTGTTCCACTGGGTCTCTCTGTCCCCCACTGGGACAACCCAAAAACGCGGTACTCAGTGAAAGGAGGAGGGCGTCTTAGACTTCCCTCCGGACACCTCTGGATATATACTGTATACTTCTATATATTCCTGAGTTACGTATCCTACCCAGTCTTCGATCACCTCACCGCGCCTGATTCTAACAATGATCCGGAATTCAGGATATTTTGACTAAAAAGAGAATTACAATCACTGGTCAATCCGGGGTGTCCGTCCCTTATGAGGTACGGTTCGAGCACTGGGCCCCCAACGGAACTACACCTCTATATGATTCCACCCAAGAATCACCCCACCATAGGGGACAACCTCAGATCCTCTTTGCAGCAACAAACACAGGAAAACCACACCAAACGGTCAGTCTGAACAGTATAACTGCCAACTTACCGTGGTTGTCGTGGGGGATGATCAGTCCCAATTTTCCAGTGCCTGTGTCCGGTCCGAGGGTCCTTTGTCTTGTTGTCCTCCGGGGAAGAGGAGTCCCTAATTGGGAGCCCCACGTATGGGCGCCAAGCTGTTGAGGGAGGATCTAAATTGATCCTTCACGGTTAACTCAGTGATTTCCAAATTAATCTACAGGGCGTTGCCGGCAACTGAAAATGACCAGACGGAGACGTGTGCCTCTGTATGGGGGATCGAGCAGATCTCTGGCCCCCGTTTTATTGTGTATTGCTTTTCATAATCATAGAAATTATACTTCAACCAATCAGCAGAAGAACACGCTCACAGTTCTTAACCTATAAGAATGCAGGAAAAACTTAACCCATGAGTATACAGAAAAACCGGAGAAAAACATATACTCACAGGTGCCTCAAAGTCTTATCTAGCGATACACCCCCGAGTCCCTTCCCTGGCTCGAGTTAGAACACTCAAGGTCTTTACACCAATTATAAACCATAGCCTAATTAAGTAACAAAATGTTATCTTTGTGAGAAACAGGACAGAGTTTCAAGCAAAAAAATGAAGCCTTCAGTTTTGATCTTAGTTTAACCCTTCACAGTACCTTACTGCTAAGCTTCTCATAAGGTCCTCACAGATGTTGTAGATGTTATGTCTCTCTCTCTCTCTGTCCCCCGGATGGATAGGACAAACCCGTTTGACCGGTGGCTTGAGGCGTTTTACAGGGACTCAACTGTTGTGAACTCTGTTTTCGGGCTCCCTCTTGTGGTCACTGGTGGTATGGTGTGACTTTTGCTTTGGGCTCCCCCTGGTGGCTTTGTTTGTTATCCTGCTGGTCTCTGGCTATCAGCTGGTTCGTTATCCTCTGGGAGGTTCCTATACAGCTCTGTTTTACTTCCTCTTGTTGCCGGCTGTCGATGGAATCAGTGCTACTCAGATTCCTTCTGACTACCTTGCTCCCAGTCCATCCAGGACAAAGCTAAGTTTTGTTTGCTCATTTTTTGATCAGCAGTGTTTATCATGTTTTCTTGTCCAGCTTGCTAAAATGTGATTTCCTCGCTTGCTGGATGCTCTAGTGGACTGAGTTTCTCCCCACACACCATTAGTTGGTGCATGGGTTCTTGTAATCTCAGGATGGATATTTTGTAAGGGTTTTTTATTGATCGCATAGACCCCTGCTCTATTTTCTGCTTTCTAGTACTAGTGGGCCTCTTTTGCTGAATCTGATTTCATCCCTACGTATGTGCCTTCTTCTTACTTCACCGTTAATATTTGTTGGGGGCTTCTATATCTTTGGGGATTATTTCTCTGGAGGCAAGCGAGGTCTTTCTTTCTCTTTAGGGGTAGCTAGTTCCTCAGGCTGGCTCGAGACGTCTAGGAATTTTGTAGGCACGTTCACCGGCTACCTCTAGTTGTTTTGGATAGGTTCATATCTGCGATCAGTCCAGTTACCATCTCCCTAGAGCTTGTCCTTAGTTTATTCACTTGCTGGTCTATTCGTGATCCTCAGCCACTAAGGATCATAACAGTACAGCCGGCCAGTAAAGTGTTAATTGCATGGCAGAAGCAGGAGAAAAGAAGCCTTGAGAAATTTTTTTTTTTTTTGTTGTTGCCGTGTGTCTAGCTGCTGTGGCTAGCTTCTCTCCTCCTCTTAATCTTGGTGTGGCTCTGAGTTCAGCTGCTGACATGGATGTCCAGAGCTTGGCTTCCAGTCTGGATCATCTTGCTGCTAGGGTTCAAAGTATTCAGGATTTTGTTGTTCACAGTCCTATGTCAGAGCCTAGAATACCTATTTGTTGTGAAATTGGATTCTGGGCTCCCCCGGTGGCCACTGGTGGAATTGAACTTGTGTGCATCATCCTCTCTGTTCACCTGTTCCCATCAGGATGTGGGAGTCTCTATATAACCTTGCTCCTCTGTCAGTTTCATGCCGGTCATCAATGTAATCAGAAGCCTTTCTTTGCATGTTCCTGCTACTAGACAACTCCCAGCTAAGTTGGACTTTCGTCCTTGTTTGTTTTTGCATTTTGTTCCAGTTCACAGCTGCTGTTTCGTTACTGTGTCTGGAAAGCTCTTGTGATCTGAAATTGCCACTCTGGTGTTATGAGTTAATACTAGAGTCTTAAAGTCATTTCTGGATGGTGTTTTGATAGGGTTTTCAGCTGACCATGAAAGTGCCCTTTCTGTCTTCCTGCTATCTAGTAAGCGGACCTCGATTTTGCTAAACCTATTTTCATACTACGTTTGTCATTTCATCTAAAATCACCGCCAATATATGTGGGGGCCTCTGTCTGCCTTTTGGGGAAATTTCTCTAGAGGTGTGCCAGGACTGTATTTTCCTCTGCTAGGATTAGTTAGTCCTCCGGCTGGCGCTGGGCGTCTAGGGATAAAACGTAGGCACGCTACCCGGCCACTGTTAATTGTGCGGCAGGTTTAGTTCATGGTCAGTTTAGATTCCATCTTCCAAGAGCTAGTTCTTATATATGCTGGGCTATGTTCTCTCGCCATTGAGAATCATGACAGTTTGACCGGTCCAAAAGGGTTAAATTATTGGCTGAGAAAGGAGAGAAAAAAGAAGTCTGCTGAAAAATTTATTTTTTTTTTTTCTCTAGTTCTGAGTGTGCTCATAATTGAATCACTTGCTAGTCTGCCTATACTGCAGCCTTCCTCTCTTTCTCTCCTTCTAATCCTTGAATGGCTCTGTGTTCACCTGTTTGAAATGGATCTTCAGAGTGTAGCTACAGGTTTGAATAATCTCGCCACGAAGGTACAAAATTTGCAAGATTTTGTTGTTCATGCACCTATGTCTGAACCTAGAATTCCTTTGCCTGAATTTTTTTCAGGGAATAGATCTTGCTTTCAAAATTTTAAAAATAATTGCAAGTTGTTTTTGTCCCTGAAATCTCGCTCTGCTGGAGATCCTGCTCAGCAGGTCAGGATTGTAATTTCCTTGCTCCGGGGCGACCCTCAAGATTGGGCTTTTGCATTGACACCAGGGGATCCTGCGTTGCTCAATGTGGATGCGTTTTTTCTGGCCTTGGGGTTGCTTTATGAGGAACCTCATTTAGAGCTTCAGGCGGAAAAAGCTTTGATGTCCCTATCTCAGGGGCAAGATGAAGCTGAAATATACTGCCAAAAATTCCGTAAATGGTCTGTGCTTACTCAGTGGAATGAGTGCGCCCTGGCGGCGATTTTCAGAGAAGGTCTCTCTGATGCCATTAAGGATGTTATGGTGGGGTTCCCTGTGCCTGCGGGTCTGAATGAGTCCATGACAATGGCTATCCAGATCGATAGGCGTCTGCGGGAGCGCAAACCTGTGCACCATTTGGCGGTGTCTACTGAGAAGACGCCAGAAAATATGCAATGTGATAGAATTCTGTCCAGAAGCGAGCGGCAGAATTTTAGACGAAAAAATGGGTTGTGCTTCTATTGTGGTGATTCAACTCATGTTATATCAGCATGCTCTAAGCGTACTAAGAAGCTTGACAAGTCTGTTTCAATTAGCACTTTACAGTCTAAGTTTATTCTATCTGTGACCCTGATTTGTTCTTTATCATCTATTACCGCGGATGCCTATGTCGACTCTGGCGCCGCTTTGAGTCTTATGGATTGGTCCTTTGCCAAACGCTGTGGGTATGATTTGGAGCCTTTGGAAGCTCCTATACCTCTGAAGGGGATTGACTCCACCCCATTGGCTAGTAATAAACCACAATACTGGACACAAGTAACTATGCGTATTAATCCGGATCACCAGGAGATTATTCGCTTTCTGGTGCTGTATAATCTACATGATGTTTTGGTGCTAGGATTGCCATGGCTGCAATCTCATAACCCAGTCCTCGACTGGAAAGCTATGTCTGTGTTAAGCTGGGGATGTAAAGGGACTCATGGGGACGTACCTTTGGTTTCCATTTCATCATCTATTCCCTCTGAGATTCCTGAATTCTTGTCTGACTATCGTGACGTTTTTGAAGAACCCAAGCTTGGTTCACTACCTCCGCACCGGGAGTGCGATTGTGCCATAGATTTGATCCCGGGTAGTAAATACCCTAAGGGTCGTTTATTTAATCTGTCTGTGCCTGAACACGCTGCTATGCGAGAATATATAAAGGAGTCCTTGGAAAAGGGACATATTCGTCCTTCGTCATCTCCCTTAGGAGCCGGTTTTTTCTTTGTGTCTAAGAAAGATGGCTCTTTGAGGCCGTGTATTGATTATCGGCTTTTGAATAAAATCACGGTTAAATATCAATATCCGTTACCACTGCTGACTGATTTGTTTGCTCGTATAAAGGGGGCCAAGTGGTTCTCTAAGATTGATCTCCGTGGGGCGTATAATTTGGTGCGAATCAAGCAGGGGGATGAGTGGAAAACCGCATTTAATACGCCCGAGGGCCACTTTGAGTATTTGGTGATGCCTTTTGGTCTTTCAAATGCCCCTTCAGTCTTTCAGTCCTTTATGCATGACATTTTCCGCGATTATTTGGATAAATTTATGATTGTGTATCTGGATGATATTCTGATTTTTTCGGATGACTGGGACTCTCATGTCCAGCAGGTCAGGAGGGTTTTTCAGGTTTTGCGGTCTAATTCCTTGTGTGTGAAGGGTTCTAAGTGCGTTTTTGGGGTTCAAAAGATTTCCTTCTTCGGATACATTTTTTCCCCCTCTTCCATCGAGATGGATCCTGTCAAGGTTCAGGCTATTTGTGATTGGACGCAACCCTCTTCTCTTAAGAGTCTTCAGAAATTTTTGGGCTTTGCTAACTTTTATCGTCGATTTATTGCTGGTTTTTCTGATGTTGTTAAACCATTGAGTGATTTGACTAAGAAGGGTGCTGATGTTGCTGATTGGTCCCCTGATGCTGTGGAGGCCTTTCGGGAGCTTAAGCGCCGCTTTTCTTCCGCCCCTATGTTGCGTCAGCCTGATGTTGCTCTTCCTTTTCAGGTTGAGGTCGACGCTTCTGAAATCGGAGCTGGGGCGGTGTTGTCGCAGAGAAGTTCCGACTGCCCCGTGATGAGACCTTGTGCTTTTTTTTCCCGTAAATTTTCGCCCGCCGAGCGGAATTATGATATTGGGAATCGGGAGCTTTTGGCCATGAAGTGGGCTTTTGAGGAGTGGCGTCACTGGCTTGAGGGGGCCAGACATCAGGTGGTGGTATTGACTGACCACAAAAATTTAATTTACCTTGAGTCTGCCAGGCGCCTGAATCCTAGACAGGCACGCTGGTCGTTGTTTTTCTCTCGGTTTAATTTTGTGGTGTCATACCTACCGGGTTCTAAGAATGTTAAGGCGGATGCCCTTTCTAGGAGTTTTGAGCCTGACTCCCCTGGTAATTCTGAGCCCACAGGTATCCTTAAGGATGGAGTGATATTGTCTGCCGTTTCTCCAGACCTGCAGCGGGCCTTGCAGGAGTTTCAGGTGGATAGACCGGATCGTTGCCCACCTGGTAGACTGTTTGTTCCTGATGATTGGACCAGTAGAGTCATCTCTGAGGTTCATTCTTCTGCGTTGGCAGGTCATCCTGGAATCTTTGGTACCAGGGATTTGGTGGCAAGGTCCTTCTGGTGGCCTTCCCTGTCACGAGATGTGCGAGGCTTTGTGCAGTCTTGTGACGTTTGTGCTCGGGCCAAGCCTTGTTGTTCTCGGGCTAGTGGATTGTTGTTGCCCTTGCCTATTCCGAAGAGGCCTTGGACGCACATCTCGATGGATTTTATTTCAGATCTGCCTGTTTCTCAGAAGATGTCTGTCATCTGGGTGGTGTGTGACCGTTTCTCTAAGATGGTCCATTTGGTTCCCTTGCCTAAGTTGCCTTCTTCTTCCGAGTTGGTTCCTCTGTTTTTTCAAAATGTTGTTCGTTTGCATGGTATTCCGGAGAATATCGTTTCTGACAGAGGGACCCAATTCGTGTCTAGATTTTGGCGGGCATTCTGTGCTAGGATGGGCATAGATTTGTCTTTTTCGTCTGCTTTCCATCCTCAGACTAATGGCCAGACCGAGCGGACTAATCAGACCTTGGAGACATATTTGAGGTGTTTTGTGTCTGCGGATCAGGATGATTGGGTTGCTTTTTTGCCATTGGCGGAGTTCGCCCTCAATAATCGGGCCAGCTCTGCCACCTTGGTGTCCCCGTTTTTCTGTAATTCGGGGTTTCATCCTCGATTTTCTTCTGGTCAGGTGGAATCTTCGGATTGTCCTGGAGTGGATGCTGTGGTGGAGAGGTTGCATCAGATTTGGGGGCAGGTAGTGGACAATTTGAAGTTGTCCCAGGAGAAGACTCAGCTTTTTGCCAACCGCCGTCGTCGTGTTGGTCCTCGGCTTTGTGTTGGGGACTTGGTGTGGTTGTCTTCTCGTTTTGTCCCTATGAGGGTTTCTTCTCCTAAGTTTAAGCCTCGGTTCATCGGCCCGTACAAGATATTGGAGATTCTTAACCCTGTGTCCTTCCGTTTGGACCTCCCTGCATCTTTTTCTATTCATAATGTTTTTCATCGGTCATTATTGCGCAGGTATGAGGTACCGGTTGTGCCTTCCGTTGAGCCTCCTGCTCCGGTGTTGGTTGAGGGTGAGTTGGAGTACGTTGTGGAAAAGATCTTAGACTCCCGTGTTTCCAGACGGAAACTCCAGTATCTGGTCAAATGGAAGGGATACGGTCAGGAGGATAATTCTTGGGTGACTGCCTCTGATGTTCATGCCTCCGATCTTGTCCGTGCCTTTCATAGGGCTCATCCTGATCGCCCTGGTGGTTCTGGTGAGGGTTCGGTGCCCCCTCCTTGAGGGGGGGGGGTACTGTTGTGAAATTGGATTCTGGGCTCCCCCGGTGGCCACTGGTGGAATTGAACTTGTGTGCATCATCCTCTCTGTTCACCTGTTCCCATCAGGATGTGGGAGTCTCTATATAACCTTGCTCCTCTGTCAGTTTCATGCCGGTCATCAATGTAATCAGAAGCCTTTCTTTGCATGTTCCTGCTACTAGACAACTCCCAGCTAAGTTGGACTTTCGTCCTTGTTTGTTTTTGCATTTTGTTCCAGTTCACAGCTGCTGTTTCGTTACTGTGTCTGGAAAGCTCTTGTGATCTGAAATTGCCACTCTGGTGTTATGAGTTAATACTAGAGTCTTAAAGTCATTTCTGGATGGTGTTTTGATAGGGTTTTCAGCTGACCATGAAAGTGCCCTTTCTGTCTTCCTGCTATCTAGTAAGCGGACCTCGATTTTGCTAAACCTATTTTCATACTACGTTTGTCATTTCATCTAAAATCACCGCCAATATATGTGGGGGCCTCTGTCTGCCTTTTGGGGAAATTTCTCTAGAGGTGTGCCAGGACTGTATTTTCCTCTGCTAGGATTAGTTAGTCCTCCGGCTGGCGCTGGGCGTCTAGGGATAAAACGTAGGCACGCTACCCGGCCACTGTTAATTGTGCGGCAGGTTTAGTTCATGGTCAGTTTAGATTCCATCTTCCAAGAGCTAGTTCTTATATATGCTGGGCTATGTTCTCTCGCCATTGAGAATCATGACACCTATTCCGGAGTTGTTTTCTGGAGATAGATCTAGGTTCTGAATTTTAGGAACAATTGTAAGTTGTTTCTTTCTTTGAAACCTCGTTCCTCTGGTGATGCCGTTCAGCAAGTTAAGATTATCATTTCCTTTTTGCGTGGTGACCCCCAAGATTGGGCCTTCGCATTGGCGCCAGGGGATCCTGCATTGCTTAGTGTAGATGCGTTTTTTCTAGCCCGTGGATTGCTCTATGAGGAACCTAATCTTGAGAACCAGGCTGAAAAAACGTTATTGGCCCTCTCACAGGGGCAAGATGAAGCAGAGGTGTACTGCCAGAAATTTCGAAATGGTCGGTGCTTACTCACTGGAATGAGTGTGCCCTGGCTGCAAATTTCAGAGAAGGTCTTTCTGAAGCCATTAAGAATGTCATGGTGGGGTTCCCTACGCCTGCAGGTCTGAATGAGTCAATGACTCTGGCCATTCAGATTGATCGGCGTTTGCGGGAGCGCAAACCTGTGCACCATTTGGCGGTGTCTTCTGAACAGACACCTGAATCTATGCAATGTGACAGAATTCTGACCAGAAGTGAACGGCAAAATTATAGACGGCAAAATGGGTTGTGCTTTTACTGTGGTGACTCAGCTCACGTTATCTCAGCATGCTCTAAGCGCAAAAAAAAGGTTGATAAATCTGTCACCATTGGTACTTTACAGCCTAAGTTCATTTTGTCTGTTACCCTGATTTGTTCCCTGTCATCTTACCCGGTTGGTTAATGCTTTTGTAGATTCAGGTGCCGCCCTGAGTCTGATGGATTGGTCATTTGCCAGGCGCTGTGGTTTTGATTTGGAGCCTTTGAAATTCCCTATTCCACTAAGGGGAATTGATTCTACACCATTGGCTACGAATAGACCTCAGTACTGGACACAAGTGACCATGTGCATGACTCCTGTTCATCAGGAGGTGATTCGCTTTCTTGTACTGCATAATTTGCATGATGTCGTCGTGTTGGGTCTACCATGGTTGCAGACTCATAATCCAGTCCTGGATTGGAAAGCTATGTCGGTGTCAAGTTGGGGTTGTCAGGGAATTCATGGTGACGCTCCTGTGGTGTCTATTGCTTCATCCACTCCTTCTGAAGTCCCTACGTTTTTGTCAGACTACCAGGATGTATTTGAGGAGCCCAAACTCAATTCTCTACCTCCTCATAGGGACTGTGATTGTGCTATAAATTTGATTCCTGGTAGTAAGTTTCCTAAGGGACAACTTTTCAATTTATCTGTGCCGGAGCATGCTGCCATGCGGAGTTATATAAAGGAGTCTTTAGAGAAGGGACGTATTCGCCCGTCCTCATCCCCTCTTGGTGCAGGATTCTTTTTTGTGGCTAAAAAGGATGGTTCCCTGAGACCCTGTATTGATTATCGCCTTTTGAATAAAATCACGGTCAAATTTCAGTATCCTTTGCCATTGTTAACTGATTTGTTTGCTCGCATTAGGGGGTCTAGTTGGTTCACCAAGATAGATCTTCGTGGTGCGTATAACCTTGTGCGTATAAAACAGGGTGATGAATGGAAAACTGCATTTAATACGCCTGAAGGCCATTTTGAGTACTTGGTGATGCCTTTTGGACTTTCTAATGCTCCTTCAGTCTTTCAGTCCTTTATGCATGACATCTTCCGTGAATATCTGGATAAGTTTATGATTGTGTATCTGGATGATATTCTGTTTTTTTCGGATGATTGGGAGTCTCATGTTAAGCAGGTCAGGATGGTCTTTCAGGTCCTACGTGACAATGCTTTATTTGTGAAGGGCTCAAAATGTCTTTTTGGAGTCCAGAAGATTTCTTTTTTGGGTTTCATTTTTTCTCCTTCTACTATTGAGATGGACCCAGTCAAGGTTCAGGCTATTCATGACTGGACGCAGCCTACATCTGTTAAGAGTCTTCAGAAGTTCTTGGGTTTTGCTAATTTTTACCGTCGCTTCATAGCTAATTTTTCTGGCGTTGTTAAGCCTTTGACGGATTTGACCAAGAAGGGTTCTGATGTGACTAATTGGTCTTCTGCGGCTGTGGAGGCCTTTCGGGAGCTGAAGCGTCGGTTTTCTTCGGCTCCGGTCTTATGTCAGCCAGATGTCTCACTTCCCTTCCAGGTGGAGGTTGATGCTTCCGAGATTGGAGCGGGGGCTGTTTTGTCGCAGAGAAGCCCCGATGGCTCTGTGATAAAGCCATGTGCTTTCTTTTCAAGAAAGTTTTCGCCTGCCGAGCGGAATTATGATGTCGGTAATCGGGAGCTGTTGGCTATGAAGTGGGCATTTGAGGAGTGGCGACATTGGCTCGAGGGAGCTAAACATCGTGTGGTGGTCTTGACTGACCACAAGAATTTGATTTATCTCGAGTCGGCCAAGCGGCTGAATCCCAGACAGGCTCGTTGGTCGTTGTTTTTCTCTCGTTTTGATTTCATGGTCTCGTACCTGCCGGGTTCGAAGAATGTGAAGGCTGATGCTCTTTCTAGGAGTTTTGTGCCTGACTCTCCTGGAGATTCAGAGCCGGCTGGTATCCTTAGAGAAGGGGTGATTTTGTCTGCCATCTCCCCAGATTTGCGACGTGTGCTGCAAGAGTTTCAGGCGGATAGACCTGACCGCTGTCCACCGGAGAGACTGTTTGTCCCGGATAGATGGACCAACAGAGTCATCTCCGAGGTTCATTCTTCGGTGTTGGCGGGCCATCCTGGAATATTTGGTACCAGAGACTTGGTGGCCAGGTCTTTTTGGTGGCCTTCCTTGTCGCGGGATGTGCGTTCCTTTGTGCAGTCTTGTGGAATTTGTGCTCGGGCGAAGCCTTGCTGTTCTCGTGCCAGTGGTTTGCTGTTACCTTTGCCTGTCCCGAAGAGGCCTTGGACGCACATTTCCATGGATTTTATTTCAGATCTCCCTGTTTCTCAGAGAATGTCTGTCATCTGGGTGGTGTGTGATCGTTTTTCTAAGATGGTCCATTTGGTGCCCTTGCCTAAGTTGCCTTCCTCCTCCGAGTTGGTTCCACTGTTTTTTCAAAATATGATTCGTTTGCTCGGGATTCCTGAGAACATTGTTTCTGACAGAGGATCCCAGTTTGTGTCTAGATTTTGGCGGACCTTTTGTGCTAAGTTGGGCATTGAATTGTCTTTTTCGTCGGCCTTCCATCCTCAGACGAATGGCCAAACCGAGCGAACTAATCAGACCTTGGAGACTTATTTGAGATGTTTTGTTTCTGCTGACCAGGACGACTGGGTTACTTTTTTACCGTTGGCCGAGTTGGCCCTTAATAATCGGGCTAGTTCTGCTACTTTGGTTTCTCCTTTTTTTTGTAATTCGGGGTTTCATCCTCGTTTTTCCTCGGGTCAGGTGGAGCCTTCTGACTGTCCTGGAGTGGATGTTGTGGTGGATAGGTTGCATCGGATTTGGAATCATGTGGTGGACAATTTGAAGTTGTCACAGGAGAAGGCTCAGCTCTTTGCCAACCGCCGTCGCTGTGTGGGTCCCCGACTTCGCGTTGGGGACTTGGTGTGGTTGTCTTCTCGCTTCGTTCCTATGAAGGTCTCCTCTCCTAAGTTCAAGCCTCGGTTTATCGGTCCTTATAAGATTCTGGAAGTCCTTGGCCCTGTGTCATTCCGTCTGGACCTCCCGGCATCATTTGCTATTCATAATGTGTTCCATCGCTCGTTGTTGCGGAGGTATGTGGTACCTGTGGTTCCTCCGGTTGAGCCTCCTGCCCCGGTGCTGGTTGAGGGAGAATTGGAATACGTGGTGGAGAAGATCTTGGATTCTCGTGTTTCTAGACGGAGGCTCCAGTATTTGGTCAAGTGGAAGGGCTATGGTCAGGAGGATAATTCTTGGGTTGTCGCCTCTGATGTTCATGCGGCCGATTTGGTTCGTGCCTTCCATGTGGCTCATCCTGATCGCCCTGGGGGTTTTCATGAGGGTTCGGTGACCCCTCCTTAAGGGGGGGGGTACTGTTGTGAACTCTGTTTTCGGGCTCCCTCTTGTGGTCACTGGTGGTATGGTGTGACTTTTGCTTTGGGCTCCCCCTGGTGGCTTTGTTTGTTATCCTGCTGGTCTCTGGCTATCAGCTGGTTCGTTATCCTCTGGGAGGTTTCTATATAGCTCTGTTTTACTTCCTCTTGTTGCCGGCTGTCGATGTAATCAGTGCTACTCAGATTCCTTCTGACTACCTTGCTCCCAGTCCATCCAGGACAAAGCTAAGTTTTGTTCGCTCATTTTTTGATCAGCAGTGTTTATCATGTTTTCTTGTCCAGCTTGCTAAAATGTGATTTCCTCGCTTGCTGGATGCTCTAGTGGACTGAGTTTCTCCCCACACACCATTAGTTGGTGCGTGGGTTCTTGTAATCTCGGGATGGATATTTTGTAAGGGTTTTTTATTGATCGCATAGACCCCTGCTCTATTTTCTGCTTTCTAGTACTAGTGGGCCTCTTTTGCTGAATCTGATTTCATCCCTACGTATGTGCCTTCTTCTTACTTCACCGTTAATATTTGTTGGGGGCTTCTATATCTTTGGGGATTATTTCTCTGGAGGCAAGCGAGGTCTTTCTTTCTCTTTAGGGGTAGCTAGTTCCTCAGGCTGGCTCGAGACGTCTAGAAATTTTGTAGGCACGTTCACCGGCTACCTCTAGTTGTTTTGGATAGGTTCAGATTTGCGATCAGTCCAGTTACTATCTCCCTAGAGCTTGTCCTTAGTTTATTCACTTGCTGGTCTATTCGTGATCCTCAGCCACTAAGGATCATAACACTCAACCATGCCCCAGCCTCTAAGGGGTTGCCACCTTGCCTCCTGGGTGTAGGGCGGACAGGTAACGTGAAATTAGCTGTCCTGCTGGTCTCTGGAGCAAGGCATAAAGGGTCGTTGCTCCCTCGGTGTTCCAGCTACCAGGATCCTGCGCCTCAGAAGGAGGCAGCCTGTGTAGTGCTGTTCCCCTCCTGGTATCCACTCCTTTGCTACAACTTCTTTGCACACTCTCTACAATACAGTTCTCCTTCAGTGTCTCTTTCAAGAAGCTGCCACACTTAGTGCAGGCACAGCTCCGTGTCCTTCTGTCTCGATCTCTGACAGGATCCCACCCCTGTCAGGGACCAACTATCTGAGCGAAGCTCAGCCAGCAACTAACTAACTTCCTCTCCAAGCTACCAGTTTTACCAATGTGAGGAGTGTGACCTAATAAATAGGAGCAGAACTCCCCCTGGTGGCCTGGAGTATGAAATGCGTTGTATGTTTGTGATACCTGGATTCAGTTGTCCTTCTTTGCCTCCAAACGTAACATCACTCCCCCCTAGAGGAAAATGATATTACTGCAACGACCAGGACCCCGGGGCGCTGCACTCCCCCCCTCCCCCCGTTAAAACCAGTACTCCGGGACTGGGGAAAGAAAACAACAGGTTACAGGTTAGCAAAGACAAAAAAATTTGAATGCAATAAAACCAGTTAATTTAACTGATGCTTCCCTTTAAGGGAGGTGAGGTCTCTTGAACGTTACATAACATAACATATTTACATTGTGAACTCACTTTTAGAAATGGAACAATTTAGCAACACTACAGTATACTATCTCTTAAGTGCAAAGTTAAACATTTTTCTTTATTTAAGTGCAAATTTTCAACCAATTATTCCTATTCTTCTTCAAATGCAGATCAATCTATCAATCCCCCCACGGGCTTGCTGCATTTTTCTTCAATTTTCTTCAAAGTGCATCATATCAAACTATCTAACTTCAACTCTATAATATCAGCTACATACTATTGGCTATGAAAAACACAATTCTAATCTCAACTTTAATCTGGCAAAGTGCAATAATTGAACATTCCCTTTAAGGGCGTAAACAGTATTCAAGTCTCTTTTCTGAGGTGGTGCAAAGTATAATAATAATAATAATAATCTTTATTTTTATATAGCGCTAACATATTATGCAGCACTTTACAGTTTGCACACATTATCATCAATCACATCAACATTCAAGTCAATTTAGCAACAAAAGTGACGTGATGCGAGGGACCTGTTACGAACCCCCAACGTTGGCTTGGGCAGGCTACAAGGTGTGTTTTTCTTCAGGTCTCTGAAAAACAAAGCAGTTCTCACAACAAGATTAGCAGCAGTCTCTGTTGGAGGCAATCTCTGTAAAAGCCTCCGTTGTAAAACCAGTAGGAAGCACCTTTAAGAAGGTGCAAACTATATACAATGGAAAGTGCCCGGAACCATTGAGCTGTGCTGCGGGTTCCTAGGGAGAGACTGATAGACTGGGACAGAAAGGAAGCAGCCACAGGGCGGGAAAGGGACGCGCGCAGGAGACAGAGCAGCGTGCAGAGCAGGGTGCAGCTGCGCTTCAGAAGAGAGAGAGAGAGAGCTCCCGGTCTGAGGACAAATAGAGAGAGACTGCCCAGAAAGACTGTATCTCGTGAGTACATAAAGCGGACTCTGCTGTGACTGGAGAGGGGCACTTTGAGACCCGTTTTAGAGACTATGACACCCTGGTCCCCGCGGTAACAGTACAGAGACTTAACGTTGCGGAGCCCCTGTTTTCCTGGTACAGAGACTTAACATTGCAGAGCCCCGATTTCCAGGTTGTGCTGTAAAAGTTAAAGACTCAGAGCCTGTGCTTACCACATTAACTCCCGAAACCCCAGGCAGCAGGCTCTCAGAGACTACTCTGCCCACAGACAACAGAGGGACGTCAAGTGCCACTGTTTCTCGGCGCCTACGTTGGAGAAGACGACCCTCCAAGCAAGTCATCTTCAGACTGATAAGTGTTCTTTTCTCAAGGAATCCTGCTTAATTCGGTTATATTGTTTAACTCCCGTATTTTTGCATTGTTTTCTTGTTAGTTATTTTGCATTGCTTCCTCCCTGCGAGGAGAACCATATCCCTGTTATTAAACCCCTCAACTGTTGGTCTGTCTGTTCCGTGGTGACATACTCAGTACCTGCATCCTATTACATTTGGCGTAGTCGGCAGGATGTCACACGGTAGCGTGGACAGGGCAGACCAAGCAGCTGGGGAAGCTCCCCGATCTAGCATTTCCCTGGGAGCCATGTTGAATAATTTGCCAAGGTTCACTGGGAACAATGTAATGTTGTGGAGTTGGACAGAGCGTATCCGGGGAATGATGCGTATGCACCCCATGACACCAGCCCTGGAGGCAGAAATTGCATTGATGGCCCTGGAGGGGGAGGCGCGGGATTCTGTCATGCATAGGTCCCCCCGGGAGAGAGATACCCTGGACAAAGTGTTGCGCATACTTGAGGAAATGCATGGGGACCCCACTGACGTAGGGGAACTTCGTATGCGACTGTTTCACCGGGTACAACGGGAGGGGGAGACCGTGACCCAATTCATGAACGCCCTACAAGAGCTTCACACTGCTATCAGACGAAAGGACGGTGTAGGAGTAGGGTCAGTTGATGTGGTGCTCAGAGATCAGCTAGTGACAGGACTGCGTGACGCAATGATGAAACAGGCACTGCGAGAACGCATGCGAGTAAAGCCAGACATGACTTTCTCTGAGGTTGGCAGTGAGGCGCGTGTGCGAGAACAAGAACAGGGAGTGACAGGGCTGGTAGGAAGGGTGCAGAGCGGGGAGGTAACCACCACCGCAGACAATATTCCCCAGTGGGTGGAGGACCTGAGAATGGAGATTAGACAGGTCCGTGAAGAAATGGCGGTCACCAGAAGAACTCTGGCAGAGGGGCCTGGCCCTCTGGTGCGAGACAGAGAAGCTGCCCCCCGAAGGGAGGGTGAAACTACCAGGAGGAGAAGCCCTCTTACATGCTACACTTGTGGAGAGTCCGGCCACATTGCTCGATGGTGTCCCCGGCGGAGCCGACCATCCCCACATCCTCCTTTAAACTAGGTGGCTCTGGGCTTGAGGGGCGCCGCTCAGAGCGTGAAGAACAGAGGAGGAGGAGTAAAAGTCCCCACAGCCTTGTTTCCATGTGCCCTCTGGTCTGGGCAGAAATCAATGGAAGAGCAGTGCGATGCTTGATGGACACCGGCTCACAAGTGACCACCATGCCTGAGAGATATTTCCGCCATCACTTCACAGAGGCGCTACGGCCCTAATGGGGCCCTGTGATCAAACTTATGGCGGCCAATCACTTGCCCATCCTGGTCGCAGGGGTGGTATGGATGAACATAGAAGTCTGCGGAAAAGACCTCGGGAGGAGAGGAGTGGTACTGGTGGATGGAGAGGTAGCTAAAGACCATACCGTGACCCTGGGCATGAATGTGTTAAAAGACCTCGGAAGCCTCGTTTTCAACGAGTCCCCGGAACAGTTCCTACAACAATGGAGCGATCAAACCCCCCAGAGAAGTGTCTTCCAACAACTGATACGGACCGCCCAGGTCCGAGAAGCATACAGCGACGGAAAGGAACTCGGCAAAGTCGTCGTCCCCGCCTCCGTCAATCGAGTGTTGCCCCCTGGGCAGACAGTGCTTCCCCTGCCTGTGCGAGCTGGCATCCCGCTGGAGGGGGTCGAAGTCCAAATTGAGCCCAGCAGAGCCGACCAGCTGCTGTCAGGAATATTGGTCGCACGGTCCCTGGCTACCGTGCGGGTTGGAACTGTCCTTGTGCGCTGTATCAATTTGGGGGAGACAGATACAACGTTGCCCCCTAGAAGCGAAGTCGCTCAAGTCTTGGGCCTTCCAGACGAGTTGGTCCCCACTGAGGCGGTACAGCTGACAGCAAGGCCAGAAGACCCGTGGCTGGTGACCGTCAAGGCGGAGGCAGCTCTGGACCCCAGATTAATGCAAGAAGGGCGCCAGATACTGGAACGCATGAGGGCGGAGCTCTCGGAACTTACTCCGCAGCAGGTACCTCAGGTAGAAGCTGTATTGGGGAAATTTCAGGATGCGTTCGCCAAAGATGAAGATGACTTTGGACGTACCACGGCCATCACCCACGAGATACCCACCGGGGATGCGGCACCAATCCGGGAACGGTACCGCCAAATACCCCCACAGATGTACCAGGAGGTGAAGGGAATGCTGTCACACATGCTGAAGAAGGGAGTTATACGTGAGAGTCAGAGCCCGTGGGCTGCCCCTATCGTCTTGGTGAGAAAGAAAGACGGGTCCCTGCGGTTCTGTGTGGACTATCGGCGGCTCAACGCTTGCACAGTGCGGGACTCGTACCCACTGCCCAGGATAGAGGAGTCCCTGACGGCACTAGGGAATGCCATATATTTCTCCACATTAGACTTGGCCAGCGGCTACTGGCAGGTGCCCATGTCTGAGCAAGACCGCGCCAAGACGGCTTTCATCCTTCCGATGGGACTGTATGAGTTTGACCAGATGCCCTTCGGCCTAGCAAACGCCCCAGGAACATTTCAGCGACTCATGGAGAGATGTCTGGGAGACCTGAACTTTGAAGCCACTTTGATCTACTTGGATGATATCATCGTCTTTGCCCCCACCTTTGAGGAGCATCTGCAGAGGCTAGAGCAAATTCTGAGTCGGCTACAGAAGTATGGCTTGAAAGTGAAACCCCAGAAATGCCACCTCTTCCGTACCGAGATTGAATACTTGGGACATGTTGTCTCCGCTGAGGGGGTGAGGCCTTCCCAGGAGAAGATCGCTGCGGTACAAGAGTGGCCAACTCCAAAAACGGTGAAAGATGTGCGTGCGTTCCTGGGACTCACGGGATATTTCAGACGCTTTGTAAAAGACTTTACCCGCCTTGCTAATCCACTCCAGGAGTTGTTGAGGGGATTGCCCTCTTGCGCCAAAAACAGGAACATACAGTGGGGGAAGCATCAGGAGGAGGCATTCTTGGCTTTGAAGAAGGCTTTGACGGAGGCCCCCGTGCTGGCCTACGCTGACTTCACACAACCGTTCATCTTGCACACTGATGGGAGCCTGCAGGGCCTCGGGGCTGTACTGTCGCAGATGCAGGACGGAAAAGAGCGCGTCATCGCATACGCCAGTCGGTCTCTGCATGACTCAGAAAGGAATCCAGAAAACTACAGTTCATTTAAGTTGGAACTGTTGGCGCTGGTGTGGGCAATGACTGAGAAGTTCGCGGAATATCTGGCTGGCTCAGAAGTTCATGTACGCACCGATAACAATCCGTTGGCCCATCTCGAGAATGCCAAGTTAGGCGCCCTAGAACAACGTTGGGTAGCCCGAATGGCCAAGTTCCGATACAGAATTTCGTATAAAAGAGGAGCTGAGAATGTACATGCGGATGCCCTCTCCCGAGTAAACTATCGCAAACCAGCACCCAGCCAGGATGAAGAACTGGAAGATGTAGAGGTTCCATGTTTTGGAGAGACTGCCAGGACGGTGGCAGCGGCGCGGGAAATTGAACAGGAAGAGGCCTGTGTGAACTTGCTGGAGCAGCCTCGCGATGAGTGGGTCCGAGTACAGCAGGAGGATCCGGAGCTAGCTCAGTTGAGAAGGTGGGTCGTGTCTGAACAAATGCCCAATCGACAAGAGAGGAGGTCCATGTCACCTGAAGTACTGAAGATGCTACGCCAGTGGGAGAGGCTCGAATTGCGGGATGGTATCCTGTACCGGAAGGTATTCCTGCAAACAGAACTCAGTCTTGTATGGCAGACAGTGATTCCCTCGTCCATGATAGACCAGGTGGCTAAGGAAGCACATGAGAAAGGAGCACACTTTGGGCCAGAAAAGACTATCCAGTGGTTACAGCGCCTATTTTATCACCCCCACTTAAGGAACACTGTGGATAAAGTATGTCGGCAATGCAGAAGTTGTGAGCTGGTCAAACCACCAGAACAACGAGCTCCCACAGAGACGGTGAGGTCTTCTGGCCCCATGGACCTACTGGCGATAGATTACTTGACAATTGGACCAGCACACCAAGGTTATGAGCATTGTTTAGTGATGATAGACCACTTTACTAAATTTGCCGTAGTGACGCCCACGCGGGACCAGACTGCCGAGTCTGCGGCTCACGCAATCTGCAAACACTTCATCCAGGTGTACGGGTGTCCCAAGCGCATTCATTCTGATCAAGGGGCCTGCTTCCTCGGAAGAGTGATGGAGGAGCTGCACCAGCTGTACAAAATCGATAAGTCCCGGACCACCCCTTATCATCCACAGGGGAATGGGGCTTGTGAAAGATTTAACCGCACTCTGATTCAAATGCTGAGGACCCTGGAGGAGGACCAGAAGGCGAAGTGGACTGAGTCCGTCCCTAAATTGGTGTGGGCGTATAACAATCGTAAACACAGCACCACCGGATTAACCCCCACTCTCTGTTCTTTGGCCGACCCGAGAAGGGACTGGCAGAGCTGGCGCTGGAACCCGAGGAGGACTACCCACGGACGGGGGTGTACTCCTGGGTTCAAGAACATCGT
The DNA here is from genome assembly GCF_051348905.1 of Ranitomeya variabilis. NCBI lineage: Eukaryota > Metazoa > Chordata > Amphibia > Anura > Dendrobatidae > Ranitomeya > Ranitomeya variabilis. The sequence continues at coordinate 602,934,061 of NC_135232.1, read as the reverse complement.
CGTCGGCTGCGGACAATTCAACGTCTAGTGCAGGACCGGCTGCAAGAATTGGAGCATCCCCAGGTAGCTCCTCAAAAGGGGACAGCCCTGCGGCCTGGAGACCGAGTCTTAGTGAGGGAAAAGCACCCACACAACAAACTAGAGTACCGGTGGGAGAAAAGGCAGTACTGAGTGAAGCGGCGGCTCGGCAACGGGGGCCCCGTTTATGAGGTCCAGCCCGAAACGGAAGAAGGGACTCCCACCCGCACGCTGCACAGGAATATGTTGCGCCCATGTTTGTCTCGAGATCCTGAATGAGTCCAGTTGACTCCAGCACCCCCACCGGCGGCGCCAGTGATCAATGTAGATGTGGAAGACGAGGAAGACTCCGAATCTCTTCCAGTGAACCCAGGGACAGGGCTGGTGCCAGATTCTACCAACGTATCGGAGGAAGCCTCAACTCCTCCCACAGCAGCTGACACCACCACCCCTGCTGGTTTGAGACGCTCTGAACGTTCAACGGCTGGTGTACCCCCTGTTCGCTACAATCAGGACGAGTTCATCTGGCAGCAGATTGTGCAAGGACTGGAAGATTGCCAACAGGAACTCCTGAAGATCTCGCCCGTGGAATGGCGAGCAGAAAGAGGGGGGGAATGTAAGGAGTTAAAAGCACAAGAAGAGTCTGGGGGCGGTTACCTTCCTGGCTCTGTGCCCGGAACCATTAAGCTGTGCTGCGGGTTCCCTAGGGAGAGACTGATAGACTGGGACAGAAAGGAAGCAGCCACAGGGCGGGAAAGGGACGCGCGCAGGAGACAGAGCAGCGTGCAGAGCAGGGTGCAGCTGCGCTTCAGAAGAGAGAGAGAGAGAGCTCCCGGTCTGAGGACAAATAGAGAGAGACTGCCCAGAAAGACTGTATCTCGTGAGTACATAAAGCGGACTCTGCTGTGACTGGAGAGGGGCACTTTGAGACCCGTTTTAGAGACTATGACACCCTGGTCCCCGCGGTAACAGTACAGAGACTTAACATTGCGGAGCCCCTGTTTTCCTGGTACAGAGACTTAACATTTCGGAGCCCCTGTTTTCCTGGTACAGAGACTTAACATTGCGGAGCCCCGATTTCCAGGTTGTGCTGTAAAAGTTAAAGACTCAGAGCCTGTGCTTACCACATTAACTCCCGAAACCCCAGGCAGCAGGCTCTCAGAGACTACTCTGCCCACAGACAACAGAGGGACGTCAAGTGCCACTGTTTCTCGGCGCCTACGTTGGAGAAGACGACCCTCCAAGCAAGTCATCTTCAGACTGATAAGTGTTCTTTTCTCAAGGAATCCTGCTTAATTCGGTTATATTGTTTAACTCCCGTATTTTTGCATTGTTTTCTTGTTAGTTATTTTGCATTGCTTCCTCCCTGCGAGGAGAACCATATCCCTGTTATTAAACCCCTCAACTGTTGGTCTGTCTGTTCCGTGGTGACATACTCAGTACCTGCATCCTATTACACACCGCCCATGATTCAAGTGTTCTTTAACCCCTTAAGCCCCGAGGGTGGTTTGCGAGTTAATGACCAGGCCAATTTTTACAATTCTGACCACTGTCCCTTTATGAGGTTATAACTCTGGAACGCTTCAACGGATCTTGGCGGTTCTGACTTTATTTTCTCGAGACATAGTGTACTTTATGATAGTGGTAAAATTTATTCGATAAAATTGCGTTTATTTGTGAAAAAAACGGAAATTTGGCAAAAATGTTGAAAATTTCACAATTTTCCAACTTTGAATTTTTATGCCTTTAAATCACAGAGATATGTCACACATAATACTTAATAAGTAACATTTCCCACATGTCTACTTTACATCAGCACAATTTTGGAAACACATTTTTTTTTGTTAGGGCGTTATAAGGGTTAAAAGTTGACCAGCAATTTCTCATTTTTACAACACCATTTTTTTTAGGGACCGCATCTCATTTGAAGTCATTTTGAGGGGTCTATATTATAGAAAATACCCAAGTGTAACACCATTCTAAAAACTGCACCCCTCAAGGTGCTCAAAACCACATTCAAGAAGTTTATTAACCCTTCAGGTGTTTTACAGGAATTTTTGGAATGTTTAAATAAAAATGAGCATTTAACTTTTTTTCACACAAAATTTATTTCAGCTCTAATTTGTTTTATTTTACCAAGGGTAACAGGAGAAAATGGACCCCAAAAGTTGTTGTACAATTTGTCCTGAGTACGCTGATACCCCATATGTGGGGGTAAACCACTGTTTGGGCACATGGCAGCGAAGGAGAGCCATTTGACTTTTCAATGCAAAATTGACAGGAATTGAGATGGGACGCCATGTTGCGTTTGGAGAGCGACTGATGTGCCTAAACATTGAAACCCCCCACAAGTGACACCATTTTGGAAAGTAGACCCCTTAAGGAACTTATCTAGATGTGTGGTGAGCACTTTGACCCAACACGTGCTTCACAGAAGTTTATAATGCAGAGCCGTAAAAATTAAAAATCATATTTTTTCACAAAAATGATCTTTTCACCCCCAATTTTTTATTTTCCCAAGGGTAAGAGAAGAAATTGGACCCCAAATGTTGTTGTGCAATTTGTCCTGAGTACGCTAATACCTGATATGTGCTGGTTAACGACTGTTTAGGCACATGGCAGAGCTCGGAAGGGAAGGAGCGCTGTTTGACTTTTCAATGCAAAATTGACTGGAATTGAGATGGGACACCATGTCGCGTTTGGAGAGCCCCTGATGTGCCTAAACATCAAAACCCCCCACAAGTGACACCATTTTGGAAAGTAGACCCCCTAAGGAACTTATCTAGGTGTGTTTTGAGAGCTTTGAACCCCCAAGTGTTTCACTACAGTTTATAACGCAGAGCCGTGAAAATAAAAAAAATATTTTTTTTTTCACAAAAATGATATTTTAGCCCCCAGTTTTGGATTTTCCCAAAGGTAACAGGAGAAAATGGACCCCAAAATTTGTTGTCCAATTTGTGCTGAGTACGCTGATACCCCATATGAGGGGGGGAACGACCGTTTGGGCGCATGGCAGAGCTCGGAAGGGAAGGAGCGCCATTTGGAATGCAGACTTAGATGGATTGGTCTGCAGGCGTCACGTTGCATTTACAGAGCCCCTGATGTACCCAAACAGTAGAAACCCCCATGTGACCCCATATTGGAAACTAGACCTCCCAAGGAACTTATTTAGATGTGTTGTGAGAACTTTGAAACCCCAAGTGTTTCACTACAGTTTACAACGCAGAGCCGTGAAAATAAAAAATCCTTTTTTATCCTACAAAAATGATATTTAGCCCCCCAAATTTTTATTTTCCCAAGGGTAACGAGAGAACTTGGACCCCAAAAGTTGTTGTCCAATTTGTCCCGAGTACGTTGATACCCCATATGTTGGGGTAAACCCCTGTTTGGGTTCACGGGAGAGCTCGGAAGGGAGGAGCACTGTTTTACTTTTTCAACGCAGAATTGGCTGGAATTGAGATTGGACGCCATGTCGCGTTTGGAGAGCCCCTGATGTGTCTAAACAGTGGAAACTCCTCAATTCTAACTGAAACCCTAATCCAAACGCCCCTAGCCCTAATCCCAATGGTAACCCTAACCACACCTCTAACCCTGACACGCCCCTAACTCTAATCCCAACCCTAATCCCAACCGTAAATGTAATCCAAACCGTAACCTTATCTTTAGCCCCAACCCTAACCCTAACTTTAGCCCCAACCCTAACTTTAGCCCCAACCCAACCCTAACTTTAGCCCCAACCCTAGCCCCAACACTAACCCTAGGCCTAACCCTAACCCTAGCTCTAACCCTAGCCCTAACTCTAGCCCTAACCCTAGCCCTAACACTAACCCTAGCCCTAACCCTAGCCCTATCCCTAACCCTAGCCCTAACGGGAAAATGGAAATAAATACATTTTTTTAATTTTATTATTTTTCCCTAACTAAGGGGGTGATGAAGGGGGGTTTGATTTACTTTTATAGTGTTTTTTATAGCGGATTTTTATGATCGGTAGCTGTCACACACTAAAAGACGCTTTTTATAGCAAAAAAGTTTTTGCGTCTCCACATTTTGAGACCTATAATTTTTCCATATTTTGGTCCACAGAGTCATGTGAGGTCTTGTTTTTTGCGGGACGAGTTGACGTTTTTATTGGTAACATTTTCGGGCACATGACATTTTTTGATTGCTTTTTATTCCGATTTTTGTGAGGCAGAATGACCAAAAACCAGCTATTCATGAATTTCTTTTGGGGGGGGGCGTTTATACCATTCCACGTTTGGTAAAATTGATGAAGCAGTTTTATTCTTTGGGTCAGTACGATTACAGCGATACCTCATTTATATCTTTTTTTATGTTTTGGCGCTTTTATACGATAAAAACTATTTTATAGAAAATAATTATTTTGGCATCGTTTTTTTCTGAGGGCTATAACTTTTTTATTTTTTCGCTGATGATGCTGTATGGTGGCTCGTTTTTTGCGGGACAAGATGACGTTTTCAGCGGTACCATGGTTATTTATATCCGTCTTTTTGATCGCGTGTTATTCCAGTTTTTGTTCGGCAGTATGATAATAAAGCGTTGTTTTTTGCCTCGTTTTTTTTTACGGTGTTCACTGAAGGGGTTAACTAGTGGGACAGTTTTATAGGTCGGGTCATTACGGACGAGGTGATACTAAATATGTACTTTTATTGTTTTGTTTTGTTTTATTTAGATAAAGAAATGTATTTATGGGAATAATATTTTTTTTCTTTATTTAGGAATTTATTTTTATTTTTTTACACATGTGGAAATTTTTTTTTCCACTTTGTCCCAGGGGGAGACATCACAGATCGCTGATCTGACAGTTTGCACAGCACTCTGTCAGATCAGCGATCTGACTTACAGCGCTGCAGGCTTACCAGCGCCTGCTCTGAGCAGGCGCTTGGTAAGCCACCTCCCTGCAGGACCCGATGCAGCCCCGTGGCCATTTTGGATCCGGGCCTGCTGCAGGGAGGAGGAGGTAAGAGACCTTGGAGCAACGCGATCACATCGCGTTGCTCCGAAGGTCTCGGAAGCACGCAGGGAGCCCCCTCCCTGCGTGATGCTTCCCTGTACTGCCGGAACGTACTGTACTGTTTGATCGCGGTGTGCCGGGGGTTATTGTGCCGGGGGCGGTCCTTGACTGCTCCTGGCACATAGTGCCGGATGTCAGCTGCGATAGTCAGCTGACACCCGGCCGCGATCAGCCGCGCTCCCCCGTGAGCGTGGCCGATCGCATATGACGTACTATCCTGTCACTGGGAATTAAGGCCCAGGTCACCTTGACGGGATAGAACGTCATATGGGATTAAGGGGTTAAAGCAAGGCAACTTGTGCAAAATAGGTGCAGAACTTGGAATCCTCCTATAACTGAAGACCCATACCCTGGTCGGGTTTTAAGCAGCAAAAAGAGTTAAATAACTATATACAGTCTGTTCAAGTATGGTGGGCCTCATTGTAGTTCTGGAGGTAGCACTGGTGGTGGTAGCCCTTTAGGATACTGGCGACTACCAGGTGCTACATATGGGGCTCCCTCACTCCAGATGGGGGTCTGAGTGCCCACTGATCTCAGTTCCAAAACGGCTTGAGTGCATATGGCTGTTGGTTCCGTAGCTACTACAGTTTCTGTGGTAGTAACAGTGCACATGGTGGTCCTTGTAAGGGTGCGGGCAGGAGTAGCTGTAGGGGTAGTGAGAGTGGCTGCAGTTTTGGCACAAGGTGGCGCTGTTGCAACTTGAGGAGGCATAGCTGGTGTTTTGGAGCTGGGCGCCATAGGGTCTCTGCGCTTGTAGACATTCAAAGCAAACCAACCCTTTTCACCAAGGTGCTTGGTGTAGGTGACACTATCTTCTGGATACAGGTCCCTGTCCAGGTGTCCTTCCCAGAGATGGGATTCCACGTCCCTCCGGTTAACGAATATTTCAGCGTACAACCCCTGCTCCTTTATGAAGCCCCAGCCTCCTTGCAGTTTGAAAGTGACCATGGTGCCCTGCTTATGCGGGGCCTGGTTAGCAATGCGGTCCTTGCAGGCCTGGGCTTTGACCTGCAGATCCCGCTCGTCAAAGGCTCTGCGCTGAGCCTGGTGTTTCTCCTCCTTTTCCTCCCACCTGCGGGCGAGCTGGGCCTGGTAGTCCTCCCAACTTAAGACTTCCACAGTCTCTCCTTTCCGCTCAGTGGTCCCGGGGAACCCCATGAGGTCGGGCCCTGGGTTGACCCATCGATAGACAGTCATTTCTGCATATAGCTCACCCGGCAGGGTGGTGGGCGCAATTGGGGTTCTCATAAACTTCTCCATCCCCGTGGCCTGGTCCCAGGGTTTGAGATGTTGGAGCCAGCTGGACCCACGGGGAGGTGGCGCTGCTACCGGGCCTATAAGCAGTCACTCGGTCACCGGGGCAGGGTTGGCGTCCTTACCTGCCGCAGCGGTGTCTTCGGTGCCGGTCGGTTCTGCTGGCGGCGGAGTCTGCAGCGGTGCTAGCAGCGGCTCTGGAAGCGATGCTGGAAGCGGTACCAGTGGATCCTCTGCAGGCGCCATCTGACACATGGCATCCGCAGGAGCTGGTCTATTAACTCCTCCACGCCGGCCTGCAGGAAGTCAGGGCCAACGGGTGATGCCTGGCCGGGGTGTCTTTCCAGGTGGCTGGGGGAGTCCTCTGCTTCCACCCCACACTCTGGTTCCAGGCGGCTGGCCATGGCATCCTCCACGTGGCTCTCTCCTTCCTGGTCTTTTTCCCGCTCTCTCCTTCGGGGGCGGTTTCTTTTTCTGGTCCTCCGCCTTCCATTGAGGATCAGCAGGCAGATCTCGGCTACTGACGGACACGTCCTCAAGATGCAGAGGTATTTGGACTGGGCGGCCATTCTTTTTCACGCTCTCAGTCAGTTCACGCCCACGATGGCACGCCCTTCTTCTTTACCAGCTTTCCTCGTGGCGCGGTATTGGCGGCGGTTTTGGCGGGAATTTTTGGCGGCAAATGGCAACAACAGTCTTTTAGCATAAATCACAGTTCAAGCACAATTCTGGCACAGTCTTTAGGTGCACATGACCCGATTTTCAGGCTTAAGTAGATCCTGTTCGTGACGCCAAAACTGGAGCGCCCCCATGGGGCCATGGGGTACTCTGTACCGGGTCCTTCGGTTCACAGAGGGATGTCATGGTGGCTGACCCGGTGTTATGATCTGGTGGCCTAGGAGCAGCATGGACGAGCTCTGGAGTAGGTGGCCTCTATACTGACCGCAGACCCTGAACTTAACACCGCAACTATAAGTAGCCGTGGGATGTTCCTGTCACTCCCTCGACACTTCGTCACAGCCGGAGGACTAATTACCCCTAAAGAAAGAAACAGGAAAACTATCTTGCCTCAGAGAAAATCCCCAAAGGAAAGACAGCCCCCCATAAATATTTACTGAGAGGAGAGGGAAATTACAAACGCAGACTGAAAACAGAATTTAGCAAAGGAGGCCACGCTACCTAGAAAGAAAAGACAGGACAGAGTACTGTGCGGTCAGTATTAAAATACTACAAAATTCCACCACAGAGAATACAAAAATCCCCACACCTAACTAAAGGCATGGAGGGTAACTCTGCGACTCCAGAGCTTCCAGCTTGGCTGAATAAATCCTTACACAGACAAAGCTGGACAAGAAAAAACAGCAATTCACTGAACTATAAAGTCCACCGCATGTGGACTGCAAAAACAAAGCCAGGACTTATCTTTGATGATTTGGACAATCCAGTAGGAGAAACCAAGCAGAGATGTGAATCCTCCAGAAAAACAATGGACAACTGGCACTCACTAAAGGGTGAAGCCAGACTAAATAGCCCCGTCCAATGTGGAAGCACCTGATGACTGCTGTGAAGTACAAACAGCAGCACTATCACTTATAACCACCGGAGGGAGCCCAAGAGCAGAAACCACAACAGAATTCACAACACCCGGTCCGTGGCCCTGGGACGTCCATGTAAAAGGGAAAGGTCTTTAAAGGGGAAGTGTTTGTGATGCCACCTGTGGTATTCGGTCAGGGTGACCGACGCTGCTTTAAGGGATCCTCTGGGGTGATGTTATGGCAGCTAAATGGTATATCCTCCCACAGGTGAAGTATGTCCCCAGGGCTTCCCAGTGAGTAGATGGTGGATGGTGAGAGGTGCAGAGAAGAACGAGGACACAAAGTTGCAGTCTCTTTACCTTTACTGAGGGCTTCAGCATCCACAGTCCAGAGCACCAGACCACAGGGTAGGCAGAGTCCGGCCGGTTTGGAGGCAAGTCCAGAGTCCCCTTGTCCAGGTGGTGTCAGGGAGAGACTTGGTGAGCGAGAGCTAATAACCCGGGCTCCTGCAATTTCCCTAAGACTAGGGAAATCCTGACTGACCCTCTACCTGAAGTTTACACTGATGGTGTGCATGTTCAGGCTTCGAACCTCACCCTAACTCCTGAGCTCAGCCCTAGGCTGAAACCTCCACCCACCAACCAGTGAAGAGGTAATACTTAAATACCCACAGTTAGCACAGACAAGGATAAAGGAAAATATACACCACGCCGCAGACACTCAGGAATACACTATAAATGTGCATAGCAAAATAAACACAAATATAGGAAGGAGTAAATAAGACGAAGGAATATACACCACCAGCAACGAATCTCCAACCACCAGCTCTCCACTCCAGACCGAGATAACAACGCAAGACAGAAGCTATAATCGGCGACGCCCAATGATCAGGAGAACTATTTAAAGGCCATGGAAATGGCCCAGCTTCCAATCCGAGGATCAGGTAAATTAACCCCGGAACAGCTAGACAAAATCTAGCAGACGCCAATGAGTAAATAATGGTCAAAAGCGGAATTACCGCTGTCTGTCGGACGACCTGGTCTGAACAGCGTCCGACATGACAGTACCCCGCCTTCTACGAGGGACCCCAGGGCCCTCACGGCTTATAGGACCCGGCTTGTCAGGATGACGGCGGTGAAACAACCTGACCAGCCGGTCAGCATGAACGTCCGAGGCTGGTACCCAGGACCTCTCCTCAGGCCCATAACCACGCCAGTGTACCAAGTACTGTAAAGTGCGACGCACTACACGAGTCAACCACCTTGGAGACTTCAAACTCCAAATTACCATCCACCAAGACTGGAGGTGGCATAGGCACGGCGTCCACAGAACCCACCACCTTCTTTAGAAGAGACCTGTGGAACACGTTGTATATCTTATACACCGTAGGGAGCTCCAATCGGTACGCAACTGGGTTAATGACGGCGGTGACCCTAAATGGACCAATAAACCGTGGACCCAGTTTAAGGGACGGTATCTTGAGTCTTATGTTTTTTGTGGATAACCACACCCAGTCATCCACACTCAGGTCCGGACCTGGCACACGCCTACTGTCAGCCACACGTTTGTACCTAGCACCCACACTCAACAGGCGCTGTTTAACTCTCCTCCAGACTGATGACAATTGTGTTCCTAACTGGTCCTCCTCCGGAACGCCGGAAGAGCCCCTCTGACTCAAGGTACAAAATTGAGGATGTAGCCCGTAAACACAAAAAAACGGAGACTCCCCAGACGACTCCTGGCGGTGATTATTGATGGCAAACTCAGCCAAAGGAAGAAAGGTAGACCACTCCTCCTGGTTATCAGAGACAAAGCAGCGTAAGTACTGTTCCAAATTTTGGTTCATACGCTCAGTCTGACCATTTGACTGAGGATGAAACGCCGAAGAATAAGAACTTGATTCCCAGCCGTGAGCAAAACGCTCTCCAAAATTTTGCCACAAACTGAGACCCCCTATCAGACACGATGTCAGACGGAACCCCATGAAGTCTGACCACCTCCTGCACAAATACCTGAGCCAGAGTCTTAGCGTTAGGCAACGCAGGCAAAGACACAAAGTGCGACATTTTAGAAAAACGATCAACAATCACCAAGATGACCGTGTTTCCATCTGATGAGGGCAAACCAGTGATGAAATCCATGGAGATTTCCGTCCATGGCTTACTAGGTACCTCAAGAGGAAGTAGTGTGCCAACAGGACGGGAGCGGGGCGTCTTAGCCCTAGCGCACGTGGTACAAGCTGACACGTATGAGACCACGTCCTGTCGGATCTTGGGCCACCAAAACCGACGTGATACCAACTCCCAAGGTTCTCCCCCCGGAAAACACCTGGACAGAGCATCCGCCTTAGTGTTTTTAGACCTCGGTCTGTAAGTGACCACAAAATTGAACCGCATGAAAAACAATGCCCAGCGAGCCTGCCTGGAGGACAGACGCTTGGCTGACTCCAAATACAGCAGATTCTTATGATCGGTAATACCAATTACCTGATGGACCGACCCCTCCAAGAAGTGTCGCCATTCCTCAAAGGCCAACTTAATTGCCAACAACTCCCTGTTGCCTATATCGTAGTTACGTTCGGCGGACGACAGTTTCTTGGAGAAATAGGTGCACGGACGTAAACCACTCAAAGATGAGCCTTGAGATAGTACCGCCCCGACACCAACCTCAGACGCATCGACTTCCACAACAAATGGTTTAGATACGTCTGCACAAGAATGGGGGCTGAAACAAAACTGTTCTTAAGAAATTCAAATGCGCGCACAGCAGCCTCAGGCCAAACAGAGAAATTGGTACCCTTTTTAGTCATGTCAGTTAGCGGTTTAGCAATGATGGAAAAATCCTTGATAAATTTCCTATAGTAGTTAGAAAACCCAAGGAACCGCTGAAGTGCTTTCAGGTTATCAGGATGTTCCCAATGCAGCACCGCCTGCACCTTAGCGGCGTCCATTTTAAAACCAGAAGCAGACACAATATAACCCAAGAAAGGCAACTCTTGAACAGAAAATACACATTTCTCAATTTTAGCATACAGCTTATTCTCTCTGAGAAGCTGTAATACCTGCCTGACATGATCTAAATGAGCCTCACGGTCGCAAGAATATATGAGAATGTCATCTAGGTACATAATAACGAATTTCCCCAAAACATGCGAGAACACATCATTGATGAAATGTTGGAACACTGCAGGTGCGTTAGTCAACCCAAACGGCATCACCAAATTTTCAAAATGACCCTCAGGGGTATTAAAATCCGTCTTCCACTCATCACCTTGACGGACTCTTATGAGGTTGTACACCCCCCCCCCTGAGGTCAAGCTTGGTGAACCACTTAGCACCTGCCACCTGGTTGAACAAATCTGGTATCAGAGGCATAGGGTATGGATCATGAACCGTAATCTGGTTCAACTCCCTGAAATCCAAACACGGGCGTAATCCGCCATCTTTCTTCTTCACAAAGAAGAACCCTGCTGCCACCGGCGAGGATGACGGCCTGATGTGCCCTTTGCTCAAGCTTTCTGCAATGTAATCTTTTAACGCTTGTCTCTCCGGACCAGAGGTGTTAAACATCCTTGCTTTAGGTAATTTGGCCCCTGGTTTAAACCTGATAGAACAGTCATAAGGACGATGTGGCAGCAACTCTGACCAACCCTTCTCAAAGAACACATCCACAAAATCCTGAAGTGACTCCGGAACGCTTGAAGTCACCGCAGCCACACATGTGGCCAGGCAATTCTCCTAGCAGAACTCGCTCCACCGAATTATGTCCTGAGTTTTCCAGTCAATTACCGGGTTGTGCATAGACAACCAAGGAAAACCCAAAACCACCTGAGCAGGAAGATTCCTGAGCACCTTACATGTAAACCTCAGAATGTAGAACTCCAATGTGGAGTTTCACCTCAGCCACAAATTCAGTAATCTCCCCCTGAGAGAGAGGAGCAGCATTGATGGTGACCACGCGGATAGGATGAGACAGTTTTTCAATCCTAAAACCTGCCGTGCGCGCAAACCCCTCATCAATGAGATTTGTCACTGAACCACTATCCACAAAAACAGTAATTGGCAGCTCACTGCCAGCAACAAAAACCTTAGCAGGGAGCATGCACTGAGAAACCACCATGGAGGATATACATAAGCTCAGACTGGTCTCCTCCACACCCTCTGAGCTCAGTTTTCCGCCGTTGCGTTTTTCTTAGGCAGCAGAAGACAGATGTTAATGTAGCGCCCCCACTCCTCCGCAGGGCCGAGGGGTACCCGGTTCCGGGCCTCTGAGTCTCTGCTCTGGGGTTGTCACGGTGGCTAGGCCCGGTCCGTGACCCTGCTGAGGGGCGTACAATGATAGATGTCGTTGATGTTGCGGTGCAGTGTAGGTCGTAGTAAATAACGAGGACACCAGGTTGCAGTCTCTTTACCTCTTTCCTGAAGATCTCTGGGTCCTCAGTCCGGAATCCGGATAACCAGGCTGCGCAAGTCCGGCCGGTCCAATGGCACCTCCAGAGTTCTCTTAACAGGTGGAAATCTGTGCCTTCCTTCTAGCGCTAGGTGTTGCGGTCCTTCCCTGCTGTGCTTACGGAAAGTCCCCACAACTGTTGTGTCTGTTTCTTAAGTTCCCTCACAACTCGATTAGATGATGTTCTGCTAATCCTCCGTCCCTCCCTGATGTTACGGTTAGGACGGCACCCGTATGACGGGTAGGCTCGGAGCTCTTCCGGGACCCTAGAGTCGCCCCTCTCCACAAGTTGCCCCCCAAGACTGCATAGGTGATTTAGGTGAGACAGCCCGCCTTAGACTGACTGTCCTGCCGTTGGTTTAGAGTATTGCCTGAAGCTGAATATTGTAATACTCCCTCGGCGTTCCGGCCGCCGGTTGTGCGCCTCAGTAGGATGTTGCCTCAGCACAATCTATCTCGCTTCTAATCCTTCCTTGGGTACCGCCGCTATGCTGAGCAGGCACGGTCCCGTTACGTTCCTTCTTGTAGCCAGGCCTCTGTCAGGATCCCACCCCTGACAGGGACCCTACCGAATCTTCTCCCACAACACCCTCTGCCACAAGGTGTTGCCTGGTTCCAACCCAGTCAGCTTTATCAACTAACTTCCTGCCTGACGCCCAGTTTACCCACAGTGGTGGGGAGTGGCCTAGTGAATAGAACCCTTAGCTCCCCCTGGAGGCCCGGCTGTGAAATGTATTGGTGTCTGTGATACCTGGTCAGATGAACTCCTTCAGTGCCATCAGACGTACCATAGCTCCCCTTAGTGGCGGAGCCACAGTACTGCAACGACCAGGACTCTGGGGCGCTGCACTCCCCCCCGGTTAAATCCAGTACTCCGGGACTGGGAAGAAAACAACAATACAGGTTAGCAAAAAGACATACAATTTTTGTTGAGTGCAATAACAATACGTATACTTGAACAGAGCTTCCCTTTATGGGAGGTGAGGACACTTGAACGTTACAAACATGGTTAAATACTTTTAAATAACTTTTCTATAAATAACTTTTCTCACCCAACCGGGTATTCTACTTAGTGCAAATCTTTGAACAATAATTTAACATTGCCTTTAAGGACGTACACTCTAAATCCACTAAAGACCTTCTTATAACACACTATAAGGCAATTAACTTCATTCCCCTTCTTTGAATCTGCAGGACCGCCTGTCCTAACGGCTCCAGACCTACTGCCTCTCCTTTCTTTACAGGACCGCCCCTTTCAGCCCGGGCCTACTGCCTTTTCAACTACTATACACAGTATAGAACATAACATTTACCTTCAGTTTGAGATCACTGAGCCATCTCTATCTGGCTCCTAAGAGGACTCACCACTAACCTCTACGGGTTCACTTCCTGTCCTCGTTCTTCTGTCAACATTATCAAACACTTTTCACATTTAACTAGTTAGATACATTTAACGTGTTCATATCAACATTATTACTTTCTCTTTCCAAGACATTATTGCCACCCAACTGTCTTAAGGCAATACGGTTCATCAGCGCAATACGTGAACATCCCCTTTATGAGGGGACCAAGTCTTCTCAAGCTACCAGTCCATACTCAGCAAAAGCTCCAGTGCGGTATCTTCGCAAAGAGTCCTTCTTTAAGTAAAACCAGTAAGAAGCCCCTTTAAGAAGGTGCAAACTATTTACAAGCAGTTTGTATCATGCACTGTTCATGATTCAGCAGTTCTTTTCAACAATGAGGAAAAAGTAAACAAAAGCAAAAGCAGAGGAAGGGATCCCGGGTAAACAAAGGGATCCCTTTAAGAGTTAACCCTAGTCGGGTTTAAAGCAGCAAAAAGCAGGGATACAAACAGTTAACTATGTACAGTTTCAGGTTTCCGAGGTTTAGTGAGACGGCTTCCAGGGCTGCACCTGGCACTTAACCCTTCTTGGCCTGGGAAGAGTGAGGTCCAGGGTTACACCCAGTGCTGGACAAACGCCGTTAATCCGTCTTGCATGTACTGTTAAATCGTGCGCAGCGATGGAGGTCTGCGCAGCTTGAGTATGGACATTTGCTGCAGCAGAGGTATTGGCTGCTGCAAGATCAGTCACTGGAACGGAGTCAGCAGCTGTGGCACTAGCAGTCGCGGGAGTGGTGTCAGTTGTCAGTGCAGGGTCGTCCTTCATACCTGCTTCAGATGCGGTCCCTCCGGTGCCGGTCTGCTCTGCCTCCGCTGGGGTCTGGAATGCTGGCTGCAGGGCCTTGTGCTGCGACGTTGTCATCTCTGCTCGCAGCATCTCGCTTTCCGGCAGGGCCTTGCTTTCTGGCTTCGGAGCGCTGGAACTTCTTTCTTGCTCCGGACCAGACGAGACTGCCGACAGATGTCTGGTGAGGCTCCCGATGATGGTCTTCTTCCACCCGGCCTCAGTGCTCAGCTGCGTCTGCGGGAGTTGGTGGATCAGCTCGTCCGCTCCGGTCTGCAGGAGGTCAGCGTCAACTATGGAGGTCTGGCTGCGGTGCCTCTCCGGGTAGCTGGGGGAGTCCTCGGCTCCGACCCCACGCTCCGGCTCCGGGCGGCTCGCCATGGCGTCCTCCATGTCGCTGACTTCTTCTTCCTGGTCCTTTTCCCGCTCTCTCCTTCGTGGGCGGTTTCGTTTTCTTTGTCTCTGCCCACCATTGAGGATCAGGAGGCGGACCTCAGCTGCTGACGGACACGTCCTCAAGGGGCAGAAATACTTAGACTGGGCGGCCATTGTCTTTCGCGCTCTTCAGCTTGTTTATGCCCACTTCCACGCCCTTCTTCTTCTCCTGCGCTCTCCTCAGCGCTGTAATGGCGGCGGTTTTGGCGGGAACTTTGGCGGCAAGTGGCAACACACAGTCTTTGCAATAAAGTACAGTCCAAGCACAATAAATCACAGTTCCAAGGCACACATGACCTGATTCTTCAGGCTTAAGTAGATCCTGTTCGTGACGCCAAGTGGTAGCGCCCCCACTCCTCCTCAGGGCCGAGGGGTACCCGGTACCGGGCCTCTGAGTCTCTGCTCTGGGGTTGTCACGGTGGCTAGGCCCGGTCCGTGACCCTGCTGAGGGGCGTACAATGATAGATGTCGGTGATGTTGCGGTGCAGTGTAGGTCGTAGTAAATAACGAGGACACCAGGTTGCAGTCTCTTTACCTCTTTACTGAAGATCTCTGGGTCCTCAGTCCGGGATCCGGATAACCAGGCTGCGCAAGTCCGGCCGGTCCAATGGCACCTGCAGAGTTCTCTTAACAGGTGGAAATCTGTGCCTTCCTTCTAGCGCTAGGTGTTGCGGTCCTTCCCTGCTGTGCTTACGGAAAGTCCCCACAACTGTTGTGTCTGTTTCTTAAGTTCCCTCACAACTCGATTAGATGATGTTCTGCTAATCCTCCGTCCCTCCCTGATGTTACAGTTAGGACGGCACCCGTATGACGGGTAGGCTCGGAGCTCTTCCGGGACCCTAGAGTCGCCCCTCTCCACAAGTTGCCCCCCAAGACTGCATAGGTGATTTAGGTGAGACAGCCCGCCTTAGACTGACTGTCCTGCCGTTGGTTTAGAGTATTGCCTGAAGCTGAATATTGTAATACTCCCTCGGCGTTCCGGCCGCTGGTTGTGCGCCTCAGTAGGATGTTGCCTCGGTCTCACAGCACGACTCCTACTGGTATTCTCCTTCTTGCTTTGATCTCGTTTCTCACTCAGCACAATCTATCTCGCTTCTAATCCTTCCTTGGGTACCGCCGCTATGCTGAGCAGGCACGGTCCCGTTACGTTCCTTCTTGTAGCCAGGCCTCTGTCAGGATCCCACCCCTGACAGGGACCCTACCGAATCTTCTCCCACAACACCCTCTGCCACAAGGTGTTGCCTGGTTCCAACCCAGTCAGCTTTCTCAACTAACTTCCTGCCTGACCCCCAGTTTACCCACAGTGGTGGGGAGTGGCCTAGTGAATAGAACCCTTAGCTCCCCCTGGAGGCCCGGCTGTGAAATGTATTGGTGTCTGTGATACCTGGTCAGATGAACTCCTTCAGTGCCATCAGACGTACCATAGCTCCCCTTAGTGGCGGAGCCACAGTACTGCAACGACCAGGACTCTGGGGCGCTGCATTAATAAAATGACCAGTTTTACCACAGTAAAAACAGGCTCCCTGCTTCCTGAGCTCAGGGGCTTGATGCTTGACATGTGACACCCCTGCGATTTGCATAGGCTCTGTGGGCTCACCTGCAGCAACCTCACGTGAACCTAAACCCTCTCCCACAGGCGGTGTCCATGCTCCCCCTGAGGCAAACGGCGATCAATGCGGACAACCAGACTCATAGCGGAATCTAGAGAAGTAGGAGACTCGTACATCAGAAGGGCTTTTTTAACCCTTCCAGAAATCCCATGTATAAACTGACTCCTCAATGCTGCATCATTCCATTGGGTATCGATCGCCCAGCGACAACATTCAGAACAGTAATCCTCTGCAACTCGCTCCCCCTGGCGAATAGAGCGTATCTTAGATTCTGCCAGAGCCATTCTGTCAGGTTCATCGTAGATTTTCCCAAGAGAAGAAAAAAAACTCTCCACAGAGACAAATGCTGCAGAATCAGATGGCAAAGAAAACGCCCATGCTTGGGGATCCCCACTTAACAATGACAGCACCAGGACAACACGCTGAGCCTCATTACCCGAAGATATCAGGCGCATACGGAAATATAGTTTGCAAGCTTCACGAAAAGAAACAAATTTACTGCATTCCCCAGCAAATTTTTCAGGCAACGGAAATTTAGGCTCAGTAACTCTTCCTGTCACTCCAGCTTGCACATTGGACACTGCTAGTCCCTGTTGCTGCACTGCCCCCCTCAACTCAGTGTAGGGACAGCGCCTCCAACTGGTGGGTTATGGCAGTCATGGGATCCATGCCAAAAAAAAAAAAGAAACACCTTTTTTTTTTCTTTGTTCTTGTTGTGCCGATTATAATGTCAGGGAGAGACTTGGTGAGCGAGAGCTAATAACCCGGGCTCCTGCAATTTCCCTAAGACTAGGGAAATCGTGACTGACCCTCTACCTGAAGTTTACACTGATGGTGTGCATGTTCAGGCCTCGAACCTCACCCTAACTCCTGAGCTCAGCCCTAGGCTGAAACCTCCACCCACCAACCAGTGAAGAGGTAATACTTAAATAACCCACAGTTAGCACAGACAAGGATAAAGGAAAATATACACCACGCCGCAGACACTCAGGAATACACTATAAATGTGCAGAGCAAAATAAACACAAATATAGGAAGGAGTAAATAAGACGAAGGAATATACACCACCAGCAACGAATCTCCAACCACCAGCTCTCCACTCCAGACCGAGATAACAACGCAAGACAGAAGCTATAATCGGCGATGCCCAATGATCAGGAGAACTATTTAAAGGCCATGGAAATGGCCCAGCTTCCAATCCGAGGATCAGGTAAATTAACCCCGGAACAGCTAGACAAAATCTAGCAGACGCCAATGAGTAAATAGTGGTCAAAAGCGGAATTACCGCTGTCTGTCAGACGACCTGGTCTGAACAGCGTCCGACATGACAGGTGGAAATCAGTAACCTTCCTCTAGCGCCGTGGTGTTTTAGTACCTTACTGCTAAGCTTCTCATAAGGTCCTCACAGATGTTGTAGATGTTATGTCTCTCTCTGTGTCACCCGGATGGATAGGACAAACCCTTTTGACCGGTGTCTTGAGGCGTTTTACAGGGACTCTACCATGCCCCAGCCTCTAAAGGGTTGCCACCTTGCCTCCTGGGTGTAGGGCGGACAGGTAGCATGAAATTAGCTGTCCTGCCAGTCTCTGGAGCAAGGCATAAAGGGTCGTTGCTCCCTCGGTGTTCCGGCTACCGGGATCCTGTGCCTCAGAAGGAGGCAGCCTGTGCCTCAGAAGGAGGCAGCCTGTGTAGGGATGTTCCCCTCCTGGTATCCACTCCTTTGCTATGACTTCTTTGCACGCTCTCTATAATACAGTTCTCCTTCAGTGTCTCTTTCTAGAAGCTGCCGCACTTAGGGCAGGCACAGCTCCGTGTCCTTCTGTCTCGATCTCTGACAGGATCCCACCCCTGTGAGGGACCAACTACCTGGGCTAATCTCAGCCAGTAACTAACTAACTTCCTCTCCATGCTACCAGTTTTACCAATGTGAGGAGTGTGACATAATAGGAGCAGAGCTCCCCCTGGTGGCCTGGAGTATGAAATGTGTTGTATGTTTGTGATACCTGGATGCAGTTGTCCTTCTTTGCCTCCAAACGTAACATCACTCCCCACTAGAGGAAAATTATATTACTGCAACGACCAGGACCCTGGGGCGCTGCAGTGCTGTCCATGCTCTTTTATCAGAATATATATCGCATTGTCTTGTGCCAGTTTTTTATCATCTTTGTATATTTTTATAAACACTGCCTACCTTTATAGACTAAATATATAAAATTTTATAGCTATGTTCCTCTTGCTCTGTAAACCACGCCCCTGAAGTCACACATGTAATGGGTATCCAATCATCCTGCATAAACTATTAGTGGTGGACAGGTAGTAGTTATTTTTGCTTTTGTGGAGCTGGCAGTGGCTGTATCTGGGAAATATATATATATATATATATATATATATATATATATATATATATATATTCTATGCATTGGAATCAGAGGTGTATATATCATACGCTCACTGTGAGTTCCCCAATAACCGGTCTAGTGGTGGAATTAGCCACGGCCTCGTCCATCACTCGTCACTCAATTGCGTAATTGTCCTGACAATTGGAGGCAGCAGAGTTGCGTTCCCTGACAAACTGGTGGTAGATGCTGTGCTCTGAACACCGACTCAGCTCTGCTCGGTCAGCATAAAGCCTCATCCAAAGTTCCATAATGGAGGTACATCTGAATAAGCCTTTACTGAATCTATTAAGCGGCATCATGTCCAGTGGTGAGTAAAACTCACTGAACTAAATCACTGTGATCTCAGTGCCGCAATAACATGACGGCTCCACTTAGATCACAGTAAGGCTAGTTTCACACTAGCGTTAACTGCAATATGTCGCAAATGCGTCGTTTTGCCGAAAATACGCATCCAGCAAAAGTTCTTGCTGGATACGTTTTTTCGTCATAGACTAACATTAGCGACGCATTTGCGACGCATTGCCAAACGTCGCGTCCGTTTTGCGACGCTTGGGCGTGTGGTAGCGGACCGTCGGGAGAAAAAAACGTTTTTTGCTCCCGACGGTCCACTTTTTCCGACCGCGCATGCGCGGCCGGAACTCCGCCCCCACCTCCCCGCACTTCCCCGCACCTCACAATGGGGCAGCGGATGCGTGGGAAAAATGCATCCGCTGCCCCCGTTGTGCGGCGGAGACCACCCTAGCGTCGGGAACGTCGGCCCGACGCACAGCGACGGGTTGTTCCCGACGCTAGTGTGAAACTAGCCTTATTGTCCACTGAGGTGTGTATCTAATCATAGCATGTGTGATACTGACTGCTGAATTGTGTAATTACATAGCAGTCACCAGGGCCGCCATCAGGGCATGACAGCCATGACTGGCGTATGGGGCCCGGTGAGCAGAGGGGGCCTGCATCGGGCCCCGTCTCATCTGCTCACCGAGCCCCCCCTGCAGGCGCTGCAGCACACTATTGACGTGCGGGCCCGTGCCCGCACGTCAATAGTTAACAGCGGCCGCCAGCCAGTCAGAGGCTGGCAGCTGACTTGAGCGGCCGCAGTGTGCAGCCGCAGTCGCACTTCGCCGGCGTCTGACGTCATTGTCAGCCGCTGGTGACTGCGTCCTTCACCTGCGTGGAGGAAGAGAGCTTTGCCCGCCGCAGGAGCATGGCAAGGTAAGAACTCTTTTTTTTTTTCTTTGAGCGTGGCGATCCAGGGGGGGCCCGGGGCAGAGATGCTGGACACAGGGGTAGAGATGCTGGACACAGGGGCAGAGATGCTGGACACAGGGGCAGAGATGCTGGACACAGGGGCAGAGATGCTGGACACAGGGGCAGAGATGCTGGACACAGGGGCAGAGATGCTGGACACAGCGGCAGTATGCTGGACACAGCGGCAGTATGCTGGACACAGGGGCAGAGATGCTGGACACAGGGGCAGAGATGCTGGACACAGCAGCATTATGCTGGACACAGGGGCAGTATGCTGGACACAGGGGCAGAGATGCTGGACACAGGGGCAGAGATGCTGGACACAGGGGCAGTATGCTGGACACAGGGGCAGAGATGCTGGACACAGGGGCAGTATGCTGGACACGGGCAGTATGCTGGACACAGGGGCAGTATTTTGGACACAGGGGCAGTATTCTGGACACATGGGCAGTATGCTGGACACGGGCAGTATGCTGGACACAGGGGCAGTATGCTGGACAGTGGACACGGGCAGTATGCTGGACACGGGCAGAGATGCTGGACACAGGGGCATTATGCTGGACACAGGGGCAGTATGCTGGACACAGGGGCAGTATGCTGGACACAGGGGCAGTATGCTGGACAGTGGACACAGGGGCAGTATGCTGGACACAGGGGCAGAGATGCTGGACACAGGGGCAGAAAGCTGGACACGGGCATTATGCTGGACACAGGGGCATTATGCTGAACACAGCGGCAGTATGCTGGAAAAAGGGGCAGTATGCTGGACACGGGGGCAGTATGCTGGACACGGGGGCAGTATGCTGGACACGGCAGTATGCTGGACACAGGGGCAGAATGCTGGACACGGGCAGAATGCTGGACACGGGCAGAATGCTGGACACAGGGGCAGAATGCTGGACACAGGGGCAGTATGCTGGACAGTGGACACAGGGGCAGTGTGCTGGACAGTGGACACAGGGGCAGAATGCTGGACACAGGGGCAGAATGCTGGACACGGGCAGAATGCTGATACGGGGTATGATGAAAGACATGGGGGCATGACTGGAGACAGATGGGGAAGGATTGGAGACAGATGGGGCAGAATGGAGACACAGGAGGCATGATTGGAGACAAGTGGCAGGATTGCAGACATGGGGGCATGATTGGAGACACTGGGGGCAGGATTGGAGACAGATTGTGCAGGATCATGGGGCAGGATGGATATGATGGAGACAGATGGGTCAGGATGGGGAGATCATATGGGGCAGAATGGATACTCATGAGGGCAGGATGGGAGAACATATGGCTGACGCCAGGAATGAGACACACGTTGGCCAGGATGGGGAATATTATTACCATAGGGACTAATTTAGGGATATTATTACTGCAGTGATGTATTTATTTTATTTTTTGAGGATACTGTTTTAAATGAGAGGGCGGTCCTGTTACTGTGTAGAGTGATACTATGTCGCCTCTTTTTCTTCATGTGGTGTAATGTAGAAGTTGGGAAAAATTAAGTAATGTGTTCTGCAAGCGGAGCTCGAGATAACTGTGTTATTTCCTGCAGAGACAAGTCCTGGCTGGATGAAGTGATGGCGGTCTGTGCTGGATGAAAGATGAAGGACTTCACCTAGAGACGTCACTGGTGAGTCAGTGTTACCTATACACTGACACTATACACTGTATACTATATACAGCAGTCCTGTGTATAATGTCACCAGTGATCACTGTATTACCTCTACACAGACACTGCATACTAAGTACAGATCTCCTGTGAATACTGGCACTTATGGTGATAGTATGGTGCTTTTTTTTAATTATTATTACTGATCAGAATTGTAGTATTCAGTCACTATGTGGTGGTAATATGTGGTCTGGTCATGGTGCGGTGGTATTTGTTCCTTGTATGTGATATTATTCGGTCACTGGTGGTAATATGTGGTCTGGACATGGTGTTGCGGTATTTGTTCCTTGTATGTGATATTATTGGTCATTTTGAAAATTGAAAAATAAATAAATCTTTATTTTTATATAGCACTAACATATTCCGCAGCGCTTTACAGTTTTGCACACATCATCATAAATAAAAATATACCTAAATTGTATTGCATATTTTAACAAATATTTAGTAGGTTATAGTAGAGTAGGGTCCGGCCAAAAGTGTCTACCGTGTTATGGTGGCGGCTTAAAAAATCTTTTGGCCAAAACAAAAGCTGCCGGCTATATGTGTGATCTGGTGATGGGAACTGTTAATGTGTGATAGGTGAGAAGTGGAGTTTTTTCAAGAGAGAGTGGTGGGACTGTGGACAGTTTGAGGGGTGGAGCATGGAGGCGGGGCTGGGGTGGAGCCTGGGCGGAGTCTCAAGGGGGCCCCGAAAATTTTGCCAGTATGGGGCCCCGAAATTTCTAGTGGCAGCCCTGGCAGTCACCATCAAAATGGCCCTGCAACAATCCATGATCCTAAACTTCTTTCTCCTCCTGAGAAGGTGATGGCAGGAGCGACATCAGACACATGATGCAGATTCCGTTCACATTTATTACAGTCGTAATGCGAGTTAGCAGTATGCTAGGTTTTCAGAACTAATGTCAGCCACTATTATTTTTAAGGTTAAAACTATTTAAATCATGTTTCATACCATAACAAAAAATAAATAAAAACATTAATACTTAACATTTATTAACTTGTTGAAAACAAAAAAAATTTTGATGACACATACCTCTGAAAGAAATTATCATTAAAAAATAAAAAGTTTGAACCTTTACTATCAGGGCTTTAATTATAGGAGGAGTTGTGTCTGGAAAATCACTAGCCTTGTACCTCCTCCAATTAAACATTGAAATACTAAATGGGTTGATCAGCTTTAGAAAAACATGGCTGAGTGCTTCCAGAAACAGCGCCATTCCTGCCCATGTGTTGTCTTTGGTATTGCAGTTCAACTGTAAGTGAATGTGGCTGTTCCATAAAACCACACACAACCAGTTGATGGGGTGGCGTTGTTCCTAGAAGAATGCAGCCATGTTTTTCAGATCCTGGTCAACCTATTTAATACTCCTCCTCTTTACTGACAAAGCCAGAGGATAATTGGGGATTTTGTGATTGATGATGCAGGTTTTCTATGTATTGTAATTCAGAACCAGAGAGGAGGTATAATTACTGTTGTTAATTCTCCTCCTTCTGGGAGTATAGACATGACCATGTGATCCTGTCTCTTCTCTCAGTTATTTCTCTAGTTCCGAATATTATTTTCTTCATTTGAGGCTACATGGCAACTTTAGCTACAACGCTGGTCTAGCAGCTGCACTGTGCCATCCTTGGCCTTACTGTGTTACAGCCAGAGTCGCCATGTTGCCCAAGACTTTCCCATTCCCAGTTGTGCCGAAACTCCATTGACCGAACAGCACCAAGCCATCCATGGCCTCATAACCACTTGGTCTGTGGCACAGGTAATGTTGTCCCATCCTTATGTCCCTGTAATATCTACAGCAACAGCTTTGGCCAAAGAGAAGTGTCCTATTTAGCAATTCAGCAGTCAGTTCCATCCACGCTCCCTCTCCAGGCCTCTTCCACTCTCTGACCAAGTCTTATATCCCTTGACTTGGTTGTGTAGAAGCGCCATCTATTGACAAGCTGACTAACACCAGCAGTCACTTCTCCATCCAGTCTCCTTATTCTGGCCTAAGCTGCACCTTTCCTGACCAAACCAGTGAAGAAACCAAGGCTGCTGACCCTGTTTCAGTCTCTTCTGAGCAGGACCGCCTATAACTAGTGATGAGCGAGTATACTCGTTGCTCGAGATTTCCCGAGCACGCTCGGGTGTCCTCTGAGTATTTTTTAGTGCTAGGAGATTTAATTTCATCGCCGCAGCTGAATGATTAGCCAGATTGATTACATGTGGGGATTCCCTAGCAACCAGGCAACCCCCACATGTACTTATGCTGGCTAACAGATGTAAATCATGCAGCTGCGGCGATGAAAACTAAATCTCCGAGCACTAAAAAATACTCGGAGGACACCCGAGCGTGCTTGAGAAATCTTGAGCAACGAGTATACTCGCTCATCACTACCTATAACCCCACCTTATTTTAATAATTTAGTCCAAAAAGTACCTCATTAGTATAAAAGTATCCCTAAGATGTGTAGACATTGAAAAAAATAAATTAAATTGAAAAAAAAACCTTAGAAATCAAAGTGCAGGGCTCAGAAAAGGTGTGTGGAGCTTAGTATAATGAGGTGGGTGGAGCCTATTTACTGGGCCAAAAGCTTGGGGGATTCCAGGTCCTGCTGCTGCTGGAATCCTGGGGCAAAGCAATTAATGGAATTGTCTTGAAAATTAAAATATTTATTTATTTATTTTTTTTTTCTTTTAATACTGTACATTAAGTGGGGGAGACTATTAGGCAGGTCCAATACCAGGGACAGTGGATAGGAAATTGTCACCACTAAAAAGTAGTAGCTTGTACCAACAGCCAGCAGTAGTTTGTGTCGACAACCAGCAGTAGTTTGTGCCAACTGCCAGCCAAACTTTATTGAGCACTAAGCACTCTTCACGTTTATGACCATGGATGATCACAGGGAGTATTTGATTGCAACGTTCATTTAACTTACGGAGAGTTTTGGACAATGCATTATGGGAATATGCAAATGACAAATTGATGGTACTGTATATCTGTTGTAGATTTACTGCATAGTATCAAGAGGAGGAGTAAAAAAGGAAGGAGGAGAAGCATCAAGTCAGCCCACCCAGGACTAGTTAGTCCTAATCTGCTTGATGGATATTCCTTCTTGAGCTCATTGAAGATTACAGCCTGTGGTTGGTTGATTCTTGACAGCTTTCTGCCCATGATATGAGATGATGTTGTGAATGAAGTACAAGGTGCTCATGGTTGGGTCACCTTTTTCATTTTAAGAACCATAAAGCAAAAAGGAGACAAATCCATGTTATGTTTTTTCCTCTTGCAGCTAAGGATGTTGTGCATTTGCTTAACCAAAGTGATCTTGCTCCTTATACAGCCATCGTAAAGGAATAGCCTTTTATTGATACAGTTTCAATGAGAAATCCATTTATCCCATCAGAATAGGTGCTGCACTCTGGGAATGCATGCAAATCAGTATGCAAAACAGGAGGGGTTATAAACAAGGGGAGGAGCATCACATAAGTAAGCTGGGGAGGGCTTGTAGGCCTCTGTTCCATAGAGGTGGGGACCATGGCTCCCTAAAGTCTTCTTAAAGAGCCTTTTTACTGTTGAGTACTTTTCTTCATGACAATGAAGATCCTACCTGTGGTTGGATGCATCTTGACAACTTTTTGGACCAATCAAATGGGAGTACAATATGCCTAGTAGGTCACTTTCTTCATAAATCCCAAATATTTCCATTTTCAAACAAATGAAAAAATCCTCACAGCGCAGGGTACTCCGCTCATTCACAGGCCATCAGCTGACGTCGGCGTGCCATTCACAAGAAGCACATAGCAGTGATGGCATGTGTGGCACACTCAAGTCATATGCCGGCTAAAAAAGAGGACTGCACAGGTCGGAAGTCATTATGTCAGGAACGGAACCAGGATGGGAGTCATACAAGGAAGGGAACCAGGATGGGAGTCATTATGCCAGGAACATTACCAGGATGAGAGTCATTATGCCAGGAGCGGAACCAGGATGGGAGTCATTATGCCAGTAACGGGCCCAGGATGGGAGTCATTATGCCAGGAACAGGCCCAGGAGGGGAGTCATTATGCCAAGAATGGAACCAGAATGGGAGTCATTATGTCAGGAAAGGAATCAGGATGGGAGTCATTATGCCAGGAATGGAACCAAGATCGGAGTCATTATGCCAGGAACATTACCAGGATGAGAGTCATTATGCCAGGAATGGAACCAAGATCGGAGTCATTATGCCAGGAACAGTACTCTCTCTACTTGCGGTGGATACCGCGTAGTCCTCGTGCTTCCCTCTCCCCCGCTTGTCGGACCAACCTGCCATCTAATACTGGCTCGTACATACATATATATGTATTTTCCCTATTCTACCCACTACAATTTTGATGAAAACTAATTAATCTCTACTGGGGTTCTGCCATCTATACCGTCTCTGCAGGGCCGTATTTAGAGTTTCTGCTGCCCTAGGCACTTTTCGTGCTGCCTCCCCCACTGGTCAGTATGACTAATGCAGACACTGTCGGCAGTGACTTGGGCTACTTTCACATCAGCGATTTTTACCATTCGTGGCCGATCCGGCAGTTTTTCTGCATCTGCCACGTAACGCATCACTTATGGCAACACTGCGTTCGGTCTCATTCATTCCCTGTGGGACTTGCGGACATGTGCCGCACTTGCAGTTTTGCCGCGATCCGATAAATGCGGTACTTGCAGCAACGGAAAAAAACGCTGCTAGCAGTGTTTTTTTGTCTCATCGTAAGTGTAAAACCGCAAGTGCTGCACATGTTCGCAAGTCCCATAGGGAATCAGTAAGGGGTCCAAATCTATGTATATGCCCATGTAGCTCTTTCAAAGACAATTCCAGCAATATTTTTACATGTTCAGTCCATTCATCTGAAATCAGTTTGCATACATATGCAAATGAGGGAGTAGATCTGTTACTCCAGCTCTATACCCCCTCAGTGCTGTATTATATACTATATAACACAGCCACATAGTATATAAGAGCCACGTAGTATATAGCACAGCCCACATAGTATATAGCACAGGCCACGCAGTATATAACAGCCCACGCAGTATATAACACAGCCCACGCAGTGTATAACACAGCCCACGTAGTATAGAACACAGCCCACGTAGAATATAACAGCCCACGTAATATATAGCAGTATAGGCACCATATCCCTGTTAAAAAAAGAATTAAAATAAAAAAGTTATATACTCACCCTCCGGCATCCACCGAAGCTGTCCCGATGCGCGTGATGCTGCCGCCAGCTTCTGTTCCCAGTGATGCATTGCGAAATTACCCAGATAACTTAGCGGAGACCGCCAAGTCATCTGGGTAATTTTGCAATGCATCACTGGGAACGGAAGCTGGCGGCAGCATCGTGCGCATCGGTGGACGGCGGAAAGTGAGACTAGCACAATTTTTAAATTTTTTACTTATTTTTAACATTATATCTTTTTATTATTGACGCTGCATAGGCAGCATCAATAGTAAAAAGTTGGTCCGGGATGGGGTGACACACTGGCACTGACAGCTCCGCACACACGTACAGCTCCACACAGACACACACATACATACAGCTCCGCACACACACACACAGCCCCACACACACATACAGCTCTGCGCACACACACATACAGCTCCGCTCCTTGCACACACACATACAGCCTCACACACATACAGCACCGCACAGACACACAGCACGGCACAGACACACATACAGCTCCACACACATACAGCTCCACACACACACACAGCCCCACACACACATACAGCTCCGCTGCTTGCACACACATACAGCCCCACATACATACAGCACCGCACAGACACACAGCCAGCTCCGCCGCCAGCCCACACACACATAAAGCTCTGCTGCCCGCACACACATACAGCTCCGCTGCCCGCACATACATACAGCACCACACACACATACAGCCCCACACACACATACAGCACCGCACAGACACACACATACAGCACCGCACAGACACACACATACATACAGCTCCGCACACACAGAGCTCCGCACACACACACACATACAGCACCGCACAGACACACATACATACAGCTCCGCACACACAGAGCTCCGCACACAGAGCTCCGCACACACAGACAGCTCCGCGCACACAGACAGCTCCGCGCACACAGGGCTCCGAACACACAGAGCTCCGCACACACACACACACATACGGCACCGCACAGACACACATACATACAGCTCCGTGCACACAGAGCTCCGCACACACAGACAGCTCCGCGCACACAGAGCTCCGCACACACACACACATACGGCACCGCACAGACACACATACATACAGCTCCGCGCACACAGAGCTCCGCACACAGAGCTCCGCACACACAGACAGCTCCGCGCACACAGAGCTCCGCACACACAGACAGCTCCGCACACACAGACAGCTCCGCACACACACACATACAGCACCGCACAGACACACATACATACAGCTCCGCGCACACACACACACATACGGCACCGCACAGACACACATACATACAGCTCCGCGCACACAGAGCTCCGCACACAGAGCTCCGCACACACAGACAGCTCCGTGCACACAGACAGCTCCGCGCACACAGACAGCTCCACGCACACAGACAGCTCCGCACACACAGACAGCTCCGCACACACACACATACAGCACCACACAGACACACATACATACAGCTCCGCGCACACAGAGCTCCGCACACACAGACAGCTCCGCGCACACAGGGCTCCGCACAAACAGCTCCGCGCACACACACAGCTCCGCGCACACACACAGCTACACACACACACACACACAGCTCCGCGCACACACACAGCTCCGCACACACACACAGCTCCGCACACACACACAGCTCCGCACACACACACAGCTCCACACACAGCTCCGCACACACACACAGCTCCACACACACAGCTCCATACACACACACACACACACACACACACACACACACACACACACACACACACACACAGCTCTGCACACCAGCAGTGGCAATGATTGCTCCCAGGACCCAGATATAGTGAGTGGGGGTGTATTATACCCCACCACTCACTCTCTGGGTCCGTCTGCCGGGAGGAAAGATCAAACAGACATCATACATTCAGGGCTTCTGTGTTTGCATGGCTCCTCCAGCCTCAGGCACTACAGGAAGAAACGAGGCTGAGGAATGTGAGGGAAGGGGTGAGCACCATGAGGTGAGTCACAGAGAGAGCCGTGCAGCAGGCAGCGCGCGGGCAGGAGCCAGGAGGGAGATCATTACAGACAGAGACAGTACACTACTTACTGTGTATGTACTGCTCTACTGTCCGCGAGTCCTCCAGCTCCAGGCCAGCAATGTGCGAGTCCAGGACAGGACACAGGGTCGGCACACAGGGCGCCGCCGCTCCACCTCAGCAGTCACATTCCGGCCGGCACCACCAGTGAGGCTGTGAGCAGGGGGTCAGTGAGGCTGTGAGCAGGGGGTCAGTGAGGCTGTGAGCAGGGGGTCAGTGAGGTCACTGTGAGGGGGAGTAGGGAGAGTTGGCACCAGCACCACGTGTTCTGGCTGCCGCTCTGCCGCCCCCTGTCTTCAGGAAGGGACCCACAGAACTAGTATTAAAAAAAAAAAAATACACTTGCTCAGGTGCCGCCCCCCCGCCTGTCCCCGCCCTAGGCACGTGCCCTCAAGTGCCTAGTGGCAAATACGGCCCTGCGTCTCTGCTATTTTTTAGCACGCTGATGAAGGTCAATTGTAGACCGAAACGTTTGTGACTACTGTATGTATATTAAACAAACCCCTTTGCGTCACATCTATTGGAGTGTGCTAGTTGTTAATATTTCACATTATGCCAGGAACAGGCCCAGCATGGGAGTCATTATGCCAGGGATGGGCACAGGCAAAAAATCTAGATAAGACATCAGTTTTTAAAGCAGTACATGTTTGTCCCATTGATACACAATGACACGTGCAAGTTTTAGAATTATTTCCCTTTTTAATTGCACCATTAAAAGTTATATTTTAGAGTCTTTAGTTAGGGATTTTTTGCCATTTGGCAATTTGTGATTTATATTATGTAGAAAAGGGTCCAGGATGGGAGTCATTATGCAGAAACCCAAGATGGCAGACATTATTACTGGAAGGGGCTCAGGATGAAAGGCATTATTACATGAGAACGGGTATCCGTGACTCCTGTGAGCTCCAATGTAAACCTTTTACCTTACCTTGTAATACCCCCGGGATAACCACCTCCCCCTTTTCTTGCGGCCAAGAACACCCCCTATTAAAACACACGACAAATAGGTTGGATTAATTGGCCACAGCAGCCGTTTATTAACATTTAACATATAACAATAATATAGCAATAAACCCTGGAAGTGGATGATCCTCGAAGCCCGAAACCTGTATTAAACATTTATTAGCCAACCGTCCCACCTATTTTGGCCTTATATCCGCCTTACCCCCAGCCGCTATGCACCAGCTCGGAGGCAAACTCCACCCGCCAGGCCAAAACCGCACACCTGTTTGTGGGTCCCCTAATAATCCCCTCCATGGGATTATCGATACCACTTTACGATTTGAAATCACCCCGGGGAGTCCAGGACCTATTGAGATCCCCCCCATC
This sequence comes from Ranitomeya variabilis, assembly GCF_051348905.1. Taxonomy (NCBI): domain Eukaryota; kingdom Metazoa; phylum Chordata; class Amphibia; order Anura; family Dendrobatidae; genus Ranitomeya; species Ranitomeya variabilis. The sequence goes on along the minus strand of NC_135232.1, from coordinate 602,903,633 downwards.
AATCCGCCATTTTCCACCTCCACCAACTTCGAGGACCACCACCCCCTGCCATGCTGCCGCGACATGACATCTTCCATAAAAAAGCAAACATACATATATACATGTTGTGGATGAGATAAAGTAATGAGGGCACTCACCGGTCTTCTGTAAAATCACTTCTTTATTTAGAACGTAACATCCAGAGTAAAGGCAGCGGCCGGGGGAGAGAGAGGGAGCAGGGGTGGACGACGGCCGTTTCGCGCTTGTCCTGCGCTTCTACGGGTCCCGTAGACCCGTAGAAGCGCAGGACAAGCGCAAAACGGCCGTCGTCCACCCCTGCTCCCTCTCTCTCCCCCGGCCGCTGCCTTTACTCTGGATGTTACGTTCTAAATAAAGAAGTGATTTTACAGAAGACCGGTGAGTGCCCTCATTACTTTATCTCATCCACAACATTTATACATGGACTTTGTTTCTGTTGAGGAGCACCGGGGTCACACTTGATTTTGCAATAAGGAGCCCTCCATTTGTGTTTCCCACGCAGAGTCCGCAGTCGGTTTTCCTTGGTTTTTGGGGCAGTGCCGCTCAGTTTTTTCTTTTTGCTATATTGATACATATATACATTCATAATGTCCAGAAACCTAGCTCAAACCTTATAACAACCGCCGATTCTAATTTTAAAACAGTAATTACAAAGGGAGGGTGGGTGGGAGCTTCTCTTCTCTGGCTGGTGAGTACCCAAATGGTTGCCCCCCACACGTGGCCACTGCCTTTTATAACGTCCCTCCCCCTTGCCCTCTATTCGAACCCTCATTCCTCTTCAATTCAAAAAACTCCGTCCCTCCCCTCGGCTCCTGTTAACCCTATAACCCTACAACCTTCCTGTGAGCTCCCTATTGTCCCACGTCACCCTGTCATGGCGGCCTCCCCTGAGTGCCAGGGGCCCAGTACGGCCTTTCTGGACAGTGCCATTATTGGGACACTATTACACATGTGTGTATAACTTCTAGAACGCTACAAAGGCCTTTGCATCTGACCAATATGGAAGTGAAGGCTCAGGTCCAAATTTTGCACTAGCCACTGGGGCCCATGGACTCTTGTTACTCCTCCAACCATAACATATATTATACATAACATACAATACATACAATATACAACATAACATAGTAAATAAAATACAACTTAACACAACTAAACATATACGTATGAAAGGCAGCAGCAGTGCAACACAAATGCGTCTGTTGCTTGTAATGCATGTGTTTTACAATAACACATGCAAAGTAAAAAAAAATACACAATGCACGCAAAGTACAAAAAATACACAACACACGCAAAGTAAAAAAATACACAACACACGCAAAGTAAAAAAAACACAACACACGCAAAGTAAAAAATCCATAGCACGTTTTACTTTGCATAAGTAAAAAAAACACCCAACAAACACAAAGTAAAAAAAAACACACAACACATGCAAAGTAAAAAAAATACACAATACACGCAAAGTACAAAAAATACACAATACACGCAAAGTACAAAAAATACACAACACACAAAGTAAAAAAATACACAATACACGTAAAGTAAGAAAAATACACAATACACATAAAGTAAGAAAAATACACAATACACGCAAAGTACAAAAAATACACAACACACACAAAGTAAAAAAAACACGCAAAGTAAAAAAATAAACAATACATGCAAAGTACAAAAAATACACAATACATGCAAAGTACAAAGAATAGACAAAAACGCGAAGTACAAAAAAACCCACAATACACGCAAAGTAAAAAAAAATACACAACACATGCCATAGAGGCCAGTATTATAGCAGTGATAGAACCATGTAATACTGCCCCTTATATAATGAATCGTCACTCAAGAATTGTAACTTTTGGGGGTCTAATTTCTAGTACAACCCCGTTCGGCCACATCTTGCAGATTTTCCGGATAACATTAAAAATGCCTTGTATGTTCAGTAATGTGGACAGATATGTGCGGCTCCTATCAGGTGAGGTCAGTAAATGTCAGCGCCTTACATGCATTCGAGCTGTTGATGTCCCGGAGTGGTGTAATGATACATGCTTGGTATGAGGCACACTTTATCCTCCGGCCAGCAGGCTTCATACCTTATTTCAGAGTGTGCTACATTTTACAGCTGCCAGCCTGGGCGGTGTATTAATAGTCAGGGAGGCGAGTGGAGGGATGGTCAAGGACTGAGGTCTTCTTAGGAATCAGCTGAGGGCCTCGGCCGAACCCCTTCTGTATATAGAACCATGGACACTTAGATTACCCTGGACATCATGAGTAGTTTACCTCTCTACCAGTTCTAGGGAAGGTGGACTTCGCTTTTAATGCCATGTTTCTTAATTAGATGTTTGCACATAAAGTTCAGTGTCACCAACTTTAGAAAACTTGTCAAAGTAGCAAAGATGCCAACATCCCTCGGAGATATGTTGTGGATTCTGTTTGTGGGCTCCCTCTGGTGGTTACTGCTGGTACTGGGTGACTTTGGTGGGTTGCGGCCTTTGGTTTCCACCTGTCCATCAGAGGCTGGGTGGTTCCTATTTTACCTGGCCTTTCTGTCATTCCCTTGCCGGCTAGCAATGTATTCAGATGTGCTCTGTTTGGTTCCTGCCTACCTGCTCCCAGATCTTTCAGGATAAGCTAAGTGCTGATTTTCAGTTGTTGGTTTTTTTGTCCAGCTTGCTTATTATGTCTCTATGCTAGCTGGTAGCTCTAGTGGACTGAGGTTCTCCCCATGTGCCATGAGTTGGCACATGGGTTCTTGTAATCTCAGGATGGTTTTTTTGATTAGGGTTTTTTGCTGACCGCTCAGACCCCTTTTGTATCGTTCTGCTTTCTAGTTTACAGCGGGCCTCAATTTGCTGAACCTATATATATCATCTCTATGTGTGTGCCTTCCTCTCATTTCACCGTCAATACATGTGGGGGGCAACTATACCTTTTGGGGTTCATTCCTCTGGAGGCAAGTGAGGTCTTTATTTTCTCTGCAGTACTAGTTAGCTCTTAGGCTGGTGCGTGGTGTCTAGAACCAACGTAGGCACGCTCCCTGGCTATCTCTAGTTGCGTTTGTCAGGCGTAGGGCAGCGGTCAGCCCAGGTTCCATCACCCTAGAGCTCGTCCGATATTTTGTATTACTTTGCTTGTCCCTTGCTATCCCTAGCCATTGGGATTCATGACAGTATAGCCGGCCCACAAAGTGTTAATTGTTTGGGCTGAAGCAGGAGAAAAAGAAGTGTTTAAGGGAAATTTTTTTTTTTTCCTTCAGAGTTTTGCTGCCTAGCCCTTAATTGCTGTCTAGCTGCTTCTTACCTCCTCTTAACCCTTGAATGGCTCTGATATTAGCTGTTTAACATGGATGTCCAGAGTTTGGCTTCCAGCCTGAGTAATCTCGCGGCAAAAGTTCAAAACATACAGGATTTTGTTGTTCACACTTCCATGTCTGAACCTAGAATTCCTATTCCAGAGTTCTTTTCTGGAGATAGATCTACCTTCCTGAATTTCAGGAACAATTGTAAATTGTTTCTTTCTTTAAAATCTCGCTCCTCTGGAGACCCTGCTCAACAGGTTAAGATTGTAATATCTTTCCTGCGGGGCGACCCTCAGAATTGGGCATTTGCATTGGCACCAGGGGATCCTGCATTGCTCAATGTGGATGCGTTTTTTCTGGCATTGGGATTGCTCTATGAGGAACCCAACCTGGAGATTCAGGCTGAAAAGGCTTTATTAGCCCTCTCTCAGGGGCATGATGAAGCGGAAATATATTGTCAAAAATTTCGGAAATGGTCGGTGCTTACTCAGTGGAATGAGTGCGCCCTGGCTGCAAACTTCAGAAATGGTCTTTCCGAGGCCATTAAGGATATTATGGTGGGGTTCCCTACGCCTACAGGTCTGAATGAGTCGATGGCTATGGCCATTCAGATTGATCGGCGTTTACGGGAGCGCAAACCCGTGCACCACTTGGCGGTGTCTTCTGAACAGGCACCTGAGACTATGCAATGTGATAGAATTCAGTCCAGAAGTGAACGGCAAAATTATAGGCGGAAAAATGGATTGTGTTTTTATTGTGGTGATTCAGCTCATGTTATATCAGCATGCTCTAAACGCACAAAAAGGGTTGATAAATCTTTTGCCATTGGTACTCTGCAGCCTAAGTTCATTTTGTCTGTGACTCTGATTTTTTCACTGTCTTCCATTTCCGTCGATGCCTATGTGGATTCAGGCGCTGCCCTGAGTCTTATGGATTGGTCATTTGCTAAACGCTGCGGTTTTAGTCTGGAGCCTCTGGAAGTTCCTATCCCTCTGAAGGGAATTGACTCTACACCATTGGCTATGAATAAACCGCAGTATTGGACACAAGTGACCATGCGCATGACTCCCGTTCATCAGGAGGTGATTCGCTTCCTTGTACTGTATAATTTACATGATGTACTAGTGCTTGGTCTGCCATGGTTACAAACTCATAATCCTGTCCTGGACTGGAAAACAATGTCTGTGTTAAGCTGGGGATGTCAGGGGGTTCATGATGATGCACCTCCGATTTCAATCGCTTCATCTACTCCTTCTAAGATCCCTGCGTTTTTGTCTGACTATAGGGATGTTTTTGAGGAGCCTAAGCTCAATTCGCTCCCTCCTCATAGAGAGTGTGACTGTGCTATAGAATTGATTCCTGGCAGTAAGTTCCCTAAGGGTCGTTTATTTAATCTGTCACTGCCAGAGCATACTGCTATGTGGAATTATATTAAGGAGTCCTTGGAAAAGGGACATATTCGTCCATCTTCGTCCCCTCTGGGAGCAGGTTTTTTTTTCGTGGCCAAAAAAGATGGTTCCCTGAGGCCTTGTATAGATTATCGCCTTCTGAATAAGATTACAGTCAAATATCAGTATCCACTGCCATTATTGACTGATTTGTTTGCTCGCATTAAGGGGGCTAGGTGGTTCACTAAGATAGATCTTCGCGGTGCGTATAATCTGGTGCGGATAAAACAGGGTGACGAGTGGAAAACCGCATTTAATACGCCTGAGGGCCATTTTGAGTATTTGGTAATGCCTTTTGGACTCTCCAATGCTCCGTCAGTCTTTCAGTCCTTTATGCACAATATTTTCCGTGAATATCTGGATAAGTTTATGATTGTGTATTTGGATGATATTTTGGTGTTTTCTGATGACTGGGAGTCTCATATTTTACAGGTCAGGAAGGTGTTTCAGGTTCTGCGGGCCAATTCTCTGTTTGTGAAGGGCTCAAAGTGTCTCTTCGGAGTCCAGAAGATTTCTTTTTTGGGGTACATTTTTTCTCCTTCTACTATTGAGATGGATCCCGTCAAGGTTCAGGCGATTTGTGACTGGACACAACCTACATCTGTTAAGAGCCTTCAGAAGTTCTTGGGGTTTGCTAATTTTTATCGTCGGTTCATTGCTAATTTTTCCAGTATTGTTAAACCTTTGACTGATTTGACTAAAAAGGGTGCTGATGTTGCTGATTGGTCTCCTGCGGCCGTGGAGGCCTTTCGGGAACTTAAGCGCCGGTTTTCTTCTGCTCCTGTGTTGTGTCAACCAGATGTTTCACTTCCTTTTCAGGTTGAGGTTGATGCTTCCGAGATTGGAGCGGGGGCGGTTTTGTCACAGAGAAGTTCTAATGGCTCGGTGATGAAGCCATGTGCATTCTTCTCTAGAAAATTCTCGCCCGCCGAGCGCAATTATGATGTGGGTAATCGGGAGCTTTTGGCCATGAAGTGGGCATTTGAGGAGTGGCGTCATTGGCTTGAGGGTGCTAAACATCGTGTGGTGGTCTTGACTGATCACAAGAATCTCATTTACCTTGAGTCTGCCAGGCGTTTGAATCCTAGACAGGCTCGTTGGTCGTTGTTTTTTTTTTGTTTCAATTTCGTGGTTTCATACCTGCCAGGTTCTAAGAATGTGAAGGCAGATGCTCTTTCCAGGAGTTTTGTGCCTGACTCTCCTGGAGACTCTGGGCCTACTGGTATCCTTAGGGATGGGGTAATATTGTCCGCCGTATCCCCAGACTTGCGACGTGCATTGCAGGAGTTTCAGGTGGATAAACCGGATCGTTGTCCGCCAGAAAGACTGTTTGTTCCGGATGATTGGACCAGTAGAGTCATCTCCGAGGTCCATTCTTCTGTGTTGGCTGGTCATCCTGGAATATTTGGTACTAGAGACTTGGTGGCCAGGTCTTTTTGGTGGCCTTCCTTGTCTAGGGATGTGCGTACCTTTGTGCAGTCTTGTGAAGTGTGTGCTCGAGCTAAGCCTTGCTGTTCTCGGGCCAGTGGGTTGTTGTTATCCTTGCCCATCCCGAAGAGGCCTTGGACGCACATTTCCATGGATTTTATTTCTGATCTCCCGGTTTCACAGAAAATGTCCGTTATCTGGGTTGTGTGTGACCGCTTTTCTAAGATGGTTCATTTGGTGCCCTTGCCTAAGTTGCCTTCCTCCTCTGAGTTGGTCCCTTTATTTTTTCAGAACGTGGTTCGTTTGCATGGGATTCCGGAGAATATCGTTTCTGACAGGGGATCCCAGTTTGTGTCTAGATTTTGGCGGACGTTTTGTGCCAAGATGGGCATTGATTTGTCTTTCTCGTCTGCATTCCATCCTCAGACGAATGGCCAGACGGAGCGAACTAATCAGACCTTGGAAACTTATTTGAGGTGTTTTGTTTCTGCTGATCAAGATGACTGGGTTGCTTTTTTGCCACTGGCCGAATTTGCTCTTAATAATCGGGCTAGTTCTGCCACGTTGGTCTCTCCTTTTTTTTGTAATTCGGGGTTTCATCCTCGTTTTTCCTCTGGTCAGGTGGAGTCTTCGGATTGTCCTGGAGTGGACGTGGTGGTGGACAGGCTACATCAGATTTGGAATCAGGTGGTGGACAATTTGAAGTTATCTCAGGAGAAGACTCAGCAGTTTGCTAATCGCCGTCGCCGCGTGGGTCCCCGACTTCTTGTTGGGGATTTGGTGTGGTTGTCTTCTCGTTTTGTCCCTATGAAGGTCTCTTCTCCTAAGTTCAAGCCTCGGTTCATCGGTCCTTATAGGATCTCGGAGATTCTTAACCCTGTATCTTTTCGTTTGGATCTCCCAGCATCGTTTGCTATTCATAATGTGTTCCATAGGTCGTTGTTGTGGAGGTATGAGGTGCCCGTTGTTCCTTCGGTTGAGCCTCCTGCTCCGGTGCTGGTGGAGGGAGAATTGGAGTATGTTGTTGAGAAGATCTTGGATTCTCGTGTTTCCAGACGCAAACTCCAGTATTTGGTTAAGTGGAAGGGTTATGGTCAGGAGGATAATTCCTGGGTGGTCGCCTCCGATGTTCATTCGACTGATTTGGTCCGCGCCTTCCATAGAGCTCACCCTGATCGCCCTGGGGGTTCTCGTGAGGGTTCGGTGACCCCTCCTCAAGGGGGGGGTACTGTTGTGGATTCTGTTTGTGGGCTCCCTCTGGTGGTTACTGCTGGTACTGGGTGACTTTGGTGGGTTGCGGCCTTTGGTTTCCACCTGTCCATCAGAGGCTGGGTGGTTCCTATTTTACCTGGCCTTTCTGTCATTCCCTTGCCGGCTAGCAATGTATTCAGATGTGCTCTGTTTGGTTCCTGCCTACCTGCTCCCAGATCTTTCAGGATAAGCTAAGTGCTGATTTTCAGTTGTTGGTTTTTTTGTCCAGCTTGCTTATTATGTCTCTATGCTAGCTGGTAGCTCTAGTGGACTGAGGTTCTCCCCATGTGCCATGAGTTGGCACATGGGTTCTTGTAATCTCAGGATGGTTTTTTTGATTAGGGTTTTTTGCTGACCGCTCAGACCCCTTTTGTATCGTTCTGCTTTCTAGTTTACAGCGGGCCTCAATTTGCTGAACCTATATATATCATCTCTATGTGTGTGCCTTCCTCTCATTTCACCGTCAATACATGTGGGGGGCAACTATACCTTTTGGGGTTCATTCCTCTGGAGGCAAGTGAGGTCTTTATTTTCTCTGCAGTACTAGTTAGCTCTTAGGCTGGTGCGTGGCGTCTAGAACCAACGTAGGCACGCTCCCTGGCTATCTCTAGTTGCGTTTGTCAGGCGTAGGGCAGCGGTCAGCCCAGGTTCCATCACCCTAGAGCTCGTCCGATATTTTGTATTACTTTGCTTGTCCCTTGCTATCCCTAGCCATTGGGATTCATGACAGAGATACCACCTATGCCATAAAAAGAGTAAAATATTATCTAGTAGTGCAGTAGTGTACTAGTAGTTCAACCTAAAGAGGTTCCCCACCAAATATAAACGAACCTTTGCAAAAAAATAATTATGGGCAGATTCGCAACTACCAGATGAATTCATAGCTCCCTGGTCCTCTGCACAAGTCTTCGATTGTTCCAGTGCAGAGGCCTCACACGGTCACGACTTATATCATCCCTCACATGACCATTGCAGAGAACAAAGCTTGGCCTCAGGAAGCCTCAGTGCTAGCCATATAGGGGCCATCACTAGCGAGGAAGCACCTGAAGAACCAAAAGACCAGCATGGAATATGTGGAGCTGCAGTGGAGGCATCGCAGTGATAAATGCTAACACCACCATGCCCATCTAGATGGCAGAATATAAAGTTTTCGACACCTATGAACACAGAGTGAATACCTTTAGATTTTAGACATCCAAGGCTGAGATATTAGCATTATATGTCTATGATTCCAATATGATATCCACTAGGGGGCAATGTTTTGTAGGATCTGCGCTAAGATGTGAGAGGCATGTCCGTCAGCGTAGTGTCAACAGATTCCGAGTGGCCACCATCAGAATTCTCACTGCAGAGTGGAGAAGATACATTGTATCAGAAAGTAGAAACATGCCCATCAGAATATTAAAAGTTGACTGTCCCTATAAGAACACTATAAGGTTTTTTTTCTGTATGGCGACTGTACGATGTTGAAATAAATTGATACGGACAACGAGTGACTTAATTTTATAAATGTAATTATGTAAAATACAGGAGAAATACTGATATAACATGGCCATTAAAGGAAGAACAAGAGGATCGCTGTACTGTTCAGACAGGAGAAGCAGTCAGAGGATCATAAGCTCGCTGTGCGTACTGTGGTTAGTGTCGGAGAGGTTAATAGTCTAGCGGCTGTCATAGCTGTCTGCCAGAAGGCGGCTTTAATTTCCATGGCCTAGGATTGGTGGCTGGAGTGTAACACTCAAGCATCTACAAAGTAATATAGACTTCCCCCTATAAAGTGGATATAATTTTCTCATCAGGTCTGCAGCCGACGTAGCCTCCAAACATGGCGCCTATTCCTCAAGGGCCTCTAATAGTAGGACTCCTTCTCCACCCATCCTGTAAATAGAGAGAATCACATGTTACCAAGACCACAAAAATCTAATGAACATAGCTAAAGTGAAGTAAGTGAACCTTCACAACAGTATTATAGTAGTTATATTCTTGTACATAAGAGCAGTATTATAGTAGTTATATTCTTGTACATAAGAGCAGTATTATAGTAGTTATATTCTTGTACATAGGGGCAGTATTATAGTAGTTATATTCTTCTACATAGGAGCAGTATTATATTAGTTATATTCTTGTACATAGGGGGCAGTATTATAGTAGTTATATTCTTGTACATAGGGGACAGTATTATATTAGTTATATTCTTGTACATATGGGCAGTATTATAGTAGTTATATTCTTGTACATAGGGGCAGTATTATGGTAGTTATATTCTTGTACAAAGGGGGCAGTATTATAGTAGTTATATTCTTGTACATAGGGGAAGTATTATAGTAGTTATATTATTGTACATAGGGGCAGTATTATAGTAGTTATATTCTTGTACATAGGGGCAGTATTATAGTAGTTATATTCCTGTACATAGGAGCAGTATTATAGTAGTTATATTCTTGTACATAGGGGGCAGTATTATAGTAGTTATATTCTTGTACATAGGAGCAGTATTATAGTAGTTATATTCTTGTACATAGGGGCAGTATTATAGTAGTCATATTCCTGTACATAGGAGCAGTATTATAGTAGTTATATTCTTGTACATAGGAGGCCATTTGATTGCGGTTGTGCGCATGCGATGTGTGCGCTCACCTTGCTCCCTGCCAGAACGGCGTCTCTACTGTCCTGCGCGTGCGCCTGGGGAATCTCTTTCCCCTTGGCAGCCCGTGACAGGGCATGACGCCCTCTCTGACACGGAACTCAGTGACCGACACACGCATGCGCCGCCGGCACCGCTGTGATTGGTTTAGTATTGACATGTGACCTCGTCACATGCACACTTACCAATCCTATTTTATGGTCCTGGTCCCGGTCTTTTGCACTTCCCCTTGAGAAAGCAAAACTACCGGAAGAAGCGAAACGCGCGTCGGGGGTTCAGTTCACTTGGATCCTACCCGGTGCCTGCTGTCCCACCTTGGTAAGCGCTGCTGACACTTGTTTTATTATATGCTGTGGGAGATTGTTTACCACGAGCCTTCTTACTGACTCAAATCTGTGGAAGCTTTGCAACTTACATAATTTTTCCATCTATCTCGTTTGGGCAGCTTGCACCGGTGGTTGTCCGCATGTCCCATCCTTTTGCACCTTACTATCTATTTATATTGTATGCATATTTTATGATTATTTGCTATTTAATAAAATATTACATTTTATAGTTCCTATTGACTCCTGGTTTTCTCCTTGGTTCTATGTTAATGCATGGAGTTGGTTCTTTCTTTTGGCTTGGGATGTTTCATGCACCACTGTGTGTTTTGATTTCTCCCTTGTGTTGAATTGAAATGGTTCCTGGTTTTGTTATCATTGTACATAGGGGCAGTATTATAGTAGTTATATTCTTGAACATAGGGGGCAGTATTATAGTAGATATATTCATGTACATAGGAGCAGTATTATAGTAGTTATATTTTTGTACATAGGGGCAGTATTATAGTAGTTATATTCTTGTACATAGGAGCAGTATTATAGTAGTTATATTCTTGTACATAGGGGCAGTATTATAGTAGTTATATTCTTGTACATAGGGGCAGTATTATAGTAGTTATATTCTTGTACAAAGGGGGCAGTAGTATAGTAGTTATATTCTTGTACATAGGGGAAGTATTATAGTAGTTATATTCTTGTACATAGGGGCAGTATTATAGTAGTTATATTCTTGTACATAGGAGCAGTATTATAGTAGTTATATTCTTGTACATAGGGGCAGTATTATAGTAGTTATATTCTTGTACATAGGGGCAGTATTATAGTAGTTATATTCTTGTACAAAGGGGCAGTATTATAGTAGTTATATTCTTGTACAAAGGGGGCAGTAGTATAGTAGTTATATTCTTGTACATAGGGGAAGTATTATAGTAGTTATATTCTTGTACATAGGGGCAGTATTATAGTAGTTATATTCCTGTACATAGGGGCAGTATTATAGTAGTTATATTCCTGTACATAGGAGCAGTATTATAGTAGTTATATTCTTGTACATAGGGGCAGTATTATAGTAGTTATATTCTTGTACATAGGGGGCAGTATTATAGTAGTTATATTCTTGTACATAGGAGCAGTATTATAGTAGTTATATTCTTGTACATAGGGGCAGTATTATAGTAGTTATATTCTTGTACATAGGAGCAGTATTATAGTAGTTATATTCTTGTACATATGGGCAGTATTATAGTAGTTATATTCTTTTACATAGGGGCAGTATTATAGTAGTTATATTCCTGTACATAGGAGCAGTATTATAGTAGTTATATTCTTGTACATAGGGGCAGTATTATAGTAGTTATATTCTTGTACATAGGGGGCAGTATTATAGTAGTTATATTCTTGTACATAGGGGGCAGTATTATAGTAGTTATATTCTTGTACATAGGGGCAGTATTATAGTAGTTATATTCTTGTACATAGGAGCAGTATTATAGTAGTTATATTCTTGTACATATGGGCAGTATTATAGTAGTTATATTCTTGTACATAGGGGCAGTATTATAGTAGTTATATTCCTGTACATAGGAGCAGTATTATAGTAGTTATATTCTTGTACATAGGGGCAGTATTCTAGTAGTTATATTCTTGTACATAGGGGCAGTATTATAGTAGTTATATTCTTGTACAAAGGGGGCAGTATTATAGTAGTTATATTCTTGTACATAGGGGAAGTATTATAGTAGTTATATTCTTGTACATAGGGGCAGTATTATAGTAGTTACAGTGGGGCAAAAAAGTATTTAGTCAGTCAGCAATAGTGCAAGTTCCACCACTTAAAAAGATGAGAAGCGTCTGTAATTTACATAATAGGTAGACCTCAACTATGGGAGACAAACTGAGAAAAAAAAATCCAGAAAATCACATTGTCTGTTTTTTTATCATTTTATTTGCATATTATGGTGGAAAATAAGTATTTGGTCAGAAACAAACAATCAAGATTTCTGGCTCTCACAGACCTGTAACTTCTTCTTTAAGAGTCTCCTCTTTCCTCCACTCATTACCTGTAGTAATGGCACCTGTTTAAACTTGTTATCAGTATAAAAAGACACCTGTGCACACCCTCAAACAGTCTGACTCCAAACTCCACTATGGTGAAGACCAAAGAGCTGTCAAAGGACACCAGAAACAAAATTGTAGCCCTGCACCAGGCTGGGAAGACTGAATCTGCAATAGCCAACCAGCTTGGAGTGAAGAAATCAACAGTGGAAGCAATAATTAGAAAATGGAAGACATTCAAGACCACTGATAATCTCCCTCGATCTGGGGCTCCACGCAAAATCCCACCCCGTGGGGTCAGAATGATCACAAGAACGGTGAGCAAAAATCCCTGAACCACGCGGGGGGACCTAGTGAATGAACTGCAGAGAGCTGGGACCAATGTAACAAGGCCTACCATAAGTAACACACTACGCCACCATGGACTCAGATCCTGTAGTGCCAGACGTGTCCCACTGCTTAAGCCAGTACATGTCCGGGCCCGTCTGAAGTTTGCTAGAGAGCATTTGGATGATCCAGAGGAGTTTTGGGAGAATGTCCTATGGTCTGATGAAACCAAACTGGAACTATTTGGTAGAAACACAACTTGTCGTGTTTGGAGGAAAAAGAATACTGAGTTGCATCCATCAAACACCATACCTTCTGTAAAGCATGGTGGTGGAAACATCATGCTTTGGGGCTGTTTCTCTGCAAAGGGGCCAAGACGACTGATCCGGGTACATGAAAGAATGAATGGGGCCATGTATCGTGAGATTTTGAGTGCAAACCTCCTTCCATCAGCAAGGGCATTGAAGATGAAACGTGGCTGGGTCTTTCAACATGACAATGATCCAAAGCACACCGCCAGGGCAACGAAGGAGTGGCTTCGTAAGAAGCATTTCAAGGTCCTGGAGTGGCCTAGCCAGTCTCCAGATCTCAACCCTATAGAAAACCTTTGGAGGGAGTTGAAAGTCCGTGTTGCCAAGCGAAAAGTCAAAAACATCAATGCTCTAGAGGAGATCTGCATGGAGGAATGGGCCAACATACCAACAACAGTGTGTGGCAACCTTGTGAAGACTTACAGAAAACGTTTGACCTCTGTCATTGCCAACAAAGGATAGATTACAAAGTATTGAGATGAAATTTTGTTTCTGACCAAATACTTATTTTCCACCATAATATGCAAATAAAATGCTAAAAAAACAGACAATGTGATTTTCTGGATTTTTTTTTCTCAGTTTGTCTCCCATAGTTGAGGTCTACCTATGATGTAAATTACAGACGCCTCTCATCTTTTTAAGTGGTGGAACTTGCACTATTGCTGACTGACTAAATACTTTTTTGCCCCACTGTATATTCTTGTACATAGGGGCAGTATTATAGTAGTTATATTCCTGTACATAGGAGCAGTATTATAGTAGTTATATTCTTGTACATAGGGGCAGTATTATAGTAGTTATATTCTTGTACATAGGAGCAGTATTATAGTAGTTATATTCTTGTACATAGGAGCAGTATTATAGTAGTTATATTCTTGTACATATGGGCAGTATTATAGTAGTTATATTCTTGTACATAGGGGCAGTATTATAGTAGTTATATTCCTGTACATCACATCTCATATTGTATGTATAATACTTAGGAAGTCCGGTTACATGACAGTCAGTGTACACATGTTTTCCCTATTAGGGGGGTCTGTTACCTGGGCTTCCCGTAACACGATAATAAAATGATTATATTGATTAGTATATAGCCTAAATCTGTTTTTGTGCATTTTCTTCAGGCAGAGAGTCCCTCTAATGGATTTATACCGTTGTTAACATGTAGTAATTCTATTTTATATTTTTTATACAATTATGCCTTAATAAAATTGGTTGTTTTAAAATCAGTACCATAGTGGAGATCGATTTACTTCTAAGATCACACTTAATGTGCAGGTTCTAGCTTGGTGGTACGTACACCCTCCGTGTGGAGGGAATTGTTATTTAATAATATTGAGCAACTTTGTGTGAATATACCATGTTGTACATAGGGGGCAATTTTATAATAGTTATATTCTTGTACATAGGGGAAGTATTATAGTAGTTATATTCTTGTACATAGGGGCAGTATTATAGTAGTTATATTCTTGTACATAGGAGCAGTATTATAGTATTTATATTCTTGTATATATGGGCAGTATTATAGTAGTTATATTCTTGTACATTTTGGCCGTATTATAGTAGTTATATTTTTGTATATAGGGGCAGTATTATAGTAGTTATATTCTTGTACATTGGAGTAAGTATTATAGTAGTTATATTCTTGTACATAGGGGCAGTATTATAGTAGTTATATTCTTGTACATAGGGGCAGTATCATAGTAGTTATATTCTTTTACATAGAGGAAGTATTATAGTAGTTATATTCTTGTACCTAGGGGCAGTATTATAGTAGTTATATTCTTGTACATAGGGGCAATATTATAGTAGTTATATTCTTGTACATAGGGGCAGTATTATAGTAGTTATATTCTTGTACATAGGAGGCAGTATTATAGTAGTTACAGTGCCTTGCGAAAGTATTCGGCTCCCTGGAACTTTTCATCCGTTTCCCACATATCATGCTTCAAACATAAAGATACCAAATGTAAATTTTTGGTGAAGAATTAACAATAAGTAGAACACAGTTGTGCAGTTGAACGAAATGTATTGTTTTTTTTTATATTTTTGTGGAAATTCAAAAACTGAAAAGTGGGGCGTGCAATATTATTCGGCCCTTTTAACTTGGTACTTTGTTGCGCCACCTTTTGCTGCAATTACAGCTGCAAGTCGCTTGGGGTATGTCTCTATCAGTTTTGTACATCGAGAGACTGAAATTCTTGCCTTGGCTAACAGCTCGAGCTCAGTGAGGTTTGATGGAGATCGTTTGTGAACAGCAGTTTTCAGCTCTTTTCACAGATTCTCGATTGGATTGAGGTCTGACTTTGACTTGGCCATTCTAACACCCTGATATGTTTATTTGTGAACCATTCCATTGTAGATTTTGCTTTATGTTTGGGATCATTGTCTTGTTGGAAGACAAATTTCCGTCCCAGTCTCAGGTCTTTTGCAGACTCCAACAGGTTTTCTTCAAGAATGGTCCTGTATTTGGCTCCATCCATCTTCCCATCAATTTTAACCATCTTCCCTGTCCCTGCTGAAGAAAAACAGGCCCAAACCATGATGCTGCCACCACCATGTTTGACAGTGGGGATGGTGTGTTCAGGATGATGAGCTGTGTTGCCTTTATGCCAAACATATCATTTGGCATTGTTGGCAAAAGTTTGATTTTGGTTTCATCTGACCAGAGCACATTCTTCCACATGTTTGGTGTGTCTCCCAGGTCGCTTGTTGCAAACTTTAAACAACACTTTTTATGGATATCTTTGAGAAATGGGTATGTTCTTGCCACTCTTCCATAGAGGCCAGATTTGTGCAGTGTACGACTGATTGTTGTCCTATGGACAGACTGTCCCACCTCAGCTGTAGATCTCTGCAGTTCATCCAGAATGATCATGGGCCTCTTGGCTGCATCTCTGATCAGTCTTCTTCAGTCTTCTCCTTGTTTGAGATGAAAGTTTAGAGGGACGGCCGGGTCTTGGTAGATTTGCAATGGTATGATACTCCTTCAATTTCAATATGATCGCTTGTACAGTGCTCCTTGGGATGTTTAAAGTTTTGGAAATCATTTTGTATCCAAATCCGGCTTTAACCCCTTCGTGCCATGCGCCGTACTAGTACGGCGCTGCGGCAACTGCAATTATGCCAGCTGCAGTACTAGTATGGCGCACCGATCGCTGCGGTATTGCGCTGAGTGCCGCGGTGATCGGGTGCGGGTGTCAGCTGTATTTGACAGCTGACACCCCGCCGCAATGCCCGCGATCGGTGCTAGCACCAATCGCGGGCATTTAACCCTTCTGATGCCGCTGTCAGTAGTGACAGCAGCATAGAGGGGGATCGCGCAGAAACGGGGGCTCCCTGCGCTCTCCCACCGGAGCAACGCGATGTGATCGCGTTGTTCCGGTGTTCTGGAAGGAGTCCCCAGATCCAAGATGGCCGTGGGGCTCCTTCCGGGTCCTGAAGTGAGGTGGCTAGCCGGCGCCTGCTCAGAGCAGGCACCGGAAAGCCTCCTGCACTGCTTGTCAGATCGCTGATCTGACACAGTGCTATGCAAAGTGTCAGATCAGCGATCTGATGAAATATAGTGATGTCCCACCCTGGGACAATGTTAGAAAGTAAAAAAAAAAAAAATCCCCAAATAAAGAAAAAAAAAAATCCCAATAAATACATTTATTTATGTAAATAAAAAAACACACAATAAAAGTACACATATTTGGTATCGCCGCGTCCGTAATGACCCGCTCTATAAAACTATCCCACTAGTTAACCCCTTCAGTGAACACCGCAAAAAATAAAAATAAAAAACGAGGCAAAAAACAACGCTTTATTATACCGGCGAACAAAAAGTGGAATAACACGCGATCAAAAAGACAAATATAAATAAGCATGGTACCACTGAAAACTTCATCTCGTCCCGCAAAATAAAAGCTGCTATACAGCATCATCAGCAGAAAAATAAAAAAAGTTATAGTTCTCAGAATAAAGCGATGCAAAAACAATTATTTTTTATATAAAATAGTTTTTATTGTGTAAAAGCGCCAAAACATAAAAAAATGATATAAATGAGGTATCACTGTAATCATACTGACCTGAAGAATAAAGCTGCTTTATCAATTTTACCACACGTGGAACGGTATAAACGCCCCCCCTAAAAGAAATTCAGGAATTGCTGGTTTTTGTTCATTCTGCCTCTTAAAAATCGGAATAAAAAGTGATCAAAAAATTTCATGTGCCCGAAAATAGTACCAATAAAAACGTCAACTCGTCCCGCAAAAAACAAGACCTCACATCACTCTGTGGGCCAAAATATGGATAAATTATAGCTCTCAAAACTATTTTTTGCAAGAAAAAGCATCTTTTAGTGTGTGACGACTGCCAATCATAAAAATCCGCCAAAAAAAGCTATAAAAGTAAATCCAACCCCCCCTTCATCACCCCCTTAGTTAGGGAAAAATAATAAAATTTTAAAAAATGTATTTATTTCCATTTTCCCATTAGGGTTAGGGTTAGTGCTAGGGTTAGGGTTAGGGCTAGGACTAGGGTTATGGTTAAGGCTAGGGTTAGGGTTAGGGCTAGGGCTAAGGTTAGGGTTGGGGCTAAAGTTAGGGTTGGAGCTAAAGTTAGGGTTAGGGTTGGGGCTAAAGTTAGGGTTTGGATTACATTTACGGTTGGGATTAGGGTCAGGGGTGTGGTTAGGGTTATGGTTGGGATTAGGGTTAGGGGTGTGTTTGGGTTAGGGTTTCAGTTAGAATTGAGGGGTTTCCACTGTTTAGTCACATTAGGGGCTCTCCAAACGCGACATGGCGTCCGATCTCAATTCCAGCCAATTATGCGTTGAAAAACTAAAACAGTGCTCCTTCCCTTCCGAGCTCTCCCGTGCGCCAGAACAGGGGTTTACCCCCACATATGGAGTATCAGCCTACTCAGAACAAATTGGACAACAAATTTTGGGGGTCCAATTTCTCCTGTTACCCTTGGGAAAATACAAAACTGGGGGCTAAACAATAATTTTTGTTGGGAAAAAAAAAGATTTTTTATTTTCACGGCTCTGCGTACTAAACTGTAGTGAAACACTTGGGGGTTCAAAGTTCTCACAACACATCTATATAAGTTCATTGGGGGGTCTAGTTTCCAATATGGAGTCACTTGTGGTGGGTTTCTACTGTTTAGGTACATCAGGGGCTCTGCAAATGCAACGTGACACCTGCAGACCAATCCATCTAAGTCTGCATTCCAAACGGCGCTCCTTCCCTTCTGAGCTCTGCCGTGCGCCCAAACAGTGGTTCCCCCCCTCATATGGGGTATCAGCGTACTCAGGACAAATTGGACAACAACCTTTGTGGTCCAATTTGTCCTGTTACCCTTGGGAAAATAAAAATTTGGGGGCTAAAATATAATTTTCATGGAAAAAATATATTTTTTATTTTCATGGCTCTGCGTTATAAACTTTAGTGAAACACTTGGGGGTTCAAAGTTCTCACAACACATCTAGATAGGTTCCTTGGGGGTCTATTTTCCAATATGGGGTCACTTGTGGTGGGTTTCTACTGTTTAGGTACATCAGGGGCTCTGCAAATGCAACATGACGCCTGCAGACCAATCAATCTAAGTCTGCATTCCAAACGGCGCTCCTTCCCTTCCAAGCTCTGGCGTGCAACCAAACAGTGGTTCCCCCCACATATGGGGTATCAGCGTACTCAGGACAAATAGGACAACAACTTTTGCGGTCCAGTTTCTCCTGTTACCCTTGGGAGAAAAAAAATGAAATTGCGGGCTAAAAGATCATTTTGTGGAAAGAAAAAATGATTGTTTAATTTTCACAGCTCTACATTCAAAACTTTAGTGAAATAATTGGGGGTTAAAAGTGCTCCCCACACATCTAGATAAGTTCCTTAGGGGGTCTTCTTTCCAAAATGGGGTCACTTGTGGGAGGTTTCCACTGTTTAGGCACATCAGGGGCTCTCCAAACGCGACATGTGTTCCGATCTCAATTCCAGCCAATTTTGCATTTAAAAGTCAAACGGCGCTCCTTCCTTTCCGAGCTCTGCCATGCGCTCAAACAGTGGTTTACCCCCATATATGGGGTATCACCGTACTCAGGACAAATTGAACAACAACTTTTGGGGTCCAATTTGTCCTCTTACCCTTGGGAGAAAAAAAAATTTGGGGTGAAAAGATCATTTTTTTGTGAAAAAAAAAATGATTTTTTTTTAACGGCTCTATATTATAAACTTCTGTGAAGCACTTGGAGGTTTAAAGTGCTCACCACACATCTAGATTAGTTCCTTAGGGGGTCTACTTTCCAAAATGGTGTCACTTATGGGGGGTTTCCACTGTTTAGGCACATCAGGGGCTCTCCAAATGCAACATGGTGTTCGATCTCAATTCCAGTAAATTTTGCATTGAAAAGTCAAATGGCACTCCTTCCCTTCCGAGCTCTGCCATGCGCCCAAACAATGGTTTACCCCAACATATGGGGTATCGGCGCACTCAGGACAAATTGTACAACGACTTTTGTTGTCCAATTTCTCCTTTTACACTTGGTAAAATAAAACAAATTGGATCTGAAGTAAAAATTTTGTGAAAAAAAGTTAAATGCTCAATTTTTCTTATGCAAATTGCCTCTTTTGGCAATTTGCCTCTTTTGGCAATTTGCATATTTAATTTCCCAGAGGAGCATTGCACGGCGAATAAGCCTCCTTACCTTGACAAGCCAGCTGGTATGTCACTCTCCATAAGGAGAAACATTACCCCTTAGACCCCAATTTTTTTAAAACATTAAAAAAATTCTTGTGAAGCACCTGAAGGGTTAATAAACTTTTTGAATGTGGTTTTGAGTACCTTGAGGGTGCAGTTTTTGGAATGGTGTCACTTTTGGGCATTTTCTGTCATATAGACCCCTCAAAGTCACTTCAAGTGTGAGGTGGTCCCTAAAAAAATGGTTTTGCAAATTTTGTTGTAAAAATAAGAAATCGCTGGTCAACTTTTAACCCTTATAGCTCCGTAACAAAAAAAAATTATGTTTCCAAAATTGTGCTGATGTAAAGCAGACATGTGGGAAATGTTGTTTATTAACTATATTATGTGATATAACTCTCTAATTTAAGGGCATAAAAACTAAAAGATTGAAAATTGCAAAATTTTAACAATTTTCGCCAAATTTCCATTTTTTTCACAAATAAATGCAAGTCATATCGAAGAAGTTTTACCACTATCATAAAGTACAATATGTCACGAGAAAACAGTGTCAGAATCACCAGGATCCGTTGAAGCGTTTCAGAGTTATGACCTCATAAAGGGACAGTGGTCAGAATTGTAAAAATTGGCCCTGTCACTTAGGTGAAAACAGGCTTCAGGGTGAAGGGGTTAAACTTCTCCACAACAGTATCACTGACCTGCCTGTTGTGTTCCTTGGTCTTCATGATGCCCTCTGTGCTTCAAACAGAACCCTGAGACTATCACAGAGCAGGTGCATTTATACGGAGACTTGATTACACACAGGTGGATTATATTTATCATCATTAGGCATTTAGGACAACATTGGATCATTCAGAGATCCACAATGAACTTCTAGAGTGAGTTTGCTGCACTGAAAGTAAAGGGGCCGAATAATATTGCACGCCCCACTTTTCAGTTTCTGAGTTTTCAAAAAAATTTTAAATAATCGATAAATTTCGTTCAATTTCACAATTGTGTTCCACTTGTTGTTGATTCTTCACCAAAAATTTACATTTGGTATCTTTATGTTTGAAGCTTGATATGTGGGAAAAGGTTGAAAAGCTCCAGGGAGAGAATACTTTTGCAAGGCACTGTATATTCTTGTAAATAAGGGACAGTATTATAGCAGTTGTATTCTTGTACATAGGAGCAGCATTATAGCCGTTATATACTTCTACATAGGGGCAGTAATATAGCAGTTGTATTCTTGTACATAGGAGCAGTATTATAACAGTTCTATTCTTGAATGTAGGAGCAGCATTATAGTAGTTATATTCTTGTACATAGGGGGCAGTATTATAGTACTTGTATTCTTATACATAGGTGGCAGTATTATAGTATTTATATTCTTGTACATAGGGGCAGTATTATAGTAGTTATATTCTTGTACATAGGGGCAGTATTATAGTAGTTATATTCTTGTACATAGGGGAAGTATTATAGTAGTTATATTCTTGTAAATAAGGGACAGTATTATAGTAGTTGAATTCTTCTACATGGGAGCAGAATTATAGTACCGTAGTTATATTCTTGTACATAGGAGGCAGTATTATAGTAATTATATTCTTGTACATAGGAGCAGTATTATAGTAGTTATATTCTTATACATAGGGGCAGTACTATAGTAATTGTGTTCTTGAACAAAGGAGCAGTATTATAATAATTGTATTCTTATACATAGGTGGCAGTATTATAGTAGTTATATTCTTGTACATAGGGGCAGTATTATAGTAGTTATATTCTTGTAAAAAAGGGACAGTATTATGGTAGTTATATTCTTGTACATAGGAGGCAGTATTATGTTGTTTATATTCTTGGACATAGGGGTAGTATTATAGTAGTAATATTCTTGTACATAGGGCACACTAATATAGTAGTTACATTCTTGTCCATAGGGACAGTATTACAGTAGTTATATTCTTGTACATAGGGGGCAGTATTATAGTAGTTATATTCTTGTACATAGTGGGCATTATTATAGCAGTTACATTCTTGTACATGGTGCAGTATTACAGTAGTTATATTCTTGTACATAGGAGCAGTATTATAGTAGTTATATTCTTGAACATAGTGGGCATGTTTTATAGCAGTTACATTCTTGTACCCAGGGGGCAGTATTTTAGCAGTAATGATCTTGTACATGGGAGCAGTATTACAATAGTTATATTCTTCTACATAGGGTCAGTATTGTAGTAGTTATATTCTTGTACATAGGAGCAGTATTATAATCGTTATATTCTTGTATATAGTAGCAGTATTATAGTAGTGATATTCTTGTACATAGGGGCAGTATTATAGTGGTTATATTCTTATACATAGAGGGCAGTATTATATTAGTTATATTCTTGTACATAGGGGAAGTATTATAGTAGTTATATTCTTTTACATAGGGGCAGTGTTATGGTAGTTATATTTTTGTACATAGGGGCAGTGTTATTGCAGTTTGTCTCTTTTATATAGGAGGCAGTATTATAGTAGTTATATTCTTGCATATAGGGGGCAGTATTTTCGTAGTTATATTCTTGCACATAAGAGCAGTATTATATCAGTTGTATTCTTGTACATAGGGGGAAGTATTTTTCCTACCTCCTGGGTCACGGCGTAGGAT
The DNA here is from genome assembly GCF_051348905.1 of Ranitomeya variabilis. Classification (NCBI taxonomy): domain Eukaryota; kingdom Metazoa; phylum Chordata; class Amphibia; order Anura; family Dendrobatidae; genus Ranitomeya; species Ranitomeya variabilis. The sequence goes on along the minus strand of NC_135232.1, from coordinate 602,881,229 downwards.
CAGCTTGCGGACTTCATCATACACAAAGATGAGCAGACTGTACGGGAAGGCACAGAACCACCATGTCACCCTAGTGGAAAAGCAAAAAATTAAATAATTGATTCTTCTAGTATTAAAAATGACACTTTGTTGTGTGGAAACTCACTTATTGCTGGGGTTAAATTCCCTATTAACTGTTCAAAGCCTTTTTTGGAGGTTTTTTTTTACAGTGCATTATATTTTACAAGCAGCAAGCCAGCCACACAATATTTATGGGGACAGGAATGGCGCTCTTTTGGAGTATGCTGACACCACCATCTGCTGGACATACTTGCAACATACCGCAGTATGTAAACTAGCACGACTAAATATTATCAGACTATACCAGCACTCTGGCATTAATTATCAGGGGTTTTTTTTTGTAATATAACTCACTTTAGTGGATACATCCGAAGTGCCACATCCATTCCAGGGCAGTAGGACAGGAATGCAGCCAGTGCAGTCTCCTCCAGTAGACCAAATATCAATATCTTGTTCCTGAAGAGACATTAAGTATTGCATTCAGTCCCATACAACCTTCAGACCAGGAGTGGTAGCCCGAGGTCTCTCATCTCCATGTCACCCATTATGAGAAATTTTTACCCTATCACATCAGTAGTCTGTAGTCCATATGTTGCATTACGAGAAGTGGAGAATTGAACAGGTCCACACATTCTATGTTGAAGGTGGAAGAGGGACCACATATGGGACCACCTCTGTATTTGCCACCTTTGATACTGAAGCCCCTCGATCATCACTAATAACTGTCCCTCAAATGGCAAGACTCCACCGTGAGCTCCTTACTTCATGCCTTGCTGGAAGACAGAGTTCCTTCTGGTCTTACAGATGATCAGATCAGCCCACTGGACGACCACGATGCTGGCAAAAAATGCTGTGTGACACGTGAACTCCACCACTTTGCGCTGCTCATAAGTCTGAAAAGAATCATGCAATTGGTGATAGAAGAGACCTCATAGTTTGGATAGTGAGTAACATAAGCTCTAATGACACTAGGAAGTCCTACGACCACCCAAACCTTGTCTTATCAGGTTGTGGTGACAGAAAGAATGTATTTCTATTGGTACTTGCCTCCTCAGGGACCCCTGGACTAATTCTTATATTAAGTGACATCACCAGTGATGTCACCAGTATTCACCTGATGAGGAAGTCATCTAAATGTTGACCTCCGTCGGACTGGTCAAAAAACTTCAGCACCACCACACAGTCTCAAAATACTGTTGTTCCAGCATAAAATATTGAGAAGGTCATTTCTGCTGGTGATTATCAGAGACTATTCAGTGATGTCTCCACTATCTGCCAGAGAAGTATGTCATCTAGCTAGTGAGATTGTCAGGAGAATCAGTGGGACAGTTCCAGATCCTTAGCACACCCCTGAATCTACCACTCACAATGTAGGTATGAAGGTGTCCACTCACCCATTCCTGCCCATAACTGTCTTCTACGGCATTATTAGATCGGTCGTCCCAGTCCAGTCTTATACCCAGCAGCTGAGCAGGCAGGAAACCATTCTCCGCCAGGATTACAAAGTAGGTAAAGAACCCACCCAAGGCCTGGATCATACCTGTAGGGTCAACAGATGAGACAATGTAAGCGTAGCCAGACACTTCAATCCAAAAGCTGAAGGGAAAGCTATTCCCATTCTGACTGGAAGACATAATAGGCATCTTTCCCTTTTTAAGAATTGGTTTCTCTTCCCATCTAATGGGGTTGAACCAGAGGACAGTTGTCAGTCTTAGGGGAACAACTGGCACATGAGACTTGTGATCATATAAACCCTAATATGCATGGTGTAGCAGAATTATTTCCATATTTAGCACTGCTACTGGATTACATAACTTATAGAGCGGTTATTTGGTGGTATTAGAGGATCACCAAGGTACTACTTACCTACTGTGGACACATCATACGAAGAGAGCAATCACTGGAGAAGAACATAATGAATGGAAGAATAGAAGGAACAAGGCGAAAAGGAAAACTAGAATTCTGATAGCTTGATAATATCAAGATAACACATAGGAGAAAACCCTGGTGGACCTATCTAGGCTTGCATAAGATCAATCTTCCTACATATCATTCATCCATCAAGTCACCATGGCTCGAGACTGAGCCGAAGGTCAATACATAATAAGTGGCAGTATATATATTGTGTTGATGTATATGTTGTGTGGAATTATATGGTAGTATACTGTACTCAGCATAAATGAGTACACCCCCCACATCCCCCTGCACATCGTAGGATCGGAAGGAGGAGAGTACTGTAGAATGTTTTATTATGGAGAGGCAAAGTGGGGGGTACAGTATGACATTTTTTGGGGCACTTTCTGGCGGTATGTGTTGGTTTACAATGTATTATATTAGCATTTTATGTGCTGTTAGGCTAATGTATGGCACTGGTATTTGAGCACCATGCCAAAAACTACAGGATTTCCCAACAGAGTTCTGTGGTTTTGGACTGGTCAGGATGCTGTGCTGCCAACACTGACTGGTATCATTACTGGTATCAGGAGCTGAAGCCCAGAGAGGAAAGTGCCTGCTAGTATTAATTCTAGGATCTGATATGGGGTCCAATTCATTAGAGGTCTCAAGTCATTCATTTTTGCGTCTGGGATGTGAATTTTTGTACCTGGTCTGCAGTTTGATTTAGGTGTCTGGTCTAAGATCAGAAACCTTCAAAAGGAACCTGAAGACTTACCTCTTCCGACAAGCCTACAACCTGCAGTAGCCACCAAACCGCTGCACGACCAGCTCTACCCTCACCTACTGTATCCTCACCCATCCCTCGTAGATTGTGAGCCCTCGCGGGCAGGGTCCTCTCTCCTCCTGTACCAGTTGTGACTTGTATTGTTCAAGATTATTGTACTTGTTTTTATGTATACCCCTCCTCACATGTAAAGCGCCATGGAATAAATGGCACTATAACAATAAATAATAATAATAACTGACCCCCGGAGTCTTGTTGAGGGCTGTAGTTTAAGGTCTGAATAATTTTGTACCTATGGTCTTGGGTCAGAATTAATTTTGAGGTCTGATGATAACTTTCTAGATCTTTCTTTCTCTTAAAGACAAATATAGGTAGTGGCATCCCAAACTATTTTTTTCCCCAGAGGGTCCCTAGTCATAGAATCATAGAATGTTAGCGTTGGAACGGACCTCCAGGGTCATCGTATCCAACCCCCTGCCCAATGTAGGATTCACTAACCCATCTCAGACAGATGTCTGTCCAGCCTCTGAAGACTTCCATTGAAGGAGAACTCACCACCTCTTCTGTTCCACTCATTGATCACCATCACTGTGAAAAAGTTTTGTCTAATATCTAGTGCCGACATTTCAGGAAATTCAGGAAATCCTGCCCCAATGACGGAGCCTGTGCATAGATACTGTACAATATCACGTCTGTCACATATATGTATCTAACACAAGGTCGACCCTGAGCGTAGACCTATTGCTAGGAATCACTGGGGGATCTGGATCATGGACTCCGCCAGTTATCAGCCCCCTGCGTTACCTCTAATAATCCAGAGCAATGTATCTCTAAGCTCCATAGATCCGCAGCGATCACCCCCTGCCCGCTGTGATCGTCACGTAACAGAACTGCTGTAATGTCACTCTCTAAACAGAGCCATTACTCTCCGCCACTCAGACCTGGAAATCAATTAGCTTTTTTCCTTCAAATTAAAAGGCAGATGATTAAATTGTGAAATCAGTTCAGCGGTAATGAATAAATAAAGCAGAGTGTCCTGCGCAGAGTCACTGCCCTGGGAAAAAAAGGCACCAATCTAGGCCTTGGGAACACAGATGTCCGTACACAGCACATAATGTGCTTCTTAAAAGGGAAATAACTCCTGAAACAGCCATAATAGTGATTTAAAGGGAAACTGTCAGTTGACTAGATTTTTCACCGGTAACGCTCAGTTAGGAGGTGCCTTTTCACCCCATCAGTGATTTTCTGAAATCCCAATCAACGAGTTAATAAAAAGGCTCGTTTCCTCCCTCTAAAATAGTGACATTGTCTCAATTTGCATAGCGAGAGTCTTTATCACCATCTAGTGGTCATAAGTGGTACTGCACCTGTATTCAAAATCAAGCGTCCTACCCACCAATTTGTCCATATGCCATGCTGATGAGACGCTCATTCACCAGTTTGTCCGTCCGCGGGTTCCTGGGCTGTCTCTTCATTATGTCACTTTCAGCGGCTTCATACGCCAGGGAGATCGCAGGTACCTGAATCAGATAGGGTAAGACAGAAAACTGACAAATCAGTAAGGTGGTCTGTAGTCATTTTATGTCTGGAGACTATGTTTTGTGGAATACCCCTATTTATCAATGTCTGACAGTAGTGAGGCATGAGGTTCAAGACAAATTATGCCTCATTAAAATCAGTCCTGATGAGGCGAGAGAGGAGACATACGCACCATGTCGGTGCCCAGATCGATGCACAAAATGGTAACCGTGCCCAGAGGAAGAGGCATATTGGCGATGATGAAAAGTAAAAATGGCGTGATTTCTGGGATGTTACTGGTCAGTGTGTAAGCGATGGATTTTTTCAAGTTGTCGAAAATCAGACGTCCTTAAAAAAAAAAAAAAAAAATAGACTTACTATATTTCATAATATTACTTAGGAGGACAGTAACATCACACCGATTATTGGGAAAGCGAATTCAACTCAGAGGTCATATGACAAGCTTCCTTGTGGACCTGACTCTTTAGAATCAGGACGAGTCAGGACTTTTGGGGTGTCAGGGCCTTTGTACTTACCTGTCCTGGCTCTGCTTCCTCCCTCTCCACTATGGTGTGCATTGCTGGCAGCTGCATGCCCCATGAGTATTCAAGTAGTAGTGCACGCTGAGGCCATGTGTGCTGTCAAGGGGGTCTAACCACACATCCCACTATGCTGCAAACAGCTACCTGATTGGCCTGTCACCAAAGCTGTTCCTGAGTGCCATCTGCACATTCGGCTGTCCCTCAGCAAGGTGCCCAGTTGCCTACTCACTTCTGTTGTTCCTGTGTACAGGCCGCACATTGAACGCTGCTTTAAAAGGAACCTGTCACCCCCAAAATCGAAGGTGAGCTAAGCCCACCAGCATCAGGGGCTTATCTACAGCATTCTGTAATGCTGTAGATAAGCCCCCGATGTATCCTGAAAGAGGAGACAAAGAGGTTAGAATATACTCACCCAGGGGCGGTCCGGTACGGCGCCTCCCATCTTCTTACGATGACGTCCTCTTCTTGTCTTCATGCTGCGGATCCGGTGCAGGCGTACTTTGTCTGTCTACTTTGTGTGCGTCCACACACTAAACCTTGTCTACTTGTCTCTGCTTATTTAAGGTAGTGTCTGCACACTCAGTTCTGCTACATCAAGTTGCCTGCAGACCCACTTGTTGATTTAAGTGCTGCCCGCACCACCATCTCTGCTGCATCTACTGCATCCATCTCTGTTGATCCATATTCCATCCCGGATATTAAGGTTTACCTGTCCAGGTACTGGGCAGCTTATCATGCACCACTACATTGTCACCTGGGGTCCCTGCTATTCACCCCAATTTTGCAGAATCTACCTCACCAGGTAAGTCATAACCATTTTTAATTCCTCTCCCTTCTGTTTAGCACTTTAGCAGTAGCATAGCTACCAGGTGGGCAAAGGGTGCGGTCACCCCAGGCTCAGCGCTCGGAAAAGCCATGCTACCCTTATATATTGGCGTGCGCAGCTCGCAGATATAGTTAAGACCTGCAGTAGAGCAGGGAGACACGGTCTCCTTACACCACCTCTCTCCGTTCTGAACACGGCAGGTCGCTTTAAGCCTGTGGTCTACAGAACGGCATCTGAGTCCCAGCACACTGACATCATCGCTCCGCCCTGGGACTCTGACATCCTATGCGTGCACCAGCGCTTTGCAGGTGGACCTGTCAGGATCCTGCATTAGTTGAGTATATGTTTTTTATTTTAATGAAAACTTGTGATGTGACTCTAACGGCAACATAAACAATGAGGGAGGGGGCCCATCATACATTGAAGGGGCTATTGTGAGGGGCCCTCAAAGTGTGGGGCCATTATACTATTCGGGTATTACTGTGGGGGCCATTATATATTGAAGCAGCTAATGTGGGGGCCATTACACTGTTAAGGTACTACTGTGGGGGCCATTATATAGTGTGGCAGTAAATGTGGGTGCAATTATACTGTTCGGGTACTACTATGGGGGCCATTATATAGAGTGGAGGCATTATACAGTTTGAGGTCTACTGTGGGGGCCATTATACAGCATGACAGCTAATGTGGGAGCCATTATACAGTTTGGGAACCCTAAAAGTGTGGGAACCACTGTGGAGGACATTATTATATTATTATAAAGTGTGGGGGCTATTATGGAAGGTCATCAAAGTGTGGGGACTACTGAAGAATCTATCATACAGTATAAGGACCATTTTCCAGTGTAGGAGCTAATGTGGGAACCATTATACAATTTGGAGACTATGTTGGGGCAGTCATACAGTGTGAGGGGGTCATCATACAGCGTGGGTTCATTACATAGTTTAGAGGCTACTGAGGGGTCCATCAAAGATTGTGGGGGCTACTGTGGGAGCCATTATATAGTGTTGGAGCTAATTTGAGGACCATTATACAGTGTGGGAGTGTATGGGGGGCCATTATACGGTGTGAGGGTGTTAGTTTATTGTGTTTGAGGGAGCAATGTGGGCATTCCGTGCATAGGAGAGCTGTGGGCCCACCATACTGTGCATAGGGGAGCTGTGGGCACACCATATTGTTCATGAGGGTGCTGTGTAACCACCATACAGTGTATGAAGGAGCTGTGGGTCAACCACACTGTGCATAGGGAACGGGAGCTGTAGGTCCACCATAATATGCATAGGGGAGCTGTAGGTCCATCATACTATGCATAGGGGAGCTGTAGGTCCACCATACTATGCATAGGGGAGCTGTAGGTCCACCATACTATGCATAGGGGAGCTGTAGGTCCACCATACTATGCATAGGGGAGCTGTAGGTCCACCATACTATGCATAGGGGAACTGTGGGCCCACTAAACTGTGCATAGGGGAGCTGTGGGTCCTCGATACTGTGCCTAGGGGAGCTGTGGGCCCACGATACTGTGCATAGAGGAGCTGTGGGCCCACCATACTGTGCATAGGGTGGGGAGCTGTGTGCACACCATACTGTGCATAGGGGAGCTGTGGGCCCAGCATACTGTGCATAGGGGCGTTGTGGGCCCAACATACGAGAGAGGGAGAGAGAGAGACAGAGAGAGGGAGAGAGAGACTTTTTCCCGGATTTGAAAAATCCTTCCGGGCATGCTCAGAGGGGAAAAAACGTGATACGTCGCTGGAGTCCTGTGTGTGACGGTCAGCGACGACAGGCAGCGCAGGATGCGTCGTTGACCGACTTTCCGACGTGCAGAAAAAACTTTCCTCTGAACGTTTTCTCAACACGACGGACCGCTATTTTCTGATAGATCCAGTGCACGACGGATGAAACGGATGGCCATCCGTCACAATCCGTCGCTAATACAAGTCTATGGGAAAATGCAAGATCCTGCAAATTTTTTTGCAGGATCCTGCATTCTCAAAAATCGACGGATTGTGACGGGAGCTGAAAGACGATGTGAAAGAGGCTTATCAGCCATTCATTATTTTTCATGGATTGTGATTTTACAAACCTTCCTCCACTCCAGTCACAATGGAAGCAAAGTTATCATCCAGTAAGATCATGTCTGCTGCTTGCTTGGAGACATCGGAGCCTGCAATGCCCATGGCCACCCCAATATCTGCTTTCTTCAGGGCTGGGGAGTCATTGACACCATCTCCTGTCACCGCCACTATAGCGCCCTGCGGAGAAGAGAATACTGAGTTATGGTGCTGGCATCCCATAAATTTGGACATTATGAGGGTCTTGAATGACATTGCAACATTTTGGGAGGGTCAGTTGCCAAAAATGTGACTTAAAGTTCCCCTCCTCCACACTTCACCTGTCTCTGACAACCCTCCACGATGATCAGCTTCTGCTGTGGCGACGTCCGAGCGAATACGATCTCTGTGTGGTTCTTCAGTATGTCATCCAGCTGCTCCGAGGTCATGTCCTTCAGGTCCGAGCCGTGGACCACACAAGCTTTGGCTTCCCTGCAAAGATGATAAAAGTTGGTTATATTACAGACATGGTCTATATAATATTACATTGTCGTGCCAGTGATTGGAAACAATTCATGTTGGAGCAGCTGATAGCTCACAGGGCTACATGGTTTTTTTGAGTGGATTTAGGGTATGGCAATACCTAAGCCATATTCTTATTCGGCTCCATAAACTTAATATAAAACTGTTCAGACATTGTTATCACTAAAATCACCGTATACCAGTGATCATAGTTAACAATATCCTGCTCCCGGTGAACTTTCTTAAAGGATAACATTAACCATCAGCTCAATGGGACATTATTTTACAGGGGGTGACCTGTAGTACAGCCCCTATACGGCACCACCGCCTGGTGGTCAGTCCCTGTATGGCACCGCTGCCTGGTGGTCAGCCCCTAGACAGCACCGCCGCCTGGTGGCCATCCCCTGTACGGCACTGTGACTTGGTGGTCATCCCCTGTATGGCACCGCAGTGCTCCCTTGTGGTGATACCCTGTACTGCATACTAGTGGTCAAATCCTGTACTGCACCCTTGGGGTCACACCCTTTATTGCACTGCACACTGTTCATTGAACTCTCGAGTATGACTCACCTGGGATTGACGTGGCTTACTGGGATGTTAAGCCTATCTGCAATATCTTCTACTGTCTCATTTCCTTCGGAGATGATACCGACACCTTTGGCAATCGCTTTGGCAGTAATGGGATGGTCTCCAGTTACCATGATGACCTGGAACATATGTGCATCAGTGTTTCCAAACGAAAGGTCACTTCTCCAATCTCATATGCCTCTTGTCTACTGGTAGGGACCACTCCACCAACGAGTAGGTCATCATTAGCGATGGACGAATACCGGGATGTTTGGGTCTGGTCGAACAGTTAAAGTTTGGTTCGGGTACAAGAACAGTACCCAAACCCAGACCTCATTCACTTGAGTGGGGGCCCCAACATCCAGTGTTTACCACGCTGTTATGTCCAAAAAATTTATTTCCGATCACAGGCTGATGGGACTACTACTCCTATAACTCTACGCCTGCTGCTGCTAATAACAGCAGGAGTAGGGTGCTAGCGGGAGTATTCTCATGGTGCTAGCGATGATCTCGCCAAAGTCAGCTGGGAATGCAGCCTCAGTGTCCGGAGGTAACCTCGATGATGTCACCGCTAGTCACTGAGGCTGCGCTTGCAGCAGCTCATTCCCCAGTGGTTCTCAGCCTGGACGGTCGCATCTTTGCACTGTCCGGGTTCAAAATGTTTATTCCCAAACATGGATTACTGTGTGGGACAGAACAACGGATAGGTAAGGCATATGGTTGTTTTTCATTTTTGTTTTCTTATGGGAGACGAGGGATTCAGTTGAATTAGGCATTAGGTAAGTATAACTGTGTTTTTTATTTTTAAATAAAATAGTAAAAATATGTTTTTTTTTTTATTTCAAATGAAAGACTTTATTCTGGCTGTGTCTGTATTCACCATGTAACTATACTGTAGGATTAGTAATGGATAGGTGTGTTATAGAAGCCTCTCCATTACTAATCCATGGGCGTGATATCACCAGACAATACAAAGGTGATATCAACCCCACAAATATGAATCCCACTTGCCACCATTACAGGGCAAGTGGGAAGAGCCGGGCAAATAAACAAAATTGGTGCATCTAATATATGTGCCTTTTCTGAGGCGGTTGCAAGCTATTTTTAGGCTGGGGGGGCCAATATCCATGGCCCCTTACCGATCTGAGTATACCAACCCCCAGCAGTTTTTTAAAATTATTTACTTGAATAATTAAAAAAACATCATGGATACCCCTCTATTCTTGATAACCAGCCTTGCTAAAGGTTGCAGACCCCAGCTGTGAGTTTTGCCTGGCTGGTAATCAAAAATACAGGGGAACTCAAATTGTTTTTTTTTTAATTTATTTATAGCGCAGGTGCCGGCTGATGAATTCTCCCATCAGTTGCTGCCTGCTCTTGCTGTTATTAGCGACAGAAGGCGTAGGCTGATGGCAGCAGTAGTCCCACCAGCTGACGCCAGTGTGGAAGGTAAACTTTTTAACTCCAATCAGAGCTGAGGACTCACGCTGTCATCTGACCGGTGGTATTAATCTTACCGCCAATAAGAGCCACAGGTGTTTTTCGTGCAGTCATGTAGATGACAGTGCGAGAAACACCCGGTATTCGGGGTGCTGAACAGAACAGTAAAACAGACTTCCTGGTGAAGTCCATGTTCGGGGTCCATGCCAGAACAGTAGGTGTATCTCTAGCCAACATCTGTACAACCACCTTAGTAGTCACACCAGTATAATACCCTATGAAGCATCATCATGTTTCAGTTTTTCTGAAAAGTTTACCTTGATGCCAGCACTGCGGCACTTGCCAACGGCATCCGGTACAGCAGCTCTAGGCGGATCTATCATAGAGATAAGCCCTATGAAGCACAGGTTGGTAATGGGGAAGTTAATTTCCTCAGTGTCAAATTTAAATCCACGTGGGAAGGTGTCAGCAGGCATATAGGTGTGACAGAACCCTAGAGGAAACAGAGTAAAGTCATAAAATGGGCATTTCTAGCTTTGTGATCTTGTTAAATCAGTAAAATCAAAGATGTCTACCCAAGACTCTTTCGCCCAGTCCTCCAAGCTCAAAGTAGGCGTTTTGGAAGGCTTCTTTCATCTCCTCATCCAGTGGTTGTTCCTCTCCGTGTAACATAATGGACGAACAGCGGTCCAGGATTCTTTCGGGTGCCCCCTTCATGACCAGCAGGTGGCTATCAGGACTGTCCTCACGTTCATGAACAGATAACTATAGAAGTAAGAAAAACAAAGTTTTGTGAGGTCATAGCCTCATGATCAACTACAACTATTCAACTATACAACTACAACTACATCCTCCATGTAGTGGGCCACCACTGGCCACCTGCAAGGTATGAAAGTAGATATCTAGATCTTACTGAATGTTCAGAGTATGCCCAGTGGCACTATATCTTTAGAATCTTGGTGTATCATCAGGTCTGACATAGTAATGTTTTCATCTGCATTAACTACTAACCTGATATTTGTTGGTCGAGTTGAAGGGGATCTCTGCCACTTTCGGGTTCCTGTCTCTCATCTTCCTCACTGAACCACAGGAAAGCTCGATACACTTAAGAAGAGCAGACTCAGATGCATCCCCAGCGGTGTCCCGCTACACACAGATAATGTGACAAGGATCAGTCACTGATTATCCATCCTTTGTGTAAGTAGCTCCAATAATTTATCGATCTCATATCAATCCATTTATTAACACCTCACCTTGGAGATGGGAATCTTTTCCTGACCCACTTTAAACACAGCACGGTTACAAAGTCCAGCGATTCGAGACAGAGCAGTCCATGTTGGAGATCGCTTATCAAAGGTGGCTCCTAAAAGGCAAAACAATTGGTGATCATGTAAAGAAGAAGATGATTGTTGGCACCCCTGAAGATATTACTATTATGACTCAATGCTGTGGTGTGTTGCACTATTGTAATGCCTGTATGTTGATGTCTGATGCAACTGTTTATGGCAGTATACCAAGAGCTGTATTTTCTACACTGATGCAAATTACTATGATTTCATGATTTTATACATTATTGCATAATCATTGCTAGAATGCCAGGGTATTAGGGAGAAAAGGACATAACACTGCAGATAGAAGGGCAGTGAAGAACTATTAGATACAGCCAGAGTCCAAACCCTACAACAATTGAGCAGTTTGGGGAACATAAGAGATGTTTGCTAGGAAGGTCTAGTTAGATTGGTTAGTGAGAACTGAGAACAATCGCAGAAGGAGTGTGAAAACTGTAGGTCAAGAAGGAAGAACAGTTGTAGAAAGCATAACAACCGAAATATAAACGTGGCGGATATAGTCAGAACATCCTTGGTGCCAAGGAACATAAAGTAGAGAGGATGAAGAGCTCAGCCACAGGGGGTATGAAGCTGAGAGCCCAGGAAGGTATAACTGTGGATTTGTGGAGACCCCAAGATAGCAAAGGATAAGAAGTGCGGGTTATTGCCGCAAGGTATTACTGGGAACGGCGAGTCGCAAGGAGCATCGCTAAACGCCTAGGCTGGATTCGGGGGCCGCGCGGAAGGTGAGTATATAAAAATTTTTTATTTTCATTCTTTATTTAACAGGGATATGGTGCCCACATTGCTATATACTACGTGGGCTGTGTTATTACTACGTGGGCTGTGTTATATACTGCATGGGCTGTGTTATATACAGCGTGGGCTGTGTTATATTCTACGTCGCTGTGCTATATACTACGTGGGCTGTGCTATATACTATGTGGCTGTGCAATATACTACGTGGCTGTGCTATATACTACGTGGCTGTGTTATATACTAAGTGGGCTGTGTAATATACTATGTGGGCTGTGCAACATACTATGTGGGCTGTGCAATATACTACGTGGCTGTGCAAGATACTACGTGGCTGTGCAATATACTACGTGGCTGTGCTATATACTACATGGCTGTGCAATATGCTACGTGGCTATGCAATATACTACGTGGCTGTGCAATATACTACGTGGCTGTGCTATATACTACTTGGCTGTGTTATATACTACGTGGCTGTGTTATATACTACATGGCTGTGCTATATACTACGTGGCTGTGCTATATACTACGTGGGCTGTGTTATATGCTAAGTGGGCTGTGAGACTCTTTCGCCCAGGGCCCCCAAAAACCTGGAGCTCACCCTGGCTTCACTGATTGGTCCCGGCCGGCCGTGAACAATCAGCGACAGACACAGTCCGGCCGCGAATTGGCGCGGGATTTGAACCACGCTTCGCTAATTGGTCACCCCCGGCCAGCTGAATCCTGTGTATTCATTGCATTATTTTGAAATCTTCATACATAAACTACATACATATTCTAGAATACCCGATGCGTTAGAATCGGGCCACCATCTAGTATGTAATAAATGCCTGACGTTTACCATGTTATTAACTGCATACACTGTCCATCAATACCTCCAGTAAACTAAAGTTTAATTTTCTTCTACTGGAAATACTCTTACCAGATCTGTGGGTATCATATTTTTTATGTGAACAATATGCGACCTGAAGGGAAGATGTCCAAAGAGGTCATCACCACACATGAGAATGATTTCATTTCACTGGTGTTTTGGGATGTGAAGAAATCCCTTGATCTGTGTGACCCTTACAATTAGGTCAGGTAGCCTGCAGTATCTTTATGGATAATCCACCCCTGACCCCAACCAAAGAATGGCGATTGATATTATGTATTATCCCAGCCTTAAGTGATGACTAAGTATTTCCCAAACCTGACTGGTCCTCTGTGGTGTCTGCCTCGTGAATTTGGTTGTCAAACCACATATGTGCCACGGTCATTCTGTTCTGTGTCAGGGTTCCTGTCTTATCAGAGCAGATTGTTGATGTAGATCCCAAAGTCTCCACAGCTTCCAGGTTCTTCACAAGGCAATTCTTACGAGCCATCCGCTTAGCAGTCAGTGTTAAGCACACCTATGAAGAAGCCATATAAGATAACGAAATAGGACTGAGCTTGTTATTTCACATCTATATTATTTAATAGTGACTACACAGGTCTGCACCTCACCGTGACTGTGGCCAGGAGACCCTCGGGCACATTAGCCACTATGATACCAATAAGAAATATTACAGCTTCAAGCCAAGAATAGCCAAGGATGAGGGAAAGGACGAAAAAGGAGACTCCAAGGAAGACAGCTACTCCGGTGATGATGTGGATGAAGTGCTCTATCTCCATGGCGATAGGAGTGCGGCCTACTTCCAAGCCTGAAGCCAGAGTGGCAATACGGCCCATTACTGTGCGGTCTCCTGTTGCTATGACAATACCCCGAGCTGTCCCTACAAATAAAGAAGGAAATCTGAGTGATTCAAGATCTTTTGTCTCATGAGCAAAGGGGGCTACATTACCATGACAAAAATACCAACTATATCATTTGCTATAGGGTGTGCAGTCTCGGGGTGGCCTAGCACACAAGATACTCACACTAGGCAGTGTCAGGAGTTTAGGGTAATTAGTACCTAAAGGTCAAGAGGACCCATTGAGAATGAGACTGGTAAATATGGTGGGGTCTGCCTCATCTAAAGGTACCTTCACACGAAACGACATTATAACGATATCGCTAGCAATCCGTGACGTTGCAGCGTCCTCGCTAGCGATATCGTTTCGTTTGACACGCAGCAGCGATCAGGATCCTGCTGTGATGTCGCTGGTCGCTGAATAAAGTCCAGAACTTTATTTGGTCGTCCGATCGCTGTGTATCGTTGTGTTTGAAAGCAAAAGCAACGATACCAGCGATATTTTACACTGGTAACCAGGGTAAACATCGGGTTACTAAGCGCAGGGCCGCACTTAGTTACCCGATGTTTACCCTGGTTACTAGCGTAAAATGTAAAAAAAACAAACAGCACATACTCACATTGCGTCCCCTGCAGTCTGCTTCCTCCTCTGACTCAGCGCCGCAAAGTGAAAGTGAAAGCAGCACAGCGGTGACGTCACCGCTCTGCTCTCACTGTACGGCGCTCAGTCAGTCAGGAAGTGGACGCAGGGGGACGTGAATGTAAGTATGTGCTGTTTGTTTTTTTTAGATTTTACGCTGGTAACCAGGGTAAACATCGGGTTACTAAGCGCGGCCCTGCGCTTAGTTACCCGATGTTTACCCTGGTTACCAGGGGACCTCGGCATAGTTGATCGCTGGAGAGCGGTCTGTGTGACAGCTCTCCAGCGACCAAACAGCGACGCTGCAGCGATCGACATCGTTGTCGCTATCGCTGCAGCGTCGCTTCGTGTGAAGGTACCTTAAGGTCTTATAACTAAGGTAATTAAGCAGTCTAATCTTAGTTCTGATCATTTGGGAGTCTGTTCTTGAGTTCTAATACTTTAGGGGTCTGATCTAAAGGCTAAACATTTAAAGGATGGGTCTGGAGTCTGCCATTTATTTTTTTGGGGGGTGTCTGATAATTTACAGTGATAAGGAGTATGTCAATTTAGGAGTCGGGTTTAGGTATGGTGTTTTAGGGGTCTAATAATTTAGGGTTAGGAGTTTGGGTATTCTAACTTAAACCCCTTAATGACCACCAATACGTCTTTTTACTGACCTGAGATATAAGAGAATAGCATCGTCATACAGGTGACAATCCAGCAGCCATCGGCTGTACACAATAGCTGACAACTTGCTGCATCAGCCACGATCAGTGTTTGCACCGTCCATATCTGTTTAACCCCTTAGATGCTGCTGTCAATAGTAACTATATCATATAAATGGTTAACAGAATGTGGGGGCTCCCTCTTTATTCCCATCGGCACCCTGGGATCATGATTGTGTGGTCCTGATGTTTGTCATGGCATTTCACAAGCAAATAGCGGCCTTATAGAGTCTGACGGCTGTAGTAATCTGTTCAGAAGTTAGCGACATTTAGGTGGTAAAAATCTACTTTTTCATTCCTGTCATGTCACTTTGCATTAATTCCTGAAAAGTACCTGAAGGGTTAATAAACTACCCGACGGCAGTTTCCAATATGTCAAGGGGTGCTGTTTTTAAAATGGTATCACTTCTTGGGTTTTTCCATTATATATGACCCTAAAGTCATTTCAAACCTGGATAGGTCCCTAAAAATAATAATTTTGTAACTTTCCATGAAAAAATGAAAAATTACTGCTACATTTTTAAACCTCCAAAAATGCAAACAAAATCAAATAACATTTTACAAATGGTGCTGAGGAAAAGCCGACATGTGGGAAATGTTATTTATTAATGTTTTTCTATGGTATGACTATCTGAATTAAAGGGATAATCATTCAAAGTTTGAAAATTGCTAATTTTTTTACATTTTTGTCAAATTTCTGATATTTTTTATAAATAAATACAAAACATATCAACCTAAATTTACCATTATCATAAAGTATAATGTGTCACGAAAAAACAGTTTTTAGAGTATGATAATTTAGGAGTCTGGTCTCACTTCGGATTTAGAATAAGAAGTATGATCATTTTGGGGTCTGTTTCAGTGTCTTGTATTTTAAAGACAAAGGTTATGATTATTTAGGGGTCTAGTCTACAGTGTGAAAATGTACTAGTCTGTTCTGAGGTCTGATTTAGAGGTCTGTTAATTAGGATGTGAAAATTTGATGTCTTGTTTGGGTTTTGAATTTAAGATTGCAATTATGATAATTTAGGACCCTCCTCTGGGTTTGGTAAATTTATGAGTTTGGGCCATGACAGTTTTGGGGAATAGTCTGGGGTTTAATAATTTATGTTTTTGTGGACTGAAAGCAAAAGCTCTAATTCAAGCATCTGGTCTGGATTACTTTAGCTGTGTGCAGATGTTCTGGATTTTTCATGTTTTTTTGCAATAAAAACACGATAAAACCGCGAAAAAAAAACGCATCCATTAAGCATCCTATTAATAGAATGCAATCAGCAATTTTTGTGCACATGTTGCGTTTTTTTCCACGAAGAAAACGCATCGTGGTAAAAAACGCAGCATGCCCATTAATTTTGCTGATTTTTCGTGGATTTCCCGCTATTTAATGCATTGGGAAGCTCTGGAAAAAACACAAAAAATCCACGCAAAAAAACGCGATAAAAACGCGCAAAAACGCATGCGGATTTCCTGAGGAAAAAGTCCGGTTTTGTTCAGGAAATTTCTGCAAAGAATCCTGACGTGTGCACATACCCTTAAGGTAACGTTTGATAATTTTAGGTTCCCATAATTTAAGGCTAATAAGTAATAATAATTTGGTGGTCTTACTTGGAGTGGCTAATTATTTAAAATACTCTTTAAACTTCACATTATGGATCTGGCCTGGGATCTGGTAATTTAGAGATCTAGGTAAGATTATTTAGGGGTCCAGTCAAGGGTGTAATTTAGGTTTTCAAGAATCAGAGTTTAAGGTTAAAGGATCTAATAATTTTGGGGCTTAGTCTGGAAGCTGATAATTTAGAGACTTTCCAGTTTAGAAAAAAAAACGCAATTAACCCTATTAGGGTATGTGCACGCGTTGCGGATTTGCCTGTGGAATTTTCTGCGCAGATTCTGCATCTCTTGGCAGAAAATGCAGGTCAAAATCTGCGCGTTTTTCTGCGGATTTTGTGCGTTTTTTCTGCCGATTTGCTACAGATTTTGTGCGGATTTCATGCGTTTTTTACCCCTGTGTTTTCCTATAATGGAATGGGTGCAGAAACGCTGCAGAAACGCACAAAGAAATGACATGGTCCTTTTTTTAATCCGTTGTGGATTCTGTGTGGAATTTTCCGCACCATTAGCACAGCATTTTTATTTTCCCATTGATTTACATTGTACTGTAAATCACATGTGGTTCTGCAGCTTTTCTGCATCTAAAAAAGGCTGCGGATCCGCAGTAAATCCACAACGTGTGCACATACCCTTAGAGAACTCTGAATTAATAGTGGGGTCATCTGTTCAGGACCCTCAATTATTGGCCACAGAGGAGAGTTGTTATGAAAAGAATCTTTCTCTGAGGAACTGTCTTTTATTGTATTACAACCTATTCATTTAGATGGACAGTATGTAATACTTTACTTTTCCTGTGAAGTAAATGTGGGGAAATCTGAACACATTAAGTAATAGGGACAATCCACAGTAGATAAATCCCTTTAAGGAGTTATTGAGTGCATGTCTCATTCTTCTAACTTGATGGGGAACCATACAAATATGGAGGATTACTCATTTGGGTTTCTCAGGTGATTCGATGGACTCTTTTCTCCACATGGAACTGAAATCTTTCAAACAATCTTTTTTTACTTACAGCCACCATGTTGAGGTGCCATAAGTCAATCTACAAAATTGATTTCTCATGTAGGAGTCTTTTTCATTCTTACCTTCCACACAATTGGTTGAGAAGAAAGAGATATTTCTTGTCTCTAGAGGGTTTTCATGGGTGAATTCTGGAGAGCGTGTCTGAGGTTCTGATTCTCCAGTCAATGAGGAATTGTCCACCTGACAGGGAGGGATCACAAAAAATATGCTAAGACCAGAAGAAGAACCTGAGCTCCTTCGATTACTGCTGGAACTTCCTAGCACTCAGAACATCCCATATGACTCTGGTGTGAGTGAAAGTACCTTGCACCCGTGGGATGAGATAATCCTGATGTCTGCAGGAATTCGGTCACCTCCTTTGATCTCCACCAGATCCCCAACGACAACGGCTTCTGCGTTAATCTGGAGCTTTTCCCCTTCGCGAATTACAAGAGCTTGCTGGAAGAATGCAAAGTGAAAATTTGAGACACATAGATACTAATCAACACCTTAAAGCTTTATTTTATCACTTGGCCTATAGATTTACCCTTGAAAACATTGGTTGATGCCTCTCTGTAGGGTGAACTCTAAGGATGCCCCAAGGTCTAAAGCAAACACAGGACCATGCCAATTAGGACAGTCACTCCTTTATCAGCTAGCATTTTAGTGGAAGGCCATCACTAGGTCAACTGATCTTAGAGAAGGTAGTATTTTGGTGCTATCTAACTTGACACAAGACAAGTTAGTCCTTCCCTTTTCGTGGGTGTAGACACAAACCATAGGCTTAGTGATGTCTAAGTAGCAATCACTGCCAGGTTTACGGATGGATTTTCTATTCAAGGATTCCAAGGCAAGCCTAGAGTACATTTGCCTGACTTGGATATTTCAAATTGAGGTCCATCTAGCTGCCCATGCACCCCATGAACAAAACCAATCCAAATTGACAACTTCTTCCCGTCTATGGCATATATCCCAGGAGCATAGCCATTGAGTATGCAGAGGTAGAAATTGCCACAGAAACTTAATTATTTTGAGGACATAAATGTCAGACCAAACTTGGAATCTTTGAAGGGACAGATATCATACTGAGGTGTCTCCACTAACCAGTCCATTACCTGGGGCACCATGTTCTTGAAGGAGTCCATGATCTTGGAACTTTTTGCTTCTTGGTAGTAAGAAAAGCATCCAGTGACAATGACTACGGCGGCCAGGACCACCCCCAGATAGAGCTAAGGAAAGGCAGATGAGACTAGTCACGAGAGAAGTTTCAGAAAATGTAGACGAAAGCATGTTCTGACATGTGGATTATACTAACATTGTCGTTGATGGGTTCATCCTCCATGGCAATTTGGATTCCATAGGCGAGGAAACAAAGAATGGCTCCAATCCACAGCAAGATGGAGAATCCACCAAACAGCTGCCGGCAAAACTTTACCCACTCTGGGGTGGTAGGAGGAGGTGTGAGTGCGTTGGGGCCATCTTGTGCCAGGATTTCCGCAGCACGAGTGTTTGTGTGACCCTGTGAGAAGTCAGCAAGGCAAGAAAAAAAGGTTGGCGAGAAAGTATAAAATAGCCCAAATTATCAATCATAGAAATAAATTAATTTGACATTGATAAAAGACAAATTATGAGTTATTTTGAGAGAAAGTGCATTGAACTCACTTGTAGAGTGAGTAGTATTCATGCAGCCTAAACACACGCTCTTAGACAATCCTGTACAGACCATAAAAATTAGCATAGTGGGTGCACTAAAAAAAATAATAATATAATATAAGACCAGGCCGGCCACTTTTCACCTGCGACAGGTTCTTTCATTTTCCTTAGATGCTCTATAGAAGCTATTAGTCTATTTGTCTATAATTTTCCTGGTATTTATCTATGTAGTGACGTGTCCTCCTCTCCGGTGATGCGGGTGTAATGTGGGGGCTTTGGATCTTGTGTGGTGGGAGATAATTGGGGCATGTGATCTGCTCACACAGATCTCTGGCTGAGCGGCAGACTGCTTGCCGTTCTGTAGGCAGCGATTCATCATTAGTGGAGTCACATCCCCACCACAATAAAGTTATTGGATACTGATCTACTCGTCGTTTGCAATTTGGCCTCAAGTTTTCTCAGCTTTCTGCTAAAACTACAATAGCTGTATCCTTAGCGCTACGCCTATCCTTTGTTCTAGCCCTAGCCCTGACTCTTAAGCACTCATCTGTCTAGTCTAGAACGTAGCCGTCAAGACAACTTTGTCATTGGCTACTGCTCTCTGCATAAGCAGCAAACAGACAGATATGAGCAGTTTAGCATTATGTCAAAAGTTGGAACTGGGACTATTGTTCTAAAAAATTTTTTTAGTTATTTCAGAACAAAACTAAAACAAAATCTTGCATCCTCCATAGAATGTGAAGCCCTCACACAATTCCAGTGGTCTAACCAAAGTAATGAAGACCGAACATTGCTGCTAACCCCCACCATCACCACCTAAAAAATGCTTTGTGCAGAGAAGCGGGACTGTTGGCAGAACCACTACTGGAAGTCACTTTTGGCCAGCAATGGCAGAGGATTTCAGAGTTCACAAAACGTGGATGCTCGGCAGGGGAAGAGACACTCAGCACCGGACAGCTGTGGGATCTGACTCCTTTGGAAGTATGCTGTTGCCCAGTCACAAAGCAATATGAGAAGTGAAGAGCAGGGTCATATGTAAGTTACCAGTCCACCAATATTAACTCGCAGGATCCAGTATTGTTATGACATCTGTAAGTTTGGCTGTCATTTAAAGGGGGTCTATTTATGTTAATGGTCCCTTTAAATGTTAAAGCAAACTTGTCAAACATAAGCCTGCAGCACCGTAATTAGGAACAGATTTACGGTAGGTTTAATAATCTTTCTCACATATTCTTACCTTGGCAAGGTCGGTGCCATATTTTCGTGCCAACTCTTCAAGTGAAAGTTTGTGGTCATCCTGCCGAAAAAGTGTAACTTATTTACATTGTTAAAACAAAGGCAACTGACAACATTGGACATGTCATGCGGAGGAGTGCACATATTTGTAAAGAGACTTATCTAGATACTAATCCATCTAAGGACTAGTGTGACAACTATTGTCCTAGTCATGGAAAATTATAAACTGTAGCACCACAAATTACCACCGGGGGCATGATTCTACTTTCGCACCATTAAGTATCACAAGTCCGGGTATTTCTCACCATAGTAACTTCCTTTTTGAGCTCATCCATTTCCATCTCCTTCTGCTTCTTCTTGCCCCCTCCATTGTCTGCATTGGTTGCAGCGGGCGAGTACTCCCGACCCTCCTACAACGTGAGATGATAGAAGAAGGGTGATATTGACTGTTAGGTTCCCAGACCATGCAGTGTAGGTCTGAGCTGAGGACAAGATAAAAAATATTTTGTACACTAAGATGAAAGACCGAAAGAGCTTATCTAATACCAGCTATAACTATGTACAGAGCAAGAGAAAACTAGAACATGTCCAGGTTCTATCAGCATACTCCATATCACATACAGGAGGATTTATATCTTTACCAGCTGTGTTTAGTTTAGCTATTTTAGGTCTCCTGGATGTAGGAGTCGCACCTCTAGTTCATGACCCGAGGTCAGTTCACTCCTCTGACCTCCAGTTCTAATTCCACAAGGACAGCTTGTTCTGTGAGAACATGACTATAGTGGGACAAAAATAGTCCGAGGTGGTGGGATCGGTCATGAGAAAAGGTTGATCACCTCTGTGTATTTCGGAGCCCCCAAAATACAAGTGCTTCTCACTAAATTAGAATATCATCAAAAAGATAGTTTATTTCAATTCTTCAATACAAAAAGTGAAAATCATATATACCGCTCAACAAAAATAAAGGGAACACTAAAATACCACATCCTAGATATCACTGAACGCAATATTTCTGTTGTAAATTTTTATTCATTACATAGTGGAATGTGTTGAGAACAATAAAACCCAAAAATGATCTATGTAAATCACAACTAATATCCCACGGAGGTCTGGAGTTGGAACCTGGAGTTGGAATGATGCTCAAAATCAAAGTGGAAAATGAAATTACAGGCTGATCCAACTTCAGTGGAAATGCCTCAAGACAAGGAAATTATGCTCAGTAGTGTGTGTGGCCTCCACGTGCCTGTATGATCTCCCTACAACGCCTGGGCATGCTCCTGATGAGGCCGCAAATTTTCTCCTGAGGGATCTCCTCCCAGACCTGGACTAAAGCATCCGCCAACTCCTGAAAAGTCTGTGGTGCAACGTGACGTTGGTGGATGGTGCGAGACATGATGTCACAGATGTATTCAATCGAATTCAGGTCTGGGGCGGGCCAGTCTATAGCTTCAATACCTTCATCTTGCAGGAACTCCTGACACACTCCAGCCTGGCATTGTCCTGCATTAGGAGGAACCCAGGGCCAACCGCACCAGCATATGGTCTCACAAGGGGTCTGAGGATCTCATCTCGGTACCTAATGGCAGTCAGGCTACCTCTGGTGAGCACATGGAGGGCTGTGCGGCCCTCCAAAGAAATGCCACCCCACACCATTACTGACCCACTGCCAAACCGGTCATGCTGAAGGATGTTGAAGGCAGCAGATCACTCTCCATGGCATCTCCAGACTCTGTCACATCTGTCACATGTGCTCAGTGTGAACCTGCTTTCATCTGTGAAGAGCACAGGGCGCCAGTGGCGAATTTGTTAATCCATGTGTTCAGTGGCAAATGCCAAGCGTCCTGCACGGTGTAGGGCTGTGAGCACAACCCCTATCTGTGGACATCGGGCACTCAGACCATCCTCATGGAGTCTGTTTCTAACTGTTTGTGCAGACACATGCACATTTTTGGCCTGCTGTAGGTTATTTTGCAGGGCTCTGGCAGTGCTCCTCCTGTTCCTCCTTGCACAAAGGCAGAGGTAGCAGTCCTGCTGCTGGGTTGTTGCCCTCCTACGGCCCCCTCCATGTCTCCTGGTGTACTGGCCTGTCTCCTGGTAGCGCCTCCAGCCTCTGGACACTACGCTGACAGACACAGCAAACCTTCTTGCCACAGCTCGCATTGATGTGCTATCCTGGATGAGCTGTACTACCTGAGCCACTTGTGTGAGTTGTAGAGTCCGTCTCATGCTACCACGAGTGTGAAAGCACAGCCAACATTGAAAAAGTGACCAAAACATCAACCAGAAAGCATTGGTACAGAGATGTGGTCTGTGGTCCCCACCTGCAGAACCACTCCTTTATTGAGTGTGTCTTGATAATTGGCAATAATTTCCATCTGTTGTCTATTCCATTTGCACAACAGCATGTGAAATTGATTGTCAAACAGTGTTGCTTCCTAAGTGGACAGTGTGATTTCACAGAAGTTTGATTTACTTGGAGTTATATTCTGTTGTTTAAGTGTTCCTTTTATTTTTTTTTTGAGCAGTGTATTATATAGTCATTACAAACAGAGTGATCTATTTCAAGTGTTTATTTCTGTCATTGTTGATGATTATGGCTTCCAGCGAATGAAAACCCACAAGTCATTTTCTCAGTAAATTAGAATACTTTATAACACCAGCTTGAAAAATGATTTTAAAATGCGAAATGTTCGCCTACTGAAATGTATGTTTAGTAAATGCACTCAATACTTGGTGGGGCTCCTTTTGCATCAATTACTGCATCAATGCGGCGTGGCATGGAGGTAATCAGCCTGTGGCACTGCTGAGGTGTTATGGAAGCCCAGATTGCTTTGATAGCAGCCTTCAGCTTGTCTGCATTGTTGGGTCTGGTGTCTCTCATCTTCCTCTTGACAATACCATATAGATTCTCTATGATGTTAAGGTCAGACGATTTTGCTGGACAATCAAACATAGTGATACTGCTGTTTTTAAACCAAGTATTGGTACTTTTGGATTAAGTACAAAGAAAGAAAAAAAGCCAGCTCACCGATATATGCAAGAAGCACGGAACTTCGTCCTGACTCGACGTGATGCAAATCCAAGTAAAAGAGAAAAATGTTCCAGCTTCTTTGATAAAATGTAAAACTTTAATCCATCATATAAAATAGTAGAGGACACACTCCTGGGACAATGCCATATCACAAGTGAAGAAAGCTACGCGTTTTGACCATACGGTCTTTGTCACAGCTGATCTGCTCAGCAGTCCATCCAGTATAAGAAGGACTGACCTACCAATGGAGAGGTAAAGCAAAAAAAAAAAAAAAAAAAGGAGCTCACCTGACCAACAGTACTTTGAATCACAAACACATATAGATCATTGCCAGATATTCTAAAAAATATAAACAATATATATATATACATATACAATGGTAAGATACAATAAATCCCATATATACAAAAAAAAAAAAAAAGACAGAAAAAACACTTTCTTTGTGTTTTTTCTGTCCTTTTTTTTTTTTTTGTATACCATTGTATATGTGTTTGTGATTCAAAGTACTGTTGGTCTGGTGAGCTCTTTTTTTTTTTTTTTTTTTTTTGCTTTACCTTTCCATTGGTAGGTCAGTCCTTCTTATACCGGATGGACTGCTGAGCAGATCAGCTGTGACAAAGACCGTATGGTCGAAACGCGTAGCTTTCTTCACTTGTGATATGGCATTGTCCCAGGAGTGTGTCCTCTACTATTTTATATGATGGATTAAAGTTTTATATTTTATCAAAGAAGCTGGAACATTTTTCTCTTTTACTTGGATTGGTACTTTTGGCAGTGTGGACAGGTGCCAAGTCCTGCTGGAGAATGAAAGTTCCATCTGCAAAAAGCTTGTCGGCAGAGGGAAGCATCAAGTGCTCTAAACTTTCCTGGTAGATGGCTGCGCTGACTTTGGTCTTGATAAAACACAGTGGACCTACATCAGCAGATGACATGGCTCCCCAAACCATCACTAATTGTGGAAACTTCACACTAGATTTTTCATCTGAAAACAACACCTTGGACCATTGAGCAACAGTTCAGTTCTTTTTGTCCTTGTCCCAAGTAAGAGGCTTCTGGCATTGTCTATTGGCCATGAGTGGTTTGACACAAGGAATGCAACACTTGTAGCCCATGTCCTGGATACGTCTGTGTGTGGTGGATCTTGAAGCAATGACTCCAGCAGCAGTCCACTCCTTGTGAATCTCCCCCAAATTTTTCAATGGCCTTTTCTTAACAATCCTTTTAATCCCAGTTGCTTGTGCACCTTTTTTTGCGGCATTTTTTCCTTCCACTCAATTCTCCATTAATATGATTGTATACAGCACTCTGTGAACAGCCAGCTTCTTTAGCAATGACCTTTTGTGGCTTACCATCCTTGTGGAGGGTGTCAATGACTGCTTTCTGGACATCTGTCAAGTCAGCAGTCTTCCCCATGATTGTGAAGCCTACTATACTAATAGATAGATAGATAATAGATAGATAGAAAGAAATATGTGAGTGAAACATATAATCATTGCTTTGCCTGTGTAGCTTACTGTACATATAATTAAGTCATAAAGTAATTAAAGAAAAATAGGACGTAGGGCCCCCTATAATTAATAAAGAAAGGCTAGGAAGACAGCTGAATTCTAATAATTATAGGCTAGGAAGGGGCCATGGATACTGGCCCCCTCACAGACTAAAAACATCAGTTCTCAGCCGCCCCATAAATGGCGCATACATAAAATGTGCCAATTCCGGGACTTAGCCTCTGCTCGTCCCACTTGCCCTGGTGCGGTGGCAAGTGGGGTAACAGTATTGGGTTTGATGTCAGCTTTGTATTGGCAGCTAACATCAAGCCCAGGGGCTAGTAATGGAGAAGTTTTCAATAAGACGCCCCCATTACTAACCCCATAGCCAAATTGTAAAAAAAACACAAACAAAAAAAAAAACTTTCTCATGCCCTAGCGGTGACTTCAGTGGAGTGAGCGGAGTTCATCGGTTAAGAACTCTGTTCACATCATAGCGAGACATTGATGCTGCGCTATCACGAACAGCTCAGTGTTTCTGCTGGATGCCAGGCTGAACGCTCGCATGATGCCAACGTACAGCATGGTATCTAGATGTAGCAGAACTAGACTCGTCATAGGACAAATAGATTATCTTCTCGTTGAACACATGAGGAATATGATGGTTTATTATTTTTTGTCTTTTACAGGAAACATGGATTATCTCCTCGTTGGACAGGTGAGTATAAGCTTGCTTTTTTATTTTTTTTAAATTTAATGGGTAAAAGAGGGGGGGAATGTTTATTTAAAATAAAAGGACTTTATTCAGGCTGTTTTTTTTTTACAATTTGACTTTGGGGTTAGTAAAGGGGGCGTCTCCATTACTAACCCCTGGGCTTGATGTCAGCTAACAATTCAAAGCTGACATCAACCCGAATACTATTACCCCACTTGCCACCACACCAGGGCAAGTAGGAAGAGCAGAGGCAGCAGAGAGCTGATGGTTTTAGTCTGGGAGGGGGCAAATATCCATGGCCCCTTCCTAGACTATTGATATCAACCTGCAGCTGTCTGCCTAGCCTTTGCTGGCTATTAATTATAGGGGGTCCCTATGCCATTTTTGGGGGGTCCCCATTTTAATAACCAGTAAAGGCTAAGTATACAGCTGTGAGCTGATATAGCCTGGGAAGCACCATTGGGAATTACCCCCTTCCCTGGCTATAAACATCTATCCCCAGCTGTCGGATATCCCTCAGCTGTTTATTAAAATTTCAGGGGACCCCACATTTTTTTCTTTAAGTTATTGAACTATTAGCTAAATACATGAACATTAAACTACACACGCGCTGTACTAATTATATATGTGACTGATATCTTTCTATCGATCTATTCTATTCTGTCAGGTCACGCTGTGATTTTACTGTACGCGCCTGGTGATGTCAGATTTTCTAGGAGATGGGTGCGAAAGGATCGGATGGCACTCGCATGGTCCATGTTCGGTGCAATTTTTTCCCCTCACCCATTGACTTGCATTGACGAGTCATGTCCGATATACAAGGACACTCACAGAATGTGGCAAGAAAAAAAGTCACAGATGGTTAGGGAATTGCTCTTGTCCATTTTCACGCAGATGACTACGAGCCCTAATTGTAATGGTTGTTTTCACACCAGATACGTAGACAATATAACCAATCAGACAAATATTACCACATTGGTGGTCCTTTAGTTTGACCCACTCTTTACTAAAACCAACATTTGATCAGACCAGGTTTCTAATTAGGACATTGGATGGGGCTATATTTATGGTCATCTTCAATGTCAAGAATGTGAGGGAAAATAGACGACATAGAAGTCTTTGGATCTCTCTTGGGTATCGATTGCTGTCTTGAGACAAGGTGGAGGTCATCTGTTGAAATGACAGGTATTGGCGTAAAGATTCGGACCATGAATGAAGACTGGACAGTGATCTGATCAGGACACTAGTCATTAAAAATTGTTTTCCTACTGGATACATCAATAACATCCATTGAACATGTCAAATGTCTGACTGGTGGTGGCGGAAACTCCAGTAGACAAAATGTTTTCTAAATATAAGCGTGACCAGTATGTTCAGAACCTTGGTTATTAAAGCTTGTTTTCCCGCCAGATATATTGACTAGAACCTTAGGATAGGTTATGAATGTATGTTTGGAGAAGGTCCAAGCTTCGGTGGACCAAGCATTTCCTAAACTTAAGTTTGATCAGGACGGTGGTCATTACTGGGGAGTTTACCTCACTTACATCTCGAATATATCCATAGAATAAGTCATGAATGTCTTATTGGTCGAGGTACAACCCCTGGAGGACCCACCATTTCCTAAAACACAGTTTGATTAGTACTCTAATGGTCATTAATCGGATCAAGAGGGATTTCCCTTAGCAGATACATCAATAACATCCATAGAATGTGTCAAGTATCTGATGAGTGGACGTCCAACCTTCTTTAGACCCACTTATGTTTATTCATAATTTTATATGGAGAAGTCACGGTGGTCCTCATATTGTATGTTCATAAGGTTTTTCCCTGAGAAGCCATGTATTGCATAACCCATAAATCTCCTTTATCCTCATCCAGAGTGAATGGGCAAACCGCCATTGGGCGGATGAAGGAATCATTTCTGCTAACCATATGTGAGGTGTTAACTATTCAATTATCTGTTTCATGCGTCTAATAACATCAACAGAAAAACAATGCAAGAGAGAATCTTCATAGATTATTCTACAGAAGATAATTCGGAAGGATCGGTAAGAGGATAAATCATGTAATGTGCGTCACTCCACTACAGAATAGTGAGTGCAGCTCTGGAGTATAATACAGGATGTAACTCAGGATCAGTACAGGATCAGTAATGTAATGTATGTACACAGTGACTGCACCAGCAGAATAGTGAGGGCAGCTCTGGGGTATAATACAGGATGTAAATCAGGATCAGTAATGTAAGTACACAGTGATTGCACCAGCAGAATAGTGAGTGCAGCTCTGGAGTATAATACAGTATGTATCTCAGGATCAGTACAGGATAAGTAATGTAATGTATGTACACAATGACTGCACCAGCAGAATAGTGAGTGCAGCTCTGGAGTATAATACAGGATGTAACTCAGGATCAGTACAGGATCAGTAATGTAATGTATGTACACAGTGACTGCACCAGCAGAATAGTGAGGGCAGCTCTGCGGTATAATACAGGATGTAAATCAGGATCAGTAATGTAAGTACACAGTGATTGCACCAGCAGAATAGTGAGTGCAGCTCTGGAGTATAATACAGTATGTATCTCAGGATCAGTACAGGATAAGTAATGTAATGTATGTACACAATGACTGCACCAGCAGAATAGTGAGTGCAGCTCTGGAGTATAATACAGGATGTAACTCAGGATCAGTACAGGATCAGTAATGTAATGTATGTACACAGTGACTGCACCAGCAGAATAGTGAGGGCAGCTCTGGGGTATAATACAGGATGTAAATCAGGATCAGTAATGTAAGTACACAGTGATTGCACCAGAAGAATAGTGAGTGCAGCTCTGGAGTATAATACAGTATGTATCTCAGGATCAGTACAGGATAAGTAATGTAATATATGTACACAGTGACTGCACCAGCAGAATAGTGAGTGCAGCTCTGGAGTGTAATACAGGATGTAACTCAGGATCAGTAATGTATGTACACAGTGACTGCACCAGCAGAATAGTGAGTGCAGCTCTGGGGTATAATACAGGATGTAAATCAGGATCAGTAATGTAAGTACACAGTGATTGCACCAGCAGAATAGTGAGTGCAGCTCTGGAGTATAATACAGTATGTAACTCAGGATCAGTACAGGATAAGTAATGTAATATACGTACACAGTGAGTGTGCAAGCAGAATAGTGAGTGCAGCTCTGGGGTATAATACAGGATGTAACTCAGGATCAATACAGGATCAGTAATGTAATGTATGCACACAGAGACTGCACCAGCAGAATAGGTTGTGCAGCTCTGGAGTATAATACAGGATGTAGCTCAGGATCAGTACAGGATCAGTAATGCAATGTATTGTATGTACACACTGACTGCACCAGCAGAATAGTTCTGGAGTATAATACAGGACGTAACTCAGAGATCAGTAATGTAATGTATGTACTCAGTGACTGCACCAGCAGAATAGTGAGTGCAGCTCTGGAGTATAATGCAGGATATAATTCAGGATCAGTACAGGATCAGTAATGCAATGTATGTACTCAGGGAATGCACCAGCAGAATAGTGAGTTCAGCAACAGGGTATAATACAGGATGTAACTCAGGATCAGTAATGTAATGTATGTACACAGTGACTACACCAGCAGAATAGCGAGTGCAGCTCTGGAGTATAATACAGTATGTTACTCAGGGTCAGTACAGGATCAGTAATGTAATGTATGTACACAGTGACTGAACCAGCAGAATAGTGAGTGCAGCTCTGGAGTATAATACAGGATGTAACTAAGAATCAGTAAGGGATCAGTAATGTAATGTATGTACTCAGAGACTGCACCAGCAGAATAGTGAGTGCAGCTCTGCGGTATAATGCAGGACGTAACTCAGGATCAGTACAGGATCAGTAATGTAATGTATGTACTCTGTGAATGCACCAGCAGAATAGTGAGTGCAGCTCTGGAGTGTAATACAGGATGTAACTCAGGATCAGTAATGTAAAGTATGTACACAGTACAGTACCTAACAGTAAAGAATCCTCTTCTATGTTGGAGAGAAGGTTTTTCCACCAACATAGAAGAGGATTCTTTACTGTTAGGGCAGTGAGAATCTGGAATTGCTTGCCTGAGGAGGTAGTGATGGCGAACTCAGTCGAGGGGTTCAAGAGAGGCCTGGATGTCTTCCTGGAGCAGAACAATATTGTATTATACAATTATTAGGTTCTGTAGAAGGACGTAGATCTGGGGATTTATTATGATGGAATATAGGCTGAACTGGATGGACAAATGTCTTTTTTCGGCCTTACTAACTATGTTACTATGTTACTATGTTACACAGTGACTGCACCAGCAGAATAGTGAGTGCAGCTCTGGGGTATAATACAGGATGTAACTCAGGATCAGTACAGGATCAGTAATATAATGTATGTACTCAGTGAATGCACCAGCAGAATAGTGAGTGCAGCTCTGGAGTGTAATACAGGATGTAACTCAGGATCAGTAATGTAATGTATGTACACAGTGACTACACCAGCAGAATAGTGAGTGCAGCTCTGGAGTATAATACAGGATGTAACTCAGGGATCAGTAATGTAATGTATGTACTCAGTGAATCCACCAGCAGAATAATGATTGCAGCTCTGGAGTATAATACAGGATGTAACTCAGGATCAATAATGTAATGTATATACACAGTGACTGCAGCAGCAGAATAGTGAGTGCAGCTCTGGAGTATAATACAGGATGTAACTAAGGATCAGTAAGGGATCAGTAATGTGATGTATGTACTCAGTGACTGCACCAGCAGAATAGTGAGGGCAGCTCTGGGGTATAATACAGGATGTAACTCAGGGATCAGTAATGTAATGTATGTACTCAGTGAATCCACCAGCAGAATAATGATTGCAGCTCTGGAGTATAATACAGGATGTAACTCAGGATCAATAATGTAATGTATATACACAGTGACTGCAGCAGCAGAATAGTGAGTGCAGCTCTGGAGTATAATACAGGATGTAACTAAGGATCAGTAAGGGATCAGTAATGTGATGTATGTACACAGTGACTCCACCAGCATAATAGTGAGTGCAGCTCTGGGGTATAATACAGGATGTAACTCAGGATCAGTACATGATCAGTAATGTAATGTATGTACTCTGTGAATGCACCAGCAGAATAGTGAGTGCAGCTCTGGAGTATAATACAGGATGTAACTCAGGATCAGTAATGTAATGTATGTACACAGTGACTACACCAGCAGAATAGTGAGTTCAGCTCTGGAGTATAATACAGTATGTAATTCAGGATCAGTCCAGGATCAGTAATGCAATGTATGTACTCAGTGACTGCACCACCAGAATAGTGAGTGCAGCTCTAGGGTATAATACAGGATGTAACTTAGGATCAGTAATGTAATGTATGTACACAGTGACTAAACCAGCAGAATAGTGAGTGCAGCTCTGGGGTATAATACAGGATGTAACTCAGGATCAGTAATGTAATGTATGTACTCAGTGAATGCACCAGCAGAATAGTGAGTGCAGCTCTGGAGTATAATACAGTATGTAACTCAGGATCAGTAATGTAATGTATGTACACAGTGACTGCACCAGCAGAATAGTGAGTGCAGCTCTGGAGTATAAGATAGGATATAGATTTGCACCACTAGATAAAGGAAAGAAATATCTTTGTACATTTCTATGAGCTATATTTTCTAAGATTTCTCAGAACTCGATCTCCTGGTGTGTTCCCTGCTGTTGTGGATAGATCCCGCAGCCCCAGATGCCACCATTTCTCCCTTCTGTGGACACGTCCTGTCTGTGCAGCGCACACTGACCCCGTGCATGTACAGCCGTTTTCCCTATCCACACATTATTTAGCAGGACCCCGCACAGTACACACATGTACCCATTACCCCTACGTGCGGAGTACTCACCCCTCTGCCCATCCTCCTCCTGCGTCCTGTGGAATTTACAGATGAGAATCCGATGATCCTAAAATTAAATTTGAAGAAAAAAAATGGAAGAAAAATCCCCAAAGGAAAGCAGAACGGAGCAATTCCTTCTTTAAATAGCAGCCGGTGTGCGTTTCTCCTTCTCGGGAAAGAAGCACTTGTTGAAACTGGAGCTGTTTTTTGGGATGAACTCCTCCCTCCCTGGGGGGCACCCCAGACCCTCCTCTTGTCCCTTTGGATTCTGGTGCCAGATGAAGGAAAAAAAAAGTTTGGCTGCATCTAAAGTCCATCAGTGTCTGGGGTCATTTCCAAAACAAGCGCCCATCCCCCTCGCCCCATGCCTACCCTGCCTGTATCCCTTCCGATGCCCGTCTCCTCTTCTTCCTCCTCTTTTGTGTGTCACATTCAATCCTTTCTTCCCTCCCTCCGTTCCGCTATTGTCTCCCCTCCTTTCTTTGTTGTCCTTATTTCTAAATTTATCTTCTTTTCCCCCGGATCATCCCTTGCTTTGTTCCTCGCTCGTCCTCATTTTTCTTTAATTCCTCATTATGCAGACCGCCAGAATCCCCCATGGCTCATTCCTCCCCCATCACATTTCCTTCATTATCTCACAACATCTCCGATTAACCCTTACCTGCACAGCCCCATATTTTCGCACCGGAACATCGCAAATTCCCATTGATTTGAATGAGAACTGTGTAATACTTCACGAGTCCTGCGGAGGCGCTGCAGAGAGTGGGAAACGTAATATAAGATTCCTCACAGGTTACAGTTTGGGTCTAAAGCAGTGGCTCAAACTGCATTCCTCGAGGGCCTCAAACCATGCGTGTTTTCAAGATTTCTTTCGCATTGCACAAGGTGCTGGAATCATTCTGTGCAGGTGATTAAATTATCACCTGTGCAATACAAGGAAATCTGAAAACATTACCTGTTTGCCGCACTCGAGGAATGCAGTTTGACACCTCTGGTCTAAGAGTTAATGTCTCTCCCCCTTAGACCATAGTCAAGACACCTCTCATACAGGTTAATCAAATCTCTTGCTTTGTGCTGAGGAGGGGCAACATCCCAAAACAGGTGTCTGCAAATAGAATTTACCCTAAGTCATGTGACAAGGCTTGTTAAAGGGTCGATATTGACTTTTAAGATTGCTATTTCTGATAAGTGGCTCCCATCCTCTTTGAAGAAGCAATTTTCAGATTATAGTTGAGCACAGGGTTGCCCTTCATCTCCTTGTCTGTGGAGCCTTGTACCCAAAGTGGACAACCCCTTTAAAAACAGGAAGTGCAATTTAGGGAGCTATGTCAAGGACAACCAGAGTAGCTGGAGATAAAAGTAGGAGCCAGTTATTTCGGTATTTTTAAAAATTTCACTTTGACCAACTATCATAAATCCTGGAAGACACCTTTAAGGAATTGCTATTTAGAGGGGATTGTTCACTTTTGAGTTAGCCATACGAGAAGCCTACATTTTCTGGAGTCTGTGACCCCCAACGCGTTCTCTATATTAAGGACCACCCCTATGACTCCAATGATGACTCATGCCACTGAATGACAACTGTGACTATATCGGAACACAAGAATGGAGTTCCCCTTTAAGAAATGTCTACATTGGGGATAAATCATGGCAGCTCTCTGTAAGTAGCCCTTTGTGCCACAAATTATAATTCTTTGTCAGTTCATTCAGTTATTTGCTGCCGGCTAATGTAAAGAGTTTCGCAAGAACTATCAAGATTATTGCTCAATTGATTGTGTTCAGCAAGTGATCGCTGATGGGATA
Source organism: Ranitomeya variabilis (assembly GCF_051348905.1). Lineage (NCBI taxonomy): Eukaryota > Metazoa > Chordata > Amphibia > Anura > Dendrobatidae > Ranitomeya > Ranitomeya variabilis. The sequence continues at coordinate 602,847,437 of NC_135232.1, read as the reverse complement.
ATTGATACAGATATTAAAATAATCATTTTTGACGCTCCCTCCCCCATCATTCTGCACTGCTTCTGACTCAGCGGGCACACGATGATGTCACTTCACCGTGCGCCACGCTGTGCTAGGACTGGAGCTGATGAGCCTGTAGCAGAGCCTGGAGCAGAGGTGAGTATTGTATATGTGTACTGTGTGTGTGTGTATATGTGTATATATGTATGTACTGTGTGGGCTGCATTATACTGTGAGTGGAGGGGCTGCATTACACTTTGAGTGCGGGCGGGCTTCATTATACTGTGAGTGGGAGGCTGCATTATGCTATGTGAGTGGGCTGCTTCATTATACTGTGAGTGGGGGATGCATTATACTGTGTGTGGGGGCTACACTGTACTGCTTGCGGGAGGCTGCACTATACTGTATGTGTGTTGGGAGCTACAGTAAACTGTGTATAGGGGTGCTGCATTATACTGTGTATGGGGGCTGCACTATACTGTATGTGGAGGGCTGCATTATACTGTGTAAGGAGGGCTGCATTATACTGTGAGTGGAGGGCTGCATTATACTGTCAGTGGAGGGCTGCAAAATACTGTGTATGGGGCTGCACTATACTGTGTGTAGGGGCTGCACTATACTGGGAGGGCTGCATTATACTGTGTGTGGGGGTTGCATTATATTGTATGGGGGGCTGCCCTATACTGTGTGGGGGCTGCAATATACTGTTTGTGAGGGGGTGCATTATACTGTGTTTGTATGTGTGGGGGACTGCATTACAGTGTGTGTGTCTGCACTAGACTGTGTGTGTAGGGAGCTGCATTATACTGTTTGTGTGGGGGGCTGCAGTATACTCTGAGGGGGCAGCATTATACCCTGATGGGGCTGCGTTATACCCTGAGGGGGCTGCATTGTACTGTGTGTGTGGGGCTGCAGTATACTCTATGAGGGGAGCTGCAGTATACTCTATCAAGGACCAAGGGGAGTGCACTATACTATATGGGACCTGCATTATACTGTATCGAAGACTATTTGTGCCCATCATTCTTCTTCAGCCGCTGTAAAGAAACTCTGGAACAAGCATCGAACGACTTCAATATTGTCGATCACGCTCATTTAACAGCGCATGTAAATGCAATCGAAATGTTTCTGTGTGATGGTGCAATATGTGAGTATTTTGGGCTCCACTTTAAACTTTTGCCCAGAGCCCCACTTTGTCTAAAACCGCCCTTTCTCCAGGGAGCAGATAAACAAATGATCATTGATCGGATGATTTTTAGGCAGACCTTAGAGATGTAAATTCTCAGCAGCACACAAATGCATCAACAGGCAATTTTGCTGCAGACAATAACGTAAAACAGTTTGTACACAACTATCACAATTATTGCAACATCTAAATGGTAATTTGACTAGCTTTGATTGACTTCCTATATACAGTGACTTGTTTTTTTCCCTTTTTTTTTACATTACAACCTGTGTGTAAATATTTTTGTAATCCGATTTTTGTGTGTGATGCATCAGAACTAAATAGTCTAAGTTGGTGAAGTGAGAAAAATCTAGGCATAAATTAATTTTATGGGATCAAATAAATAAAACTTGGTCCGTGCATATGTATTCAACCCATTTGCTATGAAATTCCCTTCATAAGTTCCATTTTTAGTGACAGGACATTCTCCTGAGTACAATTTAAGTGTCACACGTCGGGCAGTATATACTGTACACTTTACCTTTTCAGAAAGGCTACAGAGGCTGCAAAACCGTTAACAAGAGGCACCACTAACCAAACACCATGAATACCAAGTAGATCTCAAAACACCACCACGAAGACCAAGGAGATCTCCAAACAACACCATGAAGACCAAGGAGATCTCCAAACAACACCATGAAGACCAAGGAGATCTTCAAACAACACCATGAAGACCAAGTAGATCTCCAAACAACACCATGAAGACCAATGAGATCTCCAAACAACACCATGAAGACCAAGGAGATCTTCAAACAACACCATGAAGACCAAGTAGATCTCCAAACAACACCATGAAGACCAAGGAGATCTTCAAACAACACCATGAAGACCAAGTAGATCTTCAAACAACACCATGAAGACCAAGTAGATCTCCAAACAACACCATGAAGACCAAGGAGATCTTCAAACAACACCATGAAGACCAAGTAGATCTCCAAACAACACCATGAAGACCAAGGAGATCTCCAAACAACACCATGAAGACCAAGGAGATCTCCAAACAACACCATGAAGACCAAGGAGATCTTCAAACAACACCATGAAGACCAAGTAGATCTCCAAACAACACCATGAAGACCAAGGAGATCTTCAAACAACACCATGAAGACCAAGTAGATCTCTAAACAACACCATGAAGACCAAGGAGATCTCCAAACATCACCATGAATACCAAGGAGATCTCCAAATAACACCATGAAGACCAAGGAGATCTCCAAACAAAACCATCAAGACCAAAGAGATCTCCAAACAAGTCAGGGACAACATTGTTGAGAAGTACAAGTCAGGGTCATCTCTGATGATCCCCTGTAGCACCATCAAATCCATTATCATCAAATGGAAATAACATGGTACCACAACAAACCTGCCAAGAGAGAGCCACCTATCAAAACTCTCAGCTCGGGCAAGGAGGGCATTAATCAAAGAGGCAGCATAGAGACCAAAGGTAGCCCTGAAGGAGCTGCAGAGTTCCCAAGCAGAGACTAGAGTAACTGTTCAAGCGACCACAATAAGCCGTACACTCCATAGAGGTGGCCTTTATGGAAGAGTGGGAAGAAAAAGCCTTTACTTACACACAAACATTGTAAGACTCGTTTTGAGTTTCCAAAATACGTGGTAGACTCCCCAAATGTATGGAGGAAGGTGCTGTGGTCAGATGAGACCAAAATTTAACTTTTTGGCCACCAAGGTAAACGCTATGTCTGGCATCAAACCAACACAGTTCATCATCCCAGAACACCATCCCCACAGTGAAACATGGTAGTGGCAGCATCATGCTGTGAGGATGTGTAGCAGGGACAGGGAAAATGGTCCGAGTCGAGGGGAAGATGGATGGTGCTAAATATGGGATATTCTTGAGCAAAACATGTTTCAGGCTGTCGGTGATTTGAGACTGGGATGGAGGTTCACCTTCCAACAAGACAATAGCCCAAAGCATACTGCTAATGCAGCACTTGAGTGGTTTAAGGGGAAACGTGTGAATGTTTTGCAGTGGCCTACTCAAAGCCCAGATCTTGATCCAATTGAGAATCTGTGGTCAGACTTGAAGATTGCTGTTCTCCAGAGGAAACCATCTAACTTGAAGGAACTGGAAAAGTTTTGCTTTAAGGAAGGGGTGGATGTCACGATTCACTCCGTGACTGTCAGGATCCCTCAGCCGCTGCCCACAATCTGTCACGGACGGGGGTGACCTTAGACCAACAGACGGCTATCACATGTGCAGGGGGCTTATCCCAGGTATCCCTCCACTGCCACAATGTGATGAAAAAACACACACGAGGCTATTGACCTCTTAGTTTACAGCAGGGGCTTATTTTAGGTATCCCACTGCTCTTCAATATACCATGAACTGCAGGGATTTGTGTCTATCCCGCTTACAGTTCCACTTAACACTTGCAGCTCTCTGGCGCCCCCCTTACTCTCAGGTCAGATTAGGTACTGCACCTGGGGTAATTAGTCGCCAGAAAGGCTGCCTGCTATGTACTGGCTATTGGGCGCACTACAGCAACGCGATAACTACTCCCACTCAGGCAGGAACAATAATTATCAAGCCGCAGTCGCTACAGTGACCCCCCAACAGCCGGCACACGGTAAGCTGCCACCAGCGCCGATTAAACGGGTTCGGCTGCTAACCCCCAAAATAGTAGCGTAAATTCCCTTCAAAGACAGGGTACGTTTTTAGAGCATGGAGAACGAACTAGTAATAAATATGATACCCCATAAATGATTTTTAGGCAGTGTTTATAAAATATTTAACAAAGATGTTACAAATGAGACAATTGCAAATATGTACAAGGTAATTATAAAAATAAAAGGATTAAAGGAAGAAAAGATAACTCACATGTTCTTAGATCATTGCATTGCAGGCAACAGGCTAGGAGCTTTCCATCTATCCCAGTGCATTGGGCACTCGCAGTCTGGTCGCTTCAGGTAAAAACTCACAACTCTGCTCTCTTGGATGCCTGCCAGCACTTAAAACCTACAGTCTGTGACCTCACAGAAAGGGCTTGGTTTTCCAACTCCTCCTACCTCTTCGGTTTCACTAACTGGGCATTAAATATATCTGATGCCCGTATCTTCGCTACAGAACATAAAATAATCGCACCATACCCATCGTTCATCTCATAGTATCGTGGGCATTCCGATGAGATCAAATATGCCCTGTCTGGGATACATATTTACAGAGAAATCCCTACTTCTTCACCAGATGGAGTTAGACGCCCGTATTTAGAGTGATGCGTAGATCCTCCGAGTGTGATTATGACGATATATTTTGGTGTTCGTAACTTAAACGGTTTGCATAATATCTTCCAAAAACAGAACAAAGAAATCCCATGCATTCTAGAAGTTTCTCTAACAGTTCCTGCTAACACAAATTTCTCTTGCAGCTATGCCCGTCGTAAATACCTTTCGTCAATAAAACTCCCCCACAAGGCAAGCTCTTCTACACAGACAGCTAGAAACACAGGGAAAGAAAGAGAACCAGAGAGAAGGGGGGTTTAGCCCCCGCATGCTAGCAGGAAAACTAACTTATGATATTTCATACCATATCGTGACACCTCCCCCTTTTAGCGTGCGCTACGGCGGCAGGACCTCTCGGTATGCCTCCATGCGCACCTCCGTGGGTTCACCCTGGCGGGAGAGTCCATCTGCATTACCATGCTCTTTGCCCGCTTTGTGTTTAACGGTGAAGTCAAATTGCTGAAGGGCAAGGCTCCAGCGTAGCAACCTGCCATTGGTTCCACACATGGTGCTTAGCCAGCGCAGAGGGTTGTGGTCGGTCACCACGGTAAAGGTGCGACCGTACAAGTAGGGCTGCAAGCGCTGCAGGGCCCAGACTATGGCCAGGCACTCCTTCTCGATGGTGGAGTAGGCCACTTCCCTCGGCAAAAGTTTCCGGCTCAGGTACAGCACGGGGTGCTCTTGGTCCTCCGAGTCAACCTGGCTGAGCACAGCACCAAGGCCAAACTCACTGGCGTCGGTCTGTACCAAGAACGGTCGACTGCTGTCGACGGCTTTCAACACAGGGGCGTTGCACAGTGCTGTTTTCAACGCCTGGAAGGTCCCCTCACAGCCATCTGTCCAGTTGACGATGTGGGGTAGCTTCTTCCTGGTGAGGTCCGTCAAAGGTTTTGCCAGGCTACTATAGTGCTGCACGAAGCGCCTATAGTACCCTGCAGTGCCCAGGAAGGACATCACCTGTTTCTTGTTCCTGGGAGTGGGCCAGTTCACGATCACGCCCACTTTGTCAGGCTCCGGTTTCAGGGTGTTTCCACCTACCCGGTGCCCCAGGTAGTGAACCTCCCTCATGCCCATCTGGCACTTTCCCGGCTTGATAGTCAGTCCTGCTCGGTGAATTCGCCCGAGCACCTCCTCGAGATGCTGCAGGTGTTCATCCCAGGAGGGACTGAAGATGGCAATGTCATCTAAGTACGCCACGGCGTACTTCTCCAGTCCCTGAAGCAGGAGATTGACCATCCGCTGAAAAGTGGCAGGGGCATTCTTCATGCCGAAGGGCATGACCGTGGACTCGTACAGTCCAAAGGGTGTGATAAAGGCGGACTTCTCCTGCGCCTCGGGGCTCAGGGGAATCTGCCAGTATCCGCGACTCAGATCCATTATTGTCAGGTATTCTGCGCCAGCTAACTTCTCAAGCAGCTCCTCGATGCGCGGCATTGGGTGCGCGTCAGAGGCTGTAATGGCGTTGAGCCCCCTGTAGTCCACACAGAACCGGGTGGTCCGGTCCTTCTTTGGCACGAGAACTACAGGTGAGGCCCACGCGCTCTTTGACCGTCGAATCACCCCCAACTGTAACATCTCATCGATCTCCTGGCGCATAATCTGCTGCACCTGGTCAGAGATTCGATAGGGTGTTCGCCGTAGTGGGGCGTGTTTCCCGGTGTCCACCTCGTGGACGGCTAACTCAGTCCTTCCAGGCCGGTTGGAGAACACGACCCGGAAGGGTTCCAGCATGGTTTGCAACTGCAACCGCTGTGGTTCATCTAGCGAGGCGCTTACCTCCACGTCCTCAATGGACCCACGGGCCTTGGCTTGGGCCAGCATGTCCAGGAGGGTGTCTTCCTCCCCGTCTTCGGGTAAGCTGCAGACCGGTAGGACGAAAGGTTCACGTTCGTGATGAGCCTTCATCATGTTGACGTGAAAGGCCTTTCGCCTACCCCGAGTGTGGTCAAGGGTGACCACGTAGGTGACCGGGTTGAGCTGTTGGTGGACAACGTACGGGCCGTCCCAGGCTGCCTGAAGCTTATCCGTTGGTACCGGAACCAGCACCCACACCTTTTGACCCACGTGGTAGGTCCGCTCCCGGGCGTTCTGGTCGTACCAGTGCTTCTGATCAGCCTGAGCCTGCGTCATGTTGTCATGCACCAACTGCGTCAAGGTCTGCATCTTGTCACGGAAGCGCATGACATACTCCACTATGGACACTTCAGAAGGGTTCGGCTCCTCTTCCCAGGATTCTCTTACCAACCCAAGGGGTCCCCGGACTCGCCTGCCGTACAGGAGCTCGAAGGGGGAGAACCCCGTCGAGGCCTGCGGAACCTCTCTGTAAGCGAATAGCAGGTGTGGGAGGTACCGCTCCCAGTCGCGCCCTTGTGTCTCAACCAGCATGCGTAGCATCTGTTTGAGGGTACCATTGAAGCGTTCACACAAGCCATTGGTCTGTGGGTGATACGCACTCGATACCAGGTGCTTCACCTGCATTTTCTTACAGAGAGCCTCCATTAGGTGAGACATAAATTGGGTCCCTCGATCAGTAAGCATTTCTCTGGGAAATCCTACCCGTGCAAAGATAGCCAACAGGGCATCCGCCACCTTATCTGCCCTAGTTGACGACAGAGCTACTGCCTCTGGGTACCGGGTAGCGTAGTCTACCACAGTAAGAATAAATCGCTTTCCAGAGCTGCTGGAGACGGCCAGCGGGCCCACAATGTCCACCGCAATCCTCTGGAAAGGCTCCTCTATCACTGGCAAAGGGATCAGGGGAGCCTTAAGAGCAGGCCCCGCCTTCCCCACTCTTTGACAGGTGACACAGGAGCGGCAGTAGTTTGACACATCTGTCCCCATCTTAGGCCAATAGAAGTGTTGAGACAGCCGGGCCTTAGTTTTGCTGATACCCAAGTGTCCAGCTAGCGGGATCTCATGGGCAATCCGCAACAACTCACCCCGGAATTGCTGTGGGACGACCAGCTGTCTTTCCCTCAACCACTCCTTTTGTGATTCTCCGGGTACTGTCTCCCGGTACAACCTTCCTCCTTCCCAGAACACCTTCTCCTTATCAGTCTCGGAGAAGCACGTCCCGGCGAGTTGTCTCAAACTCTCTAGGCTCGCATCTGTGTGCAGAGCGGCCTGAAACTCCTGGCTAGGGGAAGCCAAAAGCGATGTCAGGGTCCCTTCCCCACGGGAGCCCTCTGGGACCTGCACTGGGTCCACCTCTGGTTCAGTCACACTGATGACTGAGGAGGGTCCGGAAGGCAGACAGGTATCTGCGTTCCGGGCACTCTGACTGCGGGTGACAGCAGCTACGTAGGCTGTCTCCCCGGGGATTTCTACAGACCCAACAGCCGACGCTGCTATGGGCTCTACCTCCCCATCCACCCCCATTACCTCAGGAGCATTGCTACTTATGGGCCAGTTACCTTCCTCGGTGGCACTGGTCAATTGCATGGCATCACCTTGCTCACGGTTCCCATGTATCTCCCCATTTCTTGTAGCACCGACACTTGCCCCTGCTAGGGGTTCCTCAGCCGTCTCACTCCGCAGAGCGACGTGGCTGAGCACTCCTGTACCTATGGACACATCAACTTTCACAGAAACATTATTATCAGATACAGTTGGCACAGGTACAACATTTTCACCATCAATCCTAGGGAAAAAATGGTTAACAGATGCATCACTACAAGATAAAGCATGGTCAGGTAACACATGCGATTTCCCATCATCATCATCATCATCATCATCATCAGGGTTAACTTTACCCTCATTAGTAGATTGGGGAGGAGGGTCATCCACGAAGTATGCAACCAACCTCCCCAAATCAGTCCCCAACAAAACATCAGTGGGCAAATTATCAGACAGCCCCACTTCCTTCACCCCGCTCCCAGCACCCCAATCAATAAAAACCCGGGCCATCGGTAAGGGACAGCTGATGCCCCCAATCCCAGTGACAGTTAGGGTTTTCCCCGGAATGATTTCTTCAGGGGCCGCCAGTTCGGGTCGGATGAGGGTTCGTTCAGCCCCGGTGTCCTTGAGGCCTGTAGCAACACGACCTCCCACAGTGACATGCTGTACGTTATCACACCCCCTCCCAACCACACCACCCACCAAAAGAACGGCTGCATTAGGCCCTGGGGCCTGGGATGAGGGGTTCTTCTGCCTGGCTGGACATTGGTGACTGAGGTGTCCAGTCTGCCTGCAGTGGTAACACTGGCGAAGTTCGGTGGTAGGTCTGGTGCTGTTGGCCACGGGGACAGGACCTCTGGTGTGTTGGCTGGCAGGGGTACTGGCGTTGGCTGCAGGCTTACCCCCTCTCCAGCTGGTGGTGACTGGCTTCCGCACTTCCGATCTACGGTTGGCCTCATAGGCATCGGCAATCTGCGCTGCTTTCGTCACATCGTTGGGTTCTCTGTCCATCACGAACTGTCGCACTTCAGTTGGGCAAAGACGGAAGAACTGGTCTTTGATCATCAGGTCTCGCAGCTGTGCAAAGGTGGTCACTGACAGTCCTTGGGTCCACTGGTCAAAGTGGGTCCCCAGTCTATGCACCACATCACTGTAACTGTCGTGTGGGCCACGTAGGAGGGTCCGAAACTTTTTACGGTACACCTCGGGTGTAAGCTGGTACTTAGCTATGAGAGCCTGCTTGATGGCCTCATAGTCACCATCTTGTTCTTGAGGGAGTGCAGCAAACGCCTCCAGAGCTTTTCCTCTCAGCCCTGGTGTCAGGTATCGTGCCCATTCTTGTGTAGGCAGCTGGTACTGCCTGCAGGCTTTCTCAAAGGCCCGCAGAAAAGTGTCCAAGTCCCCATCCTTTTCTATAACAGGAAAGTGGTCGGGCCGGGGCTTTGGTGTCTGAGCGCTGCTGGGCTCACGGCTGGACTGGGACGACCCCTGCATTTGCAGTTGGGCCATCTGCAGCTGGTACTCCCGCTGCGCTTGGGCCTCTCGCTCGGCTCGCTGGGCCTCTCGCTCGGCTCGGGCCTCAGCCTCCTGCCGGTATTGCTGAATCAGCTGCCGACGTCCCTCATGGTCGTCAGTGGGGAATTCTTTCAAGGCTGCCTGCAGGTGGGGGTCCAATTCGCCCGGATTGCTAACGGGGCGAGCATTCAGTGGTTGGACCTCTGCTGCAGCACCATGTTCGCGGGTGCTGGCATCTGCGGCTTCTGGGCCCTGTGAGTGGTCTAGAGCGGCTTCCCATTGCATCAGGGCTGCGACCAGTTCGCTTTTGTTTTTGCTTGCATAGTCAATGTGCTGTGACTTGCATAAGGCAACAAGGGTGTCTCTGGTCTGCTGTTCATAAAAGGTTTCTCCCAGCACAACCATGGTTGCCAAATAAAAGATAGGATAGAAAAACGAAGAAAAAGGGAAGGGATAATTACCAGTACACAATTGTCTCACAACTAATAAACACTGAGTTCTTTCTCCAAACTTATTTGCGCCGAGTTCTCGCAAGAACTTTCTGCAAGTTTTTAGTGAGAGGAATGATTGCTCAAACCAAATCACTAATGCTCTAATATCCCACCGCCTTGCCACCAATATGTCACGATTCACTCCGTGACTGTCAGGATCCCTCAGCCGCTGCCCACAATCTGTCACGGACGGGGGTGACCTTAGACCAACAGACGGCTATCACATGTGCAGGGGGCTTATCCCAGGTATCCCTCCACTGCCACAATGTGATGAAAAAACACACACGAGGCTATTGACCTCTTAGTTTACAGCAGGGGCTTATTTTAGGTATCCCACTGCTCTTCAATATACCATGAACTGCAGGGATTTGTGTCTATCCCGCTTACAGTTCCACTTAACACTTGCAGCTCTCTGGCGCCCCCCTTACTCTCAGGTCAGATTAGGTACTGCACCTGGGGTAATTAGTCGCCAGAAAGGCTGCCTGCTATGTACTGGCTATTGGGCGCACTACAGCAACGCGATAACTACTCCCACTCAGGCAGGAACAATAATTATCAAGCCGCAGTCGCTACAGTGACCCCCCAACAGCCGGCACACGGTAAGCTGCCACCAGCGCCGATTAAACGGGTTCGGCTGCTAACCCCCAAAATAGTAGCGTAAATTCCCTTCAAAGACAGGGTACGTTTTTAGAGCATGGAGAACGAACTAGTAATAAATATGATACCCCATAAATGATTTTTAGGCAGTGTTTATAAAATATTTAACAAAGATGTTACAAATGAGACAATTGCAAATATGTACAAGGTAATTATAAAAATAAAAGGATTAAAGGAAGAAAAGATAACTCACATGTTCTTAGATCATTGCATTGCAGGCAACAGGCTAGGAGCTTTCCATCTATCCCAGTGCATTGGGCACTCGCAGTCTGGTCGCTTCAGGTAAAAACTCACAACTCTGCTCTCTTGGATGCCTGCCAGCACTTAAAACCTACAGTCTGTGACCTCACAGAAAGGGCTTGGTTTTCCAACTCCTCCTACCTCTTCGGTTTCACTAACTGGGCATTAAATATATCTGATGCCCGTATCTTCGCTACAGAACATAAAATAATCGCACCATACCCATCGTTCATCTCATAGTATCGTGGGCATTCCGATGAGATCAAATATGCCCTGTCTGGGATACATATTTACAGAGAAATCCCTACTTCTTCACCAGATGGAGTTAGACGCCCGTATTTAGAGTGATGCGTAGATCCTCCGAGTGTGATTATGACGATATATTTTGGTGTTCGTAACTTAAACGGTTTGCATAATATCTTCCAAAAACAGAACAAAGAAATCCCATGCATTCTAGAAGTTTCTCTAACAGTTCCTGCTAACACAAATTTCTCTTGCAGCTATGCCCGTCGTAAATACCTTTCGTCAATAAAACTCCCCCACAAGGCAAGCTCTTCTACACAGACAGCTAGAAACACAGGGAAAGAAAGAGAACCAGAGAGAAGGGGGGTTTAGCCCCCGCATGCTAGCAGGAAAACTAACTTATGATATTTCATACCATATCGTGACAGTGGGGAATCTTTTTTTTTCCAAGGGCCATTTGGACGCAGGGTAAGGTTTTAATATTAGAGGTTAGGACCATCCTGAACTAGGGTACACCTTGTCGTGGTGGGATGGTTTTTATGCTTTTTTTTTAAATAAAAAATAATGTTTACTAAGCACCCAATGTTATTTATATGCAGTGTTACGTTAAGTTAATTACCTACAGCAGGAAAAATATTTAGAATTGAGAGTCCTCAGTGGTTGATACCTTTTAATGGCTAACTGAAAAGATGGTAACAAATTGCAAGCTTTCGAGACTACACAGGTCTCTTCATCAGGCAAAGACTAAAAGAAATTCTGAAGAATCACATATTTATGCACAATATAGCACAGAAAAAAAAAAAAGGAAAAACCATGGATAAGACAGGTGACATGAAGCAGAATTACCATGAGTGATAAACAGTTATGTCCATAAATATTGGGCCAGTTCTTAGATAAGGATTGTTTTATTGTCCTCTGATTGGCGTCTGGTTCTGTTGTGATGACCCCACATGGTCTGAGGGGCAAGTTCCTTAGTTGATGTAAAAAGACATAAATCCATGCGACACATTCATTCCTGCAGTGAGACTGTCAAGGGTATGTTTCCACGTTCAGGAAAAAACGCAGCGTCCAGATGTTACAGCATAATGGAGGGGATTTATTGAAATCCCGTCTCCACTATGCAGTAAAAAACGCATGCGGCATACCTGTTCTTTTAGGAACGCAGCATGTCCTTAAAGGCCCCGTCTCACATAGCGAGATCGCTAGCGAGATCGCTGCTGAGTCACAAGTTTTGTGACGCAACAGCGACCTCCATAGCGATCTCGCTATGTGTGACACGTACCAGCGATCAGGCCCCTGCTGCGAGATCGCTGGTCGTGTCGGAATGGCCTGGACCTTTTTTTGGTCGTTGAGGCCCCGCTGACATTGCTGAATCGGTGTGTGTGACACCGATCCAGCGATGTCTTCACTGGTAACCAGGGTAAACATCGGGTTACTAAGCGCAGGGCCGCGCTTAGTAACCCGATGTTTACCCTGGTTACCAGCGTAAATGTAAAAAAAAAACAAACAATACATACTCGCCTTCTGATGTCCGTCAGGTCCCTTGCCGTCTGCTTCCTGCTCTCACTGACTGCCGGCCGTACAGTGAGAAGTGAGAGCGCAGCAGTGACGTCACCGCTGCGCTCTGCTCTCAGTGTACGGCGGCTCAGTCAGTCAGAGCAGGAAGCAGACGGCAAGGGACCTGACGGACATCAGAAGGCGAGTATGTATTGTTTGTTTTTTTTGGTAACCAGGGTAAACATCGGGTTACTAAGCGCGGCCCTGCACTTAGTAACCCGATGTTTACCCTGGTTACCCGGGTGCTGCAGGGGGACTTCGGCATCGTTGAAGACAGTTTCAACGATGCCGAACTCGTTCCCCTGATCGTTGGTCGCTGGGGAGAGCGGTCTGTGTGACAGCTCCCCAGCGACCACACAGCGACTTACCAACGATCACGGCCAGGTCATATCGCTGGTCGTGATCGTTGGTAAATCGCTAAGTGAGACGGGGCCTTACATTGCAGAAAAAACGCAAGGACAGCGCAGGTGACCTGCCAGTGACCTCAGATGCAGATTTGGTCAGGATTTTACCTGCATAGAATCCTGACCAAATCCTGATGCAATCCTGAACGTGGACACATACCCTCAAAGGTCTGCCTTTCTTAGATTTGAAGCTACCTTTTAACACAAGTAATTTCATGTCCATAATGCTATGATTTACTAACAGCAGGGTATTTGTTCATGTTCTTTACATTAATTGATGCAAGCCCTAAAAAAAAAACAGTGAAATTCCAGGTTGTGAGGTAGCAAAGCGCGAAAAAAATGCCAGGGGGTGAATACCTTCGCAAGCCAGTGTAGTTGTTGGATTTATCAGCCTGTGTAAATGATTCCCTGCATCATGTAGACCGGAATCAGATCCTCCCTCCTTAATGGGATATTTACAGCTCTTGACCCCCTTCTTGACTCTGCATCCCCCATACTTCCTCCGCAGCTCACCTGCCCCCTGGCTTTGTGCAGATGCAGAGCACGGACAGACCTCCCTGTAGCCTCGGTGCAGCTGGGAAAATAACATTAATACAGTATAACACATGCTCGGAAATACAGAAGAAAAAAATGTAACTTCCCCTCTGGGTGAAAACATGCAATATTTTATGCTTTGTGGTTTATTCTTTCACTGTATCAGCAGAGGCAAAGCTAGGGTTTTGGTTCGGGGGGGGGGGGGGGGGGGCAAACTTTTCAGTGGGCCCCTAACCAGGTAACCTTGATTATAACTGGGTGACGCACCCTAATAGTGGAGGAGAACCTCAGCAGATGACCGCGCTGTTACTGAAGATAATCTCTATATAAAGACCAATATAGATATTACTGCCATATGGTCAGTGGTAGATACCAATCCTACAGAACATACAAGAGATCACAGCACAGTTACAGATGTCTTACCGCTGACGTTCTTTCTGATGGAATCGTTCACTTTTCCCGTCTTTTCCATCTGGCCCAGACCGACATGACAACTTCTTCCACCCATGACTCGGCTGCAGAGAACACAACAAAGACACATTTCACTTCTCATGTTTTCAGCACTGCCATCATCTATTCCCAACCTGCACAAACTCCTCATCCTGCTGATATTCCAATACTGACTCGCTGCTGCCGTATGTGTCCCTATTACTGCACCTGCTGTGAGCCACTATGTGCCCTCTAAATTCTAAAGCAACCCTCTAGAATATAGTAATGCCTGGTGCAAGTGCCCTAGAAAACAATGTCCACATTTTGTCCCCTAAAAAGTAATAATGCCCTCTGTGTGCCTCTTAGACAGTCACAGTAACCTGAGTTCCCCTAAAACAATAAGTGCCCACTTAACATTGAATAATGTCCCGAGTCTCCCCCCTGTACAGCTCCCCTATACACAGTATGATGCTCTCTTCTACACATTATAATACCCTCTCACTGCATAGTACCACCCACACCTTATACTGACCCCTTAATATCCCTCAAACTGTTTGATGGTTCCTAAACTGTATGATGGCCCAGTCACTGTAATCTCCACACTGATGGCCCCCTAGATAGGATAGCCTCCATATTGCATAATACACCAGATAGTCCTCAATATAGCATAATGCACTCCCCATAGGCAGACTCTATATATAGTATACAGTAATACACTCCCCATAGGCAGACTCTATATTGTATAATGCATTCCCCAAAGGCAGACTCTATATTATATAATGCACTCCCCATAGGCCTCCATATACTATAATGTACTCCCCATAGGTCTCCATATAGTATATTGTACCAAAATATCCATAAAGTAAAAAAGAAGTGGCACTCACCCAGGGTCTGCTGAAGATTAATGTCCTGTATTCAAGTTCACAACATTGCGGACATAACATGGAGAGGCGGCTGGTATAACGAGGGATGCGGGGAGTGAGGAGAGGACGGCTTGTGCGCTTCCACGGGTCCAGGTCAGTTAGTATATTGTACTACCTATAGGCAGACTCTATAGTATAATGTACCTCCCATAGGTAGACTATATAGTATAATGCACCCCCCATAGGCAGTCTCTATAGTATAATGCAGTCCCTAATATAATGCACCCCCATAGGCAGCCTCGATAGTATAATGCAGGCCTTAATATAATGCACCCCCAAAGGCAGCCTCTATAGTATAATGCAGTCCCTAATATAATGCACCCCCATAGACAGCCTCTATAGTATAATGCAGCCCCATAGGCAGCCTGCATAGTATAATTCACCCCCATAGGCAGCCTCTATAGTATATTGCACCCCCATAGGCAGCCTGTATAGTATAATGCAGGCCTTAATATAATGCACCCCCATAGGCAGCCTCTATAGTATAATGCAGTCCCTAATATAATGCACCCCCATAGACAGCCTCTATAGTATAATGCAGCCCCATAGGCAGCCTGCATAGTATAATTCACCCCCATAGGCAGCCTCTATAGTATATTGCACCCCCATAGGCAGCCTGTATAGTATAATGCATTTACATAGGCAGCCTGTATAGTATAATGCACCATATAGGCAGCCTGTATAGTATAATGCCTTCACATGTGCAGCCTGTATAGTATAATGCTTTCCTATAGGCAGCCTCTATAGTATAATGCAGCCCCTAATATAATGCACCCCCATAGGCAGCCACTATAGTATAATGCAGCCCTTTTATATAATGCCCCTTATAGGCAGTCTCTATAGTATAATGCAGACCCTAATATAATGTACCCCCATAGGTAGCCTCTATAGTATACTGCAGCCCCTAATATAATGCACATTTATAGGCAGCCTCCATAGCATAATGCAGCCCCTAATATAATGCACCCCATAGGCAGCCTCTATAGTATAATGCAGCCCCTAATATAATGCATCCCCATAGGCAGTCTTTATAGCATAATGCAGTCCCTAATATAATGCACCCCATATGCAGACTCTATAGTATAATGCACCCCCATAGGAATCCTCTATAGTGTAATGCACCCCATAGGCAGCCTCTATAGTATAATACAGCCCCTACTACAGTTGTGGCCAAAAGTATTGACACACCTGCAAGTCTGTCAGATAATACTCAGTTTCTTCCTGAAAATGATTGCAAACACAAATTCTTTGTTATTATCTTCATTTAATTTGTCTTAAATTAAAAACCACAAAAGAGAATGAAGCAAAAAGCAAAACATTGATCATTTCACATAAAACTCCAAAAATGGGCCAGACAAAAGTATTGGCACCCTCAGCCTAATACTTGGTTGCACAACCTTTAGCCAAAATAACTGCGACCAACCACTTCCGATGACCATCAATGAGTTTCTTACAATGCTCTGCTGGAATTTTAGACCACTCTTCTTTGGCAAACTGCTCCAGGTCCCTGATATTTGAAGGGTGCCTTCTCCAAACTGCCATTTTTAGATCACTCCACAGGTGTTCTATGGGATTCAGATCTGGACTCATTGCTGGCCACCTTAGAAGTCTCCAGTGCTTTCTCTCAAACCATTTTCTAGTGCTTTTTGAAATGTGTTTTTGGTCATTGTCCTGCTGGAAGACCCATGACCTCTGAGGGAGACCCAGCTTTCCCACACTGGGCCCTACATTATGCTGCAAAATTTGTTGGTAGTCTTCAGACTTCATAATGCCATGCACAAGGTCAAGCAGTCCAGTGCCAGAGGCAGCAAAGCAACCCCAAAACATCAGGGAACCTCTGCAATGTTTGACTGTAGGGACCGTGTTCTTTTCTTTGAATGCCTCTTTTTTTCTCCTGTAAACTCCATGTTGATGCCTTTGCCCAAAAAGCTCTACTTTTGTCTCATCTGACCAGAGAACATTGTTCCGAAACATTCTAGGCTTTTTCAGGTAAGTTATGGAAAACTCCAGCCTGGCTTTTTTATGTCTTGGGGTAAGAAGTGGGGTCTTCCTGGGTCTCCTACCATACAGTCCCTTTTTATTCAGACACTGATGGATAGTACGGGTTGACACTGTTGTACCCTCGGACTGCAGGGCAGCTTGAACTTGTTTGTATGTTAGTTGAGGTTCTTGTCAATTTTTCTTTTCCATCCACATCTAGGGAGGTTAGCCACAGTGCCTTGGGCTTTAAACTTCTTGATGACACTGCGCACGGTAGACACAGGAACATTCAGGTCTTTGGAGATGGACTTGTAGCCTTGAGATTGCTCATGCTTCCTCACAATTTGGTTTCTCAAGTCTTCAGACAGTTCTTTGGTCTTCTTTCTTTTCTCCATGCTCAATGTGGTACACACAAGGACACAGGACAGAGGTTGAGTCAACTTTAATCCATGTCAACTGGCTGCAAGTGTGATTTAGTTATTGCCAACACCTGTGTGGTGCCACAGGTAAGTTAGAGGTGCTGTTAATTACACAAATTAGAGAAGCATCACATGATTTTTCGAACAGTGCCAATACTTTTGTCCACCCCCTTTTTTATGTTTGGTGTGGAATTATATCCAATTTAGCTTTGGGACAATTCTTTTTGTGCTTTTTCATTTAAGACAAATTAAATGAAGATAATAATAACAAAGAATTTGTGTTTGCAATCATTTCCAGGAAGAAACTGAGTATTATCTGACAGAATTGCAGGGGTGTCAATACTTTTGGCCACAACTGTATAATGCACCCCCACAGGCAGCCTCTATAGTATAATTCAGCCCCGAATATAATGTACCCCCATAGGCAGCCTCTATAGTATACTGCAGCCCCTAATATAATGCACCCCCATAGGCAGCCTCTATATCATAATGCAGCCCCTAATATAATGCACCCCCATAGGCAGCCTCTGTAGTGTAATGCACCCCCATAGGCAGCCTATATGGGGTAATGCAGCCCCATAGACAGCCTCTATAGCATAAAGCACCCCTATAGGCAGCCTCTATAGTGTAATGCAGCCCTTAATATAATGCTGCATCCCCATAGGCAGCCTCTATAGCATAATGCAGCCCCTAATATAATGCACCCCCATATGCAGTCTCTATAGTATAATACAGCCCCTAATATAATGCACCCCCACAGGCAGCTCTATAGTGTAATACAGCCCCTAATATAATGCACCCCCACAGGCAGCCTCTATAGCAGTGTTCCCCAAGTTCGGTCCTCAAGAGCCACGAACGGGTCATGCTTTCAGGATTTCCTTAGTATTGCCCAGGTGAGAATTCCTTCAACTAGACAGGCAACAATTTAATCACAAGGGCCATACTAATGAAATCTTGAAAACATGACCTGTTGGTGGCTCTTGAGGACTGGAGTTGGGGAACACTGCTCTATAGTATAATGCAGCCCCTAATATAATGCACCCCCATAGGCAGCCTCTATAGCATAATGCAGCCCTTAATATAATGCACCCACATAGGCAGCCTCTATAGTGTAATGCAGCCGCTAATATAATGCACCCCCATATGCAGACTCTACAGTATAATGCACCCCAATAGGCAGCCTCTATAATGTAATGCACCCTCATAGGCAGCCTCTATAGGGTAATGCACCCCCATAGGCAGCCTCTATAGTGTAATGCACCCCCATAGGCAGCCTCCATAGTATAATGCACCCTGATAGGCAGACTATAGTATAATGCACCCCATATGCAACCTCTATAGTATAATGCACCCCCATAGGCAGACTCTATAGTGTAATGCAGCCCCTAATATAATGCACCCCCATATGCAGACTCTACAGTATAATGAACCCCAATAGGCAGCCTCTATAGTGTAATGCACCCCCATAGGCAGCCTCTATAGGGCAATGCACCCCCATAGGCAGCCTCTATAGCATAATGCACCACCATAGGCAGCCTCTATAGTGTAATGCACCCCCATAGGCAGCCTCCATAGTGTAATGCACCCCAGTAGGCAACCTCTATAGTGTAATGCACCCCATAGGCAACCTCTATAGTATAATGCACCCCATAGGCAGCCTCTATAGTGTATTGCACCCCAATAGGCAGCCTCTATAGTGTAATGCACCCCCATAGGCAGCCTCTATAGTATAATGCACCCCATAGGCAGCCTCTATAGTGTATTGCACCCCAATAGGCAGCCTCTCTAGTGTAATGCACTGCCATAGGCAGCCTCTTTAGCATAATGCACCCCATAGGCAGCCTCTTTAGCATAACGCACCCCATAGGCAGTCTCTATAGTATAATGCACCCCATAGGCAGCCTCAATAGTGTAATTCACCCCCATAAGCAGCCTCTGTAGTGTAATGCAGACTCATAAAAAAATAAATAAATACTCACTTCTCTTCCTCCTGGTTCCTCCACTGCTCCGTGTGCCCGCACATCTCCAGACTGCAGGCGCCCAGTAGTGAAGTCATCGCACCCACTGTCAGTGTCGGTGACGACAGATGCTGAAAGGGGCATGATGGGAGATTAAGCGCAACACTCATTCTCTCATCAATACGGTCAGCGGCCCTGCACCCCCTGCTCAGGGGCCCCATAGTGGCCGGGCGGCAGAGAAGGGAGATCGATTCTCCCTGCTCTGCTGCAGAATGTAACTGTATCGGCGCGATGTGCACTCTGATACAGTTACAGTAGCCTAGCTCCGGGTGGGCCATTGATGTAGAAGTGACAGGTTGTGTTGTGCTAGCTCGCTCCTGGTAGAGTGTCAGCTCTTGGGGCCAGAGGCAATTTATCTTGAGGTTCACAGGAATGGGGAAAGGAATCTTCAGATTGCGGCGGAGGGAATCACAGTGGCTGTCAGGCTGAGCGGTTTGTGGTTGGTAACGGGCAGTCGCAGCACATTTATCTGCCTGGGAGAGGTGGCACTGATGAACATTGGCACATCACATGGGCGCTCTGAACCAGCTGCCGCTCTGCTCTTGGACAGTCTGAACTCGAGACTGGGGCAGGGTACAGGGATTCCCACTAGCTGCCAAATGTAAAAGTAATATTCTCATCCTGTCCCTCGGATCAAATGGTCGCATAATGTCAAGCCCCCTGTAACCGGAGAAAGGGACAGGGGACGAGGTTCAGCTATGGAGAGCAAAGGGTATTAATATCCCTGAGTCAGACGGAGGGATAGATACATTACATGATTCATATTCTGAACAGTGGAGCCTACAATTTTGGTTAATTGGTCTGACCCCTTCCGAAATGTCCCTGCCCCGCAGCATTCTGGGTCCCCGCCGTATATGCCCTATGCATGTGAATACTTTCTGCTGCACCCCTTTAATTCCCAGAAGATGCATTCTAGTAACGGAATGTAAGATGGGAATACCTCGTTAACGGGAGATAATATTTGCTAAGTGGTCACTCAGATCTCCACAGATTACTGGTGGCAATGTATGTGCAGGTGGATGGCGGTGACATGAAGTCACACATCTGTACACCTTCACTAGGAGATAACAATCAGATTGGATGTGGTTGGTGCAGGTTATCAATCAGATCTGATATTTAGCAAAAAGTCTTTGAGGCCCTTGGCAGCCACCATCACCTCTCCCAGCATTTGGCTGAGTGCATCTACCATTGACGTATCTGCACTTGGCGTATTGAGGCCACCAATCCCATCTTGGATGGATAAAGTTATTATTGTTGTCTGCACTGATCTGTAACATTCACTCTTGGGCTAGAAGCGTGCCGGTATACTAATAGGCTACGCAAGCTGTCAAATTAACACTACCCTGCTGTTTTTCAGCTTCTTCTGCCCAAATTACCATGGAAAAATCCACTGGTGAGCTATGCTATTGTAATGTGGAGGGTGCATTGACCCTTTTGCTGTCCCCTCTATGAGCATTGGCAACAATCTAGGACATTTCTATCATTAGCCTTCTACTTGTTGTCCCTTCATATATGTTGGGCTATAATCTTATAAATTAAACAGTTTCCTCCCCTTTGTCTTTAAACTATATTGTAAAACAACAGCTTACAATATTAGTCAATTCCACAATAACATTCAGATTTTTTTTTTTATCTTGAGCTCAAGTGGCTTGTCTCAGACTCCATTACTGTCCCTATCACAATGGAAACTGTTATTTCTACTCTGGGCTTTTATTCCAGCAGAGTAGATGTGACAAGGGCAAGATGGATTTTGATCTGCCACCTGCTGTGTATTTTAGCTTAGCCTCATGTCTGCCCCTAATTGTATCATTTATCAGCTTTATTTTTCATTTGTGACATTTTTATAACAATTTACAGATTGGTTCTTCATTTAAATCCTCATAGCTCAAGAAAAAATGTTTTCTATGGTTTTTTTACATATAATTATTGGTGTTATGATCCCCAGTATTACAAAATCTTTTAAATTCTTTTATTTTTTTAGCTGAGTTTTACCATGAGCTCAGATGGTGTATTCCAGACCGCTTCCAAGTTCCCTGTAGCTTAAAACCTGTCACTTCTACTCTAGCTTTTTTGGTCCCGGCAAAGAGGTGATGTCTGAATGAATTATTAACCACCACCTGCTGATAAATGAAAACTCATGTCTACCCCATTTGGGAATATGGTAAATCATGGGGCCACTTCATGTAAAAATGCTTTTTCAGCTTTTTGAATCCATGTTATATTTTCAAGTACTTCCCTGTAGCAATTTATGCAAGAATTATAACTTATAAATTTTAAGATATACATTCTAATAAAATACACAGTTCCTAACTTTTGAATCAAATTGTAAGCTTCAAAGACAAAATCTTCTTTAAGTCCACAAGAAACTTTTTCAATTTTTGTGACTTTTTACAATCAGTTTAGCCTGTTTTTTTCACTATGGGCTCAGGTGGCGTG
This sequence comes from Ranitomeya variabilis, assembly GCF_051348905.1. Taxonomy (NCBI): domain Eukaryota; kingdom Metazoa; phylum Chordata; class Amphibia; order Anura; family Dendrobatidae; genus Ranitomeya; species Ranitomeya variabilis. The sequence continues at coordinate 602,825,730 of NC_135232.1, read as the reverse complement.
TCCCAGACCCCATCATGGTCCCCTATATCTCATTAAAATCTGTCACTTCCATTCTAGGCTTTTCTTATAGCAGAGGAGAAGTGAGGAGGCCTGACTGAATGAATGAATGAATTCTTACCTACCACATGCTGTTTTTTCCCAACTAATCTCAGCCAAATTCTTTCATTATGCAGCTTCTTTATTTTCCCGTAAATCCTGGGGTGATCTCATTTACAAATGCTTTCTAAACCTTTTCCTCTATATTGTCATAATCAGAAGATATATTCATGCACACCTTTTCCAGTGACAATTCATGCACTTAATATGTATTGTAAATTACAATATATAGTATAGCATGTTAAAAAAAATCATTAAAATATATATATATATACAGTGGGGCAAAAAAGTATTTAGTCATTCAGCAATAGTGCAAGTTTCACCACTTAAAAAGATGAGAGGCGTCTGTAATTTACATCATAGGTAGACCTCAACTATGGGAGACAAACTGAGAAATAAAAATCCAGAAAATCACATTGTCTGTTTTTTTATCATTTTATTTGCATATTATGGTGGAAAATAAGTATTTGGTCAGAAACAAACAATCAAGATTTCTGGCTCTCACAGACCTGTAACTTCTTCTTTAAGAGTATCCTCTTTCCTCCACTCATTACCTGTAGTAATGGCACCTGTTTAAACTTGTTATCAGTATAAAAAGACACCTGTGCACACCCTCAAACAGTCTGACTCCAAACTCCACTATGGTGAAGACCAAAGAGCTGTCAAAGGACACCAGACACAAAATTGTAGCCCTGCACCAGGCTGGGAAGACTGAATCTGCAATAGCCAACCAGCTTGGAGTGAAGAAATCAACAGTGGGAGCAATAATTAGAAAATGGAAGACATTCAAGACCACTGATAATCTCCCTCGATCTGGGGCTCCACGCAAAATCCCACCCCGTGGGGTCAGAATGATCACAAGAACGGTGAGCAAAAATCCCAGAACCACGTGGGGGGACCTAGTGAATGAACTGCAGAGAGCTGGGACCAATGTAACAAGGCCTACCATAAGTAACACACTACGCCACCATGGACTCAGATCCTGCAGTGCCAGACGTGTCCCACTGCTTAAGCCAGTACATGTCCGGGCCCGTCTGAAGTTAGCTAGACAGCATTTGGATAATCCAGAGGAGTTTTGGGAGAATGTCCTATGGTCTGATGAAACCAAACTGGAACTGTTTGGTAGAAACACAACTTGTCGTGTTTGGAGGAAAAAGAATACTGAGTTGCATCCATCAAACACCATACCTACTGTAAAGCATGGTGGTGGAAACATCATGCTTTGGGGCTGTTTCTCTGCAAAGGGGCCAGGACGACTGATCCGGGTACATGAAAGAATGAATGGGGCCATGTATCGTGAGATTTTGAGTGCAAACCTCCTTCCATCAGCAAGGGCATTGAAGATGAAACGTGGCTGGGTCTTTCAACATGACAATGATCCAAAGCACACCGCCAGGGCAACGAAGGAGTGGCTTCGTAAGAAGCATTTCAAGGTCCTGGAGTGGCCTAGCCAGTCTCCAGATCTCAACCCTATAGAAAACCTTTGGAGGGAGTTGAAAGTCCGTGTTGCCAAGCGAAAAGCCAAAAACATCACTGCTCTAGAGGAGATCTGCATGGAGGAATGGGCCAACATACCAACAACAGTGTGTGGCAACCTTGTGAAGACTTACAGAAAACGTTTGACCTCTGTCATTGCCAACAAAGGATATATTACAAAGTATTGAGATGAAATTTTGTTTCTGACCAAATACTTATTTTCCACCATAATATGCAAATAAAATGATAAAAAAACAGACAATGTGATTTTCTGGATTTTTTTTTCTCAGTTTGTCTCCCATAGTTGAGGTCTACCTGTGATGTAAATTACAGACGCCTCTCATCTTTTTAAGTGGTGGAACTTGCACTATTGCTGAATGACTAAATACTTTTTTGCCCCACTGTATATACTTGGACTGGCCCACAAGAGAACAGGAGAATCCTCCGATGGGCCTCTGTGCATGCAGGAGTGGACCACCACCCTCTTATATGAGCAGTACTTGGCAAAATATACTTGATTCACTACATACAGACAAAGGTGGCATCTTATTCCTTTAACAATGTTCCCAGTTCATTGTTATATTAATCTGTGATATATAAACACACACACAGCGGCATGTAAATGTTTGGGCACCCCTGGTCAAGATTACTGTCTTGTGAATTGTGAACAGTTAAGCAAGTTGAAGATAAAATGATCTCTAAAAGGCCTAAAGTTAAAGATGACACATTTCCTTTGTATTTCAGGCAAAATATATATTGTCATATTTTACATTTTAAAAATCAGAAAAAGGAAAATGGGCAGATGCTAAAGTTTTGGTACCATGCATGGATAGTATCCAAAAAGCACCACCTTTTGCAAGTATCGCAGCTTGTAAATGCTTTTTGCAGCCAGACAAGAGTATTTCAATTCTTGCTTAAGGGATTTTCATTCATTCTTCCTTGGAGAATTCCTCCAGTTCTGTGAGATTCCTAGGTTGTCTTGCATGCACTGCTATTTTGAGATCTAGCCACAGATTTTCAATGATGTTCAGATCAGGGGACTGTGAGGGCCATTGTAAAATCTTCAGCTTAAGCATCTTGAGGTGATTTATTGTGGATTTGGACGTGTGTTTAAAATCATTATCCATTTGTAGAAGCCAACCTCTTTTCAATTTCAGTTTTTTTACAGATGTGTTGAAATTTGTTGAAATTTCATTGGCTCCATTCTTCCCTCTGCCTGTGAAATGGTTCCCGTGCCATTGGCTGCAACATAACCTTAAAGCTTGATTCATCCACCTTCATGCTTAATGGATGGTGAGATATTTTTTTCCTGAAATTTTGTGCCCTTTCTTCTCCACTCATACCTTTGATCATTGTGGCCAAAGAGTTCTGTTTTAACCTCATCAGTCCTCAGGACTTGTTTCCGAAATGAATCAGGCTTGTATTCATTTGCAGACTTCTGACTCTGACTTTTATGGTGATAACGCAGGAGAGGTTTTCTTCTGATGACTCTTCCATGAAGGCCATATTTGTGCAGGTGTCTCTAAAAAGTACAACAATGTACCACAACTCCAGTCTGCTAAATCTTTCTGAAGGTCTTTTGCAGTCAAGCAGGGGTTCTGATTTGCCTCTCTAGCAATCCTTCGAGCAGCTCTCACTGAAAATTAGCTTGGTCTTCCAGACCTTATCTTGATCTCTACTGTTCCTGTTAAATGCCATTATATTTTGAACTGAGAGTTCGCGCGAGACCGCTACGTCATCATCTCGCGAGACCGCAATGCACTCTTGGAACCAGAGCGCGCGAGGAGCATCGGTAAACGCTTCGCCTGGATCCGGGGCCAACGGAAGGTGAGTATATAACTATTTTTTATTTCAATTTTTTTTTTTAACAGGGATATGATGCCCACATTGCTATATACTGCGTGCGCTGTGCAATATACTACGTGTGCTGTGCAATGTACTGCGTGGGCTGTGCAATATACTACGTGGGCTGTGCAATTTACTACGTGGGCTGTGCAATATACTGCTTGGGCTGTGCAATATACTGCGTGGGCTGTGCAATATACTACGTGGGCTGTGCAATATACTGCGTGGGCTGTGCAATATACTACGTGGGCTGTGCAATATACTACGTGGGCTGTGCAATATACTACGTGGGCTGTGCAATGTACTACGTGGGCTCTGCAATGTACTACGTGGGCTGTGCAATATACTGCATGGGCTGTGTTATACACTACGTGGCCTGTGTTATACACTACGTGGACTGTGTTATACACTACGTGGGCTGTGTTATACAGTACGTGGGCTGTGTTATATGGATCGCCCCCACGTAAGGGCAATGGAGTACTCGGTACCGGGTCCTTCGGTTCGGGGGATGTCACGGTGGCCTGACCCGGTCCGTGGCCCTTTGAGGGGCGTGCAATTAAAGGTGTAGTTTGTATAATGTTCGTGACGCCACCTGTGGTATTCGGTCAGGGTGACTGACGCTGCTTAAGGGTCCGCTGGGGTGATGTAACGGCATCTAGATGGTATACCTTCCCACAGGTGAAGTGTATCCCCAGGGCTTCCCAGATGTGTAGATGGTGATAGTGGACGATGTATGGCGCAGTGAATAACGAGGAAACAAGGTTGCAGTCTCTTTACCTTTTACTGGAAGCTTCAGCATCCACAGTCCAGGGTACGGACCACAGGGTAGGCAGAGTCCGGCCGGTCCGAAGGCAAATCCAGAGTCCCCTTATCCAGGTGGAAATCAGTAGCCTTCCTACTAGCGCCTGTGTGTTGTAGTACCTCCCTGCTGAGCAACTCGGTAAGGTCCTCACAACTTTCGTGGATGTTCTAGATGTTATTTCTTCCTCTCTGTCCCCCAGATGGTATGGATGGGACAAACCCGTATGACTGATGGCCTGAGGCTTGTTTATAGGGACTTTAGAGATGCCCCGACCCCCGCAATTTGCCACTGTGTCTTCTTAGGTATTAAGGTCGGGCAGCCAACTTGGAATTGACTGTTCTGCCGGTCTCTGAAGTAATGCGTAGAGTCTATTACTCCCTCGGTGTTCCGGCCACCGGCTACGCACCTCAGAAGGAGGCAGCCTTTACAGGGAAGAACTCCTTCTGGTGTTATCTCCTTGTGCTGTGACTTTGTTTATCACTCTCTACAACACAGTTCTCTTCATGTCCTTTCTTAGGATGCTGCCGCACGTGGGGCAGGCGCAGCTCCGTAGCTTTCTATCCCGCTAGGCCTCTGTCAGGATCCCACCCCTGACAGGGACCCTCTGTCTGCAGCTCAGATGTTCCTCCTTTTCTCCCTGTCTGCCTGACAGGTACTCACTGGGTCAAACCCAGGCAGCGTCTGACCCTCTTTCTATCCAAACCACCAGTTTTACCCTTCTGTGAGGAGTGCCCTACTAGATAGGAGCGTAGCTCCCCCTGGTGGATTGGAGTGTGAAGTGTGGTGTTTGGTTTGTGATACCTGGAAAGATGAACTCCTTTATTACCTTCAGACGTAATATCACTCCCCCTGGTGGAAGAATAATATTACTGCAGCAACTAGGACTCTGGGGCGCTGCATATACACTACGTGGGCTGTGTTATATACTGCGTGAGCTGTGTTATATGCTACGTGGGCTGTTATAAACTACGTGGCTGTGTTATATGCTATGTGGGCTGTTATACACTCCGTGGGCTGTGCTATATACTCCGTGGCTGTGCTATATACTCCGTGGGCTGTGTTATATACTACATGGCTGTGCTATATACTCCGTGGGCTGTGCTATATACTCTGTGGGCTGTGCTATATACCACGTGTCTGTGCTATATACTACGTGGCTGTGCTGTATACTCCGTGGCTGTGCTATATACTTCGTGGCTGTGCTATATACTACGTGGCTGTGCTATTTACTACGTGGGCTGTTATATACTACATGGCCGGCCACGAACAATCAGAGACAGGCACAGTCCGAATTGGCGCAGGATTTGAACCATGCTTCGCTAATTGGTCACGGCCGGCCGAATCCTGTGTATTCAATGTATTATTCTAAAATCTTCATAAATAAACTACATACATATTCTAGAATACCCGATGCGTTAGAATCGGGCTACCATCTAGTAAACAATAAAAGTACACATATTTGTTATCGCTGTGGAGCGCCCTGCCAGGGCAGTGGGGTACTCGTCACTGGGCCCGGTCTCTCTTAAAGGGGATGTCACACCAGCGTCGACCCAGTCCGTGGCCCTGGCACTCAAATAAAAGGGGAAAGGTCTTTAAAGGGGAAATTGTAAATAAGTCTGTCGTGACACCACCTGTGGTGTTCGGTCAATTGTGGGACCGAAGCTCAGGGCCGTATTTGCCACTAGGCACGTGAGGGCACGTGCGAGGGGCGCAAAGATGCGGGGGGCGGCACCTGAGCAAGGTTTTTTTTTTATTTTTTATTAAAGTCTGGGGTCAACTGCCCGCCCCCTCCCCCCTCCTCGACATACTCACCCTCCTCCAGCGGTGCCTGCAGCTCCGATGGTCTCAGTGCCGACAGCTCGTCCTGTTCTCAGCAGTCACATGGTACTGCTAATTAAGGTGATGAATATGGATGCATATTCATGACCTTAATGAGCGGTACCATGTGACCACTCACACAGGAAGAAGCTTCCGCGCCGGGAGTCGGGACATAGATGCAGGCAGGGAGTTGAGCTGTGAGGAGGGTGAGTATGACGGCCGGGGGAGGATGCAGGTGGACGGGGGTGTATGAAGGAGGACGGGGGAGTATGAAGGGGATGGGGGAGTATGAAGGAGGACGAGGGAAGATGAAGGAGGACGGGGAGGATGAAGGAGGACAGGGGAGGATACAGGGGGACGGGGGAGGATGGGGGAGGATGAAGGACGGGGGAGTATGAAGGAGGACGAAGGAAGATGAAGGAGGACGAGGGAAGATGAAGGAGGACGGGGGAGGATACAGGAAGACGGGGAGGATGAAGGAGGACGGGGAGGATGAAGGAGGATGGGGGAGCCACGCATATAAGGATGTGAGGGAGGAGCAGAGCCACGCATGTAAGGATGGGAGGGGGGGCAGAGCCACGCATGTAAGGATGTGAGGGGAGAGCAGAGCCACTCATACAAGGATGTGAGGGGGGAGCAGAGCCACCCATACAAGGATGGGAGGGAGGGAGCAAAGCCACTCATACAAGGATGTGAGGGGGGAGCAGAGCCACGCATGCAAGGATGTGAGGGGGAGCAGAGACATGTATACAAGGATGCGAGGGGGGAGCAGAGCCACGCATACAAGGATATGAGGGGGGAGCAGAGCCACGCATACAAGGATGTGAGGAGGGAGCAGAGCCACGCATACAAGGATGTGAGGGGGGAGCAGAGCCATGCATACAAGGATGGGAGGGAGGGAGCAAAGCCACGCATACAAGGATGGGAGGGAGGGAGCAAAGCCACGCATACAAGGATGGGAGGGGGGGAGCAGAGCCACACATACAAGGATGTGATGGGGGAGCAGAGCCACACATATAAGGATGTGAGGGGGGAGAGCCACGCATATAAAGATGGGAGGGGGAGCAGAGCCACGCATATAAAGATGGGAGGGGGGAGCAGAGCCACGCATATAAGGATGGGAGGGGGGAGCAGAGCCACGCATACAAGATGGAAGGGGGGAGACATGCATATAACGGGGGAGCCACACAGAGCAGGACAGGTGGGGGGAGCCACACATGATGGACAGTGATGAGGGGACAATACATACGATAAGCTTACCCAGTTTTTTGTGGCAAAATTAGGTGCCTCGGCTTATACTCGGGTCGGCTTATACTCGAGTATATACGGAATGTAATATATACACATGTATGTGTGTGGCTATATCTATATAGCTTTGTCACCATAAAACGAGGGGGGCCCAGACACAGTTTTTGCACAGGGGCCCCAAGCTGTCAGTGTTCAGGGTCATCATACACCAAGCCCAAAGCCTGAAAGAAGCCCTCTACCATCTGGAGTGGCTGAGTCAGATGGGAGAGAAAATGCCCATGCTTGTGGGTCCCCCTGCAGGAGCAAGATAACAATCCCCACCTGTTGCTCCTCTGTACCAGAGGATACCGGACGCAGCCGGAAATAAAGTTTACAGGCCTCCCGGAACACAACAAACTTGTCCAGCCCACCAGAAAACCTGTCTGGCAGCGTGACCTTGGGCTCCACAATGGTTTGCCTGAAGAGCGAGATCCCCACACCAGATGTAACACAGTGCTGTGAAACCACCGTGCGTAAATCTGCCACCTCCAAACTGAGCTGCTGCAACTGCCCTGTCAGCGCTGTGATAGGATCCATCATGGATCAGATAAGGCTTTCGGTCTGAGATAATGTCACGATAGGACTGGCGAGTAAACTGGGACCAGGGGCAGCTTTCCTGGCCCTAGTACTAGGGGGCGCCCTAACTCGTCCTGTTCCCTGGGATACCTCAGATGGCGAGGATGTCGGGGCCTCCGCCCTTGCCCTGTCTCCTAACTGCAGCCCTGCATCTGTCCCCTTCCCCCATCCGGGGAAGAGAGGGGCTACCGTGTACCGCAGTACACCAATCCGACAGACAGGGGAACAAACACAAGGGTAAAAGATAATTCCACTCACACAAATATACTCTCACAAATAACAGATGTATTCACTAGGGTGTGAAGGACGGGGGAAGAAAATAAAGCAGGTAAGGATGAGGAATTTCCAAGTGTACAAACCAAGCAACAATTGCACAATAAACTGCTCCAGCTCTCCAGACACCAGCTCTTCACTCTTCAGGTCTATCTAGCAAATGCTATCTCAGACAAGGAACTAGCCAGAAGGCCTAGCTTTTATAGGAAGAGGAGTGGCAAACCGAGCACAGCTGAATGCAGGAATTACCACATGGCCGATTAGCCCCTGTCCTGCTGAAAGAAAACAAACACATTTAATATACTGGAGAAATGCTTCTTCTCAGCGGTGGAGCAGGAGCCATCAGATGCTGTGGTCTTCTGGTACTGCTCTGTCGCGGTAACTCCGTGACACCTGACTGGTGGAGGGCTGCAGTGATAGTTGACTTTGTGGAACTTTCTCCCATCTCCCTACTGCATCTCTGGAGCTCAGCCACAGTGATCTTGGGGCTCTTCTTTACCTCTCTCACTAAGGCTCTTCTTCCACGATTGCTCAGTTTGGCTGGATGGCCAGGTCTAGAAAGACTTCTGGTGGTCCCAATCTTCTTCCATTTAAGGATTATGGAGGCCACTGTGCTCTTAGGAACCTTGAGTACTGCAGAAATTCTGTTGTAACCTTGACCAGATCTGTGCCTTGCCACAATTCTGTTTCTGAGCTCCTTGGCCAGTTCCTTCGACCTCATGATTCTCATTTGGTCCGATATGCACTGTGAGCTGTGAGGTCTTATATAGACAGGTGTGTGCCTTTCCAAATCAAATCCTATCAGTTTAATTAAATGAAGAAGAAGGACCATCTCAAGGAGGATCACAAGGAAATGGATTACACTTGACTTAAATATGAGTGTCTGAATAAAGGGTCTGAATACTTATAACCATGTGATATTCCAATTTTTCTTTTTTCTTAAATTTGCAAAAATTTCAACATTTCAGGTTTTTTTTCAGTCAAGATGGGGTACAGAGTGTACATTACTGAGAAAAAAATGAAATTTTTTTAAATTTACCAAATAGCTGCATGAAAATTCTAAGTTTGAAAATTGAGAAATTTTCGCCAAATTTCCATTGTTTTTTTTTTCCACAAGTAGACGCAAGTCATATTGAAGACGTTTTACCATTATCATGAAGTACAATATGTCGTGAAAAAACAGTCATAGAATCATGTGGATCCGCTGCAGCATTCCAGAGTTATTACTTCATAAAGTGACAGTGGTCAGAATTGTAAAAATTGTCTCGGTCATTAATGTGCAAACCATCTACGGGGTTAAAGGGGTTGACTTTAGGCCTTTTAGAGATCATTTCATCTTCCACTTGCTTAAATGTTCACAATAACAGTAATTTTAACCAGGGGTGCAAAACTTTTTATATATACAGTGGGGCAAAAAAGTACCGTATTTAGTCAGTCAGCAATAGTGCAAGTTCCACCACTTAAAAAGATGAGAGGCGTCTGTAATTTACATCATAGTTAGACCTCAACTATGGGAGACAAACTGAGAAAAATTTTTAAAAAATATTTGGTCAGAAACAAACAATCAAGATTTCTGGCTCTCACAGACCTGTAACTTCTTCTTTAAGAGTCTCCTCTTTCCTCCACTCATTACCTGTAGTAATGGCACCTGTTTAAACTTGTTATAAGTATAAAAAGACACCTGTGCACACCCTCAAACAGTCTGACTCCAAACTCCACTATGGTGAAGACCAAAGAGCTGTCAAAGGACACCAGAAACAAAATTGTAGCCCTGCACCAGGCTGGGAAGACTGAATCTGCAATAGCCAACCAGCTTGGAGTGAAGAAATCAACAGTGGGAGCAATAATTAGAAAATGGAAGACATTCAAGACCACTGATAATCTCCCTCGATCTGGGGCTCCACGCAAAATCCCACCCCGTGGGGTCAGAATGATCACAAGAACGGTGAGCAAAAATCCCAGAACCACGCGGGGGGACCTAGTGAATGAACTGCAGAGAGCTGGGACCAATGTAACAAGGCCTACCATAAGTAACACACTACGCCACCATGGACTCAGATCCTGCAGTGCCAGACGTGTCCCACTGCTTAAGCCAGTACATGTCCGGGCCCGACTGAAGTTTGCTAGAGAGCATTTGGATGATCCAGAGGAGTTTTGGGAGAATGTCCTATGGTCTGATGAAACCAAACTGGAACTGTTTGGTAGAAACACAACTTGTCGTGTTTGGAGGAAAAAGAATACTGAGTTGCATCCATCAAACACCATACCTACTGTAAAGCATGGTGGTGGAAACATCATGCTTTGGGGCTGTTTCTCTGCAAAGGGGCCAGGACGACTGATCCGGGTACATGAAAGAATGAATGGGGCCATGTATCGTGAGATTTTGAGTGCAAACCTCCTTCCATCAGCAAGGGCATTGAAGATGAAACATGTCTGGGTCTTTCAACATGACAATGATCCAAAGTACACCGCCAGGGCAACGAAGGAGTGGCTTCGTAAGAAGCATTTCAAGGTCCTGGAGTGGCCTAGCCAGTCTCCAGATCTCAACCCTATAGAAAACCTTTGGAGGGAGTTGAAAGTCCGTGTTGCCAAGCGAAAAGCCAAAAACATCACTGCTCTAGAGGAGATCTGCATGGAGGAATGGGCCAACATACCAACAACAGTGTGTGGCAACCTTGTGAAGACTTACAGAAAACGTTTGACCTCTATCATTGCCAACAAAGGATATATTACAAAGTATTGAGATGAAATTTTGTTTCTGACCAAATACTTATTTTCCACAATAATATGCAAATAAAATGATAAAAAAAACAGACAATGTGATTTTCTGGATTTTTTTTTCTCAGTTTGTCTCCCATAGTTGAGGTCTACCTATGATGTAAATTACAGACGCCTCTCATCTTTTTAAGTGGTGGAACTTGCACTATTGCTGAATGACTAAATACTTTTTTGCCCCACTGTATATATATATATATATATATATATATATATATATATATATATATATATATATATATATATATATATATATATATATATATATATATATATATATATATATATATATACATACAGTGGGGCAAAAAAGTATTTAGTCATTCAGCAATAGTGCAAGTTCCACCACTTAAAAAGATGAGAGGCGTCTGTATATATATATATAAAGTGTGTGAGTGTCAAAATGAGAAAACAACTCCAGAAAATCACATTGTCTGATTTGGCAAGATTTACTTAGCAAATTATGGTGGAATATAAGTATTTGGTCATTAACAAAAGTTCATCTCAATATTTTGTTATATATCCTTTGTTGGCAATGACAGTGCTAAAATGTTTTCTGTAAATCTTCACAAGGTTGCCACACACTGTTGTTGGTATGTTGGCCCATTCCTCTATGCAGACCTCCTCTAGAGCAGTGATGTTTTGGGCCTGTCGCTGGGCAACATGGACTTTCAACTCCCTCCAAGATTTTTCTATGGGGTTGAGGTCTCGAGACCGGCTAGGCCACTCCTTCATTGCCCTGGCAGTGTGCTTGGGATCATTATCATGCTGAAAGATCCATCCACGTTTCATCTTCAATGCCCTTGCTAATGGAAGGAGGTTTGCACTCAAAATCTCACAATACATGGCCCCATTCATTCTTCCATGTACTCGGATCATTCGTCCTGGTCCCTTTGCAGAGAAACAGCCCCAAAGCATGATGTTGCCACCCCCATACTTCACAGTAGGTATGGTGTTCTTTGGATGCAACTCAGCATTCTGTCTCTTCAACACATGACGAGTTTTGTTTCTACCAAACAGTTCTACTTTGGTTTCATCAGACCATATGACATTCTCCCAGTACTCTTTTGGATAATCCAAATGCTCTCTAGCAAACTTCAGATGGGCCCGTACACGTACTAGCTTAAGCAGCGGGACACATCTGGCACTGCAGGATCCGAGTCCCTGGTGGCGTAGTGTGTTACTGATGGTAGCCTTGGTTACGGTGGCACTAGCTCTATGCAGGTCATTCACTAGGTTCCCCCATGTGGTTCTGGGATTTTTGCTCACCGTTCTTGTGATCATTTTGACCCCACGGGGTGAGATCTTGCATGGAGCCCCAGATCGAGTGAGATTATTAGTGGTCTTGTATGTTTTCATTTTCTTATTATTTCTCCCACAGTTGATTTCATCACACCAAGCTGCTTGCCTATTGCAGATTCAGTCTTCCCAACCTGGTGCAGGGCTACAATTTTGTTTCTGGTGTCCTTCGACAGCTCTTTGGTCTTCACCATAGTGGAGTTTGGAGTGTGACTGTTTGAGGTTGTGGACGGGTGTTTTTTTTTATAACAAGTTTAAACAGTTGCCATTACTACAGGTAATGAGTGGAGGACAGAGGAGCCTCTTAAAGAAGAAGTTACAGGTCTGTGAGAGCCAGAATTCTTGCATGTTTTTAGGTGGCCAAATATTTATATTCCACCATAATTTGCAAAATAAATCTTGCCAAATCAAACAAGGTGATTTTCTGGATTTGTCTTCTCATTTTGACTCTCATAGTTGTGGTCTACCTATGATGTCAATTACAGGCCTCTCTCATCCTTTCAAGTGGGAGAACTTGGTCGCTGCTTAAATATTTTTTTTCCCACTATATATATACACTCACTGGCCACTTTATTAGGTACACCTGTCCAACTTCTTGTTAACACTTAATTTCTAATCAGCCAATCACATGGCGGCAACTCAGTGCATTTAGGCATGTAGACATGGTCAAGACAATCTCCTGCAGTTCAAACCGAGCATCAGTATGGGGAAGAAAGGTGATTTGAGTGCCTTTGAACGTGGCATGGTTGTTGGTGCCAGAAGGGCTGGTCTGAGTATTTCAGAAACTGCTGATCTACTGGGATTTTCGTGCACAACCATCTCTAGGGTTTACAGAGAATGGTCCGAAAAAGAAAAAAAATCCAGTGAGCGGCAGTTCTGTGGGCGGAAATGCCTTGTTGATGCCAGAGGTCAGAGGAGAATGGGCAGACTGGTTCGAGCTGATAGAAAGGCAACAGTGACTCAAATCGCCACCCGTTACAACCAAGGTAGGCCTAAGAGCATCTCTGAACGCACAGTGCGTCGAACTTTGAGGCAGATGGGCTACAGCAGCAGAAAACCACACCGGGTACCACTCCTTTCAGCTAAGAACAGGAAACTGAGGTTACAATTTTTACAAGCTCATCGAAATTGGGCAGTAGAAGATTGGAAAAACGTTGCTTGGTCTGATGAGTCTCGATTTCTGCTGCGACATTCGGATGGTAGGGTCAGAATTTGGCGTAAACAACATGAAAGCATGGATCCATCCTGCCTTGTATGGAGCATCTTTGGGATGTGCAGCCGACAAATCTGCGGCAACTGTGTGATGCCATCATGTCAATATGGACCAAAATCTCTGAGGAATGCTTCCAGCACCTTGTTGAATCTATGCCACGAAGAATTGAGGCAGTTCTGAAGGCAAAAGGGGGTCCAACCCGTTACTAGCATGGTGTACCTAATAAAGTGGCCGGTGAGTGTATATATACAGTATATATATATATATATATATATATATATATATATATACTGCTTAAAAAAAAAGAGAACACTTAATCAACAGAATATAACTCCAAGTAAATCAAACTTCTGTGAAATCAAACTGTCCACTTAGGAAGCAACACTGTTTGACAATCAATTTCACATGCTGTTGTGCAAATGGAATAGACAACATATGGAAATTATGGGCAATTATCAAGACACACTCAATAAAGGAGTGGTTCTGCAGGTGGGAACCACAAACCACATCTCAGTACCAATGCTTTCTGGTTGTGTTGGTCACTTTTGAATGTTGTTTGTGCTTTCACACTTGTGGTAGCATGAGACGGACTCTAAAAACCACACAAGTGGCTCAGGCAGTGCAGCTCATCCAGGATGGCACATCAATGTGAGCTGTGGCAAGAAGGTTTGATGTGTCTGTCAGAGTAGTGTCCAGAGGCTGGAGGCGCTACCAAGAGACAGGCCAGTACACCAGAAGATGTGGAGGGGGCCGTAGGAGGGCAACAACCCAGCAGCAGGACCGCTACCTCAGCCTTTGTGCAAGGAGGAACAGGAGGAGCACTGCCAGAGCCCTGCAAAATGACCTCCAGCAGGCCACAAATGTGCATGTGTCTGCACAAACGGTTAGAAACTGACTCCATGAGGATGGTCTGAGTGCCCGACGTCCACAGATGGGGGTTGTGCTCACAGCCCAACACCGTGCAGGATGCTTGGCATTTGCCACACAACATCAGGATTGGCAAATTCGCCACTGGCGCCCTGTGCTCTTCACAGAGGAAAGCAGGTTCACACTGAGCACATGTGACAGACGTGACAGAGTCTGGAGATGCCGTGGAGAGCGATCTGCTGCCTGCAACATCCTTCAGCATGACCGGTTTGGAAGTGGGTCAGTAAAGGGGTGGGGTAGCATTTTTTTGGAGGGCTGCACAGCCCTCCATGTGCTTGAAGTGGCAGAGGGTAAGGTCGCCCATGTATATCCATGATCTGGCCCAGCAAAACTTCCACACTCAGATTCCATCTTAACAAACGTATCTTTACTGTTATACATTTTCCTTAACACAGCGGAACACAATAATAGACAATACAAAAATATGCCTATTCGCAGAGATAACGTGTAATAACAAACTATCCCTCACTGTCCCTATCCACACGTTACCAGTTCCTTTGCTCCAGGAGGTTATCTTCCCACGTCGCAGGCCTGTCTGTCACTGCAGGGGGACGCTCCAGCCGAAGAGGAAACAACAGGGATTAAACAAAACTCTGTCTCTCAGGTCCAGACCGTAGTCCTTGGGGTTCAGCCGGTAAGGGTGAAATGTTCGGCCTCTCAACAGAGGACCCGCTTACAGTTCATGGGCTCCAGGATCTGTGAAGATGTCACCGCTGAGTGCTCCGCAGTGTGGGAGCTGGGAACAAGCTGGATGTCAGCTTCCGAGAGAGAGAGGTCATCCAGGCAATCTTCTATATCGCATCTACGGAAGGACGCCAGCACACACCGACCTCTCTCTGCACACACCAGTTTCCCGGGTTTTCTCTTTCCCTCCCCTTCCTGTTCACATGACACAACAGGGGGAAGCCAATACAGTTTGTTTCTCTGTAATCACATTCGGCATAGGTATAACTTCTGGCCACACGGGGGCAGTGTCTGTCACAGATTCTATGTCAATGATAATAGAACAGTCACAGCCGGCCAGCTCACTACATGCTCACCAGAGGTAGCCTGACTGCCATTAGGTACCGAGATGAGATCCTCAGACCCCTTGTGAGATCATATGCTGGTGCGGTTGACCCTGGGTTCCTCCTAATGCAGGACAATGCCAGACCTCATGTGGCTGGAGTGTGTCAGCAGTTCCTGCAAGATGAAGGCATTGAAGCTATGGACCGGCCGGCCCATTCCCCAAACCTGAATCCGATTGAACACATCTGGGACATCATGTCTCACACCATCCACCAACGTCACGTTGCACCACAGACTATATAGACAGAAAAAGCACCTGGCGCACTACCATAACATGATTATAAATCAAAATCAAAACGGGGTGCAGACAATGGTGAATACCGAATTGTATAATGTAGAAAAAAGCACCACTGTAAGGCCATGTGCACACATTCAGTATTTTTCGCATTTTTTCCGCGTTTTTTCGCTATAAAAACGGGAAAAAAACGCTTACATATGCCTCCTATTATTTACAGTGCATTCCGCATTTCTTGTGCAAATGTTGCATTTTTTTCCGCGAAAAAAATCGCATTGCGGAAAAAAAAGCAACATGTTCATTAAATTTGCGGAATTGCGGGGATTCCGCACAACTAGGAATGCATTGATTTGCTTACTTTCCGCATGTGGCTGTGCCCACCATGCGGGAAGTAAGCAGATCATGTGCGGTTGGTACCCAGGGTGGAGGAGAGGAGACTCTCCTCCACGGTCTGGGCACCATATAATTGGTAAAAAAAAAAAGAATTAAAATAAAAAATAGTCATATACTCACCCTCTGATGGCCCCCGGAGTCTTCCCGCCTCTCTGGTGCACGCTGCTGCTTCCGTTCCAATAGATGCTCTGTGTGAAGGACCTACGATGACGTCGCGGTCTTGTGATTGCTCGAGTGACCGCTCATGTGACCGCGACGTCATGGAAGGTCCTGCACACACCATCTATAGGAACGGACGCCGCTGAGGAGATCGGCTGTCTGCAGAGGGTGAGTATAACCATTTTTTTTTTTTTATTATTATTTTTAACATGATATCTTTTTACTATTGATGCTGCATAAGCAGCATCTATAGTAAAAAGTTGGTCACACTTGTCAAACACTATGTTTGACAAGTGTGACCAACCTGTCAGTCAGTTTTCCAAGCGATGCTACAGATCGCTTGGAAAACTTTAGCACTCTGCAAGCTAATTACGCTTGCAAAATGCTAAAAAAGAAGCGAAAAAAAACGGGAAAAAAAAACGCAAAAAAAAATGCGGATTTCTTGCAGAAAATTTCCGGTTTTCTTCAGGAAATTTCTGCAAGAAATCCTGACGTGTGCACATACCCTTAGGGTATGTTCACACGATCCTGATTTCAATCCTTTTTTTTCAGGACCGCAGCTCTTGGCAGAAAACGCAGGTGCGTTTTTGGTGCGTTTTTGGTGCGTTTTTTGATGCGGTTTTTAGTGCGGTTTTTTATGCAGTTTTCTCTGCAGATTGTCTGTGTTTGACACAAATAAAAGCTTTAACTGCAGTGGGGGAAAAAAAAAAAGAAATGATGTCATTTCCTTGTCCAACCCTTTTCTTCTTCCATCCTCCATTTTGGGACTAAACACCAAAATGAGTGGACGTGTTTTGAATGACAGCGCTCCGCACAGTGCTGAGCGTAGGCCAGATCACAGCCCGCGGATCCAGCTCTATCCAGCTATTTAAGTCTACGTTCACATTTGCGGTCTGCGCCGCAGCGTCAGGCGCCGCATGCGTCATGTGCCCCTATATTTAACATGGGGGCGCATGGACATGCGTCGCACTTGCGTTTTGCGCCGCATGCGTCACTGCAGCGCATGCATCCGGGCGCAGAGGACGCAGCAAGTTGCATTTTTGCTGCGTCCAAAATCAATCAAAAAAAGGACGCATGCGGCGCACAACGCAAATGTGAACATAGCCTAAGTGCCACGTATTTAAGTGCCACGTATCATATTTAAGTGCCACGTATTTCAGTGCCACATATTTAAGTGCCACGTATTTAAGTGCCACGTATTTAAGTGCCACGTATTTCTTTGCCACGTATCACGTATTTCAGTGCCACGTATTTCAGTGCCACATATTTCAGTGCCACATATTTCAGTGCCACGTATTTCAGTGCCACGTGCCACGTATCAAAGTGCCACGTATCACGTATTTCAGTGCCACGTATCAATTTCAGTGCCACGTGCCACGTATTTCAGTGCCACGTGCCACGTATTTCAGTGCCACGTATTTCAGTGCCACGTATTTAAGTGCCACGTGCCACGTATTTCAGTGCCACGTATTTCAGTGCCACGTATTTCAGTGCCACGTATCACGTATTTCAGTGCCACGTATTTAAGTGCCACGTGCCACGTATTTAAGTGCCACGTGCCACGTATCAAAGTGCCACGTATCACGTATTTCAGTTCCACGTATTTCAGTGCCACATATTTCAGTGCCACGTATTTCAGTGCCACGTATTTAAATGCCACGTGCCACGTATCAAAGTGCCACGTATCACGTATTTCAGTGCCACGTATTTAAGTGACACGTGCCACGTATCAAAGTGCCACGTATCACGTATTTCAGTTCCACGTATTTCAGTGCCACATATTTCAGTGCCACGTATTTCAGTGCCACGTATTTAAGTGCCACGTGCCACGTATCAAAGTGCCACGTATCACGTATTTCAGTGCCACGTATTTCAGTGCCACGTATTTCAGTGCCACGTATTTCAGTGCCACGTATTTAAGTGACACGTGCCACGTATCAAAGTGCCACGTATCACGTATTTCAGTGCCATGTGCCACGTATTTAAGTGACACGTGCCACGTATCAAAGTGCCACGTATCACGTATTTCAGTTCCACGTATTTCAGTGCCACATATTTCAGTGCCACGTATTTCAGTGCCACGTATTTCAGTGCCACGTATTTCAGTGCCACATATTTCAGTGCCACGTATTTCAGTGCCACGTATTTAAGTGACACGTGCCACGTATCAAAGTGCCACGTATCACGTATTTCAGTGCCACGTATTTAAGTGACACGTGCCACGTATCAAAGTGCCACGTATCACGTATTTCAGTGCCACGTATTTAAGTGACACGTATCACGTATAAGTGCCACGTGTCACGTATTTAATTGCCACGTATTTCTTTGCCACGTATCACGTATTTCAGTGCCACGTATTTCAGTGCCACATATTTCAGTGCCACATATTTCAGTGCCACGTATTTCAGTGCCACGTGCCACGTATCAAAGTGCCACGTATCACGTATTTCAGTGCCACGTATCAATTTCAGTGCCACGTGCCACGTATTTCAGTGCCACGTGCCACGTATTTCAGTGCCACGTATTTCAGTGCCACGTATTTCAGTGCCACGTATCACGTATTTCAGTGCCACGTATTTAAGTGCCACGTGCCACGTATTTAAGTGCCACGTGCCACGTATCAAAGTGCCACGTATCACGTATTTCAGTTCCACGTATTTCAGTGCCACATATTTCAGTGCCACGTATTTCAGTGCCACGTATTTAAGTGCCACGTGCCACGTATCAAAGTGCCACGTATCACGTATTTCAGTGCCACGTATTTAAGTGACACGTGCCACGTATCAAAGTGCCACGTATCACGTATTTCAGTTCCACGTATTTCAGTGCCACATATTTCAGTGCCACGTATTTCAGTGCCACGTATTTAAGTGCCACGTGCCACGTATCAAAGTGCCACGTATCACGTATTTCAGTGCCACGTATTTCAGTGCCACGTATTTCAGTGCCACGTATTTAAGTGACACGTGCCACGTATCAAAGTGCCACGTATCACGTATTTCAGTGCCATGTGCCACGTATTTAAGTGACACGTGCCACGTATCAAAGTGCCACGTATCACGTATTTCAGTTCCACGTATTTCAGTGCCACATATTTCAGTGCCACGTATTTCAGTGCCACGTATTTCAGTGCCACGTATTTCAGTGCCCCATATTTCAGTGCCACGTATTTCAGTGCCACGTATTTAAGTGACACGTGCCACGTATCAAAGTGACACGTATCACGTATTTCAGTGCCACGTGCCACGTATTTAAGTGACACGTGCCACGTATCAAAGTGCCACGTATCACGTATTTCAGTGCCACGTATTTAAGTGACACGTATCACGTATAAGTGCCACGTGTCACGTATTTAATTGCCACGTATTTAAGTGCCACGTATCCCACGAAGATTTTCCATGGAGAACAGACACATCCAGAGATATGTCTGCTCTCCACGGCTGCAGCAACACACTGACAGGAGCCATAGTTCCTGTCGGTGTGTCACTGCGCATGCGCGAGCGAGTTTACCGGCGGTCATTGACCCCGGCACTCTCGCTTAACGGCAGTGCTGCGTGGGAAAGTTCAACGCAGCTGTACTGCTGTTAACCGAGACGCCGGAGCCATTGAACTCCGGAACAGTACGCGATACACTGCTAGGAGCTTCGCTCCTGGCAGTGTATCGCCGGAGAGCAGGGGATCGGCGTGGGACACTCGGTTTATGGATTCTGCGGACAGGGAGTATGAATTTGATTTTTTATTTTGTGATTTTTTCCTGGAGGATCGAGGGCTTCGCCTACAAGTGTGCTGTTGGTGAGTATATACTCTATGTTATGTGTTGTATGTACTGTACTGTGTGTCATGTATGTGTATTGTGTGTAGGTGTTTTGTGTAACTTTACAACTGTGCTAAGTCGCCGGACACAGGGACAACTCTCCCATCCTAATACCGGATGGGAGTAGTAGTCCCATACGGCGACTTAGCACAGTGGTGGCACTAGCGTCGCATGGGGACACGCGCACACACACACACACACACACACACACACACATACCAAATCAATCACGATCCCCATGCGACGGTATGCCTCCATGTCTCTCCGCCCAAGCACTTCCGCCCACGCACTTCCGCCGGCTTCCCCGCACTTCCGGCTGCAGCGGTTCTGCACCACAAACCGCAATAAAACCCGCAGATATATTTTTGATCTGCGGGATTTACTGCGGGTTTGACCTCACAATGGAGGTCTATGGGTGCAGAACCGCTGCTGTTTCGGGCAAAGAAGTGACATGCTCCTTCTTTTTTCCCGCAGCTATTGAGCGCGGCTTTTTAAAAAAAATTCAGGATCATGTGCACAGCGGTTCCTGTTTTCCATAGGGTACAATGTACTGTACCCTGCATGGAAAACAGCTGCGGAACCGCAGCGGCAAAACCGCTGCGGTTCTGCAGTAAAAAACGCACTGTGTGAACATGGCCTTATAATGCACACCACGTCATATGTAAACAAAATACAAAAGAGGGTACGTTCACATTTGCGGTCAGCGCCGCAGCGTCGGGCGCCGCAGCGGCGCCGCATGCGTCATGCGCCCCTATACTTAACATGGGGGCGCATGGACATGCGTTGTGCTGCGTTTTGCGCCGCATGGCCGCAAGCGTTGGACGCAAGAAACGCACCAAGTTGCATTTTTTTTGCGTCCAACTTTCGGCCAAAAACGACGCATGCGGCGCAAAACGCAGCGTTTTAGCGTGCGTTTTGCCGCGTTTTTGTTTGCGTTGTGCGCTGCGGCGCCGACGCTGCGGCGCACAACGCAAATGTGAACGTAGCCTAAAAATGCAACACAGCAGAGAACCTGGTCCATTAGAAATGAAATCCACATAACAATTCATGCATAATAAAATACCTAAACATGGCCTATACAACTACTGGCTCATGGGACTGCTAATCTGAACTTTATAACTCGTCACACAAGTATGACTCTAGCAGAGAAATATATATATCCTACAAAAGGAGGAATAGAGCACGAACATTCCCAAGGCTGAAAAGCCCCTGGCCGGGAAACGTCTGTGAATTAACACAAAGGCCCATACAGCAGAAACCCTAGAGACCAGAAAAGAGTATAGATTACCCATCTGTAGATATTGGCAGGGGCCGGTCACCCCATACACAAAGTGAACGGACCCAGGAACAAGGCCCCACGCGTATCGCCCTCCAGAGAGGGCTTCGTCAGGGGAAGTGTGGTGTACCTGTAGGCCTCTGTTTAAATAGGCCACTGTAGATGAGCCTGGTAGCAGGATGAGTAACGAGCTGCACCTGAGCAGAGAAAAAAAAAAGGAAGGAAAGAGGGAGCCGTGCAGCTGCTTGTATGTAGCTGGGGTCAGCAGGCACGCAACCGCACCTGCGCAAGCTGGAGTGCAAAATGCGTACCAGGGGGAATGAAGAGCCCCAGGGCGCACGTGCGAATTGGCGCGCGTGCGCAGAAATGCGGCCGCAGCGCCCGAGAAAAGAGCCGCGTAATGCCCCACTACGCATGCACGGCTGGGTGGAGCGGAAATCCAACGCGCCTGCGTGAGTTGGAACGCGGTAATGCGTGCCAGGAGGGCCGCAAGGCACGTGCGCGCGATGCCGCGCATGTGTAAAAAGGGGGTATGACCTGAACGTTAGAGGGGGGGCTGTATGACAAAAGGGGGAGAGGAAACTCCCGTGCATATCTGCATATGCACACAATAGTATGTGTGCACCTGCACATAAAATAAATGCACAGGGGTGTAGGCATAGAACGGGGAGGGGGCATTGTTTGGTACCAAAAGGGAAAAATTAATAACAAGGTACCGGAATGTAATGCCGGTGACACCGGAGCTGGGGTTAAAAATATAATATGGACAAGCCATTGTGTTGGTGGTGCCAGCAATGGAATGCATACACTAACACAAATACCACAGACAACCCCCGGGGGTGCATTCATACATGAATCCTCAGGCGCACAAGAGCACAAAAAAAAAAAAATTAAGTAAGGAGGAGAAACGGGCTCTTTACTGTTTGAAAAACAATGAGGCCTTCCTTATCAAAGAGGCCGACAAAGGGGGCAATGTGGTCCTGTGGCCACATGCCCTCTATTTGGAGGTGGCACATCGACAATTGGGGAATGGGAATTTTTATAGAAAACTCCCTTCGGATCCTACAGCAGTGTTTTCTGTCAGGTTCAGAAACCTTTTGGATAAGGCCAGAGACCTGGGCATCATTAACCATCGGGAGTTTCAATTTTTGTGGGTGGAATGCCCGGTTACAGCCACGTTTTACATGTTGCCCAAGGTGCATAAGAGTCTCCTTAGGCCTCCAGGTCGGCCGATTGTGGCCTGTATTGGTAGCCTCTGTGAGAAGGCTTGCATATACGTTGATTATTTTTTGCAGCCTTTGGTCAAAGATCTGTCCTCCTTTGTGAGGGATTCCTCACATTTTATCAAGATTTGCCGGGGTCTCACATTACCATAGCAGGCCTTACTAGTCACCTGTGACGTTGAGTCACTGTACTCTAACATCAGCCATGAGGATGGCATTACCACGGTGTTGTATTTTTTGGACATGATAGGGCATTCCGACAGGATGCATGATTCCTTGGTGGTAGATTTGCTGGATTTCATTCTTAGGCATAACTATTTTTTGTTTGATCGAACATACTACCTGCAAACCTCGGGGGTGGCCATGGGGGCCAGATGTGCCTCGGCCCTCGCAAACCTTTTTTTAGGATGGTGGGAGGCTACGGTGGTTTATCCATCGTTGGCCTTCAAAAACAGCGTGTGCCATTGGTCGAGATATATAGATGACGTGTTCTTCATCTGGACAGGTACTAGGGAGGATTGCTGTAGATTCATTGAATCTTTAAATGTCAACACACACAATATTGTACTTACCTACTCCATATCGTCTTCTATAGTGACCTTTTTGGATTTGCAAGTGTTGTTCGACAATTGCTCTCTCTACAAAATTGTTTCGGAAGCCAACTGCCACCAACAGCCTGTTGGACTACAGGAGCTTCCACCCATTACACACCAGGAATGGTGTTCCAACTGGCCAATTTTTGAGGGTGCAAAGAAACTGTACCACGGATGCGGATTTTCGGATTGAGGCACGGAATCTGACGGAACGGTTTAAGGAAAGACATTATCCACACAGGAGTATTGCTACAGCCTTCCAGCGGGCACGTATCCATACACAGGAATCACTTATGGACACTCGTACTAAGGTACGTGATGACAAACCCAGTTTTATCACCAGTTTTAATGATAACTGGGGGAACATCAGGGCCATTTTGCAAAAACACTGGGGGATCCTTACAACGGATTTGAACACTTCTGCGGTTGTAGGTGAACGCCCCTTACTTACGGCTAGGAGGGCGCCGAACTTCAGGGATCTCCTGACCAGGAGTCATTATAGGAGACAGCATATCAGAACCAATCGGGGTACTAGGCTGTGCCCATATGGTGGCCACTAGAGATGTGAGATGTTTTTGTTAATCCTGCGGATGGGAAGACTCATAGGTTGCAGTCCTACATTAATTGTAAAACCACCTGCGTGATTTATGCTCTTATTTGTCCATGCCAGCTGGTGTATGAAGGCCAAACTTCGCAGGAATGGCGGCGGAGGGTCCAGAAACATTTTTCCACCATTAATTTGGCCTCCTGTGACCTGTCCAAGGGTAAGGCCTCAAGCCTGTAGCTGCTCATTTTTTGGCCCATCACGCAGGCCGTACGCTGAATACACGGGTTGTGGGGCTGGAACACATCCAGTTATCTAACAGGGGTGGTCCCTTTAAGCCTTGCTTACTGCGTGCCGAGTCCCGATGGATTTTTAACCTTGGTTCTGTTGCCCCAGCAGGTCTCAATGAGGAGCTCCTTTTTACAGGATTTCTGGGATGAGATCGATTCATCTTCACCACAATTGCTTCAATGGCTCCCATGGGTCTCTACGGCAATATAATGGTTCCTGCAATTTTATTGAACTACAACTGAAGACTTCTGGGTACCAGCCCTCTATTTGCCTGGGACTGGGCGTTTTGGACCTTATTCAGGTTCTGCGCCTAATTCTCTGCTCCCATTTGGATTTTACTGTAGGCACGTGTCTGGGGTCTGATAACACAGGCCAACAAAAAACAACTTTTTTTATGTTTCTTTGATGAAAATAGGCAAATATTACTAATTTTGGGTCGAGAAACTCAAATATACCCACAGAATTGTTTAATTAGCTCTCGTTTTTTAGATACACGCCATGGATGTATGTGCTGTAGGTAGCGAGAAGCATTCATTACAAGAGTATAAATTGCACACAAATGTCATGTTCAAACTTGAAATATTGTTTAAAATATGATTAAAATAGCAAGAACACAATACATTAACTGAACACAACAGTTCAGACAAGACCTATTCACGAGAACGCTTTCTTTTTGCTTGTCTATTGAAGTTTTCTTCTGGTACATCTCTGATTAATGTCCAACAGTAGTCTGCAAGCATGGAAGCATTCCACTTGCCCTGATATTTTTGTTCCATATTTAAAATATCTTGGTGGAATCGCTCACCATGCTCATCGCTTACTGCACCACAATTGTCCGGGAAGAAATCCAGATGAGAGTCCAGAAAGTGTATTTTTAATGACATGTTGCAGCCTAATTTATGATACTTCGTAAGAAGGTTATTCACAATATCAACATAGTTATCAACTCGTCTGTTTCCCAAGAAGCCACGTACAACATCTCTGAAGGCTTGCCATGCCGCCTTCTCATTGCCTTGTAGGATCTCGTCAAAATTTCCATCCCTAAGTAGGTCACGAATTTGAGGACCAATGAAGACACCTTCTTTCACTTTAGCATCACTGAGTTGTGGAAACTTCCCTCTGAGGTACTTAAAAGCATTTCCTTCTTGGTTCATTCCCTTAACAAAATTTTTCATAAGACCAAGTTTAATGTGTAGCGCCGGCAGAATGATTTTACTGCGTTCAACAAGTGGACAGTGTTGAACATTCTTAATTCCAGGACACATTTTGTCCCTTGTAGGCCACACTTTTATATTGTAGTGAGAAGATCTAGCACGGCTGTCCCACTCACATAGGAAACAGCAATATTTTGTGTATCCCAACTGCATGCCTAACAATATTGCAACCACTTTCAAGTCTGCACAGATCTGCCATTGGTGGTCACTGTATTTTATTGCGTCCAGAAGCAGTTTCATATTGTTGTAGGTTTCTTTCATGCAAACAGCATGGCCTACAGGAACGGAAGGAAGAACATTTCCATTGTGCAATAGTACAGCTTTTAAACTAACCTTTGAACCGTCGATGAAAAGTCTCCAATCTAGTGGGTTGTACTGAACATTCATAGCGGACATTAAACCATCAACACTGGTGCAGAAAACGAGATTGTCTTGCTTTTTAAAATAAACATGTAAATCTCTTTGTCGATGCCTATAGGCAGTCACTTTAACATTGTACAGTAGAAAGTTCCATTGTTTTAATCTTGAAGCCAGAAGCTCTGCCTTTTCTTTCGACAGGTCCAGGTCGCGTATCAGATCATTGAGTTCACCCTGAGAAAGCAAATGTGGTTCATTTGATGCAGACTGTGAATCATATTCAAGATCTTGTGATGAACTTCCGGGCGATTCTTCCTCCTGATCTGATTCCAGTACATATTCCTTTGGAGGGCGAGGAACGGGAAGATCTTTCCCATGTGGGACTGGTCTTATAGCCGAGGGGATGTTAGGGTACTCAATAGTCCCCTTCTTTTTTCTTGACATGCCATGCTGAAGAGGAGCAACCATGCAGAAATAGCAGTCGTCTACATGATTTCTTGGCTCCCTCCAAATCATTGGCACACCAAAACGCATAGAACGTCCTTTATTCTTCAACCATGCAACCAGATTTACTGAACAACTATTGCAGCAAATGTGTGGAGCCCAGGGCTTCTCCTGATCACCAACCTTTACACCAAAGTAATGATGGTAAGCAGTCTTCACAAGTGGAGTAATTGGTCTTCTTTGGTTGGCAAATGTCACATAACCACACACGTAACAAAAATTGTTAACAATATTTGCACATTTACGAGGCATTTTCAAAGTGTAAATTCTCTCCACAAAATTACTGCAACAAGAGAAAGAGACTTCAATTAGTACAAACTATGCAGACACAATGAATAAAATGGCTGACATTGGTTCAACAGGTCTGTAATCAGGTTTACCAATACACATTTGTTGAAAATTCAAAATTTCCCTATTTTCCTGCATAATAATCTTAACCCCTTCCCGACATGTGACGGTATAGTATGTCACATGTCGGGACCCCCGCTTTGATGTGCGCTCCGGCGGTGAGCGCACATCAAAGTCGCGACATGTCAGCTGTTTTTTACAGCTGACATGTGCGCGCAATAGCGGCGGGTGAAATCGCGATCACCCGCCGCTATTAACTAGTTAAATGCCGCTGTCAAACACAGACAGCGGCATTTAACTACCGCATCCGGCCGTGCGGCCGGATATGAGCGCATCGCCGACCCCCGTCACATGATCGGGGGTCGGCGATGCATCAGGAAGGTAACCATAGAGGTCCTGGAGACCTCTATGGTTACTGATTGCCGGTGGCTGTGAGCGCCCCCCTGTGGTCGGCGCTCACAGCACACCTGCAATTCTGCTGTGTAACAGCGATCTTATGATCGCTGCTGCATAGCAGAGCCGATCGGGCTGTGCCTGCTTCTAGCCTCCCATGGAGGCTATAGAAGCATGGCAAAAGTAAAAAAAAAAAAGTTTTTAAAAATGTGAAAAAAATAAAAAAAACATAAAAGTTTAAATCACCCCCCTTTCGCCCCAATCAAAATAAATCAATAAAAAAAACCCCCAACCTACACATATTTGGTATCGCCGCGTTCAGAATCGCCCGATCTAGCAATAAAAAAAAAGCATTAACCTTATCGCAAAACGGCGTAACGAGAAAAAAAATCGGAACGCCAGAATTACGTTTTTTTGGTCGCCACGACATTGCATTAAAATACAATAACGGGCGATCAAAAGAACGTATCTGCACCAAAATGCTATCATTAAAAACGCCAGCTCGGCACACAAAAAATAAACCCTCACCCGACCCCAGATCACGAAAAATGGAGACGCTACGGGTATCGGAAAATGGCGCAATTTTGTTTTGTTTTGTTTTTTGCAAAGTTTGGAATTTTTTTTCACCACTTAGGTGAAAAATAACCTAGTCATGTTAGGTGTCTATGAACTCGTAATGACCTGGAGAATCATAATGGCAGGTCAGTTTTAGCATTTAGTGAACCTAGCAAAATAGGCAAGCAAAAAACAAGTGTGGGATTGCACTTTTTTTGCAATTTCACTGCACTTGGAATTTTTTTCCCGTTTTCTAGTACACGACATGGTAAAACCAATGATGTCGTTCAAAAGTACAACTCGTCCCGCAAAAAATAAGCCCTCACATGGCCAAATTGATGGAAAAATAAAAAAGTTATGGCTCTGGGAAGGAGGGGAGCGAAAAACGAAAACGGAAAAACGGAAAAAGCTCCGGGGGTGAAGGGATGACATGTATCTCAGCAACAAGAGCTAATAATGATTTTTAAGTAACATATTCGTTTTTAGGATGCTAAAATTATTACAAACCAGCTATTTTCATTTCAGACACATTTTCACTGTTGGCCAGTGTAATTGGTGTGACTATTATTTACAATAATTTAGCATATGTGTTTTCTATACACACTATTATGTATTTTTTTCCCCCTTCATTTATTTGGATATCCTGGCTCATGGGATTTTTTTTTTTTTTTTTGTAGGGTCAGGGCTTTTGGCTCATGGGACATTCTTTTCAATTAGGCTGTTTCAGCATCAGGTCTGTTTTCTCTGTGACTATACAAGTTATTTCCTTGCCCTACACCCTTTCTTGTTCGATTAGGGTTTGCGTCCATTCTCGGGACCATGGCTCAGCATCTTCATTCTACAGGCGGGGCTTTTGGCAAAAGTGCATTATTTAATTGGGTCTTTATTTGGGGACCTGGCACATACAACTGGGGGGAATAGGAATATAAATAATAAAAAATGGGGGGGGGACAATTTTGGTATTGTGGGGGGGGGGGGGCGGTTTGTGACATTTCTATTGTATAATGATGGGATTTTGTCTGGTGCGCCATAATTAATAAAGATATATATATTTTTTGATATACTATTTATACATGTTTATCATGACTTTCTTTGTGCTCTTGTGCGCCTGAGGATTCATGTATGAATGCAACCCCGGGGGTTGTCTGTGGTATGTGTGTTAGTGTATGCATTCCATTGCTGGCACCACCAACACAATGGCTTGCCCATATTATATTTTTAACCCCAGCTCCGGTGTCACCGGCATTACATACCGGTACCTTGTTGTTAATTTTTCCCTTTTGGTGCCAAACAATCAGCCCCCTCCCCGTTCTATGCCTACACTCCTGTGCATTTATTTCATGTGCAGGTGCACACATACTATTGTGTGCATATGCAGATATGAACGGGAGTTTCCTCTCCCCCTTTCATCATACAGCCCCCCTCTCTAACGTTCAGGTCATACCCCTTTTTTACGCATGCGCGGCATCGCGCGCACGTGCCTTGCGGCCCTCCTGCCACGCATTACCGCGTTCCAACTCACGCAGGCGCGTTGGATTTCCGCTCCACCCAGCCACGCGTGCGTAGTGGGGCATTACGCGGCTCTTTTCTCGGGCGCTGCGGCCGCATTTCTGCGCACGCGCGGCAATTCGCGCGTGCACCCTGGGGCTCTTCATTCCCCCTGGTACGCATTTTGCGCTCCAGCTTGCGCAGGTGCGGTTGCGTGCCTGCTGACCCCAGCTACATACACGCAGCTGCACGGCTCCCTCTTTCCTTCCTTTTTTTTTTTTTTCTCTGCTCAGGTGCAGCTCATTACTCATCCTGCTACCAGGCTCATCTACAGTGGCCTATTTAAACAGAGGCCTACAGGTACACCACACTTCCCCTGACGAAGCCCTCTCTGGAGGGCGATACGCGTGGGGCCTTGTTCCTGGGTCCGTTCACTTTGTGTATGGGGTGACCGGCCCCTGCCAATATCTACAGATGGGTAATCTATACTCTTTTCTGGTCTCTAGGGTTTCTGCTGTATGGGCCTTTGTGTTAATTCACAGACGTTTCCCGGCCAGGGGCTTTTCAGCCTTGGGAATGTTCGTGCTCTATTCCTCCTTTTGTAGGATATATATATTTCTCTGCTAGAGTCATACTTGTGTGACGGGTTATAAAGTTCAGATTGGCAGTCCCATGAGCCAGTAGTTGTATAGGCCATGTTTAGGTATTTTATTATGCATGAATTGTTATGTGGATTTCATTTCTAATGGACCAGGTTCTCTGCTGTGTTGCATTTTTAGTTATGTTTTAACCCATGTGTGTTGTATCAATAAAAGCCTCTTTTGTATTTTGTGTACATATGACGTGGTGTGCATTGTTGAACCACAGACTGTCCAGGATTGGCAGATGCTTTAGTCCAGGCCTGGGAGGAGATCCCTTAGGAGACCATTCGCCACCTCATCAGGAGCATGCCCAGGCGGTGTAGGGAGGTCATACTGGCACGTGGAGGCCACACACACTACTGAGCATCATTTCCTTTTCTTGAGGCATTTCCACTGAAGTTGGATCAGCCTGTAACTTCATTTTCCACTTTGATTTTGAGCATCATTCCAACTCCAGACCTCCGTGGGATATTAGTTGCTATTTACATTGATAATTTTTAGGTTTTATTGTTCTCAACACATTCCACTATGTAATTACAACTAGAATATTTCATTCAGTGATATCTAGGATGTGGGATTTTAGTGTTCCCTTTATTTTTGGAGCAGTATATATATATATATATATATATATATATATATATATATATATATATATATATATATATATATACACACACACAGTATACAGCTCTGGCAAAAATTAAGAGACTGCTGCAAACTGTTCAGTTTGTCTGATTTTTCTCTTTATAGGTATATTTTTGAGTAAAATATAAATTTTTCATTTATTCTATAAACTACTGACAACATGTCTCTGAATTTCCAAGCAATAAATTTTGTATTTTTTTTCTGAAAAGGAGAAATGGTCAAAATTAAGAAAAAAAAAACCTGTGCTTTCAGACCTCAATTAATGCAAACAAAACAAGTTCATAATCATTTAGAAACAACAATGCTAATGTTTTAACTCAGAAAGAGTTCAGAAATCAATATTTTGTGGAATAACCATGATTTTTAATCACAACTTTCATGCGTCTTGGCATGCTTTCCACCAGTCTTTCACACTGCTCCTGGCGCAAAAAATGTAAGCAGTTCTTCTTTGTTTGATGGCTTGTGACAATCTATCATCCTCTTGATTATATTCCAGAGGTTTTCAATGGGATTTAGGGCTGGAGATTGGGCTGCCCATGTCAGGGTTTTGATGTGGTGGTCTCTTAATTTTTGCCAGAGCTGTTTATACACACACACAGTGGCTGATGAAAGTATACACTCCCTCCGAAGTGTCACACGTCTGTCGGTATATACACTTTACGTTTTCTGAAAGGCTATAGAGGCTGCAACACCTTTAACAAAAGGCACCACTAGCCAAACACCATGAAGACCAAGGTGATCTCCAAACAACACCATGAAAACCATGGAGATCTCCAAAGAACACCATGAAGACCAAGGAGATCTCCAAACAACACCATGAAGACCAAGGAGATCTCCAAAACAACACCATGAAGACCAAGGAGATCTCCAAACAACACAAAGAAGAAGAGGCAGCAGAGAGACCAAAGGTAACCCTGAAGGAGCTGCAGAGTTCCCAAGCAGAGACTCGAGTATCTGTTCATATGACCACAATTAGCCGTACACACCATAGAGGTGGCCTTTATAGAAGAGTGGGCAGAAAAAGCCTTTGCTTACAATTTATGTGTGTAAGGCGTCTTTTGAGTATGCCAAAAGACATGTGGGACACTCCCCAAATGTATGGAGAGGGCTGCCACTAGGAATTTTGTGGCCCCATACTGGCAAAATTTTCGGGACCCCCTTGAGAGTCCGCCCAGGCTCCACCCCAGCCCCACTTCCACAGCCCTCTCTTGGAAAAACTCCACTTCTGCACCACATCCTCACCAATCACACATTAACAGTTCCCATCTCTACATACCGTACATAACCAGCAGCTTTTGTTTTGGCCAAAAGATTTATTAATCCGCTACTATGACAAGGTAGACTCTTCTGGCCGGATTCTACTCTACTGTAACTTACTAAACATTTGTTAAAATACCCAATTTAGGTATATTTTTATTTATTTTTCAATTTTTTAAATGACCAATAATATCACAAACAAGGAAAAAATACCACCGCACCATGACCGAGTCACATGTTACATTAACATGGTGACCAATAATACCACATACAAGGAACAAATACCACCACGCCATGACTAGACCACATATTACCACCAAAGTGACTAAATAATAGCATATACAAGGAACAAATAACGCCACATCATGACCAGACCACATATTACCACCATACAGTGATCAAATAATACCACATACAAGTAACAAAAGCTGCCACACCATGACCAGACCATATATTATCACTACATGGTGACAGAAAAATACTACATACAAGGAAGAAATACCCCCACACCATGTCCAGACCACATATTACACCATGTAGTGATCAAATAATACCACATACAAGTAACAAAAACCGCCACACCATGACCAGACACATATTACCACATGGTGACTGAAAAATACTAGATACAAGGAACAAATGCTGCCACACCATGTCCAGACCACATATTACCACCACATAGTGACCAAATAATAGCACATACAAGGAACAAATACCGCCACACCATGACCAGATCACATATTACCACAACATAGTGACCGAATACTACAATACTGATCACTAATAAAAAAAAACCACAATACTAATATCACCATAAGTGCCATTATACACAGGAGATCTGTACCTCGTATACAGTGTCCATGTACAGGTAATACAGTGTTAACCGATGACATTATATACAGGAGCTCTTTATATAGTGTCAGTGTACAGGTAATACAGTGATCACCGGTGACGTTATATACAGGAGCTCTGTATAGTGTACAGGTAATACAGTGATCACCAGTGACTAGTGTTGAGCATTCCGATACTGCAAATATCGGGTATCGGACGATATTTGCTGTATCCGAGTTCCGATATTTTTGCAATATGGGAAATCGGAATCGGAAGTGTTCCCAGTCATCTTCGGCGTGTGCAGTGTGTATGGTTCCCAGGGTCTGAAGGAGAGGAAACTATCCTTCAGGCCCTGGGATCCATATTCATGTAAAAAATAAAGAATAAAAATAAAAAATATGGATATACTCACCCCTCCGAGAACCCTGGCTGTCACTGCTGCAAGCGTCTGCCTCCGTTCCTAAGAATGCAGAGGGTGAAGGACCTTCGATGACGTCGCGGTCTTGTGATTGGTCCGTGACCGCTCATGTGACCGGTCACCTGACCGTGACGTCATCGAAGGTCCTTCACGCTCTGCAGTCTTAGGAACGGAGGCAGACGCTTGCAGCGGTGACAGCCAGGGTTTTCGGAGGGGTGAGTATATCCATATTTTTTATTTTTATTCTTTATTTTTTACATGAATATGGATCCCAGGGCCTGAAGGAGAGTTTCCTCTCCTTCAGACCCTGGGAACCATCCAGGATAGCTTCCGATACTTGTGTCCCATTGACTTGCATTGGTATCGGGTATCGGTATCGGCGATATCCGATATTTTTGGGATATCGACCGATCCCATCCAATACCGATACCTTTGAGTATCGGAAGGTATCGCTCAACACTACCAGTGACATTATACACAGGAGCTCTGTATATAGTATACAATGTATAGTGTCAGT
Organism: Ranitomeya variabilis; assembly: GCF_051348905.1. NCBI lineage: Eukaryota > Metazoa > Chordata > Amphibia > Anura > Dendrobatidae > Ranitomeya > Ranitomeya variabilis. Next base: position 602,792,579 of record NC_135232.1, on the reverse strand, counting down.
GCACAGGCAACACACTGACTCACTGGTGACGTCGCTAGTTGAAGTCCTTCATCTTAGCTTTTCATCTTCATCCAGCGTACACCACCATCACTTCTTCCAGCCAGGACTCGTTTCTGCAGAAAATAACAGTTATCTAGAGTACATTCCCCAATTTTTCCCCAACCTCTACACTACGCCAGATGAAGAAAAAAACGACGGTGTCGCCCTGCACAGTAATGGGACATCTCCTCCCCCTCACTGAAAACAGCATCCTCAAAAATAATATCCTTTATTTAGCCCCTACAGTAATAATATCCCACTTTCTGGATCCCATGTGTCCTCCCAATCCTGTCATGATTCCCAATGGCAGGGAAACATCAGAACACAAAAATAACGGACGAGCTCTGGGTGATGGAATCTCGAGCTGACCGTGAGCTAAATCTACCACACAACTAACAGTAGCCAGGGAGCATACCTACGACTTCCTAGATGCCACGCGCCAGCCGGAGGACTAACTACGCCTGGTAGAGGAAGGAACAGACCTGGCTTACCTCTAGGGAAATACCCCAAAAGATGATAGCAGCCCCCCACATGTAATAACGGTGAGTTAAGAGGAAAAGACATACACAGTATGAAAGTAGATTTAGCAAAGAGAGGTCCACTTACTAGATAGCAGAAGGATACAAAAGAGGACTTCACGGTCAACTGAAAACCCTTTCAAAAAAACATCCTGAAATTACTTTAAGACTCCTGTGTCAACTCATGACACAGGAGTGGCAATTTCAGCCCGCAAGAGCTTCCAGCTACAGAGAATAACAAAAACTGCAAACTGGACAAAAGATACAAAACAAAAGGACAAAGTCCACTTAGCTGATCAGCAGACTAGTAGCAGGAACATGCAACCGAAGGCTCTGGTTACAATGATGACCGGCAAGGAAATGACTGGAGAGCAAGGCTAAATAGGAAACTCCCAAACACTGATGGGAGCAGGTGAACTGAGACAGAAAAGCACACACAAGTCACCAGTACCACCAGCAACCACCAGGGGAGCCCAAAAAGCGGATTCACAACACAATCCTATCTCATGTCTCTCCATCAGCAGCCCCATAGCAGTATAACGCACCCATAGTAGTATAATGCACCTCCTAGTATAATGCAGCAGCCCCATAGCAGTATAATGCACTCCATAGTATAATGCAATAGGCTCATAGCAGTATAATCCACCCTATAGTAGAATGCAGCAGCCCCATGGCAGTATAATGCACCTGGCAGTATAATGCACCCCACAGTATAATGCAGCAGCCCCAAAGCAGTATAATGCACCCCATAGTATAATGCAGCAGCCCCATAGCAGTATAATGCAGCAGCCCCATAGTATAAAGCACCCCATAGTATAATGCAGAAGGCCCATTGCAGTATAATGCGCCCCATAGTATAATGCAGCAGGCCCATAGCAATATAATGCACCCCATAGTATAATGTCCAATAATTCAATATATGAAAGCATTTATTAGGGAATATACAACAAAATGAAGTGGAGTGGGGGACAAATACCAGACAAAAGGCAGACGTTGAAACGTGCGTCGGGGTAGGGCACATCCTGGGGACTCCTTACATGTGCTTAAGGTTAAAAGTTTGGATGGCAATTCATTGGACTTATTTAAGTCAGCAGCACCTATACAGTATATGCTATTCTCTGCTGTTTACATTATTTCTATGTAGCTGCCTTGTCTTTGCCCCCTATATTTATTTGCACCTGCACTTTATCTTACATATGATACCTTACATTTGCACACTGCTATACTGTCTTTGATTGCTATTACATTTGCACATTGCTATACTGTTTTTGATTGCTATTTTATTCCCATCTGGCGGTATATACATTTGTCAATTTTTGACCAGTGTGGTTTTATAATATATATCTAATATTTATTATCCTACCGCCTTATTGCTATATTAATTTGCAATCAATTTTGTTCCTCGTGTTGTGCCCCCTTTTTTTTGTCTTCTGTCTTTTTTTTGTCCCCCACCCCACTTCATTTTGTTATATATTCCCTAATAAATTCTTTCATATATTGAATTATTGGACATGCCTTCGGTTTTCTTTCTTTGTTGGTTATTTAAATTTCCGATTTTTCCTTTGTATCTGTCTGTCGGTGCACATTTAGTGGTGATGGTATTCTCCTTTTACGTGACACTTATATAACCCCAAATACTAATTTTATGTGCACCTTGCCTTGAGTACAAGTATCTTACCCCATAGTATAATGCATCCCCTTTCCCTTCCCCCCCCCCATAGTAGTATTATACACCCCCCATACCAGTATAATATGCCCCATATGGCGGCTTTACATATTAAAAAAAAAAGTTTTTCCTTGCCTGGCCGAGCTCCAGCAATGTCCTCACCTATGATTCGGCTGAGACGCGCAGCGTCGTTCCGGCGCATGACACTGACGTCATATGTCGGCGACATGCGAGCTGACGTCATCTGCCAACCTGTGATTGGCGGCTGTTAACTGTTGCCGTGCGGTAGGAATCTCCTGCACAGCAACAGATTTCAACTGTTTGTGCGTCGGAGGACGCACGATCAGTTACTGAAGCTGCAGGATCCTGCTGCTGCAGGCCCCCTCTGCTCATCAGGCCCCATACGCCAGTAAGGGCAGTAATGCTCTGATGGCAGCCCTGTGTATGGAGGAAGGTGCTGTAGTCAGATGAGACCAAAATTGAACTTTTTGGCCACCAAGGTGAACGCTATGTCTGGGGCCAAACTAACAGCCACAGGTCATTACTCCGAGAAAACATGTTTTTCGGCAGCAGGGACAGGGAAAATGGTCCGAGTCGAGGGGAAGATGGATGGTGCGAAATACAGGGATATTCTTGAGCAAAACCTGTTTCAGTCTGTCAGTGATTTTATACTGGGATGGAGGTTCACCTTCCAACAATGTAATGACCCTAACCATACTGCCAAAGCAACACTCAAGTGGTTTAAGGGGAACAGGGCTGGCGTTAGGGACAGGTAGACCAGGCATCTGCCTGGGGCCCCCGCTCCCCCAGGGGCCCCCAGCTAGAAAGTCACGCAGCCGCTATGGGGCCCCTGTGAAGCAGAGGGGCCCGCCTGCTGCCAGCACCGACTCCCCCACCGCATTGAACTATACCGGCGTCTGCCGGTACAGTTCAAAGCAATGATGGAGGAGAGAGCGTCACCTGAAGCTCCCTCTCCCATCATGCCCCGCTCTGCCTCTGACACTGCAGGTGCGCGTCATCGCGCACTCACGGTGTGCCAGGCAGTGCGGCGGCAGCCGCCGACACAGGAGCAGGGAGCAGCGCGGGCACGAGGAGAGGTGAGGAGCTTGTGTTTTATTTTTTTTTTACTGGACTGTGGGGCCATTCTCGGGAGGGGAGAGGAGGGGAGGGAAGGGGGATGTGGGCTGTGCTGTATACTACTGTGTGGGTAGTGCTGTATACTACTGTATGGGCTGTGCTGTATACTACTGTGTGGGCTGTGCTGTATACTACTGTGTGGGCAGTGCTGTATACTACTGTGTGGGCAGTGCTGTATACTACTGTGTGGGCAGTGCTGTATACTACTGTGTGGGCAGTGCTGTATACTACTGTGTGGGCTGTGCTATATACTACTGTGTGGGCTGTGCTATATACTACTATGTGGGCTGTGCTATATACTATGGGGGTATATTATATTCTATGGGGGAGGCTGTGTTATATACTATGTGGCTGTGTTATATATTTGGGGGGGTACATTATACATTATATTCTATGGAGGAGACTGTGTTATATACTATGGGGGCTGCATTATATTCTGTGGGGGGCTTTATTAGATTTTATGAGGGATGATTGCATCATACTCTTTAATGGGGCTACATTATATTCTATGGGGAGGTGGGCTGTATTATATCCTGTTCAGGGCTACATTATATTCTATAGGGTATTATATTTTTATTCTATGAGGGGTGATTGCATCATACTCTATGAGGGGGCTACATTATACTATATGGGGGGCTGCATTATATTCTATGGGGAGGATACATTATACTCTGGGGTGGCTGCATCATACTCTGTGGGGTGGCTACATTATACTCTGTGAGGTGGTGGCTGCATTATACTATATGTGGGCTGAATTATACTGTATCAAGGACTATGGGAAATACATTATACTATATGAAAAACTATGGGGTGCGCTATACTATGGAAAGTGAATTGTACTACATGGATGACTATGGCGATGCATTATACTATATGGAGCATTGTGAGGAGTGTATTATCTTATATGGAGGACTGAGGAGTATATTTTAATATATGGAGGACTATATTATACTATATGGAGGACTATAGGAAATGTATAATACTATATGGAGGACTATGAGGAGTGTATTATACTATATGGAGGACTATGGGGCACATTATATTATATGGAGGACTATGGGGTGTGCATTTTACAATATGGAGGACTGTGGTGCACATTATAATATATTGAGGAGTATGGGGTGAATTATACTAAACAAGCAAAATGCTGCACATTCATTGGGTGATTGGATTGTTTATGCCGGAATAAAAATCATTGTTCTCAGCAGCACATCGCTGGTGTAAACTGTAGATGGGCTGCTGATAACATGATACTGTTTGGTGATCTGTTAGTGATCTATTAGTGATTGTTCTGTCCCCATCATTCTTTCTCAGACAGTGGAAAGAGGATGGGAAACAAGTGTCCAACGACTTCAGTACTGTTGATCACACTCGTTTAGCTGCCTGAGATCAGCGCATGTAAATACAACCGAAATGCTTCTGTGTGATGTGCAATATGTTAGCATTTGGGGCCCCATTTTAAACTTTGCCTAGGGCCCCACTTTGCCTAAAACTGGCCCTGAAGGGAAAATGTGTAAATGTTTTGGAGAGGCCTAGTGAAAGCCCAGATCTTAATCCAATTTAGAATCTGTGGTCAGACTTGAAGATTGCTGGTCACCAGAGGAAACCATCTAACGTGAAAGAGCTGGAGCAGTTTTGCTTTGGCCAGTCTCACACGTCCAGATAATTCCGGTACCAGAAAAATCGGTACCGGAGTTATCCGTGTCCGTGTGCTCACGTGGCACATCAGTGTGGCACACGTGCGGCAGCCGTGTGCCGACTGGGTACCACATGGACCGTGCACGAGACAGGGCTAGAGATAAGCGCTGTCCCCTGCATCTGGTGCTGAAGCCGGTATTCATTCCTTTCCCCCAGCAGCGTTCGCTGGAGAGAAGGAATGAAAAATCATTGTTTTTTTTATTTTTTGTGTGTTTAAAATAAAGATCCCGGTCACCGCCCGCTCCCACCCCCTGTGCGCCCGCCCGCTGGTGTTAAAATACTCACCCAGCCCCCTCGATGCTTCCTCTCAGCACCGCAGCTTCTTCCTGTATGAGCGGTCACGTGGTACCGCTCATTACTGTGATGAATATGCGGCTCCACCTCCCATAGGGTTGGAGCTGCATATTCATCACTGTAATGAGCAGTACCACGTGACCGTTCATACAGGAAGAAGCTGCGGCGCTGAGAGGAAGCATCGAGGGAGCCGGGTGAGTATTTGATTTCCAGCAGGCAGGCGCACAGGGGGTGGGAGGCGGGCGGTGACCGGGATCTTTATTTTAAACACACAAAAAATAAAAAAACAATGATTTTTAATTCCTTATCTCCAGCGAACGCTGCTGGGGGGAAGGAATGAACTCCGGCTTCAGCACCACACGCTTGGAGGACAGCACTTACTGTAGCGCTGTCTCCTGCACGGCACACGGACAGCATCCGTGTGCGGTACGTGTTTTACACGGACCCATTGACTTTAATGGGTCCGTGTGATCCGTGCGCTCCCACGAACACTGAAATGTCTCCGTGTTTTTCAAACGGAAACACGGTCCGTGAAAACACTCTGACATGTGTAGAGACACATTCTTTTTAATGTGTCTACGTGAGTCAGTGTCTCTGGTACGTGAGAAAACTGTCACCACACGTACCGGAGCCACTGATGTGTGAAACCGGCCTTTGAGGAATGGGCAAAAATTCCCAGTGGCCAGATGTGGAAAGCTCATAGAGACTTATCCAAAGTGATTTGCAGCTGTAATTGCTGCAGAAGGAGGCTGTGCAAAAGAACTGACTTCAGGGGGAGAATAGGTATGCACACTGACACTTTATTATTATTTATTTATTATTATTATTTATTATTTTGTCCTATTTGTTGTTTGTTTCACAATAAAAAGAAAACCAAATGTTCACAGCTGTAGGCATGTTCCTCACATGGACTGATGCAAACTCTCAAAAAAAAAATGAAATTCCAGGTTGTGAGGTAGCAAAAAAGTAAAACTGCCAATGGGGGTTAATACTTTCGCAAGCCACTAATTTGTATATATTATTATTATTTATTGTTGTAGCGCCATTTATTCCATGGCGCTTTACATGTGAATATATATATATATATATATATATATATATACACACACACACACTGCTCAAAAAAATAAAGGGAACACTAAAATACCACATCCTAGATATCACTGAATGAAATATTTCAGCTGCAAATCTTTATTCATTACATAGTGGAATGTGTTGAGAGCAATACAACGTAAAAATGATCAATGTAAATCAAAATGAATATCCCACGGAGGTCTGGATTTGGAATGATACTCAAAATCAAAGTGGAAAACAGGCTGATCCAACTTCAGAGGAAATGCCTCAAGACAAGGAAATTATGTTCAGTTGTGTTTGTATGTTGCCTGTATGACCTTCCTACAAAGCCTGGGCATGCGATGAGGTGAAGGATGGTCTCCTGAGGGATCTGCTCCCAGACCTCGACTAAAGCATCCGCCAACCCCTGGACAGCCTGTGGTGCAACGTGACGTTGGTGGATGGTGCGAAACATGATATCCCAGATGTGTTCAATCGGATTCAGGTCTGGGGAACGGGCGGGCCAGTCCATAGCTTCAATGTCTTCATCTTGCAGGAACTGCTGACACACTCCAGCCACATGAGGTCTGGCATTGTCCTGCATTAGGAGGAACCCAGGGACAACTGCACCAGCATATGGTCTCACAAGGGGTCTGAGGATCTCATCTCGGTACCTAATGGCAGTCAGGCTACCTCTGGGGAGCACATGGAGGGCTGTGCGTCCCTCCAAAGAAATGCCACCCCACACCATTACTGACCCACTGCCAAACCGGTCATGCTGAAGAATGTTGAAGGCAGCAAATCGCTCTCCACGGCGTCTCCAGACTCTGTCACGTCTGTCACATGTGCTCAGTGTGAACCTGCTCTCATCTGTGAAGAGCACAGGGCGCCAGTGGCAAATTTGCCAATCCTGGTGTTCTGTGGCAAATGCCAATCATCCTGCACGGTGTTGGGCTGTGAGCACAACCCCATCTGTGGATGTCGGGCACTCAGACTATCCTCATGGAGTCGGTTTCTAACCGTTCGGCAAGACACATGCACATTTGTAAACATAAGGATGAATGACCTCGGGGAGATCAAAACATCCAACACCGCGGAGACACCATCACGTGTCACGTGATGGTGTCTCCGCGGTGTTGGATATTTTGATCTCCCCGAGGTCATTCATCCTTATGTTTATAGCCTTTTCACTAGGCACTGCTCCTAATAGCCAGTTTCCTACTCCACACTGATGAGGGGCAAATACCCCGAAACAGCTGTCTGTGGATGGATACCATATTTTGGCATAGGTGGTTTTCCTTTATTGGATGCTGCCCTTCCCTTGGTTGTTCCTTCCCGGTGAAAGACCTGGCTATTCATTGCTTGCGTTGAGAAACCCGTGATGGTGTCTCCGCGGCTTTTCTACATGCACATGCACATTTGTGGCCTGCTGGAGGTCATGTTGCAGGGCTCTGGCAGTGCTCCTCCTGTTCCTCCTTGCATGAAGGCTGAGGTAGCGGTCCTGCTGCTGGGTTGTTGCCTTCCTACGGCCCCCTCCACGTTTCCTGGTGTACTGGCCTGTCTCCTGGTAGCGCCTCCAGCCTCTGGACACTACGCTGACAGACACAGCAAACCTTCTTGCCACAGCTCGCATTGATGCACCATCCTGGATGAGCTGCACTACCTGAGCCACTTGCGTGGGTTGTATAGTCCGTCTCATGCTACCACGAGTGTGAAAGCACAAACAACATTCAAAAGTGACCAAAACATCAGCCAGAAAGCATTGGTACTGAGATGTGGTCTGTGGTCCCTACCTGCAGAACCTCTCCTTTATTGAGTTTGTCTTGATATTTGCCAATAATTTCCATCTGTTGCCTATTCCATTTGCACAACAGCATGTGAAATTGATTGTCAAACAGTGTTGCTTCCTAAGTGAACAGTTTGATTTCACAGAAGTTTGATTTACTTGGAGTTATATTCTGTTGTTTAAGTGTTCCCTTAATTTTTTTGGAGCAGTGTATATACACATATATACATATTGTATATATACAGTAAAGACCAAAAGTTTGGACACACCTTCTCATTTAAAGATTTTTCTGTATTTTCATGACTATGAAAATTGTACATTCACACTGAAGGCATCAAAACTATGAATTAACACATGTGGAAATATATACTTAACAAAAATGTGTGAAACAACTGAAATTTTGTCTTATATTCTAGGTTCTTCAAAGTAGCCACCTTTTGCTTTGATGACTGCTTTGCACACTCTTGGCATTCTCTTGATGAGCTTCAAGAGGTAGTCACCGGGAATAGTCTTCCAACAATCTTGAAGGAGTTCCCAGAGATGCTTAGCACTTGTGGGCCCTTTTGCCTACACTCTGCGGTCCAGCTCACCCAAACCATCTCAATTGGGTTCAGGTCTGGTGACTGTGGAGGCCAGGTCATCTGGCGTAGCACCCCATCACTCTCCTTCTTGGTCAAATAGCCCTTACACAGCCTGGAGGTGTGTTTGGGCTCATTGTCCTGTTGAAAAATAAATCATGGTCCAACTAAACGCAAACCGGATGGAATAGCATGCTGCTGCAAGATGCTGTGGTAGCCATGCTGGTTCAGTATGCCTTCAATTTTGAATAAATCCCCAACAGTGTCACCAGCAAAGCACCCCCACACCATCACACCTCCTCCTCCATGCTTCACGGTGGGAACTAGGCATGTAGACTCCATCCGTTCACCTTTTCTGCATCACACAAAGACACGGTGGTTGGAACCAAAGATCTCAAATTTGGACTCATCAGACCAAAGCACAGATTTCCACTGGTCTAATGTCCATTCCTTGTGTTCTTTAGCCCAAACAAGTCTCTTCTGCTTGTTGCCTGTCCTTAGCAGTGGTTTCCTAGCAGCTATTTTACCATGAAGGCCTGCTGCACAAACCTCCTCTTAACAGTTGTTGTAGAGATGTGTCTGCTGCTAGAACTCTGTGTGGCATTGACTTGGTCTCTAATCTGAGCTGCTGTTAACCTGCTATTTCTGAGGCTCGTGACTCCGATGAACTTATCCTCAGAAGCAGAGATGACTCTTGGTCTTTCTTTTCTGTAGCGGTCCTCATGTGAGCCAGTTTCTTTGTAGCTTTTGATGGTTTTTGCCACTGCACTTGGGGACACTTTCAAAGTTTTCCCAATTTTTCGGACTGACTGACCTTCATTTCTTAAAGTAATGATGGCCACTCGTTTTTCTTTACTTAGAATTTGTATTATGGCAAGAAAAAAGCAGCTAACAGTCTATTCAGTAGGACTATCAGCTGTGTATCCACCAGACTTCTGCACAACACAACTGATGGTCCCAACCCCATTTATAAGGCAAGTAATCCCACTTATTAAACCATTCCCGGTGACTACCTCTTGAAGCTCATCAAGAGAATGCCAAGAGTGTGCAAAGCAGTCATCAAAGCAAAAGGTGGCTACTTTGAAGAACCTAGAATATAAGACATAATTTCAGTTTTTTCATACTTTTTTGTTAAGTATATAATTCCACATGTGTTAATTCATAGTTTTGATGCCTTCAGCTTCAGTGTGAATGTACAATTTTTATAGTCATGAAAATACAGAAAAATCTTTAAATGAGGTACATATACATATATATATATATATATATATTATATATACATATATACACACACACACATACATATATACACACACACACACACACACACACACACACACACACACACGCACGCGTGAATGCTCATTCCTGGCGATCAACCCTATTTGTTATTAAGCTCCATTCTCTCTGTCTCCTCCTATGTTTAATGGCTGTGACAGTCACTCATGAGTCTGGGATAACTGAGTGGCAACAGTGGCCACATTGGTTCTCATCCTAGCTTTCTTTGGACCTTCATCAGAACTTACGAATACTGTACTTTAATGTTCTTAGTGCTAAGGGACTGAAATCTGCTTTTAATGAATTTCTGTTTTTCCTAGCACTGTTATTTTACCTCATGTTGCATATTATTTTGCGTTTGTTGCTCCTTAATTGGAGGTTGCCTATTGTTCCCCACAGTGGCATTTCGGGGACCTCTAACCCTTGTGGATGCGGCCCTCTTTTGATCTGCCTCTAGTCAGGTCATGCAGCTGGGAACCGCGGGTGGGGAGGTCGGTCACCACATTTCGTTGACATAGCTGAACATCTCCGCAGGTAGTACCTTAGTGGAGTTAGCTGGGGCCGAAGAATGCAGAGGGGTCTGGAAAAATCGGTAAACAAGTTAAAACCACTAAGAAATTACTACTAATGAAGTGAATAAATTATCTCAAAAAGGATTTATCAAGGGATCTGACCCACCACTGCCAAAAACACTGACAGAACAAGGGACCCAAAATCACTATCTCACAACATTTGTCCACTGACTTTCTAACAGCTGATTGACACCAGGGTGCTCAGTGACACCAAATGAGAGAACCAAGAGCTGACTTTCTTCATTGCCGGATGTTGGTTCTGCTGAAACCTCTATAGACTGGATACAATTATAACAAACCCTCAGATTTTTGCAAGCTTTTTTTTCATATGAAGAACACTGCCATTCCCTGACTGCAAGCAGACATATTGAAAATGGAGAATAGATCTGTAAAGGGAATTCATTGCACTGAGCGCATGGCTATTTCTGAACGTCTCGGTTTGAGCGGATGGCATTATTAGTGAGGTCATCCTGAGAACGGCGGCAGCATCTGTGAAACCTACGTTATGTAATCTGCCATCCTGACAGCTAATGAAGCGCGAGGACCCAGATGCCAACACAGACATCCAATCAGGTGTGGAAAACATGGAGGAAAAAACCCAAACAAGGATTTACTATGTGCCTGGACACGCTGCCCGGAGCACAATACTTTACCCTCCATCACTGGGGTAGGACGTGAGCAATATGGAGTGACCGTTGCCCCCTTTTCCCCACTTTGTCGAATGAGTCAGGACACCAATACGCACTGTCAGGGTTGTGGCGAAGGTTGAGTTTAGGACTAAAGTTACATAAAAATGTAAAAGAAAGTAAAAAATGTATGATGACTTTAAAAATGTTATGTTGGCTTAAGCAGAAAAAAATAGGAGGGGCGAACAAAGGACGAACTGTAACTACATCAGTATGTTCAGGCAAGGGGGGGGATGAGCTCAATACAGGAACCAGGGCGCACCAATGGTCCATCAATCGGCTACGGACCTCGCCCTGGTAATCCGCACTACGCCTGGTAATGCGCACTACGCCTTGTAATCCATACTATGCCGCAGACCCACACCCTCCGCAATTAATTCCAGAGTAATCATATGGGGTACATGTCGGGTCAGGGGACCACCCAGTGTTGTGCACCTTCCATGCTGTGCCCTCTGTTTCTACAGTGTTTTATTGAAGCTTTGGCTGAAGTTATTGCGCCAGCAATTACCCATCATGTCCTGTGCGGTGTAAGTTGTGTGCTCCGCCTACTTGTATAACCTTTAGAGATCTGATAAATGAGAGCCCTTGTTCCATGGATTCAGAGCTGCGTCCCGGTCCCTACCCCACAACAATCAGCTCCCTTGTTCACAGACGTGTGAGCGGCACCATGATTAATACTCCCACCACCCGCTCTGTACGGACACATACACAGGAGCTAAATACATCACTGGGGGGCATCACATCATTAAGTGTCACAGGAATTATGGGGCTCACATCTGTCCACAAGCAGCGCCCCAATAGCCTTCATTACATTATAAGCAAAACCGAGAAAATGGGTATACACAAAACCCATAATCTCTATAGTTAAAGGGACAACTTCCAAATGAATACATCCTACAAACAGATGGAGCAAAATTCCCCAAGGAAAAACAACGCTAAGATATCAGTCATGATAATATTAAAAAACAATTTTTATTAAACAAGCAATATAAAATCATTTCAATGACAGATAATATCACTATAACAAACAAGTTAGTGGGATAATGGTGAGGACACAAAGTAGGACGTCACCATGGGTGGTAATATGCAAGATGTAAATGAAGACCCTGAATAATAGTTTCATATGCCATGAAAGAACAGCAAAAGTCAGTCCTGGACAAGAAGCAAGATTAAGAATAATGTGGAAGAGCCACAAAGCGGCAAAGTACACAGTGTTCCCACAAATGTTTCCCACAAAAGCTTCAAAGTCATGAAAACAACTATACGTCAATATGTATAACCAGGAAAAACATATGATATTTTGTCCTCAAACACAAACTACAATATAGTGCTTACCCACGTGGGGCGTGACCCTGGTGTACGGCTGTTGCCCCGACGCGCGTTTCGCTTCCTTATTTTTTAATATTATCATGACTGATATGTTACAGTTGCTTCTCCTTGAGATATTTCGCACCCTCAATTTATAGGATTTGGTCTTCATTAGGTTGCTGCCTTTGGATTTCAAATTAGATAGTTGTTGGGTCATAACCAATAAAATTACATCCACAGGATTGTAAGGACTAGCGCCTCCACACCAACCTCCGCGACACCCCACGATAATGGCGACATTGACAGAGCCAGTACACCAACGGCAACATTCACAGTTAACGACGACATTCACACAGCGTTCCACAGTGCCCCAACATGAACCTCCACGGTGCCACAAAATAACGGCGGCATCCACAGTGCCCCGACACCAACCTCCACGCCTCATCACAATAACGGTGACATCCAGAGGATAGAAGAAACCAAGTTGCATGAGTTCTTACTATCTCTACACTGGCTCAGAAGACCGTATCACACATGATGGGCTCAGGTACACCTGGATATGTGATACTTTTGGGTCACACTTTTGTCTGGGGTCGCAGTGAGACTGAGCAGAGCTCGTATATGTCCGATGGGAGCTGGAATCCATCATCCTGTTTATTCTGGGCCGGTAAACCTGCCATGATAAATAAATGTACGGTCACTGGGCCGCGGCAGATCTGTCCGACTGCCAGCAGCTGCTGTGACAAAGGCTTTATATGGGTACAGTCCTGTTGTCCTGGGCATCTCCGAGCCAAGGTAAATACATGGCTGCTTAACCCACTGCTTCTATATAAAAACCAGATGGAGGCTTTTAGGATCAAAGACAGCTCCGCAGCGGGAACGTTTATCAGTGATCAGACACAGGAGAATGGGGACTTAAGTGCAGCATACTGACGCTGGAATCAAAGGTCAATGATGATCCATTGATCTTTCCTGCAGACAATGTAGTATTGGGCCAGGGGACGAACTATTGACGCAGCCCCCAATTCTAACACAAAGGAGCTCTCCAACATGGTTACTTTTCCTATAGACATCAACATTTCGAGGGCCAACCAAAGAGTGAAATCTGTTGTGAATTTGCTTTTTGCTCCCTCTAGTGGTTACTAGTTTTTTTGACTCTGGTTTTTCTGTCATTCCTTTTATCCGCACCTGGGTCGTTAGTTAGGGGTGTTGCTATATAAGCTCCCTGGACCTTCAGTTCAATGCCTGGCAACGTAGTTATCAGAGCTAGTCTGCTGTGCTCTTGTCTACTGATCCTGGTTCCAGTTATATCAGCTAAGTCTGCCTTTTGCTTTTTGCTATTTGTTTTGGTTTTGTATTTTTGTCCAGCTTGTTCCAAATCTACATCCTGACCTTTACTGGAAGCTCTAGGGGGCTGGTGTTCTCCCCCCGGACCGTTAGACGGTTCGGGGGTTCTTGAATTTCCAGTGTGGATTTTGATAGGGTTTTTGTTGACCATATAAGTTACCTTTCTTTATTCTGCTATCAGTAAGCGGGCCTCTCTGTGCTAAACCTGGTTCATTTCTGTGTTTGTCATTTCCTCTTACCTCACCGTCATTATTTGTGGGGGGCTTCTATCCAGCTTTGGGGTCCCCTTCTCTGGAGGCAAGAAAGGTCTTTGTTTTCCTCTACTAGGGGTAGCTAGATTCTCCGGCTGGCGCGTGTCATCTAGAATCAACGTAGGAATGATCCCCGGCTACTTCTAGTGTTGGCGTTAGGAGTAGATATATGGTCAACCCAGTTACCACTGCCCTATGAGCTGGATTTTTGTATTCTGCAGACTTCCACGTTCCTCTGAGACCCTCGCCATTGGGGTCATAACAGTTTGCCAGGCCAGTATTAAATGTTTAATGCATTGCAGAAGAGGGATTATAAGAAAGAAGATTCTGAGTTTTTTTTTTTTTTTTTTCTTCTTCCCCTTTACCTCAGAGTGGCTATGCTTGCTGCAGACATGAATGTCCAGACCTTGATTACAAGTGTGGACCAGCTGGCTACTCGTGTGCAGGGCATACAAGACTATGTTATCAGAAATCCTATGTCAGAACCTAAAATACCGATTCCTGAACTGTTTTCCGGAGACAGGTTTAAGTTTAGGAATTTCGTGAATAATTGTAAATTGTTTTTGTCCCTGAGACCCTGTTCATCTGGAGATTCTGCTCAGCAAGTAAAAATTGTTATTTCGTTCTTACGGGGCGACCCTCAGGATTAGGCTTTTTCGCTGGCACCAGGAGATCCGGCATTGGCTGATCTTGATGCGTTTTTTCTGGCGCTCGGTTTACTTTATGAGGAACCCAATCTTGAGATTCAGGCAGAAAAGGCCTTGCTGGCTATGTCTCAGGGGCAGGACGAGGCTGAAGTGTATTGCCAAAAATTTCGGAAATGGTCCGTGCTGACACATTGGAACGAGTGTGCACTGGCCGCTAATTTTAGAAATGGCCTTTCTGAAACCATTAAGAATGTTATGGTGGGTTTTCCCATTCCCACAGGTCTGAATGATACTATGGCACTGGCTATTCAAATTGACCGGCGGTTGCGGGAGCGCAAAACCGCAAATTCCCTCATGGTGTTGTCTGAACAGACACCTATTTCGGTGCAATGTGATAGAAAAACCGCAAATTCCCTCATGGTGTTGTCTGAACAGACACCTGATTTAATGCAATGTGATAGAATCCTGACTAGAAATGAGCGGAAAATTCATAGACGCCGGAATGGCTTGTGCTACTACTGTGGTGATTCTACACATGTTATCTCAGCATGCTCTAAACGTATAGCTAAGGTTGTTAGTCCTGTCACCGTTGGTAATTTGCAACCTAAATTTATTCTGTCTGTAACTTTGATTTGCTCACTGTCATCTTATCCTGTCATGGCGTTTGTAGATTCAGGTGCTGCCCTGAGTCTCATGGATCTCTCATTTGCTAAGCGCTGTGGGTTTACTCTTGAACCATTAGAAAATCCTATTCCTCTTAGGGGTATTGATGCTACACCATTGGCAGCAAATAAACCGCAGTATTGGACACAGGTTACCATGTGCATGACTCCTGAACACCGCGAGGTGATACGTTTCCTGGTTTTACATAAAATGCATGATTTGGTTGTTTTAGGGCTGCCATGGTTACAGACCCATAATCCAGTCCTGGACTGGAAGGCTATGTCAGTCTCAAGTTGGGGCTGTCGTGGTATTCATGAGGATTCCCTGCCTGTGTCTATTGCTTCTTCTACGCCTTCGGAAGTTCCGGAGTATTTGTCTGATTATCAGGATGTCTTCAGTGAGTCTGAGTCCAGTGCACTGCCTCCTCATAGGGACTGTGACTGTGCTATAGATTTGATCCCAGGCAGTAAATTTCCTAAGGGAAGACTGTTTAATCTGTCGGTACCTGAACATACCGCTATGCGTTCATATATCAAGGAGTCTCTGGAGAAAGGACATATTCGTCCGTCTTCTTCCCCTCTTGGTGCGGGATTCTTTTTTGTGGCAAAAAAGGACGGATCTTTGAGACCTTGTATTGATTATCGGCTTTTAAATAAGATCACTGTCAAATTTCAGTATCCTTTACCGCTGTTGTCTGACTTGTTTGCCCGGATTAAGGGTGCCAAGTGGTTCACCAAGATAGACCTTCGTGGTGCGTACAACCTTGTGCGCATTAAGCAAGGTGATGAATGGAAAACCGCATTCAATACGCCCGAAGGTCATTTTGAGTACTTGGTGATGCCTTTTGGGCTCTCCAATGCGCCTTCAGTTTTTCAGTCCTTTATGCATGACATTTTCCGGAAGTATCTGGATAAATTTTTGATTGTTTATCTGGATGATATTTTGGTTTTTTCTGATAATTGGGATTCGCATGTGGAGCAGGTCAGGTTGGTCTTTAAAATTTTGCGTGAAAATTCTTTGTTTGTCAAGGGCTCTAAGTGTCTCTTTGGTGTACAGAAGGTTCCCTTTTTGGGGTTCATTTTTTCCCCTTCTGCTGTGGAGATGGACCCAGTCAAGGTCCGAGCTATTCTTGATTGGACTCAGCCCTCGTCAGTTAAGAGTCTTCAGAAGTTCTTGGGCTTCGCTAACTTCTACCGTCGTTTTATCGCTAATTTTTCTAGCATTGTGAAACCTTTGACGGATATGACCAAGAAGGGCTCCGATGTAGCTAACTGGGCTCCTGCTGCCGTGGAGGCTTTCCAGGAGTTGAAACGCCGGTTTACTTCGGCGCCTGTTTTGTGCCAGCCTGACGTCTCACTTCCCTTTCAGGTTGAGGTGGATGCTTCAGAGATTGGGGCAGGGGCCGTTTTGTCGCAGAGAGGCCCTGGTTGCTCTGTTATGAAACCTTGTGCCTTTTTCTCTAGGAAGTTTTCGCCTGCCGAGCGAAATTATGATGTGGGCAATCGGGAGTTGTTGGCCATGAAATGGGCATTTGAGGAGTGGCGTCATTGGCTCGAGGGTGCTAAGCATCGTGTGGTGGTCTTGACTGATCACAAAAATCTGATGTATCTCGAGTCTGCTAAACGCCTTAATCCGAGACAGGCCCGCTGGTCATTGTTTTTCTCCCGCTTTGATTTTGTTGTCTCGTATTTACCAGGTTCAAAGAATGTGAAGGCCGATGCTCTTTCTAGGAGCTTTGTGCCTGATGCTCCTGGAGTCACTGATCCTGTTGGTATTCTTAAAGATGGAGTTATCTTGTCAGCTATTTCTCCGGATCTGCGACGTGTGTTGCAGAGATTTCAGGCTGATAGGCCTGAGTCTTGTCCACCTGACAGACTGTTTGTCCCGGATAAGTGGACCAGCAGAGTCATTTCCGAGGTTCATTCCTCGGTGTTGGCAGGTCACCCGGGCATTTTTGGCACCAGAGATCTGGTGGCCAGGTCCTTTTGGTGGCCTTCCTTGTCAAGGGATGTGCGGTCATTTGTGCAGTCCTGTGGGACTTGTGCTCGAGCTAAGCCTTGCTGTTCTCGTGCCAGCGGTTTGCTCTTGCCCTTGCCTGTCCCGAAGAGACCTTGGACAGATATCTCCATGGATTTCATTTCTGATCTTCCGCTATCTCAGGGCATGTCCGTTATCTGGGTGATATGTGATCGCTTCTCCAAGATGGTCCATTTGGTTCCTTTGCCTAAGCTGCCTTCCTCTTCCGATCTGGTTCCTGTGTTTTTCCAGAACGTGGTTCGTTTGCACGGCATCCCTGAGAATATTGTGTCAGACAGAGGATCCCAGTTCGTTTCCAGGTTCTGGCGATCCTTTTGTAGTAGGATGGGCATTGATTTGTCGTTTTCGTCTGCTTTCCATCCTCAGACTAATGGACAGACGGAGCGAACCAATCAGACTTTGGAGGCTTATTTGAGGTGTTTTGTCTCTGCTGATCAGGACGATTGGGTGACATTCTTGCCGTTGGCTGAGTTTGCCCTTAATAATCGGGCTAGTTCCGCCACCTTGGTTTCGCCTTTTTTCTGCAACTCTGGTTTCCATCCTCGCTTTTCTTCGGGTCATGTGGAGCCTTCTGACTGTCCTGGTGTGGATTCTGTGGTGGATAGGTTGCAGCAGATCTGGAATCATGTGGTGGACAACTTGAAGTTGTCACAGGAGAAGGCTCAGCGCTTTGCCAACCGCCGCCGCGGTGTGGGTCCCCGACTACGCGTTGGGGATTTGGTATGGCTTTCTTCCCGCTTTGTTCCTATGAAGGTCTCCTCTCCCAAATTTAAACCTCGTTTTATTGGGCCTTACAAGATATTGGAAATCCTTAATCCTGTATCTTTTCGTCTGGATCTTCCTGTGTCGTTTGCTATTCACAATGTATTTCATAGGTCCTTGTTGCGGCGGTACATTGTGCCTGTAGTTCCTTCTGCTGAGCCTCCTGCTCCGGTGTTGGTTGAGGGCGAGTTGGAGTACGTGGTGGAGAAGATCTTGGATTCTCGCCTCTCCAGGCGGAGGCTTCAGTACCTGGTCAAGTGGAAGGGCTATGGTCAGGAGGATAATTCCTGGGTGGTCGCCTCTGATGTTCATGCGGCCGATTTAGTTCGTGCCTTTCATGCCGCTCATCCTGATCGCCCTGGTGGTCGTGGTGAGGGTTCGGTGACCCCTCACTAAGGGGGGGGTACTGTTGTGAATTTGCTTTTTGCTCCCTCTAGTGGTTACTAGTTTTTTTGACTCTGGTTTTTCTGTCATTCCTTTTATCCGCACCTGGGTCGTTAGTTAGGGGTGTTGCTATATAAGCTCCCTGGACCTTCAGTTCAATGCCTGGCAACGTAGTTATCAGAGCTAGTCTGCTGTGCTCTTGTCTACTGATCCTGGTTCCAGTTATATCAGCTAAGTCTGCCTTTTGCTTTTTGCTATTTGTTTTGGTTTTGTATTTTTGTCCAGCTTGTTCCAAATCTACATCCTGACCTTTACTGGAAGCTCTAGGGGGCTGGTGTTCTCCCCCCGGACCGTTAGACGGTTCGGGGGTTCTTGAATTTCCAGTGTGGATTTTGATAGGGTTTTTGTTGACCATATAAGTTACCTTTCTTTATTCTGCTATCAGTAAGCGGGCCTCTCTGTGCTAAACCTGGTTCATTTCTGTGTTTGTCATTTCCTCTTACCTCACCGTCATTATTTGTGGGGGGCTTCTATCCAGCTTTGGGGTCCCCTTCTCTGGAGGCAAGAAAGGTCTTTGTTTTCCTCTACTAGGGGTAGCTAGATTCTCCGGCTGGCGCGTGTCATCTAGAATCAACGTAGGAATGATCCCCGGCTACTTCTAGTGTTGGCGTTAGGAGTAGATATATGGTCAACCCAGTTACCACTGCCCTATGAGCTGGATTTTTGTATTCTGCAGACTTCCACGTTCCTCTGAGACCCTCGCCATTGGGGTCATAACAGAAATCCAGATGGCGACCCCCTCTTCCGGCAGACAGTCAACACCAACACTCACCACCCTGTTAGTGACTAATAAACTTCAGTAGTGCCAGATTGGCGCGATCACAGCCATTGTGCGAGTGTAAGGGGTTGGCAGATCCCCTCAGTTGCGCCCTCTCCTCTTTCAGTGTGACCCCCATCGTGCACTCTTATGTACATATATTATGTGCCTGTTTATTAATGTCTTGTTGTTTCTGTATTGTGCAATGTGTGTAATGTAGTGTATGTGCTGTGTTTGTAATGTCTGATAATGTTTCACCATCTTTGCAAATTGTATGTTAGCTTAGTGAAAGAAACTAGTTTCATTTTGTGGGCTGGGTCAGCAGCATCTAGAGGAGGAAGCTGGCTGTCCACAGTCAGTGAGCCCGGATACATTGGCCGGGGCAGACATGTGCTACTGAAGGGGCACTGCCAGACTTCCGGATGGGAGAGATCTGTTTCCCCGGATCAAAGATTCACAAGGACTGAAGGATTACAATTCAGGCCCCGGGACTTGGGACAGGGCCTTCGCTGAAGGGGTCTCCGATGCCCAGATTCCAGCGATTGGACTACTGTGAACTTCGGCTGCTGTGGTCATTGTGGGTACGGTCGCTGCCACAGTCAGGGAGAGAGCAGGAAGCCAGTGTTAAAGTTGTCTTTTTGTCCACCTTTCATCCATGTTGAATAAAAGTTATTTTCCCTGTTGGAGTACAGCTGCCTTCCAGACCCTTATTTGCCTGGACTATGGTGACCAGAGAAGAGAAGGTAACTCCTGGGGAAAAGGCTGTGACAGCCCTGTATTGCATGTGCAAGGGGCCAGGGTGTCTGTGGACTGTGTTTTGTGGGTGAACTCGGTCAGGACTACCACCCCGGTCGCCCTTGTTACACCACTTCATCACAGTACAGGAACGGCAGACATAAGTAGCTACGTGCAGATTATCGGTGCTGATAGTTTCAGGTCTTAGTGGGTTAATGACACAAAACATCCTGTGTAAGAGCTGCTGGTAACCTATACTGGAATCGTCTCCATGGAAACCAGACAAGACCCCCACATCACCACCCTGAGCTTCCTTCTCCGACACAAGGTCATCAAGCCTTGGGCAGCCGGTCAGAGATGCTGTGCCCATCACTCAGGAGAGGAACCGCCAGGAGCACAGCACTCACCACATGACACTGACATCACAGTGCCCCCATAGATCCCCCATAACAAGGGTCATCTGTACTAATATGCCTATGGTCAAGCTGCCCTGTTCAACCCTCAGAAAACTGCTTAAATACCAATCCCCCAGTTATCAGTATCAGCACCGCAGTGCAGTGCCCCCTGCCGACCCTCCCATGTCTCTGCCTCAGGTGCCACCCTTACTCTTCCCTCCAGGTCTCCCTTCTGGCATCTCTGCTCCTTATGCTCACTAATAGAGTCTCTGCCCTAGGACATCCTCCTCTGTACTACATAGCCAGGCATCATCAGCAGTCGCTGGCTAACAGGACATGGTGGGAGTTGCAGTACAAGCCTTCCACTTCCATCCAATCTCATTATGTCGCTGCCTCTCCTGCTCGGTATCCACTGTCACGCATCGCAGAGCATCACTGCACTTGTCCTTAATACTAACACTTCCCATTATCTCCTGACCTGTGGCTCTGAGGACACCTCCTGTACATCACAGTCTTATATTTGGCAAATAGTTGCAGCACATGACCCACAGCAGCAGCAGCGGCATAACATTAAAACCACTGGTGATAATGGCCTTGGGTAGATGCATCAGACAGTGACTGATCAGTCCGTTCTTGAAGATGATGATGTTGGAAAAAAAAATGGGGAAGAAAAGCGGGCATAGGGCAGCAGCTACGATAAACGGGCTGAGGAACACGCAGAGGGCCGCAGAAGGGCAGAAGAGCATTTAGATGGTCGTAGTTACAGCAGAAAGGCTGAGGAGCGGTCAGAGGGTCGCAGCTACGGCAGAAAGGCAGAGGAGCAGTGAGAGAGGGTCGCAGCTACAGCAGAAGGGTGAAGGAGCAGTGAGAGAGGGTCGCAGCTACGGCAGAAATCCTGAGGAGTGGTCAGAGGGTCGCAGCTACGGCAGAAAGGCTGAGGAGCAGTCAGAGGGTCGCAGCTACAGCAGAAGGGTGAAGGAGCGGTCAGAGGGTCGCAGCTACAGCAGAAGGGTGAAGGAGCGGTCAGAGGGTCGCAGCTACAGCAGAAGGGTGAAGGAGCGGTCATAGGGTCGCATCTACGGCAGAAAGGCTGAGGAGCGGTCAGAGGGTCGCAGCTACGGCAGAAAGGTGAAGGAGCGGTCAGAGGGTCGCAGCTACGTCAGAAAGGCTGAGGAGCAGTCAGAGGGTCGCAGCTATGGCAGAAGAGTGAAGGAGAAGTCAGAGGGTCGCAGCTACGTCAGAAAGGCTGAGGAGCAGTCAGAGGGTCGCAGCTACGGCAGAAGAGTGAAGGAGAAGTCAGAGGGTCGCAGCTACGTCAGAAAGGCTGAGGAGCAGTCAGAGGGTCGCAGCTATGGCAGAAGAGTGAAGGAGCGGTCAAAGGGTCGCAGCTATGGCAGAAGGGTGAAGGAGCGGTCAGAGGGTCACAGCTACGGCAGAAGGGCAGAGGAGTATGTAGAGGGCCGCAGCTACGGCAGAAGAGTACGCAGAAGGCCGCAGCTATGGCAGAAGGGCGGCGGAGTGGGCAGATGGTCTCTGAAATTAGTGAACATTAGTTAAATAAGCATTAAAAAAAAAAAAAAAAACCTTCCAGTTTAAAATCCCCAGCACACGTCATTTCCCGGGCAGCTTTTTTACCCAGCGTTTGCATGAATTCTGCAGCAGAGCAGACACTTTGCTTGCAGCTGTCACTCATGCAGTGAGGGGAGGGCAGGGGCTCATGAATACACTAGACTGTCGCTGTATTGTGGCGACCATACACACAGGGCAGCATAGCACAATGTACAAAGTGGAACAGGAAAAAGTCAGCTCACCTCCGATGAATGCACCTTGTTTGAGCACAAGAGCGACGCCCTGAGAAGTCCTAGTCTGGGAAGTAAAAGTTAAATGCTAGCAGAACAGTGTTTCTCCAGCGCTGATGTAGTCCTAAACGTAAGGAAGATGAAAAATAACTTAATCCAAAGAATAAAACATGAATATGCTTGGACACCAAAAGAGATCCTGTATCTATGTTTTTTACTTTGGATTATTAAAAGTTACTTTTTTTCTTACTTACGTTTTGGACTACATCAGCGCTGGAGAAACACTGTTCTGCTTGCACAGAGCACAATGTCATCCACCTGCTGTCACCTGTGGTTAGAGACTAGAGGGGACACAGTCTACGACCACACTCCACTGCGATCTATGCAACGCCATCATCACTCTTTACCATAGATCGTATGTTATGGTCACTAGTATTGGTGCAGAAAATTCAGAGCAGCAAATGGTGCGCAGAATCAGGGCAGCGAATGGTGTGCAGCATTGGGGCAGCGAATGGTGTGCAGCATTGGGGCGGCGAATGGTGCGCAGCATTGGGGCGGCGAATGGTGTGCAGCATTGGGGCAGCGAATGGTGTGCAGCATTGGGGCGGCGAATGGTGTGCAGCATTGGGGCGGCAAATGGTGTGCAGCATTGGGGCGGCGAATGGTGTGCAGCATTGGGGCAGCGAATGGTGTGCAGCATTGGGGCAGCGAATGGTGTGCAGCATTGGGGCGGCGAATGGTGTGCAGCATTGGGGCGGCAAATGGTGTGCAGCATTGGGGCGGCGAATGGTGTGCAGCATTGGGGCGGCAAATGGTGTGCAGCATTGGGGCGGCAAATGGTGCGCAGCACTGGGGCAGCGAATGGTGTGCAGCATTGGGGCAGCGAATGGTGTGCAGCATTGGGGCGGCAAATGGTGCGCAGCACTGGGGCAGCGAATGGTGTGCAGCATTGGGGCAGCGAATGGTGTGCAGCATTGGGGCGGCAAATGGTGCGCAGCATTGGGGCGGCAAATGGTGCGCAGCATTGGGGCAGCAAATGATGTGCAGCATTGGGGCGGCAAATGGTGCGCAGCACTGGGGCAGCAAATGGTGTGCAGCATTGGGGCGGCAAATGGTGTGCAGCATTGGGGCGGCAAATGGTGTGCAGCATTGGGGCGGCAAATGGTGCGCAGCACTGGGGCAGCGAATGGTGTGCAGCATTGGGGCAGCGAATGGTGCGCAGCATTGGGGCGGCGAATGGTGTGCAGCATTGGGGCGGCAAATGGTGTGCAGCATTGGGGCGGCAAATGGTGCACAGCACTGGGGCAGCGAATGGTGTGCAGCATTGGGGCAGCGAATGGTGTGCAGCATTGGGGCGGCAAATGGTGCGCAGCATTGGGGCGGCAAATGGTGCGCAGCATTGGGGCAGCAAATGATGTGCAGCATTGGGGCGGCAAATGGTGCGCAGCACTGGGGCAGCAAATGGTGTGCAGCATTGGGGCGGCAAATGGTGTGCAGCATTGGGGCGGCAAATGGTGCGCAGCATTGGGGCAGCAAATGATGTGCAGCATTGGGGCGGCAAATGGTGCGCAGCACTGGGGCATCAAACGGTGCGCAGCACAGCAGGGCCAAGTACTACAGGGACATCAGCTCTGCACACTGTGACACACTTACCACAGGACATTACCTGGAGCTTCAGCACAGTGGAAGGTGGTTTAGACATTGTAGAGCTAACAGCAGCATGAGGAGCGCACAGGACTCCCATCATTGTGTGCACGGACCCCCATCATCCTCGGTGCCAACCTCCTCTGATCAGCCTGCAGCATTACACCTGTGCAGCAGAGCCCCGCTCCATCATCGCCTTTGCACCTGTTTGTTGCCTGGTTTTGTGCCTTTTCCTTCTTTGCACCCTATTTATTATTCGATTTGTGCCTCTCTTGAAGTCTATTTTATGTTTGCTCATCGGCTTTTTTTGTTGCTTCCACTTTACGGGTGGCGTCCAGCAATGCCAGATATTTTCATCTGATTCATCAATAGCGATTTTTCAAAAAGTTGCAAAATTTGGCGCAACTTCCCTCCAGCCCTCCTCCCTGTTGTAATTTTGTATATGTCAAAATTTTGTCACAATCTTTGCTGCTTTTGCACCAAAAAGACTCAAAAACAGTTCAAGACAGGAAGAAATCTCATTTGTAGATTTGCACCAAATTCATGAATTGCATGCGCCATTTTGGTTAATTTGGCACCAAAAATGGCACTCTAATACAAGACAGAAAAGGAAAGTGACAATTAAAAGTAAATGATCACCTAGTGTTGGAGTATGGGCACACGGAGGGGTATGGGCACACCTAGTGTTGGAATATGGGTACACGTAGTGTTGGGAGTATGGGCACACGGCATCTTGCAGTATGGGTACAAGGAGGGGTAAGGGCACACCTAGTGTTGGAATATGGATACACGTAATTTTGGGAGTATGGGTTCACGGCATCTTGCAGTATGGGCTCATCTAGTTTTGGAGTATGGGCACACGGAGGGGTATGGGCACACCTAGTTTTGGAATATGGGGTACACGGAATCTTGGCGTATGGGCACACAAGCTACAAAGGATAGAACATGTGCACAACAAGGTATCTTGAACCATTGCTTAGCGCTTTCTCAGCCGCTGCCAGGTGGAATACACCTGAAAAAGACGTGTGCACACAGGAGACAATTTTTGGAAGCCCATCTTCAGGCTTTTTTATGAGCAGATAAAATCGTCTGCATGCACATAACCGAAACGTTTGTTCACATTGAGATTTTGGAGCAGAAACTACAATTTTTTTTTTAGGAGGATTTAGGGTTTCTGCTCAGTTTCTCCTTCAAAAACTCAAAAAAAAGACCCCGTTTGCACAAACCCTAATTATCCTGCTGCCTGCAGGTTGGCGCAGCTGAAAAGAACTACAAAACCACTTAATACCATGACATCTGATTAAGTCTTAGGGAATAACATGAAATTCCGTAAGATGTTTTATAGGACATCCCACCACCCCTTCTCGTTTTGCAGCCCCTCATTAGCATGATATCCGGTGGTCAGGAAGCATCCAGGCTCCTTGGAAATTAATGTGGAACCCCCTTAGCCTCCTTTCCCCCCTCCATTGTGTGTATGAGGCAAAGCTGCCTGCCTGTCACTATGTAATGGGGGCACTGATAGATGAGGGTCTTTTGTGAGGCAGTGTGGGAAAACAGAGTCCTTTCATTCATTTCTAAGGCCCCTCTTCCAGCACCGAGGAGAAGGCAGGACGCTGGATTCACGGGGCCTCCAGAAGGAAACTGCGATCTCCAGTCTTGGCAGTGAGGTGGGTTTTGTATCGTACCTCAAAATTCATCTGGCTGGGCTTCCTTATTAGTCACTTACAGCATTTATCCCAAGCTAGAATAATCGAGTCCTTTAAGAGATTAACAACCCTGAATACTCATGAGCCACCATTTATCAGTCATCGAACTGAGCAGACACAATTTACAGCCTCTATTGAGCCGTAGCGCCACCTTGAGGAAGATGAAGGTAATGGCAGGTTGATGGAAAAGGACCTATACAAGTGCCGAAAGCTGGACTTAGCAGTAACGAAAAAATTGGCTACGGTTTTCATTTTCTCCCCTTCTTCCAGTCATAAGTTTGCATGAGGACGGCGATTGTCAGAACTCACCATTGACTTGTTGAAGCCTAAGGGTATGTGCACACGTTGCGGATTTTGCTGCGGATCCGCAGCGTTTCTGCAGCTGCGGGTCCGCAGCAGTTTCCCATGAGTTTACAGTTCAATGTAAACCTATGGGGAACCGAAAACACTGTGCACATGCTGCGGAAAAAAACGTGCAGAAACGCAGCGGTTTACATTCCGCAGCATGTCACTTCTTTGTGCGGAATCGCGGCGATTCTGCACACATAGGAATGCATTGATCCACTTACTTCCCGCATAGGGCTATGCCCACCATGCGGGAAGTAAGCGGATCATGTGCGGATGGTACCCGGGGTGGAGGAGAGGAGACTCTCCTCCAGGCCCTGGGAACCATATTTGTGTAAAAAAAAAAAAAAAAAAAAAAAGAATTACAATAAAAAATAATGATATACTCACCTTCTGATGGCCCCTGAAGTCCTCCCGCCTCTCAGCGCTGCACGCGGCCGTCCAGTCGCAGGGTTGCTATGCGAGCAGTACCTGCGATGACGTCACGGTCACATGACCGTTACGTCACGAAGGTCCTTCTCGGCACAGCATCTTTGGAACCGGACTGCTGCGTGCAGCGCCAAGGAGATCGGGACGTCGGAGGGTGAGTATAACCATTTTTTAATTATTTTTAACATTACTATTGATGCTGCATATGCATATGCATATGCAGCATCAATAGTAAAACAAGTGCAGGAGTAAACCCACAGCGGAAACCGCAAGAAACCGCGATAAATCTGCAGGGATAACCGCAGCGGTTTTGCCCTGCAGATTTATCAAATCCGCTGCGGGAGAACCCGCAGAGGACCCTTCCTACGTGAGCACATAGCCTTAGAGGCTGCTTTCACACTGGATAGCAGCATTTAAGAGGTTAAACTACTATCAGTGGCAAAGCACGGAGCAGTGAATTGCACAGTCACCAGTGTTCTCATCAGTGGGGCAGCACTAATTTTTTTTCCTCACATAAGCTTGTTTCCTCGTGTAAGGCCAGAGTCACACTAGAACATTATACGGACGAGTGCAATGCAATAAATAAAATAAAAAAATCGCATAGCACTCGGACCAATGTTAATCTATGGGGCAGCTCTCATCATCCGTTCTTTTCTTGGCCGAATTATACGTGCAAGGAAAATCGCAGCATGCTGCAATTGTCACCGCAACTAGGCCGAGACTCACCAATGAAAATATATGGGCGCGAGAAAAACTCTCATACCACACGGACCATCAGTGTGACTTGCGAGAAATACGCACCGGTGGTCTTTAGAAAAGCCGGCAATTCAGTTCGGTACAGTAAAATCACACTGACTGGTTAAAATAGAATAGATAAAATAAATATACATTTATACACACACTTATTTTATCTATTCCATTTTAACCAGTGTGATTTTACTGTAATATATATGTATATATATATATATATATATATATATATATATATATATATATATATATATATATATATATATTTTAGCTATTCTATATTAGTGGCACACATATATATTTATATTTCATAGAGAGTTAGATAGCAGAATAGCCGATAATACAATTGTTGGGTTCTGTAAAATCATTGCAGAACCCGGCGGGATATGACACATGGTTTACATACAGTAAACCATTGCATATCCGCTAGATTTTTATATGTCCTTCACTAATAATGTTAGTAGTGTGTGTGCGTAAAATTTTGGAGCTGTAGGGGTTAAAGGATTCATTCACGGAAAAAACTGGCGTGGGCTTCCAAACAATTTTCTCCACCAGAGAAGCAAAGCCAGTGACTGAGGGCAGATATTAATAGCCTAGACAGGGACCATAGTTATTGGCCCCCCTCCTGGCTAAAAAATAATCTGCCCCCCGCCACCCAAGAAAATGTGCATCTGTAAGATGTGCCTATTCCGGCACTTAGCCTCTCTCTTCCCATTGCCCTGTGGCGGTGGCATATGGGGTAATAAGGGGTTAATGTCACCTTGCTATTGTAAGGTGACATTAAGCGTGGTTAATAATGGAGAGGTGTCAATAAGACACCTATCATTATTAATCCAATAGTCTGAAAGGGTTCAAAATACACACACACGTTAATCCTGACTGTAATCCTCCTGCAGTGCATCACAGAATTCCCCGGAAATCGTGCTCTCACTTACAAATTTTCTCACGCAGTGGTGCCGCAAGTGACAGCATGAACTCTGGTGACCTCTCATGACGGCTCAGTGATACACTACGGGAGGGATCACCTCCTGTCGGTGTATTGCCGGCGGCTGGGTAGAGCAGTCACATCTCCCAATGTGACTGTTCTACATGTAAAATCGGCGTGGGTCACTTGTTATTAAATGAACTACATCGGACAGGATAGTATTATTTGTTGGTTTATTATTTTATTTTTATTGCAGGAGATCGAGGGCGTCGAGGGATTAGGTGTTTGGCGAGTATCAATTTTTTTTGTTTTACAATTGAACACAGTCACCAGATGATGGGACTACTGTCCCATCATGGGCTCATGCTGTCACTGTTATATGTGACAGCAGACACAGCCAGATGGGAGTAGTAGTCCCATCAGACAATGCCTGGTTACAAACACAGACATCTAGAAGGAACCAAACACCTAGAGCAAGGATAACAGACCCAGAAAAGGAAAACAGAGCAGGGTATATGTATAAATATAAATCTTTATTAGTGATAATGATACATAGAGTTAAAAAGTGCACATGTTGGATAAAAAAATAAGACAATGTTGCCAAGCAAATATATATAAGCCTAGTAGGCCCACGGTGTGCCAAAACAGGTAAGATAATAATTCTATATAAATGTCTCCCCAATGAAAACATATAAAAAGTGGAATTACTTTAAATTACTTAAATTTAAAAATTTATTCAAAGTAATTCCACTTTTTATATGTTTTCATTGGGGAGACATTTATATAGAATTATTATCTTACCTGTTTTGGCACACCGTGGGCCTACTAGGCTTATATATATTTGCTTGGCAACATTGTCTTATTTTTTTATCCAACATGTGCACTTTTTAACTCTATGTATCATTATCACTAATAAAGATTTATATTTATACATATACCCTGCTCTGTTTTCCTTTTCTGGGTCTGTTATCCTTGCTC
The DNA here is from genome assembly GCF_051348905.1 of Ranitomeya variabilis. NCBI lineage: Eukaryota > Metazoa > Chordata > Amphibia > Anura > Dendrobatidae > Ranitomeya > Ranitomeya variabilis. The sequence continues at coordinate 602,763,352 of NC_135232.1, read as the reverse complement.
TAGGTGTTTGGTTCCTTCTATAGCAATTGAGTGGCTCCCACTCACCTTTTGTTATCACTGGGGTTATTATAATAGATTACTATTATTGATATATTCTTATTTTTATCCATTTTCAGTGATTTCATTTTCTTAAACACAGACATCTGCAGACAGACACACAGACCCCCACACCCTCTTCCTCCTTCCTTTCTGCATCGTTTTTGGCACGCAAATCCACAGTCCTTTTTACATATGCAGTTTGGCTGCGGATTTGACTGACTCAATGTAAGTCAATGGGTGCAGAAACGCTGCAGATCAGCAAAAAGAATTGACATGCTGCGGAAAATAAAACGCAGAGAATCAGTGCGGAATTTCCGCAGCATGTGCACACCAATTCTGGATTCCCATTGCTTGAACTACCCTTGCGGATTTGATGCAATTCCGCATGGAAAAACGCTGCGGATTCGAAAAATGTCTGCAACGTGTGCACATAGCCTTTCAGAATAAGACTTCAGGGAGCGACCACATCCTGCAGAACCCTTCTCCCAAAGGCGAGAACAGTAGAGGAAGGCAAGTCCAACCTATAGTGCCTATAGAAAGTTGAGGGAGTAGACCATATTGTTGCCTTATTTGATGGATACATCAGACCTTTCCGCCCAGGAGGTTGCCACAGCTCTTGTGGAATGAGCCTTTAACCCCTCTGGAATAACATTCCCACTTGCCGAGCAGACTAAACTGATGGCCTCCCTAATCCATCTAGCTATTGTACATTTTGAAGCCTTAAAGCACTCTCATACAGTAGGTCCCTGAAAGCAGACAATGACCTATTCCTTCTCTAGGCCTCTGTGACAGACAGGTACTTACTCAGACATCTCCTCACATCTACCGTATGAAGTTTTTTCTCTTTAGAACTTTTTAGGCTGGTACAAAAAGAAGGAAGGACTACCTACTGAGACTTATGGAAATGGGAAGGTAGCTTGGGCAGATAGAGTAATCTTAAAACCAGACCCAGCCTATCTTCCAGGATCTGTGTCAAAGGGTTCCTGTTGACAAGACCCGAATCTCACTAACCCTGCGAGCTGAAGTTAAGGCAACTAGGAGTCCAGTTTTTAATGAGAGAACTTTGAGTGATGTTGACTAAGGGCTCAAATGGATAGTACTGTCACAGGGCCACGCTTAGTAACCCGATGTTTACCCTGGTTACCATCGTAAAAGTTAAAAAAAAAACAAACACTACATACTCACTTTCCGGTGTCCGTAAGGTCTCTCGCTGTCTGCTTCCCGCTCTGACTGAGTGCCGCCGTAAAGTAAGAGCAGAGCACAGCGATGACGTCACCGCTGTGCTCTGCTCTTACTTTACGGCCGGCAGTCAGTCAGAGCGGGAAGCAGACTGCTAGGGACCTGACGGACACCGGAATGTGAGTATGTAGTGTTTGTTTTTTTTTACTTTTACGATGGTAACCAGGGTAAACATCGGGTTACTAAGCGCGGCCCTGCGCTTAGCAACCCGATGTTTACCCTGGTTACAAGCGAACGCATCGTTGGATCGGTGTCACACACACCGATCCAACGATGACAGCGGGAGATCCAGCGACGAAAGAAAGTTCCAAACGATCTGCTACGACGTACGATTCTCAGCAGGGTCCCTGATCGCTGCTGCGTGTCAGACACAGCGATATCGTATGGATATCGCTGGAACGTCACGGATCGTACCGTCGTAGTGACAAAAGTGCCACTGTGAGACAGTACCCTTAGTCAGAGCTGTCAGGACCAGATTCAACTCCCACGGGGCAAATTTTGCCTAATAATAGGTCTAGATACCTGAACCTTAAGGGTACTGGTAGAAAGACTCTGCTTTTTGCAGGAACTCTACGATAGACTAAATGGAACTTCCTCTTCCACTTTTGCTCCTGAGCTTGTTAGAAATTTTCTCCAGGTCTAACCATAAATCTTAGTGGTGGCTGCCTTCCTACTCTGGAGCAGGGTGGAAATTAAATTAGGAGAAAATCCTGCGTCTCTTAACAGTGCTCTCCAAAATTAAATACAAAGTTAAATACAGACTGGCTACTCGAGGGTGGTGCGCAGGTCCAAAAGCACCCATGGTTTGGTGACCAACATTACCCTTAACCAGGAAAACCAAGGCCTTCTGGGCCAGAAGGGAGCAATCAGTATAACTCTTGCCCTGTCCCTCCCTGATCTTCAGGACTGCTGGGATCAGAATTACTGATGGAAATGCAGAGGCAAGATAGTAATCCCAAGGAATCAAGAAGGAATCCAGTACCCGAGGACTGCCCCCTGGGATCTAGGGAACAAAAATATTTCACCCTCGTGTTCTGTCTGTTTCACAAACAGGTCTATGTCCAGGATGCCCAACATCCTCACAATCTGGTTGAAAACCAACTCATTCCAACACCCATTCTCCCTGTTTCAGCCAATTCTTGCTCAGAAAGTCTGCTCTGCAGTTTTCGTTGCCCTTTATGTGGAAAGCGGATAGTGAAAGATGATTCCCTGCTACTTAAAAAAAAGGCCTTGCCAACTCCATCACAGGCCAGGCTGGACCAGTTCCTCCCTGATGATTTATATAGGCCACCACCACACTATTGTCTGCAAGGATTCTTATCTGGTGACCTTGAAGGGGCAATAACAGGTTCCTTATAGTCTGCTCCACTGCTACTAGTTCCTCCACGTTCGATGAAACTACCTTTTCAGTCCTCTGCTCAGACCTCCTGGACTATGACGTCTCATAAACAAGCCCCCCCCCCCCCCCCCATCCCTTGGGGCTTGCGTCTGTGGTAACATGTAATTTTGACAGTTTTGGAACAACCATCCCCATTATGGATCTAACCGCTTTAATTAGCTTATCTGTCTCTTCTATAGGTAACCAGTGACGTCCTGCCATATACTTATCTGAGGACGAAGTTGAAGATGAAGATTCTAAAACACCATCATCAACCTCTAATTTGTCAGAGGTATCTGACACTCAGGAGACACCTCCTAGATTTCTTGCCTAGCCTATCCTTCCCTTCTCCTTGGGACAGGTATTTTAGGGAATTTTTAACCTTGCCCTCATAGTAGTTCTCAACTCAGAGGCAAAGACAGGGGACACGTTACACAATGTGTGTTCAATACAAGACTGACAAAGGATCTTCTCCCAGGAATGTGTCAACCCTTCATTATGTAGCACACTCCCTGTGCTTCGACTTTACTATGCATTTCTTCCCTTGACAATAGAATGGCAAAAAGCTGAACTTTTGCGAAGATCACTTACCATTCAGAGGTAATCAAGGGTACTGGATTTGGAGGAGGAATCATATCAGCTGATAGATCCCCTCTGGGTACTGAGGATTCATCCACCGTGCTGAAGCCACGACTGCTGCTCCTTCCATCCGAGCAGCCACTGCCACGTTGTTGCTGAGCTGTTTGAGGACTCCCCTGCTGCTGTAACTGCTCTTCTTGCTCCATACTGCCTGGAGGTACCGCCAGAGCAAAAGGAACCGCTCTTCTAATGAAGAGCACATCTCCAGCGCGAGTCATCAGGGCGCGCCTCCCTTTGCCTGCGCTACTGGAGACTCGCAATAGCCAGCAATCCAATGAGCATGGTGCCGCTGCTTATGCCCGCTCACTATTGAAGGCTCCTCCGGACACACTGTGGTGCTTCAGGTCCGCTGCAGTGGCCAAGGCAGGGAAGAGATCTATGCCTGAGGCAACCGGCCAGGCCTTGGAACAACCACTGACGCCGAGTCTTTTCTTCAGGTATGCCCTGATGCAAGGTTCCCCTGTCAAGGACAGGAAACCAACTGATGTGTGGGAAAGACACCACCTTTTCGCATGGACAGGAAACCTACAGGAAGGGTGGATCGTCTCAGTGGTGATGTCATAGGTGAGAGTAAAAAATAGAATTAGTTCTTACCGGTAATTCGGTTTCTAGGAACCTTCCACGACAGCCACTTCGGAGGTTGTCTTCCCCGCCCTAATAGGGGACAGAAACACAAAGAGGTTAAATACCCCTCCCCTTCCTGCACCGCCAGTGTTTTCCTGGACACAGTAGCATGTATAATTACCACAAAAGTGCAGGAATCATCCAATAAGAATATCAGATAGGGAGGAAAATTAGTGCTGTCGTGGAAGGTTCCTAGAAACCGAATTACCGGTAAGAACTAATTCTATTTTCTCTAGTCACCAAAAACGACAGCCACTTCGGAGTAGTACCAACAACTAATTTCTCTAGGGAGGGACCACAGCCTGCAGAACACGTCTGCCAAATGTTAAATCCCTATTGAAATTAAGCCGGTAATGTCTGGTGAACGTATGGATGGATGACCAGGTGGCGGCTCTGCAAATCTGCTCTGATGAGGCATTCCCCCTCTCTGCCCATGATGTTGCCATCGCTCGGGTAGAGTGTGCTTTTAGAGAGGCAGGTGGATCCAGTCCCTGAGATGAATATGCCAGACAAATAGACTGTTTGATCCATCTTGCAATAGTGTTTTTTGCCGCCTTCTTTCACTTGTTTCGTCCCGAGAACTGGATGAATACATTTTGATCAATTCGCCAGGCTTCAGTCTGTTGTAAGTAAGATAAGACCACCCTGCGAACATCCAAGGTGTGGAAGGCCTGTTCTTTAGGGTTGGAGGGGTTTGGGCAAAATGAAGGTAGTAGAATGTCCTGATCTCTGTGGAAATTCGAGACCACTTTAGGTAAAAAGGACCGGTCTAGTTTTAGTATAATGCTATCCGTAGTGACCGTTAGATAAGGCCTGTAACTCACCAATACGTCTAGCTGTAGTGATTGCAACTAGAAAGACTGTTTTCAAAGTTATGTTCTTTATGGTTATAGCATCCAGGGGTTCAAATGGACTCTGGGTTAGTGCGTTAAGTACTGTATTGAGGTCCCAGGAAGGCACCTTACTACGGAGCGTAGGACGAATTCTGGATGCTGCTGTCATAAATCGTTTGATCCAGCGGTGATTGGCTAAGCTGAAATCAAAAAAGCTACTAAGGGCCGATACTTGCACTTTGAGTGTGCTAGGGGTAAGGCCCATTTCCAAGCCCTTCTGTAAAAACTGTAAGATTTTTGCTATATCAGGATTTAAGGGGTCTGGAACTTCTGGGGAGCACCAGGACGTAATTTTTTTCCAGACCTTAGTATAGATGGCGTTGGTTACCGCTTTTCTGCTTTTTTGAAGGGTCTGAATTACGTCATCCGAGAGACCTTTAGCTTTTAAGATTGTGGCTTCAGTAGCCATGCTGCCAAGTTCAACCTGTTTAGGTCTGGATGTAGTAGGGGACCCTGGTGTAGGAGATCGAGCTTTTGAGGTAGAAGGCAGGGACCTTCCAGGGCCATATCTAACAGGGCGCCGTACCAACTCCTCCCGGGCCATAATGGGGCAATCAAAATTGTGGTCACTCCATCCGCTCTGATCTTTTGCAGAGTTTTCGCCAGCATGGGAATGGGAGGAAAAGCATATGCAAGGTTGAACTTCCACTGCTGTGAGAAGGCATCTATTCCCTGTGCCTTGTCTTTGTGATGAAGGGAGAAAAATGTTTCTACCTTCGCATTTTGCCTGTTGGCGAATAGATCCACCTCTGGAGTACCCCATTTTGAGGTTAGGGATTGAAACACTGTTTGGTCTAGGGACCACTCTCCTGGATGAACGTCTTTCCTGCTGAGGAAATCCGCCTGAGTGTTGTCTAACCCCCTCAGATGTACCGCTGTGACCGATAGAAGGTTTTTCTCTGCCCAGAAAAATATTCTTGCAGCTACTTCCTTCAGAGAGGCATACTTCGTTCCTCCCTGGTGTCGTAGATAGGCTACCGTGGTCATATTGTCTGAGTAAATACGAACGTGATGATTCTTGATCAGCGAAGATGACGCTTTTAGGGCTTCCTCTACAGCTTTTAGTTCCCTTAGATTCGAGGAGCTGCTGCTGATATTCGATGCCCATTGTCCCTGAAAGTGGAAACCATCTACCACTGCACCCCAGCCTCTTTTGCTGGCATCTGAGCTGAGTGTTTTTAGGGGAAGGTGATCCCAGCTGACTCCTCTCTGGAGATTTTGGTAATCTAGCCACCATTTTAGAGATGCTTTTACATGACCAGGGAGAGGAATCTTTTGACTCAATGGAATCTGTCGTCTCCTGGAATGTAGGAGTACGTAAGTCTGGAGAGCTCGTGTGTGAGCCTGGGCCCAGGACACTGATTGTATACATGCGGTCAGGGACCCTAGTACAGACATTGATTCTCTGAGGGTCGGTGTACGCTGGCCCCTGAATTTGGCTACTGTGCGGACAAGGTTGATTTGATGATCTTTGGGCAGAAAAGATGTTCTTACTTCCGAGTCCAGTAGCACCCCCAGAAATTTTCTCCTTGTGGAGGGACAGATCTCTGACTTCTCCAGATTTGGGATCCAACCCAGAGTTTGTAGTATCTCTAGGGTCTTTGATACGTCTGTTTCCAGACGGGGGGCAGATGGAGCCATAATCAGGACGTCGTCTAAGTACGGGACGATGCATATTCCTTGTTGACGGATGAAGATTATTGCTTCTGCCATAATTTTTGTGAAAACCCGTGGGGCTGATGAGATGCCAAAGGGGAGGACATTGAACTGGAAATGTTCGATCTGGTGACCCCTGGAGACTGCGAATCTGAGGAATTTCCGGTGCTCTGGGTGGATTGGCACATGGTAATACGCATCCCTCAGATCCACAGTCGCCATCATCCAATTTTGACCGATGAGGGGGATTGCTCATTTGACTGTCTCCATTTTGAATCTCCTGTACCGGACTGATTCGTTCAAGAGTTTCAAATTTATGATAATTCTGTTCTTCCCCGATGGCTTGGTTATCAGAAAAAGGCGTGAATAATGACCACGTCCTTCCTCCAATTTCGGTACCTGCGAGATCACATTTGACCGCAGTAATTTTTGTAGATCTTGTAACAAGGAGTTTTGGAGGTCTGGGTTTTGAAGGGAGGTTATCCTTAGGCATTGAGGGGGTTGTCTCACAAATTCTATTTTTAGTCCCTCTTGAACTGTACGAAGGACCCACCGATTTGTGGAGATGTTCTGCCACTTGGTGAAAAAACGTGAGAGTCGACCCCCGACCGGAGCACAGTCATTGCTTATCTGGGGTCTGTTGGGCCTGAGGGGCCAGGATATTTTTTCCCCTGCCTCCCTTGGGATAGCTCCACCTTCCCGTTTTGCCTTTTCCTCTCTGTGAAGACTGGTCACGGGAGGGACGAAAAAAGCGTTTTTTAGGAATCTTCTGCTCAGGGAGAGATTTCTTTTTATCTGCCGCCTTATCCAAAATGTCATCCAGAACGGGTCCAAACACATTATGACCCTGAAAGGGCATGCTACATAATTTGGACTTGGAGACAAAATCGCCTCCCCAGGATTTTATCCAAAGTGCTCTCCTGGATGAGTTAGAAAGGACGGCAGCTTTCGCGGCTACTCGGACCGATTCAGCAGAAGCATCAGCTAGGAATCCCGTTGCCTTCTGTAGCAAGGGTAGGGAGTCTAAAATCTCCTCTCTTGGGGTACCCTGTGTCAAGTGATCCTTAAGCTTGCGTAACCAGACAAATAGAGATCTGGCCACGCAAGTGGATGCTATATTGGACTTTAGTAAATTTGTGGAGGTGTCCCAGGACTTTTTTAACAAACTCTATTTTATGATCCATCGGATCCTTGAATTGCGAAGAGTCCTCAAATGGAAGGGCTGTTTTCTTAGTTACCCTGGACACTTGCACATCCACTTTCGGGGTTTCCCATAGAGAGTTATCCCCGTCCAATGGACACCGGTTTTTTAGCTCTGATGGCACAGTCAGACCCTTTTCAGGGAGGTCCCATTCATGAAGAATTAGATCTCGTAAATTCTTATGTACTGGAAACCCTTTTTGATCTTTGGGTTTCAGACCCTCAAACATCTCATCTTGTACTGTGAGTGTAACTTCTTCATCCTCTACCCCCATGGTGCCTCATACTAAACGGATTAGGTCACTCATGTCCTCAGAATTAAAGTAGTACTTTTTGTTTTCTGATTTAAGGGTGGGAGTTGAAGTGGAGCCTTCATTTTCCCAGTTATCTTCCGAACCCGAGGACTGGATTTCCTCTGAGTCTGGGTCGGATTCTACTGGGTCTTTTTTACTCTTCTTTGGAGGGGGTGGCTGAGGCACCGACATTTGTGAGAAGGTGGCCATAGAAGAACGGACCTCATCTTTAATGAGGGATCTAATGCTATCCAGCAGCGAGGGTTGTTCAGGACCTCATCCATACAAGATTGGCAGAGCTTTTTCCCGTATGTTAATGGGAGCTTGGTCGCACACACTTTACATTTGCGGCTTGATTTTCTAGGATCAGAAACCTTTTCTCCCTATAAGAGAGAGAAAGAGGGTTTGCTAAGCCACTTAAGGGTATATACTTATATATACATATATGCATATATGTATATACTGGATAGCTGGGCCCAGTAGGAGGGGGAACGCTGGCATCTGCAGATGCAGAGCAAGGGGGTCTGTCACCGTCCATGTCCGTCACGTAGTGTACAGTCAGACAGCTTACCTTGCTACCCGGATCTCTTATGAAGGATCGAAGGGCCAGCGTCATGGTGCTCCTCCCCCCCCCATTGCCCGATTGGGGTAGGGTCCTGGAACGCCCCCGAAACCGCTGCTGTATGGCGTGTTTGCTGCTTCGGACGCCATTGCCGGCCGGCACGTGCTCCCTGGAACGCACCTGAGTGAACCGGAAGTGACGCGCGTCAACCCGGAAGTGACCCAGCCGTCGGCCGGCCACAGACTCCGGGAAGCGCGCCACCTCCAGCGCTGCAGCCAGAGAGGAGGAAACCGGGGGGCTGCAGGAGGCCCCCGGTACGCACGTCACCGCCCCGCATTACCCCACGAAGGGAGCGCAGGAGGGGCGGGAAGGTCCCGAGTCCCTCCGAGGAGAGGAGACGGGAGCAGCGTTCTTTGAGGAGGGACGCCCGACCTCATGCTGCCCGGCTTTTGGTAAGTGGAGCTCCGGTCGCCGGCCACGGCAGCCCCTTCAGAATCTCTTCATGCCCCATAGGGGACAGGAAAACACTGGCGGTGCAGGAAGGGGAGGGGTATTTAACCTCTTTGTGTTCCTGTCCCCTATTAGGGCAGGGAAGACAACCTCCGAAGTGGCTGTCGTGGAAGGTGACTAGAGAAACAACAGTTTTCCTGACAGGAGTCGTGATCTCATCAGAATCTGTCAGTAGTGCACCCCTCAGGCTTTGAGCCTGTAACTTCAAGTGATCAGCTCTCAGCCTAGGAGTAAGATATCAGAAAATGGTTTTCACGTTTGGAATGTGCAATAAAGGGCCTCCTTTATGGGACTTAATAACAAAAATTGCACAATTTTGAAAGTTATAAAGTTTATAAAATGATCCATTTTAATACACAACTGACTTATGGGGAATGCTCCTATATACAGTCAAGAATGAAGATTTGGGGATTAGAAATGTCTGAATGAAATTCTGGATAAACCTGTAATAGTCCATAGTGGTGGTGTCCGCCCAATAACGTGCGGTGTGTAGAGCAGGAATTGTCTAAGCCCTCAATTAGGGATCTATACTGACTGGAGACGGCTACTGGGAAATTAACAAAGAACAGCCTCATCCCAAGACCCCAGATATTGTCCAAGAGGTCACCATGACTGACGGGCGAGAGGCAGCAACTCATGGACACCAAGGAAGGTTCCTCATGGCCGCTGCTCATCTTCTCCTCAGTCCTCCAGGATGTCGGCAAACATCTTGCGCCTCTTTTTTTCCACTTGCTGGTGCTCTTCCCAAACTTTCCGCCTCTTTACAAAGTGATATAGAGAAAAATTCCGGGCAATGTGATGTCCGATGGGGTCATTCTGCAGCTCCCGAAGTCTTATAACTGTCAAAAAGAAAGAAAAATAACATTATATGGAGAACAAAAGAATAAAGGTACAAAGTTCCAACTAATCTGCTACACTGACAGCAGAAACATATTAAAAAGTGGCAAAACTTTCTATCAGTCTGTGACCAAACTTTAAAAAACTGAACAAAGCCTTTTTGGGAAATAGGCAAGTCTCACCGAGCTTCTGAGCGATCTCCTCTTTCACTCCCATGGTGGAGGCATTCCATACACGGTCCAGCACCCGGCTTCCATACTTGTTACACGCCAGCTCCATACAGTGAGCCTGAGGTGGATAAATGTAAAAAGGAACGGAGTTAAGGAATTCCCGTCAAAAGAACAATAGGACATTACTGGACCCCAAACAAAAAAATTGGGAATAGGTTCTGAACAGTCAGTGTAAACGTACCTTTAACTTTCGTAGAATTTTCTTCTTCCGTTTTTTCGAAATGTTGGCGCCATCAAGAAGGACATCAAATATGTGGCTGCCGGCTGGGGTACAAGCTACCGTGTGGAGGTCCGCTTCAGTCATATTTTCTAGGCTGTGCAGCACTATAGTGGGATCTTCAAAATGGAGGAGGTGTTGTAGGAATATGGAGCCATGGTAGTTGACAGACTGCAGTTTCACATCCGGGTTATCCTGAAAAATATGTATAGTACTGCCCCTATAATAATGCTGCCTATGTACAAGAATATAACTACTAGAATACTGCCCCCTATTTACAAGAATATAACTACTATAATACTGCCCCTATGTACAAGAATATAACTACTATAATACTGCTCCTATGTACAAGAATATAGCTACTATAATACTGCCCCTATATAAGAATATAACTACTATAATACTGTCCCCTATGTACAAGAATATAACTACTATAATACTGCCCCTATGTACAAGAATATAACTACTATAATACTGCTCCTATGTACAAGAATATAACTACTATAATACTGCTCCTATGTACAAGAATATAACTACTATAATACTGCTCCTATGTACAAGAATATAACTACTAGAATACTGCCCCTTATGTACAAGAATATAACTACTATAATACTGCTCCTATGTACAAGAATATAGCTACTATAATACTGCCCCTATATAAGAATAACTACTATAATACTGTCCCCTATGTACAAGAATATAACTACTATAATACTGCCCCTATGTACAAGAATATAACTACTATAATACTGCCCCCTATGTACAAGAATATAACTACTATAATACTGCCCCTATACAAGAATATAACTACTATAATACTGTCCCCTATGTACAAGAATATAACTACTATAATACTACCCCTATCTACAAGAATATAACTACTATAATACAGCCCCTATGTACAGGAATATAACTACTAGAATGCTGCCCCTATGTACAAGAATATAACTACTAGAATACTGCCCGTATGTACAAGAATGTACCGTAACTACTATAATACTGCTCCCTATGTACAAGAATATAACTACTAGGATACTGCCCGTATGTACAAGAATGTACCGTAACTACTATAATACTGCTCCCTATGTACAAGAATATAACTACTAGGATACTGCCCGTATGTACAAGAATGTACCATAACTACTATAATACTGCCCCTATGTACAGGAATATAACTACTATAATACTGCCCCTATGTACAAGAATATAACTACTATAATACTGCTCCTATGTACAAGAATATAACTACTATAATACTGCTCCTATGTACAAGAATATAGCTACTATAATACTGCCCCTATATAAGAATATAACTACTATAATACTGTCCCCTATGTACAAGAATATAACTACTATAATACTGCCCCTATGTACAAGAATATAACTACTATAATACTGCCCCCTATGTACAAGAATATAACTACTATAATACTGCCCCTATACAAGAATATAACTACTATAATACTGTCCCCTATGTACAAGAATATAACTACTATAATACTACCCCTATCTACAAGAATATAACTACTATAATACTGCCCCTATACAAGAATATAACTACTATAATACTGTCCCCTATGTACAAGAATATAACTACTATAATACTACCCCTATCTACAAGAATATAACTACTATAATACTGCCCCTATACAAGAATATAACTACTATAATACTGCCCCTATGTACAAGAATATAACTACTATAATACTACCCCTATCTACAAGAATATAACTACTATAATACTGCCCCTATGTACAGGAATATAACTACTAGAATGCTGCCCCTATGTACAAGAATATAACTACTAGAATACTGCCCGTATGTACAAGAATGTACCGTAACTACTATAATACTGCTCCCTATGTACAAGAATATAACTACTAGGATACTGCCCGTATGTACAAGAATGTACCGTAACTACTATAATACTGCCCCCCTACAGTCATGTATTTTAATTGAAGAGATTAGTGAGGTATATGGAATTTTACTTTATGCTCAGAGGGTTCCTTGTCTTCCTCGATCTTGTAGTAAATTTCGTAGGTCAGTAGAGACAGGAATAGCGGTACACAGGAGATTTGGCGGGAGGTCGGGACGGCACAGTGGAAGGCCTGGAGGAGGTTGAGAATATTTATTTGCATTGTATGATATTAGAGTACAATGGTGCACAATTGAAGGGGGCACCTGCCTCCATGAGAAGGGTGACGAGCTCCGCCTGGTGACTCTCCAGTCTCTTGCAACCCTCCGCCAGGGTGGTGATGATCCCCATGTGACCTTTGGCCAAAACGTCCTCTATTCCTGGTGATAGCTCCTCAAAGAGCGCAGAGAACTGGCAAAATGACAGTCAGTGGTGGTCACTGTGATACTGTATCTGAAGGAAAGAACTAGGGGGCATTACTCACCACTTTCTTTTTTTGGATGGCACTGATCAGTCTTTGCACCGTATAGTTGGCGATGGGATGGGCAGACAGCTCCCTTAGCTGACCTTTAAACTGGGCTTTAAAGAGGCGATGCAGCTGCTTCTGTTCGGAAACTTCCAGAATTTTCTCAAAAAGGCGGCTGCTGGTCTCATCCTTCAGGAAAACTAGGAGAACGCTGAAAAAAAAGAAGGAAAAATAGGTCACTAGTGGTTTCCAAAACACCCTGGCTTTTCAAGGACAGAGTGTAAAAAGGAGAAGGAGCTGGAAGGCTGTACGACCAATAGAATACAGGATGGCAGCATTCTGCAGTCTTCCACCACCCCTCCCTCAGCCCTTACCGGCCATGCCCCGAGACCTCCCTGGAGGACAGGTAACCGATGACATCATCGCACAGCGCGGCACACGTTGATGGCGACTTCCGGTGTAGAACCACTAGAGCGGTCTGCATGCCCAGGCTGGCCAGTTCATGGGTGGCAAAGACTGGTGAGGGCACAGAGCGAGGGTCAGGCATGTCTCAGTGAAATAATTAATTGGTCATTAAGGGGCGATATGAACTCACCTCCGATGTCACCCTTAAATAATCCACTCATCTCCTGTAACTCCTGCAGGAAACTGGGCGGCACGTCAAACTCAGAGCGGACTGCAAGAGACAAGGGGGACATACAGACTAAGGGCTAGCTCACACTGGATCCGCTAATGACCCTCGGCTCCTACTCTGCTGTGAGTGTGAGCCGAGTGTCAGTGCTCTGATCCCCTCGCATCAGAGCATCGCAGCACAGCTGTGAAGGAAACGGAGGAAGTCATTGGTCCATCTCCTCCATTGTCGGCATCTGCAGCAATCGCACTGCACTCGGGTGACATCAGAGTAGTAGTATGGTGTGGTGGCCGTGAGCAGTACTGCAGCAAATCCATACAAGTGAATGGGAGAACTGGCACAGCGCCGTATATGGTGTGGTGGCCGTGAGCAGTACTGCAGCAAATCCATACAAGTGAATGGGAGAACTGGAACAGCGCCGTATATGGTGTGGTGGCCGTGAGCAGTACTGCAGCAAATCCATACAAGTGAATGGGAGAACTGGCACAGCGCCGTATATGGTGTGGTGGCTGTGAGCAGTACTGCAGCAAAGCCATACAAGTGAATGGGAGAACTGGCACAGCGCCGTATATGGTGTGGTGGCCGTGAGCAGTACTGCAGCAAATCCATACAAGTGAATGGGAGAACTGGCACAGCGCCGTATATGGTGTGGTGGCCGTGAGCAGTACTGCAGCAAATCCATACAAGTGAATGGGAGAACTGGCACAGCGCCGTATATGGTGTGGTGGCCGTGAGCAGTACTGCAGCAAATCCATACAAGTGAATGGGAGAACTGGCACAGCGCCGTATATGGTGTGGTGGCCGTGAGCAGTACTGCAGCAAAGCCATACAAGTGAATGGGAGAACTGGCACAGCGCCGTATATGGTGTAGTGAGGAAAAAAAAAGGCTTTGTTCCATCTTCTTAGATAAAATCTGCAAAATTTATTTAATCAATTAAAAATGACAAAAGGCATGCTCCAAGACCGCACCATGTGCACACAGAAACAGCAGGCGATGAGTTTCGATCACAAAAGCGATCTTTATCAAAGCTGCTATATGCAACAAATGACGGATATATATATACAGACTGAACCAATCCATTCAGAGTCACAAATCACATGACACATAAGGTCCTACAACATTGATTGTGAACAAGCAGAATATACAAAAACTAGATGGTGGCCCGATTCTAACGCATCGGGTATTCTAGAATATGCATGTCCACGTAGTATATTGCACAGCCCACGTAGTACATTGCCCAGTTACGTAGTATATTGCCCAGTGAAGTAGTATATTGCCCAGCCACGTAGTATTTAGTATAGTGCCCAGCGACGTAGTATTTTCCCCAGTGACATAGTATATTGCTCAGCGCTGTAGTATATTGCCCAGTCACGTAGTATATTGTCCAGTTATGTAGTATATTGCCCAGTGACGTAGTATACAGCACAAAGCCACGTAGTATATTGCACAGCAACGGAGTATATTGCCCAGCCACGTTTGTCACAGGTTTAAAAATAAAAAAGAAACATATACTCACCTTTCCGAGGGCTCCTTGTAGTCCACGGCCGCTTCCGGTCCCAGGGTCGGTCTGTGCGCAGGACCTGTGATGACGTCACGGTCACATGACCGTGTAGCGGTCACATGATCGTGACGTCACGTCAGGTCCTTGCCGCACAGGACTTGTGATGACGTCGCGGTCACATGACCGTGACGTCATGGCAGGTCCTGCTGCCATACCATCTTTGCCACCGCAAGCTGCAATGGAAGATGGCGGGCGGCGCGAGCGGCTCAGCGGACTAAAGAGGGTGAGTATAGCCGGTTTTTTTTTTTATTTATTATTTTTAACATTACATTTTGTACTATTGATGCCGCATAGGCAGCGTCAATAGTACAAAGTTGGGGACACACAGGGTTAATAGCGGCGATAACGGAGTGCGTTACCCGCGGCATAACGCGGTCCGTTACCGCCGGCATTAACCCTGTGTGAGCGGTGTATGCGGGCGCCGGCAGTGAGTGCGGGGAGTAAGCGGCCATTTTTTTCTGGACTGTGCGTGTCGCTGATTGGTCTCGGCAGCTGCCTGTCATGGCTGCCGCGACCAATCAGCGAACGAATAACCGTGACAGAAAGACGGAAGTACCCTTAGGCAATTATATAGTAGATGAGATAAAAACACTCCTACAAAAGACAATATACAAAGCAAATGAATAAAAGACACATTCATTGATAATGAAACCATTTCATTGTGTTTATTCAGACCGTCTGGAAATCTGGTGCCTAGGTAATAAATCCAGTAGGCTTCTCGGGTTAATAGTCGGTGTCTGACATCTCCACCACGTCGTGAGTTATTAACCCTCTCCAGTCCACATACTTGCAGTGAGGAAATGTTACCGGCGTGCCTCTGAACAAAATATTTTGCTACTGGAGATATATTATGGGAAAGGTTAGTGTCCGTACCATTAGAAATGGCATTTCAATGTCCAGCTATGCGAGTTTTTAGCTTTCTTATTGTGCAGCCTACATAGGCTAATTTACAGATGGTACAATCAATTTTATACACCACTGACTTAGTGTTACAATTAATAAAGCTCCTAATGTTGAATTTTTGAGTGATGTCATGATTATGAAAAAATGTGGTATTGATAGCTTGTTTGCATGTTTTGCAGTTTGTTGCTCCACATTTATAGCTTCCCTTTGTGCTCACCGTGTCTCCCGAGCAGTACGGGATGTCTACATGCTAGGAGACTAAACGTTCCCTAGAGTGGGGGCCTTTCTTGCTACTATATTGCCTCCACTTTGTAATATCAAGGCAAGTGTGGGATCCTCATGCAAAATTGGAAGGAATTTTTGGATGATATTTCTGATTAAATAAAATTGAGAACTATAGTGCAAACATAAAAAAGGTTTACGAACAGCAGAGTCATCAGTTATATTGTTAGAATTATGAGAGGAAATCAAATCCTCATGATTTTTGGTTACCACTCTATTTAGCATGTAGACATCCCGTACTGCTCGGGAGACACGGTGAGCACAAGGGGTAGCTAGAAATGTGGAGCAACAAACTGCAAAACATGCAAACAAGCTATCAATACCACATTTTTTCATAAGCATGACAACACTCAAAAATTCAACATTAGGAGCTTTATTAATTGTAACACTAAGTCAGTGGTGTATAAAATTGATTGTACCATCTGTAAATTAGCCTATGTAGGCTGCACAATAAGAAAGTTATGAACTCGCATAGCTGGACATTGAAATGCCATTTCTAATGGTACGGACACTAACCTTTCCCATAATATATCTCCAGTAGCAAAATATTTCGTTCAGAGGCACGCCGGTAACATTTCCTCACTGCAAGTATGTGGACTGGAGAGGGTTAATAACTCACGACGTGGTGGAGATGTCAGACGCCAACTATTAACCCGAGAAGCCTACTGGATTTATTACCTAGGCACCAGATTTCCAGACGGTCTGAATAAACGCAATGAAATGGTTTCATTATCAATGAATGTGTCTTTTATTCATTTGCTTTGTATATTGTCTTTTGTAGGAGTGCTTTTAATCTCATTCTTGTATATTCTGCTTGATCACAATCAATGTTGTAGGACCTTATGTGTCATGTGATTTGTGACTCTGAATGGATTGGTTCAGTCTGTATATATATATCCGTCATTTGTTGCATATAGCAGCTTTGATAAAGATCGCTTTTGCGATCGAAACGCGTCTCCTGCTGTTTCTGTGTGCACATGGTGCGGTCTTGGAGCATGCCTTTTGTCATTTTTATTTGATGAAATACATTTTGAAGATTTTATCTAAGGAGCGGGAACAAAGCCTTTTTTTCTCTTTGCTATATATCGTCTCATCAGGACGGAGTTCCCGTGCACCTGGAAGGTGGTGAGATGGCTTTATTTTCTTTTTGACTTCATATGGTGTGGTGGCCGTGAGCAGTACTGCAGCAATCCATACAAGTGAATGGGAGAACTGGCACAGCGCCGTATATGGTGTGGTGGCCGTGAGCAGTACTGCAGCAAATCCATACAAGTAACTGTATGGTGTTTTGGAACTAAAGCCTTGTTACTTTGCATTTCCTTATTTCCGATACCTCTGCTTGCTGAGAACCTCAGATCATAACTTAAGAGCAGTTTGGAGGAAGAACATTGTAACCCTAAAAAAATAAATAAATAAAAATATCTACCTGTGGACCCTTGACCAGCTTTCTTGTGGTCCTTGCTGAGGATGGTTCCGCTCAGCACCTGGAACAGAGTGCGTACGATGAAGCTGCCGTGTGTGTTCTGGTTGTAAGACAGGAACTTGCACTTCACTTCTGCGCAGAGGCTCAGAATTAGATCGTCCAGGCTGCTGCAGGGATCACTCCCATCTTCCTCCTCATCGTCTTCCTCCTCCTCAGCTCCCTGAAGCCGCTCGTACTGGAGGAGAGCGGTCTCAACCACGTGTGATCCGGTACGGTGCCAACATATGGCCTGCCAGCTATTGCTCAGAACGTGCAGAAATTGGCACAGCTGGGCAGACGACGCGAGCGCCAGCAGCTTCTGCAGGGTGATGCTCCCAGCAGCGTCGGCTGCCACCGCCCGCTCGTTCCCCTTCACCTCCTTGAAGACGTTCCGGACGAAAAGAGCTGCGAGGAGATGGAGAAAATGCAACTGAATCCCGACATCCTGTATCAGTACCTCGCAAGGTGCAAGACTGCTGCTTGCTGGCAGTGAATGGAAATTAATACTATGCACAGCTGGGGGTTTGTGACAATCACATCGGCAGCGCTATCCCTACAGTGCTGACGGCGAGGGATTATTTCCATGTCTATTATGGACTCCGGGAGGAAGAGAAAGAAATGTGTTCAAATAATAGAATCCCTGGCAATGATGACATCACGTCCATCCATCAAGTGACCGCTGCAGCCAATTACAGCTACAGATACAGATACTACTACGTGCAAACGTCATGGCTGAGGCCAGTGACTGGCTGCAGCGGTGATGTGATGGATGGACCACAGAAGTGGAGGTGGTTTGCATTAGTTATTTGTGCTTCTTACCCCGATTTTCTTCCGAATCAAAGTCTTGCTCCAGAGTTTCCTTCACTCGTCGGAAATATTCCACAAATTTGGGGTCCAGGGCAGGGGCCAGACTCTCCTCCGCCTTTTTTGACTCCCAGCTCCTCTTGTCGCTGCGAGGTCTTTTCCGTTCAGTACGTTTCTTCCGCTCTGCGTCCATTGTTTATTCTCGTCTCCCTAAAAAATGAAAAGGCAAGAAATTGGGAAAACTCTGCACCCTGTGAGGCGGCTCAGGATCATCCGGTGGGAAGGACAGCTTGTGCGTGTCCGGATGCGGGGAGGGGGGGGGGGGGGGAGGGCTTGTGTCACACTGCCGAAAGCAGAGACTGGAGCCAAACTCCGATCACAGCTGTTTAACCATCTCAGGGCCACCTTCGGTGCGTGTTACACTTCTCGTGTATTGGCAGAGCAGACAGAACCACTGAAGGTCGCTGCCATCTGTGTCCTCCCGGGAGATGATCCATATCACTACAAACAAGCACCAAGGTCTCAGAATACAGACGACACAAGGCTCAAGTCCCCGAGAGAAGAAAAGGCGAGAAAGCAGGGAAAATAATGAAGAATATAAAATTATATACATTCAAATAAAGAAAACCCCCGATACAAGAATGTGCACACAGAATAATCACACTCCTTCTTGTGTCTGGAAATTTCCAATCAGTGAAGGCACAACATTATTTCACCCCAAGTGTAAAGAAATGTGAACATTTCTAACCAGTAAAATATACAACCCCTGGCAAAACTTATGGAATCACCGGCCTTGGAGGATGTTCATTCAGTTGTTTAATTTTGTAGAAAAAAAGCAGATCACAGACATGTACAAAACTAAAGTCATCTCAAATGGCAACTTTCTGGCTTTAAGAAACACTAAAAGAAATCAAGAACAAAAAATGTGGTAGTCAGTAATGGTTACTTTTTTTAACCAAGCATAGGGAAAAAATTATGGAATCACTCAATTCTGAGGAAAAAAATTATGGAATCGCCCTGTAAATTTTCATTCCCAAAACTAACACCTGCATCAAATTAGATCTGCTGGTTAGTCTGCATCTAAAAAGGAGTGATCACACCTTGGAGAGCTGTTGCACCAAGTGAACTGACATGAATCATGGGTCCAACACAAGAGATGTCAATTGAAACAAAGGAGAGGATTATCAAACTCTTAAAAGAGGGGAAATCATCATACAATGTTGCAAAAGATGTTGGTTGTTCACAGTCAGCTGTGTCTAAAATCTGGACCAAATACAAACAACATGGGAAGGTTGTTAAAGGCAAACATACTGGTAGACCAAGGAAGACATCAAAGCGTCAAGACAGGAAACTTAAAGCAATATGTCTCCAAAACAGGAAATGCACAACAAAACAAATGAGGAATGAATAGGAGGAAACTGGAGTCAACGTCTGTGACCGAACTGTAAGAAACCGCCTGAAGGAAATGGGATTTACATACAGAAAAGCTAAACGAAAGCCATCATTAATACCTAGACAGAAAAATACAAGGTTACAATGGGCTAAGGAAAAGCAATTGTGGACTGTGGATGACTGGATGAAAGTCATATTCAGTGATGAATCACGAATCTGCACGGGGCAAGGTGATGATGCTGGAACTTTTGTTTGGTGCCGTTCCAATGAGATTTATAAAGATGACTGCCTGAAGAGAACATACAAATTTCAACAGTCATTGATGATATGGCCTGCATGTCAGGTAAAGGCACTGGGGAAATGGCTGTCTTTACATCTTCAATAAATGCACAAGTGTATGTTAATATTTTGGACACTTTTCTTATCCCATCAATTGAAAGGATGTTTGGGGATGATGAAATCATTTTTAAAGATGATAATGCATCCTGCCATAGAGCAAAAACTGTGCAAACATTCCTTGAAAAAAGACACATAAGGTCAATGTCATGGCCTGCAAATAGTCCGGATCTCAATCCAATTGAAAATCTTTGGTTGAAGTTGAAGAAAATGGTCCATGACAAGGCTCCAACCTGCAAAGCTGATCTGGCAACAGCAATCAGAGAAAGTTGGAGCCAGATTGATGAAGAGTATTGTTTGACACTCATTAAGGCCTGTTTCACACGTCAGTGGCTCCGGTACGTGTGGTGACAGTTTTCTCAAGTACCGGAGACACTGACTCACGTAGACACATTAAAATCAATGTGTCTCTGCACATGTCAGCGTGTTTTCACGGACCGTGTGTCCGTTTGAAAAACACGGAGACATGTCAGTGTTCGTGGGAGCGCACGGATCACATTAAAGTCAATGGGTCCGTGTAAACACGTACCGCACACGGATGCTGTCCGTGTGCCGACTGAGTACCACACGGACCGTGCAGGAGACAGCGCTACAGTAAGCGCTGTCCCCCCAGCGTGTGGCGCTGAAGCCGCCATTCATTTCTTCTACCCAGCAGCGTTCGCTGGAGAGAAGGAATGAAAAATCAATGTTTGATTTTTGATGCTGAGAGGAAGCATCGAGGGAGCTGGGTGAGTATTTTAATGCCAGCGGGCGGGCGCACAGGGGGTGGGAGGCGGCAGGTGACAAGGATCTTTATTATAAACACAAAATTAATAAAAAAACCTTGATTTTTCATTCCTTCTCTCCAGCGAACGCTGCTGGGGAGAAGGGATGAAGGCTGGCTTCAGCACCACACGCTGGGGGGACAGCGCTTACTGTAGCGCTGTCTCCTGCATGATCCGTGTGGTACTCAGTCGGCACACAGCTGCCGCACATGTGCCACACTGATGTGCCACGTGAGCTCACGGATACGGATAACTCCGGTACCGATTTTTCCGGTACCGGAATTATCTGGACGTGTGAGACTGGCCTAAGTCCATACCTCAGAGACTGCAAGCTGTTATAAAAGCCAGAGGTGTGCAACAAAATACTAGTGATGTTTTTTTGTTTGTTTGTTTTTCATGATTCCATAATTCTTTCCTCAGAATTGAGTGATTCCATAATTTTCCCTATGCTTGGTTAAAAAAGGAACCATTATTGACTACCACATTTTTTGTTCTTGATTTCTTTTAGTGTTTCTTAAAGCCAGAAAGTTGCCATTTTAAATGACTTCAGTTTTGTGCCACGTCTGTGATCTGCTTTTTCTACAAAATTAAACAACTGAATGAACATCCTCCAAGGCCGGTGATTCCATAATTTTTGCCAGGGGTTGTACAATAAATAAACCTTCTGAGGACAGAGGCGCCGAGGTCACACCGCCGGGGGGATAATCAGCCTCTCAGGTCATGCCTACCGCACAACAAACGTAAGAAAGCAACCCCCTCTCCCCCCCAAGAGAAAATACAGCAGAATTGCAGGATTATGCCACTTTATCGCATTTGCAATTTAATTTTCTCCTTTTTCAGGTAACGGGAACGGTGACATTCAAAACTGCAAAAAACAACGTGGGGGGAGGGAAGAGGAAAGGGGGGTGAGGGAAGAGGAAAGGGGGGTGAGGGAAGAGGAAAGGGGGGTGAGGGAAGAGGAAAGGGGGGTGAGGGAAGAGGAAAGGGGGAGGAGGGAAGAGGAAAGGGGGAGGAGGGAAGAGGAAAGGGGGAGGAGGGAAGAGGAAAGGGGGGTGAGGGAAGAGGAAAGGGGGGTGAGGGAAGAGGAAAGGGGGGTGGAAAGGGGGGTGAGGGAAGAGGAAAGGGGGGTGAGGGAAGAGGAAAGGGGGAGGAGGGAAGAGGAAAGGGGGAGGAGGGAAGAGGAAAGGGGGGTGAGGGAAGAGGAAAGGGGGAGGAGGGAAGAGGAAAGGGGGAGGAGGGAAGAGGAAAGGGGGAGGAGGGAAGAGGAAAGGGGGAGGAGGGAAGAGGAAAGGGGGAGGAGGGAAGAGGAAAGGGGGAGGAGGGAAGAGGAAAGGGGGGTGAGGGAAGAGGAAAGGGGGAGGAGGGAAGAGGAAAGGGGGAGGAGGGAAGAGGAAAGGGGGAGGAGGGAAGAGAAAAGGGGGAGGAGGGAAGAGGAAAGGGGGAGGAGGGAAGAGGAAAGGGGGAGGAGGGAAGAGGAAAGGGGGAGGAGGGAAGAGGAAAGGGGGGTGAGGGAAGAGGAAAGGGGGAGGAGGGAAGAGGAAAGGGGGAGGAGGGAAGAGGAAAGGGGGAGGAGGGAAGAGGAAAGGGGGAGGAGGGAAGAGGAAAGGGGGAGGAGGGAAGAGGAAAGGGGGGTGAGGGAAGAGGAAAGGGGGAGGAGGGAAGAGGAAAGGGGGAGGAGGGAAGAGGAAAGGGGGAGGAGGGAAGAGAAAAGGGGGAGGAGGGAAGAGAAAAGGGGGAGGAGGGAAGAGGAAAGGGGGAGGAGGGAAGAGGAAAGGGGGGTGAGGGAAGAGGAAAGGGGGGTGAGGGAAGAGGAAAGGGGGAGGAGGGAAGAGGAAAGGGGGAGGAGGGAAGAGGAAAGGGGGAGGAGGGAAGAGGAAAGGGGGAGGAGGGAAGAGGAAAGGGGGAGGAGGGAAGAGGAAAGGGGGAGGAGGGAAGAGGAAAGGGGGAGGAGGGAAGAGGAAAGGGGGGAGGGAAGAGGAAAGGGGGAGGAGGGAAGAGGAAAGGGGGAAGGGAAGAGGAAAGGGGGGAAGGGAAGAGGAAAGGGGGGAAGGGAAGAGGAAAGGGAGGGGTGATAGAGAAAAGGAAAGAGGGGGAGAGGAAAGCAACAAGAAAAGATGTGAAGAGGTTAACGCCACCAGCGCTGACACCGAACCATACCAACTCACTGCTGGTGAAGGGGCGACGTCCTATGTTTATACGTCAGCTGCCATCACCCGCCGGCCGCACACAGGAACACATCACCATTACCTCCCGTATCTCATGCACACGTGCTCTCGGCGCCAGCTGATGACGTCACCCCTTTTAGACGCGTCCAGGAGTGGATCGCGCAGTGATTACGCTGCCTGTTAGAGCTGAATGATGACGTCACAAGCCGTCGTAAGAAAGACAGCGATGCCGTACATTGTGTTCTCAGTATTCGTTCCTTTTTGCCATTGCCCGGAATGTCCTGTCGCGCCCCCAGCGGGCACACGGGGCACTGTATTGTGCTGCACTCCTGCACTGCGTGCTAGAGGTTCCATTGGGAGGGCGGGGAGCGCGGGGCTGCGGCCTCCGGAGGTTTTCTATTTCTCAAAAGATTGGAACGTCCAGGTGGTTTATGGTGTAATAGGAAAAATACAGTACATTTATTACAGCTTTTAATCACCAGAGGAGCAGAGAGGTGGACGGTCACTAAGGACGACCAGGCGGTTGGTGCGCACTGTATCCACTGCTGGGACTGGTATGAGATAATCGTGTCATACACTCTATTGAGCCATCGCGTTATGGGATTAGCTACACAGCTCAGCAGATTGTACCACGCAGGACGGGATTAGATACACAGCTCAGCAGATTGTACCACGCAGGACGGGATTAGATACACAGCTCAGCAGATTGTACCACGCAGGACGGGATTAGATACACAGCTCAGCAGATTGTACCACGCAGGACGGGATTAGATACACAGCTCAGCAGATTGTACCACGCAGGACGGGATTAGATACACGGCTCAGCAGATTGTACCACGCAGGACGGGATTAGATACACAGCTCAGCAGATTGTACCACGCAGGACGGGATTAGATACACAGCTCAGCAGATTGTACCACGCAGGACGGGATTAGATACACGGCTCAGCAGATTGTACCACGCAGGACGGGATTAGATACACGGCTCAGCAGATTGTACCACGCAGGACGGGATTAGATACACAGCTCAGCAGATTGTACCACGCAGGACGGGATTAGCTACACAGCTCAGCAGATTGTACCACGCAGGACGGGATTAGATACACGGCTCAGCAGATTGTACCACGCAGGACGGGATTAGATACACGGCTCAGCAGATTGTACCACGCAGGACGGGATTAGATACACAGCTCAGCAGATTGTACCACGCAGGACGGGATTAGATACACAGCTCAGCAGATTGTACCACGCAGGACGGGATTAGATACACAGCTCAGCAGATTGTACCACGCAGGACGGGATTAGATACACAGCTCAGCAGATTGTACCACGCAGGACGGGATTAGATACACAGCTCAGCAGATTGTACCACGCAGGACGGGATTAGATACACGGCTCGGCAGATTGTACCACGCAGGATGGGATTAGCTACACAGCTCAGGAGATTGTACCACGCAGGACGGGATTAGATACACAGCTCAGGAGATTGTACCACGCAGGATGGGATTAGCTACACAGCTCAGCAGATTGTACCACGCAGGACGGGATTAGATACACAGCTCAGCAGATTGTACCACGCAGGACGGGATTAGATACACAGCTCAGCAGATTGTACCACGCAGGACGGGATTAGATACACGGCTCGGCAGATTGTACCACGCAGGATGGGATTAGCTACACAGCTCAGGAGATTGTACCACGCAGGACGGGATTAGATACACAGCTCAGGAGATTGTACCACGCAGGATGGGATTAGCTACACAGCTCAGCAGATTGTACCACGCAGGACGGGATTAGATACACAGCTCAGCAGATTGTACCACGCAGGACGGGATTAGATACACAGCTCAGCAGATTGTACCACGCAGGACGGGATTAGATACACAGCTCAGCAGATTGTACCACGCAGGACGGGATTAGATACACAGCTCAGCAGATTGTACCACGCAGGACGGGATTAGCTACACAGCTCAGCAGATTGTACCACGCAGGACGGGATTAGCTACACAGCTCAGCAGATTGTACCACGCAGGACGGGATTAGATACACAGCTCAGGAGATTGTACCACGCAGGATGGGATTAGCTACACAGCTCAGCAGATTGTACCACGCAGGACGGGATTAGCTACACAGCTCAGCAGATTGTACCACGCAGGACGGGATTAGATACACGGCTCAGCAGATTGTACCACGCAGGACGGGATTAGATACACAGCTCAGGAGATTGTACCACGCAGGATGGGATTAGCTACACAGCTCAGCAGATTGTACCACGCAGGACGGGATTAGCTACGCAACTCAGCAGATTGTACCACGCAGGACGGGATTAGATACACAGCTCAGCAGATTGTACCACGCAGGACGGGATTAGATACACAGCTCAGCAGATTGTACCACGCAGGACGGGATTAGCTACACAGCTCAGCAGATTGTACCACGCAGGACGGGATTAGATACACAGCTCAGCAGATTGTACCACGTAGGACGGGATTAGCTACACAACTCAGCAGATTGTACCACGCAGGACGGGATTAGATACACAGCTCAGCAGATTGTACCACGCAGGACGGGATTAGATACACAGCTCAGCAGATTGTACCACGCAGGAAGGGATTAGATACGTGGCTCAGCAGAGTGTACCACATGGGATTAGATACACTGCATCACTCAGAATGGGCAATAATAATAATATGTAACAGTGAACCAAGAGCATCATCTGGGGAGGAACATCACACAGAGACAGCTAGGATTTATACATAGAATGTAAAGCTACACATGAAGGTTATAAATGATAAAAATAGGTGCACAAAGAGGTACTTAGCCTTTCCTTGGTATTAAAATGCCCCCCCCCCCAAAAAAAAAAACAAAAAAAACCAAAGTCCCCCTACAATTAATAACAAGCAATGGCGGCTAGGCCGACAGAGCTGTGGGCTGATATTAACAGGCTAGGAAGGAGCCATGGATAGTGGCCAGCCACAGCCTAAGGGCTCATTTCCACTGGCGAGGAAAACGGACGAGTGCAATCCGATAAAAAATCGGATTGCACTCGGACCAATGTTATTCAATAGGTGTCTTTTCATTTGCGATTTTTTTCTCAGCCGAAATCGGACTGAGAAAAAAATCGCAGCATGCTGCGATTTGCTGCGAGTCTCGGACGAGACTCGCCAATGTAAGTCAATGGGTGCGAGAAAAAAAATCGCACAGCACTCGCACCATGCGAGATCTGTCCGATTTTTACGCACCGGTGTCCTTTGAAAAGCAGGTAATTCAGCGCGGTGTACAGTAAAATCACACTGACAGGTTAGAATAGAGTAGATATATAAACATAGAATGTGTATATATACATATATATATGTCAGTGAGACACCTATATATGTATATTTATATTTAATGCAGCGCTAGATAGCATAAAAGCCGCTAATTCAATTGCCGGCTTTTCATTTCTCCTTCCCAAACCCGACATGATATGAGACATGATTACATACAGTAAACCACCTCATATCCCCTTTTTTTTGCATATTCCACACTACTAATGTTAGTAGTGTGTATGTGCAAAATTTGGCCGCTGTAGCTGCTCAAATAAAGGGTTAAATGACGGAAAAAAATGGCGTGGGCTCCCGCGCAATTTTCTCTGCCAGAATGGTAAAGCCAGTGACTGAGGGCAGATTGTTGTGAAATTGGATTTTGGGCTCCCCCGGTGGCCACTGGTGGAATTGAACTTGTGTGCATCATCCCCTCTGTTCACCTGCTCCCATCAGGATGTGGGAGTCGCTATTTAACCTTGCTCCTCTGTCACTTCCATGCCGGTCAACATTGTAATCAGAAGCCTTTCTGTGCATGTTCCTGCTACCAGACAACTTCCACCTAAGTCGGACTTTTGTCCTTGTTTGTTTTTTGCATTTTGTTCCAGTTCACAGCTGCAGTTTCGTTTCTGTGTCTGGAAAGCTCTTGTGATCTGAAATTGCCACTCTGATGTTATGAGTTAATACTAGAGTCTTAAAGTAATTTCAGGATGGTGTATTGATAGGGTTTTCAGCTGACCATGAAAGTACCCTTTCTGTCTTCCTGCTATCTAGTAAGCGGACCTCGATTTTGCTAAACCTATTTTCATACTACGTTTGTCATTTTCATCTTAAATCACCGCCAATATATGTGGGGGCCTCTGTCTGCCTTTCGGGGAAATTTCTCTAGAGGTGAGCCAGGACTATATTTTCCTCTGCCAGGATTAGTTAGTCCTCCGGCCGGCGCTGGGCGTCTAGGGATAAAACGCAGGCTACGCTACCCGGCTACTGTTAGTTGTGCGGCAGGTTTAGTTCATGGTCAGTTTAGTTTCCATCCTTCCAAGAGATAGTTCCTATGTATGCTGGGCTATGTTCTCTTGCCATTGAGAACCATAACAGTTTGACCGGCCCACAAAGGGTTAAATTAATTGGCAGAGAAAGGAGAGAAAAAAGAAGTCTGCTGAAAAATTTTTTTTTTTTTTTTCCTTCAGTTCTGAGTGTGCTTTCAATTGAATCACTTGCAAGTCTGCCTATATTGCAGCCTTCCTCTCTCTCTCTCCTTCTAATCCTGGAATGGCTCTGTGTTCACCTGTTTAAAATGGATATTCAGAGTTTAGCTGCAGGTTTGAATAATCTCACCACGAAAGTTCAAAATTTACAAGATTTTGTTGTTCATGTTCCTATATCTGAACCTAGAATTCCTTTGCCTGAATTTTTCTCGGGGAATAGATCTTGCTTTCAAAATTTCAAAAATAATTGCAAGTTGTTTTTGTCCCTGAAATCTCGCTCTGCTGGAGATCCTGCTCAGCAGGTCAGGATTGTGATTTCCTTGCTCCGGGGCGACCCTCAAGATTGGGCTTTTGCATTGGCTCCAGGGGATCCTGCGTTGCTCAATGTGGATGCGTTTTTTCTGGCCTTGGGGTTGCTTTATGAGGAACCTCATTTAGAGCTTCAGGCGGAAAAAGCCTTGATGTCCCTATCTCAGGGGCAAGATGAAGTTGAAATATACTGCCAAAAATTCCGTAAATGGTCTGTGCTTACTCAGTGGAATGAGTGCGCCCTGGCGGCGAATTTCAGAGAGGGTCTCTCTGATGCCGTTAAGGATGTTATGGTGGGGTTCCCTGTGCCTGCGGGTCTGAATGAGTCCATGACAATGGCTATCCAGATCGATAGACGTCTGCGGGAGCGCAAACCTGTGCACCATTTGGCGGTGTCTACTGAGAAGACGCCAGAGAATATGCAATGTGATAGAATTCTGTCCAGAAGCGAACGGCAGAATTTTAGACGAAAAAATGGGTTGTGCTTTTATTGTGGTGATTCAACTCATGTTATATCAGCATGCTCTAAGCGTACTAAGAAGCTTGATAAGTCAGTTTCAATTGGCACTTTTCAGTCTAAGTTTATTCTATCTGTGACCCTGATTTGTTCTTTATCATCTATTACCGCGGATGCCTATGTCGACTCTGGCGCCGCTTTGAGTCTTATGGATTGGTCCTTTGCCAAACGCTGTGGGTATGATTTAGAGCCTCTTGAAACTCCTATACCTCTGAAGGGGATTGACTCCACCCCATTGGCTAGTAATAAACCACAATACTGGACACAAGTAACTATGCGAATTAATCCGGATCATCAGGAGATTATTCGCTTTCTTGTGCTGTATAATCTACATGATGTGTTGGTGCTTGGATTGCCATGGCTGCAATCTCATAACCCAGTCCTCGACTGGAACGCTATGTCTGTGTTAAGCTGGGGATGTAAGGGGATGCATGGGGACGTACCTTTGGTTTCCATTTCGTCATCTATTCCCTCTGAGATTCCTGAATTCTTGTCTGACTATCGTGACGTTTTTGAAGAACCTAAGCTTGGTTCATTACCTCCGCACCGGGAGTGCGATTGTGCCATAGATTTGATTCCGGGTAGTAAATACCCTAAGGGTCGTTTATTTAATCTGTCTGTGCCTGAACATGCTGCTATGCGAGAATATATAAAGGAGTCCTTGGAAAAGGGACATATTCGTCCTTCGTCATCTCCCTTAGGAGCCGGTTTTTTCTTTGTGTCTAAGAAAGATGGCTCTTTGAGGCCGTGTATTGATTATCGGCTTTTGAATAAAATCACGGTTAAATATCAATATCCGTTGCCACTGCTGACTGATTTGTTTGCTCGCATAAAGGGGGCCAAGTGGTTCTCTAAGATAGATCTCCGTGGGGCGTATAATTTGGTGCGAATTAAGCAGGGGGATGAGTGGAAAACCGCATTTAATACGCCCGAGGGCCACTTTGAGTATTTGGTGATGCCTTTTGGCCTTTCAAATGCCCCTTCAGTCTTTCAGTCCTTTATGCATGACATTTTCCGTGATTATTTGGATAAATTTATGATCGTGTATCTGGATGATATTCTGATTTTTTCGGATGACTGGGACTCTCATGTCCAGCAGGTCAGGAGGGTTTTTCAGGTTTTGCGGTCTAATTCCTTGTGTGTGAAGGGTTCTAAGTGCGTTTTTGGGGTTCAAAAGATTTCCTTCTTGGGATACATTTTTTTCCCCCTCTTCCATCGAGATGGATCCTGTCAAGGTTCGGGCTATTTGTGATTGGACGCAACCCTCTTCTCTTAAGAGTCTTCAGAAATTTTTGGGCTTTGCTAACTTTTATCGTCGATTTATTGCTGGTTTTTCTGATGTTGTTAAACCATTGACTGATTTGACTAAGAAGGGTGCTGATGTTGCTGATTGGTCCCCTGCTGCTGTGGAGGCCTTTCGGGAGCTTAAGCGCCGCTTTTCTTCCGCCCCTGTGTTGCGTCAGCCTGATGTTGCTCTTCCTTTTCAGGTTGAGGTCGACGCTTCTGAAATCGGAGCTGGGGCGGTTTTGTCGCAAAGAAGTTCCGACTGCTCCGTGATGAAACCTTGTGCTTTTTTTTCTCGTAAATTTTCGCCCGCCGAGCGGAATTATGATATTGGGAATCGGGAGCTTTTGGCCATGAAGTGGGCTTTTGAGGAGTGGCGTCATTGGCTTGAGGGGGCTAGACATCAGGTGGTGGTATTGACCGACCACAAAAATTTAATTTATCTTGAGTCCGCCAGACGCCTGAATCCTAGACAGGCGCGCTGGTCGTTGTTTTTCTCTCGGTTTAATTTTGTGGTGTCATACCTACCGGGTTCTAAGAATGTTAAGGCGGATGCCCTTTCTAGGAGTTTTGAGCCTGACTCCCCTGGTAATTCTGAACCTACAGGTATCCTTAAGGATGGAGTGATATTGTCTGCAGTTTCTCCAGACCTGCGGCGGGCCTTGCAGGATTTTCAGGCGGATAGACCTGATCGTTGCCCACCTGGTAGACTGTTTGTTCCTGATGATTGGACCAGTAAAGTCATTTCTGAGGTTCATTCTTCTGCGTTGGCAGGTCATCCTGGAATCTTTGGTACCAGGGATTTGGTGGCAAGGTCCTTCTGGTGGCCTTCCCTGTCACGAGATGTACGAGGCTTTGTGCAGTCTTGTGACGTTTGTGCTCGGGCCAAGCCTTGTTGTTCTCGGGCTAGTGGATTGTTGTTGCCCTTGCCTATCCCGAAGAGGCCTTGGACGCACATCTCGATGGATTTTATTTCGGATCTTCCTGTTTCTCAGAAGATGTCTGTCATCTGGGTGGTGTGTGACCGTTTCTCTAAGATGGTCCATTTGGTTCCCCTGCCTAAGTTGCCTTCTTCTTCCGAGTTGGTTCCTCTGTTTTTTCAAAATGTGGTTCGTTTGCATGGTATTCCGGAGAATATCGTTTCTGACAGAGGAACCCAATTCGTGTCTAGATTTTGGCGGGCATTCTGTGCTAGGATGGGCATAGATTTGTCTTTCTCGTCTGCTTTCCATCCTCAGACTAATGGCCAGACCGAGCGGACGAATCAGACTTTGGAGACATATTTGAGGTGTTTTGTGTCTGCAGATCAGGATGATTGGGTTGCTTTTTTGCCTTTAGCGGAGTTTGCCCTCAATAATCGGGCCAGCTCTGCTACCTTGGTGTCTCCTTTTTTCTGTAATTCGGGGTTTCATCCTCGATTTTTCCTCCGGTCAGGTGGAATCTTCGGTTTGTCCTGGAGTGGATGCTGTGGTGGAGAGGTTGCATCAGATTTGGGGGCAGGTGGTGGACAATTTGAAGTTGTCCCAGGAGAAGACTCAGCTTTTTGCCAACCGCCGGCGTCGGGTTGGTCCTCGGCTTTGTGTCGGGGACTTGGTGTGGTTGTCTTCTCGTTTTGTCCCTATGAGGGTTTCTTCTCCTAAGTTTAAGCCTCGGTTCATCGGCCCGTACAAGATATTGGAGATTCTTAACCCTGTGTCCTTCCGTTTGGACCTCCCTGCATCTTTTTCTATTCATAATGTTTTTCATCGGTCATTGTTGCGCAGGTATGAGGTACCGGTTGTGCCTTCCGTTGAGCCTCCTGCTCCGGTGTTGGTTGAGGGCGAGTTGGAGTACGTTGTGGAAAAAATCTTGGACTCCCGTGTTTCCAGACGGAAACTCCAGTATCTGGTCAAATGGAAGGGATACGGTCAGGAGGATAATTCTTGGGTGACTGCCTCTGATGTTCATGCCTCCGATCTGGTCCGTGCCTTTCATAGGGCTCATCCTGATCGCCCTGGTGGTTCTGGTGAGGGTTCGGTGCCCCCTCCTTGAGGGGGGGGTACTGTTGTGAAATTGGATTTTGGGCTCCCCCGGTGGCCACTGGTGGAATTGAACTTGTGTGCATCATCCCCTCTGTTCACCTGTTCCCATCAGGATGTGGGAGTCGCTATTTAACCTTGCTCCTCTGTCACTTCCATGCCGGTCAACATTGTAATCAGAAGCCTTTCTGTGCATGTTCCTGCTACCAGACAACTTCCAGCTAAGTCGGACTTTTGTCCTTGTTTGTTTTTTGCATTTTGTTCCAGTTCACAGCTGCAGTTTCGTTTCTGTGTCTGGAAAGCTCTTGTGATCTGAAATTGCCACTCTGATGTTATGAGTTAATACTAGAGTCTTAAAGTAATTTCAGGATGGTGTATTGATAGGGTTTTCAGCTGACCATGAAAGTACCCTTTCTGTCTTCCTGCTATCTGTCCTGCTGGACAGATTACTGGGAGGGGCTGGTGAGGACCCAGCAGTCATGGTGCACATTGGCACAAATGACAAAGTTAGAGGTAGGTGGAAGGTCCTTAAAGATGATTTCAGGGAATTAGGCTGCAAGCTGAAAGCAAGGACCTCCAACGTGGTATTTTCCGAAATACTGCCTGTACCACGTGCCATGCCAGAGAGGCAACGGGAGATTAGGGAGGTTAATAAGTGGCTCAAGAATTGGTGTAGGAAGGAGGGGTTTGGGTTCCTGCAGAACTGGGCCGACTTCTCAGTGGGCTACAGGCTCTACGCTAGGGACGGGCTGCACCTCAATGGGGAAGGGGCAGCTGTGCTGGGGGAGAAAATGGTTAGAAGGTTGGAGGAGTGTTTAAACTAGGGATTGGGGGGGAGGGTATTCATTTTATAGGAGGGAAAGATAGTGCAGATAGAGA
Organism: Ranitomeya variabilis; assembly: GCF_051348905.1. Lineage (NCBI taxonomy): Eukaryota > Metazoa > Chordata > Amphibia > Anura > Dendrobatidae > Ranitomeya > Ranitomeya variabilis. The sequence continues at coordinate 602,730,774 of NC_135232.1, read as the reverse complement.
CCTGGGCACAAATAAGGAAGTTGGGGGTGGCGGTGGCATGGGGGGTGGGGTTAGAACAGTTAATAATTTAAGAAAGAATAGAGGTACAGAGAGTAACATCAAGTGCATGTATACTAATGCCAGAAGCCTCGCCAACAAAATGGACGAATTAGAACTAATGTTGTTGGAGCATAATTATGACATGGTGGGAATATCTGAGACATGGCTGGATGAGAGCCATGACTGGGCTGTTAACTTGCAGGGCTATAGCCTGTTCAGAAATGACCGTACAGATAAGCGAGGGGGTGGGGTGTGTCTATATGTAAAATCTTCCTTAAAACCCATCCTGCGTGATAATATAGGTGAATTTAATGAAAATGTGGAGTCCCTGTGGGTGGAGATAAGAGGAGGGGGAAAAAATAATAAATTACTGATAGGGGTTTGTTATAAATCTCCAAAAATAATGGAAGCAATGGAGAATATCCTCGTAAAGCAAATAGATGAAGCTGCGACTCAAGGAGAAGTCATTATTATGGGGGACTTCAACTACCCTGAAATAGATTGGGGAACAGAAACCTGCAGTTCCAGCAAAGGTAATCGGTTTTTGACAACTATGAGAGACAATTACCTTTCACAACTGGTTCAGGACCCAACAAGGAGGGGGGCACTGCTAGACCTAATATTAACCAACAGGCCAGACCGCATATCAAATATAAGGGTTGGGGGTCACTTGGGGACTAGTGATCATAAAATAATAAGTTTTCATGTAACCTTTAATAAGATGGGTAGTAGGGGGGTGACAAGGACACTAAACTTCAGGAGGGCAAATTTCCAACGGATGAGAGAGGATCTTGGTGCAATTAACTGGGACGATATCCTGAGACACAAAAATACACAAAGAAAATGGGAGACGTTTATTAGCATCCTGGATAGGACCTGTGCACAGTATATACCGTATGGGAATAAGCATACTAGAAATAGGAGGAAACCAATATGGCTAAATAGAGCTGTTAGGGGCGCAATAAGGAACAAAAAGAAAGCATTTAGAGAATTAAAGGAAGTAGGTAGTGAGGAGGCATTAAATAAATACAGAAAATTAAATAAATGCTGTAAAAAGCAAATCAAGGCAGCAAAGATTGAGACAGAGAGACTCATTGCCAGAGAGAGTAAAAATAATCCCAAAATATTCTTTAACTATATAAATAGTAAGAAACTAAAAAATGACAGTGTTGGCCCCCTTAAAAATAGTCTGGGTGAAATGGTGGATGAGGATGAGGAAAAAGCCAATCTGCTAAATGACTTTTTTTCATCAGTATTTACAAAAGAAAATCCCATGGCAGCCAATATGACTAGTGATAAAAATTCCCCATTAAATGTCAACTGCTTAACCCAGCAGGAAGTACAGCGGCGTCTAAAAATCACTAAAATTGACAAATCTCCGGGCCCGGATGGGATACACCCCCGAGTACTGCAGGAACTAAGTACAGTCATTGATAGACCATTATTTTTAATCTTTAAAGAGTCCATAATAACAGGGTCTGTACCACAGGAGTGGCGTATAGCAAATGTGGTGCCAATATTCAAAAAAGGGGCAAAAACTGAACTCGGTAATTATAGGCCAGTAAGTTTAACCTCTACTGTGGGTAAAATCCTGGAGGGCATTCTAAGGGATGCTATACTGGAGTATCTGAAGAGGAATAACCTCATGACCCAGTATCAGCATGGGTTTACTAGGGACTGCTCATGTCAGACTAATTTGATCAGCTTCTATGAAGAGGTAAGTTCCGGACTGGACCAAGGGAACCCAGTGGACGTAGTGTATATGGACTTTTCCAAAGCTTTTGATACGGTGCCACACAAAAGGTTGATACATAAAATGAGAGTAATGGGGATAGGGGAAAATATGTGTAAGTGGGTTGAGAGCTGGCTCAGGGATAGGAAACAAAGGGTGGTTATTAATGGAGCACACTCGGACTGGGTCACGGTTAGCAGTGGGGTACCACAGGGGTCAGTATTGGGCCCTCTTCTTTTTAACATATTTATTAATGACCTTGTAGGGGGCATTCAGAGTAGAATTTCAATATTTGCAGATGACACTAAACTCTGTAGGGTAATCAATACAGGGGAGGACAATTTTATATTACAGGATGATTTATGTAAACTAGAAGCTTGGGCTGATAAATGGCAAATGAGTTTTAATGGGGATAAATGTAAGGTCATGCACTTGGGTAGAAGTAATAAGATGTATAACTATGTGCTTAATTCTAAAACTCTGGGCAAAACCATCAATGAAAAAGACCTGGGTGTATGGGTGGATGACAGACTCATATTCAGTGGCCAGTGTCAGGCAGCTGCTACAAAGGCAAATAAAATAATGGGATGTATTAAAAGAGGCATAGATGCTCATGAGGAGAACATAATTTTACCTCTATTCAAGTCACTAGTTCGACCACACTTAGAATACTGTGCACAGTTCTGGTCTCCGGTGTATAAGAAAGACATAGCTGAACTAGAGCGGGTGCAGAGAAGAGCGACCAAGGTTATTAGAGGACTGGGGGGTCTGCAATACCAAGATAGGTTATTACACTTGGGGCTATTTAGTTTGGAAAAACGAAGACTAAGGGGTGATCTTATTTTAATGTATAAATATATGAGGGGACAGTACAAAGACCTTTCTGATGATCTTTTTAATCATAGACCTGAGACAGGGACAAGGGGGCATCCTCTACGTCTGGAGGAAAGAAGGTTTAAGCATAATAACAGACGCGGATTCTTTACTGTAAGAGCAGTGAGACTATGGAACTCTCTGCCGTATGATGTTGTAATGAGTGATTCATTAATTAAATTTAAGAGGGGACTGGATACCTTTCTGGAAAAGTATAATATTACAGGGTATATACACTAGATTCCTTGATAAGGCGTTGATCCAGGGAACTAGTCTGATTGCCGTATGTGGAGTCGGGAAGGAATTTTTTTCCCCATGGTGGAGTTACTCCTTGCCACATGGGTTTTTTTTGCCTTCCTCTGGATCAACATGTTAGGGCATGTTAGGTTAGGCTATGGGTTGAACTAGATGGACTTAAAGTCTTCCTTCAACCTCAATAACTATGTAACTATGTAACTATCTAGTAAGCGGACCTCGATTTTGCTAAACCTATTTTCATACTACGTTTGTCATTTTCATCTTAAATCACCGCCAATATATGTGGGGGCCTCTGTCTGCCTTTCGGGGAAATTTCTCTAGAGGTGAGCCAGGACTATATTTTCCTCTGCCAGGATTAGTTAGTCCTCCGGCCGGCGCTGGGCGTCTAGGGATAAAACGCAGGCTACGCTACCCGGCTACTGTTAGTTGTGCGGCAGGTTTAGTTCATGGTCAGTTTAAGTTTCCATCCTTCCAAGAGCTAGTTCCTATGTATGCTGGGCTATGTTCTCTTGCCATTGAGAACCATAACAGCAGATATTAATAGCCAGGAGAGGGTCCATGGTTATTGGCCCCCCCTGACTACAAACATCTGCCCCCAGCCACCCCAGAAAAGGCACATCTGGAAGATGCGCCTATTCTGGCACTTGGCCACTCTCTTCCCACTCCCTGTAGCGGTGGGATATGGGGTAATGAAGGGTTAATGCCACCTTGCTATTGTAAGGTGACATTAAGCCAGATTAATAATGGAGAGGCGTCAATTATGACACCTATCCATTATTAATCCAATTGTATGAAAGGGTTAAACACACACACATGATTTAAAAGTATTTTAATGAAATAAACACAGCGGTTGTTTTAATATTTTATTGCTCTCTCAATCCATTTGCAGACCCTCGCTTGGCAAAACAATAAACACACAATATACATACCTTCTGCTGACCCGTCACGTCCCACGAGGTAATCCATCTGTAGGGGTTAAAATAATTTACAAGCAGGAGCCCTGCAAAAGCAGCTGTGCTTGTGCTTGTAATTCCCCGGCGAATGAAGGAAATGTAGGTCATTGACCTACATTTCCTTCAGTCGCTGTGATGCGCCCCCTGGTGGATGTCCTCATATGACCTGGAGCGTGGGAAAAAGGAAAAAGTTCCCAGGCTGCAGTTCATGAGAACATTCAGCAGGGGCGCATCACCGCGACTGAATGTAAGTACAGATCACTGCTTTCCTTTCAGCACCGGGGATTACAGGCACGAGCGAGTGGTTTATCGCAGCTCATGCCTGTAATATTAGTTAACCCCTTCAGATGGATTACCTCGTGGGACGTGACAGGTCATCAGAGGGTATGTATATTGTGTGTTTATTGTTTTGCCAAGCGAGGGTCTGAAAATGGATTGAGAGAGCAATAAAATATTAAAACAACCGCTGTGTTTATTTCATTAAAATACTTTTTAATCATGTGTGTGTGTTTTTTAACACTTTGAAACAATTGGATTAATAATGGATAGGTGACATAATTGACGCCTCTCCATTATTAATCTGGCTTAATGTCACCTTCCAATAGCAAGGTGGCATTAACCCTTCATTACCCCATATCCCACCGCTACACGGGAGTGGGAAGAGAGAGGCCAAGTGCCAGAATAGGCGCATCTTCCAGATGTGCCTTTTCTGGGGTGGCTGGGGGCAGATGTTTTTAGCCACGGGGGGGCCAATAACCATGGACCCTCTCCTGGCTATTAATATCTGCCCTCAGTCACTGGCTTTACCACTCTGGCGGAGAAAATTGCGCGGGAGCCCACGCCAATTTTTTCCGCAATTTAACCCTTTAATTTCATAGCTAGAGACCCCCAATTTGACACACAGACACTTGTTACATTAGTGAAGAGGAATATGTAATAAAAGACGGGATATGAGATGGTTTACTGTGTGTAAACCATGTCTCATATCCTGTCGGGTTTGTGAAGGAGAAAGAAAAAGCCGGCAATTGAATTAGTGGCTTTTATGCTATCTAGCGCTGCATTAAAAATAAATATACATATATAGGTGTCTCACTGACATATATATATATATATATATATATATATATATATATATATATATATATATATACCTATTCTATGTGTATATATCTTCTCTATTCTAACCTGTCAGTGTGATTTTACTGTACACAGCGCTGATTTGCCGGCTTTTCAAAGGACACCGGTGCGTAAAAATCGGACAGCAATACAGATGTCATACGGATGTTGCGATAAAAAAATCGCATGACACTCGCATGACAATCGCATGATTTTCCGTCAAACGCACAAGATACATACCCTCAGCTGAACCGTCACGTCCCACGAGGTAATCCATCTCAAGGGGTTAAAATATTTTACAAGCAGGAGCCCTGCAAATGCAGCTGTGCTCCGTGACTGTAATCCCCGGCGAATGAATGAAATGTAGGTCATTGACCTACATTTCCTTCAGTCGCGGTGATGCGCCCCCTGGTGGATGTCCTCATATGACCTGGAGCGTGGGAAAAAGTTCCCAGGCTGCAGTTCATGAGAACATCCAGCAGGGGCGCATCACCGCGACTCAATGTAAGTATAGATCACTGCTTTCCTTTCAGCACCCGGGGATTACAGGCACGAGCGAGTGGTTTATCGCAGCTCGTGCCTGTAATATTAGTTAACCCCTTCAGATGGATTACCTCGTTGGACGTGATAGGACATCAGAAGGTATGTATCTTGTGCGTTTATTGTTTTGCCAAGCGAGGGTCTGCAAATGGATTGAGAGAGCAATAAATTATTACAACAACCGCTGTGTTTATTTCATTAAAATACTTTTAAATCATGTGTGTGTTTTTTAACCCTTTCAAACAATTGGATTAATAATGGATAGGTGACATAATTGACGCCTCTCCATTATTAATCTGGCTTAACCCCTTCACCCCCAAGGGTGGTTTGCACGTTATGGACCGGGCCAATTTTTACAATTCTGACTACTGTCCCTTTATGAGGTTATAACTCTGGAACGCTTCAACGGATCCCGGTGATTCTGACACTGTTTTCTCGTGACATATTGTACTTCATGATAGTGGTAAAATTTCTTTGATATTACCTGCGTTTATTTGTGAAAAAATTGGAAATTTGGCGAAAATTTTGAAAATTTCGCAATTTTTCAACTTTGAATTTTTATGCAAATAAATCACAGTGATATGTCACACAAAATACTTAATAAGTAACATTTCCCACATGTCTACTTTACATCAGCACAATTTTGGAACCAAAATTTTTTTTTTGTTAGGGAGTTATAAGGGTTAAAATTTGACCAGCAATTTCTCATTTTCACAACACCATTTTTTTTTTAGGGACCACATCTCATTTGAAGTAATTTTGAGGGGTCTATATGATAGAAAATACCCAAGTGTGACACCATTCTAAAAACTGCACCCCTCAAGGTGCTCAAAACCACATTCAAGAAGTTTATTAACCCTTCAGGTGTTTCACAGGAATTTTTGGAATGTTTAAATAAAAATGAGCATTTAACTTTTTTTTCACACAAAATTTACTTCAGCTCCAATTTGTTTTATTTTACCAAGGGTAACAGGAGAAAATGGACCCCAAAAAATGTTGTACAATTTGTCCTGAGTACGCCGATACCCCATATGTGGGGGTAAACCACTGTTTGGGGGCATGACAGAGCTCGGAAGCGAAAGAGCGTCATTTGACTTTTCAATGCAAAATTGACTGGAATTGAGATGGGACGCCATGTTGCGTTTGGAGAGCCCCTGATATGCCTAAACATTGAAACCCCCCACAAGTGACACCATTTTGGAAAGTAGACCCCCTAAGGAGCTTATCTAGAGGTGTGGTGAGCACTTTGACTCACCAAGTGCTTCACAGAAGTTTATAATGCAGAACCGTAAAAATAAAAATCATATTTTTTCACAAAAATGATCTTTTCGCCCCCAATTTTTTATTTTCCCAAGGGTAAGAGAAGAAATTGGACCCTAAAAGATGTTTTACAATTTGTCCTGAGTACGCTGATACCCCATATGTGGGGGTAAACCACTGTTTGGGCGCATGGGAGAGCTCGGAAGGGAAGGAGCGCCGTTTGACTTTTCACTGCAAAATTGACAGGAATTGAGATGGGACGCCATGTTGCGTTTGGAGAGCCACTGATGTGCCTAAACATTGAAACCCCCCCACAAGTGACACCATTTTGGAAAGTAGACCCCCTAAGAAACTTATCTAGAGGTGTAGTGAGCACTTTGACCCACCAACTGCTTCACAGAAGTTTATAATGCAGAGCCGTAAAAATTAAACAAACATTTTTTCCCACAAAAATTATTTTTTAGCCCCCAGTTTTGTATTTTCCCGAGGGTAACAGGAGAAATTGGACCCCAAAAGTTGTTCTCCAATTTGTCCTGAGTATGCTGATACCCCATATGTGGGGGGGAACCACTGTTTGGGCGCATGGGAGGGCTCGGAAGGGATGGAGCGCCATTTTGAATGCAGACTTAGATGGAATGGTCTGCAGGCGTCACATTGCGTTTGCAGAGCCCTAATGTACCTAAACAGTAAAAAAAAAAACACAAGTTACACCATTTTGGAAAGTAGACCCCCTAAGAAACTCATCTAGATGTGTTGTGAGAGTTTTGAACCCTCAAGTGTTTCACTACAGTTTATAACGCATAGCCGTGAAAAAAAAAAGAAAAAAAAAATTTCCCCCCAAAATTATTTTTTAGCCCCCAGTTTTGTATTTTCCCAAGGGTAACAGGAGAAATTGGACCCCAAAAGTTGTTGTCCAATTTGTTCTGAGTACGCTGATACCCCATATGTGGGGGGGAACCACCGTTTGGGCGCATGGGAGGGCTCGGAAGGGAAGGAGCGCCATTTGGAATGCAGACTTAGATGGAATGGTCTGCAGGCGTCACATTGCGTCTGCAGAGGCCCTAATGTACCTAAACAGTAGAAACCCCCCACAAGTGACACCATTTTGGAAAGTAGACCCCCTAATGAACTCATCTAGATGTGTTGTGAGAGCTTTGAACCCCCAATTGTTTCACTACAGTTTATAACGCAGAGCCATGCAAATAAAAAATATTATTTTTCCACAAATTATTTTTTAGCCCCCAGTTTTGTATTTTCCCAAGGGTAAAAGGAGAAATTGGACCCCAAAAGTTGTTCTCCAATGTGTTCCGAGTACGCTGATGCCCCATATGTTGGGGTAAACCCCTGTTTGGGCGCACGGGAGAGCTCGGAAGGGAAGGAGCACTGTTTTACTTTTTCAACGCAGAATTGGCTGAAATTGAGATCGGAAGCCATGTCGCGTTTGGAGAGCCCCTGATGTGCCTAAACAGTGGAAACCCCCCAATTATAACTGAAACCCTAATCCAAACACACCCCTAACCGTAATCCCAACGGTAACCCTAACCACACCTCTAACCCAGACACACCCCTAACCCTAATCCCAACCCTATTCCCAACCGTAGATGTAATCCAAACCCTAACTTTAGCCCCAACCCTAACCCTAACTTTAGCCCTAATCCTAACTTTAGCCCCAACCCTAACCCTAGCCCCAACCCTAGCCCCAACCCTAACCCTAGCCCCAACCCTAACCCTAGCCCTAACCCTAGCCCCAACCCTAACCCTAGCCCCAACCCTAACCCTAACCCTAGCCCTAACCCTAATGGTAAAATGGAAATAAATACATTTTTTTAATTTTTTTATTTTTCCCTAACTAAGGGGGTGATGAAGGGGGGTTTGATTTACTTTTATAGCGGGTTTTTTAGCGGATTTTTATGATTGGCAGCTGTCACACACTGAAAGAAGCTTTTTATTGCAAAAAATATTTTTTTGCGTTACCACATTTTGAAAGCTATAATTTTTCCATATTTGAGTCCACAGAGTCATGTGAGGTCTTGTTTTTTGCGGAACGAGTTGACGTTTTTATTGGTAACATGTTCAGGCACGGGAGATTTTTTGATCGCTTTTTATTCCGATTTTTGTGAGGCAGAATGACCAAAAACCAGCTATTCATGAATTTCTTTTGGGGGAGTCGTTTATACCGTTCCGCGTTTGGTAAAATTGATAAAGCAGTTTTATTCTTCGGGTCAGTACGATTAGAGCGATATCTCATTTCTATCATTTTTTTATGTTTTGGCGCTTTTATACGATAAAAACTATTTTATAGAAAAAATAATAATTTTGGCATCGCTTTATTCTGAGGACTATAACTTTTTTATTTTTTCGCTGATGATGCTATGTGGCGGCTCGTTTTTTGCGGGACAAGATGACGTTTGCAGTGGTACCATGGTTATTTATATCCGTCTTTTTGATCGCGTGTTATTGCACTTTTTGTTTGGCGGTGTGAGAATAAAGCGTTGTTTTTTTGCCTCGTTTTTTTTTTTTTTTTTTACGGTGTTCACTGAAGGGGTTAACTAGTGATATAGTTTTATAGGTGGGGTCGTTACGGACGCGGCGATACTAAATATGTGTACTTTTATTGTTTGATTTTTTTTTTTTTAGATAAAGGAATGTATTTATGGGAATGATATATATATTTTTTTTTATTTTTTTTTTTTACACATGTGGGAATTTTTTTTTTTTACTTTGTCCCAGGGGGGGACATTACAGATCGGTGATCTGACAGGGTGCACAGCACTCTGTGAGATCACCGATCTCACTTACAGCCGTGCAGGCTGCAGCTTTCATCTGCAGCCTGCTCTGCACCCGGAAGTACTCCCTGCAGGACCCGGATGCAGCCCCGCGGCCATTTTGGATCCGGGGCCTGCAGGGATAGGAGGGAGGAGACCCTCGCAGCAACGCGATCACATCGCGTTGCTCCGGGGGTCTCGGGGAAGCACGCAGGGAGCCCCCTCCCTGCGCGATGCTTCCCTGTACCGCCGGCACACCGCGATCATGTTTGATCGCGGTGTGCCGGGGGTTAATGTGCCGGGGGCGGTCCGTGACCGCTCCTGGCACATAGTGCCGGATGTCAGCTGCGATAGGCAGGTGACACCCGGCCGCGATCGGCCGCGCTCCCCCCGAGAGCGCGGCCGATCGTGCTGGACGTACTATTCCGTCCTTGGGAATTAGGGCCCACCCCACATGGACGGAATAGTACGTCCAATGGCAGAAAGGGGTTAATGTCACCTTACAATAGCAAGGTAGCATTAACCCTTCATTACCCCATATCCCACCGCTACACGGGAGTGGGAAGAGAGTGGCCAAGTGCCAGAATAGGCGCATCTTCCAGATGTGCCTTTTCTGGGGTGGCTGGGGGCAGATGTTTTTAGCCACGGGGGGGGGGGGGCAATAACCATGGACCCTCTCCTGGCTATTAATATCTGCCCTCAGTCACTGGCTTTACCACTCTGGCGGAGAAAATTGCACGGGAGCCCACGCCAATTTTTTCAGCCATTTAACCCTTTATTTTAGCAGCTACAGCACCCAAATTTTGCATACACACACTACTAACATTAGTAGTGTGGAATATGCAAAAAAAATGGGGATATGAGATGGTTTACTGTATGTAAACCATGTCTCATATCCTGTCGGGTTTGTGCAGGAGAAATGAAAAGCCGGCAATTGAATTACCGGCTGTTCACAGATATCGCGCTGAATGAAATATAAATACAGACTATATATATATGTGTCTCAATGACATATATATATATATATATATATACTGTATATATGTTTTCCCGAACATTTGAGCACATAAATCCATTAGATGTCGGTTTTGCAAGCCTGCGCGAAAATCTCGCAGTACGGATGCCATACGGATTACATACGGAGGATGCCATGCGCAAAATACGCGGACACACCCTGACTACGGATCAATATTTTGGGAACATTTCTCCGTATTACGGCCGTAGTACGGACGTATAATACGTGGCGTATTGTCTTACGCCAAGTGTGACCCCAGCCTAAAACATCAGCTCCTAGCCGCCCTAGAAATGGAAAATCCATAAGATGCGGCGCCAAATGCGGCACTTAGCCTCCCTCTTCCCACTTGCCCTAGTCCGGTGGAAAGTTGGCTAATGCATACACTATAGTGGGAAGCGATCAGCCCGCAGCTCTCTGCCTAGCCTTTGCTGGTTAGTTATAGGGGGACTAGACTTTTCTTGTTTTTCTTACAGTAAAGGCTGTATAGCTGTGAGGTGTATGGGTATTACCCCCTTCCCAGGCTATATACATCTGCCCCCAGCTGTCCATTTTCCTTCTAGTTAATAAAATCCCATACCATGTTTTTCAGATATTGAATTAAACATATGTACTTTACTAATTATGTATAACATCTTTATTTCTATTTGATCAGGTCATGCCGTGATTTCAGTGTACGTAGCTGCTGAAATATCGGGTTTTTAAGAACATCGGGGTGTAAAAATCGGACTGCACTAGCATTGTCCGAGTGCCATGTGATTTTTTTTTCTCACACCCATTGACTTCTATTGGTAAATGCGATCCGAATTTCACATACAATCGCAGCATGCCACGTTTTATTTCCAGTCCGATCGTGATCTGATCAGATTGGGGGGGGGGGGGGGGGGATCGTAGATGAATACACAATGGAATAACATTGGTCCGAATGGAATCAGATTTTTAATCGGATTGTATTAATCTGATTCTATCGCAAGTGGGAATCAGCCCTAAGTGTGTAACCGAGTAACTCAGTTCACCATTTCCAGGAGTGGGGGTCCTGCCCACCCTACACCCAATGCAGCCCAGCCCACCCTGCACTATATAGTGTGTCTCCGCCAATCCTGGGCAGTACAAGAAGCGTATTTAAGGCCTTTCTTTGCGATACAGTGCATCCAAGCCCATGCTGTGTGGTACAAGGAGTGTACATAAGCACATCTTACACTATTCAGTGTATCCAAGCCCATCTTGTGTGATACATTGTATCTAAGATAATTCTGCATGATACACAGTCAGTGTATATATGGAGTGCAGCTATCTGTCCTGCGTAGTACACCGAGTGTATCACGCAGAGTATCTCAGACCATCCTGTGTGGTACACGGGTGTAGTCAAGCCCATACTGCACTATTCACTCAGTGTATCTAAGCCCCTCTTACATTATAGTGTATTTAGGTCCATTCTGCCAGCAGTGCATGGAGTGGATCTAACCACCCTGCATGAGACAGTGAATTTCAGCCAATCCTGCACGGTACAGTGCATCCATGACCACCCTATGTAGTACACTTAGTGCAACCAAGTCCATCCGAAGCTGTACACAGAATGCATCCAATCTGATCCTGAACAGTGGACGGAGCGATTCAAGCCCCACCTGTGTGATAGTGTATCCAAGCCCATTTTCCAGCATCCTTCGTGTTGCTCAGTGTATCTAGGCCCATTCGATATAATACAGTGCATCTCAGCCCCTACTTCACGATATACCATGTATCCAAGTCCATCTGGCATGTAACACTGAGTGCATCTCGCAGTTCGGAGTCACACTATCCTAGAACATGGCCGCTATGCGATAAACATCCGATAGCACTCTGCCCAGTGTTCCTCTATGGGGCAGCTCACATCTGCCATTATTTTCTCATGCCAATTCGGGACAGGAGAGCAATGCCAGCATGCTGTGACTGGCAGCGAGACTCGGCTCCCTCCAGTGAAACATCGGACTGCACTAGATCACCCGAGTAGAGTGCGATTCCTGCCAGCAGAGGAGATGGAGAAACTACTTTCGCCATCTCATCAGCAGCTGTGCGCTCATCCGGTTAGGTGAGAGGATCGGAGCACAGACCCTCAGATAACGCTCGCAGCAGATAGTCAAGAGCATCTAACATCTGATGTGACTCCAGCCAAACCTTCATGATACAAGGAGACCTTCCAAGCCTATCCTGCGAGGTACAGTTTATCTAAAAAAAATCATGTGCAGTGCGGTGTATCAAAGTCCATCCTGTGTGATAGGTACACCGATTATAAGCCTATCCAGTGCAGAGCAAGAAGTGTATCCAAGCCCTTGTAGCACAGCACATGGGGGATCCAAGGCCAGGCTGAGATATTAAGTGTGATGCAAGCCAGGCTGAAATACAGTGGGTACGGAAAGTATTCAGACCCCTTTACATTTTTCACTCTTTGTTTCATTGCAGCCATTTGGTAAATTCAAAAAAGTTCATTTTTTTTTTCATTAATGTACACTCTGCACCCCCATCTTGACAAAAAAAACAGAAATGTAGACATTTTTGCAAATTAATAAAGAAAAACTGAAATATCACATGGTCATAAGTATTCAGACCCTTTGCCGAGACACTCATATTTATAAGTCACATGCAGTCCATTTCCTTGTGATCCTCGAAATGGTTCTACTCCTTCATTGGAACCAAAACCAATCACCAAACCAAAGGATGCACCAGGAAGACCAGACTGGATCAAGATATATTATTTTATTATTTAATTATCAAGCAGCGATACAATATATAAACAACTACCGTTTAAAAATATACGATAAAAATACAAAACAATCATACAAAAAAGTGTGCAGCACAGGACGGCATATAAAAAATGAATATACAGATACCCAACCGCACAGTAATAATAATTATTTATATACCTGTGCAAGGTAAGTATTACCCACAATCAGGGTATATTAGTTCCCTGAAAAATTAAGTGACACAATGTGGAAACAAAAAAAAAAAAACTCCAAAATTGATGTGCAATATATGCAAAAAAAAGTGCTGAAGTGCAAATATATTCAAAAAACACAATTGTTTTAACCATCAGGGTTATTTCCAGACCCTGCACAGTGCTGATAGAGACAAAGTGCTAAGTGCTGAACTATAACAGATTTCAGGGAAAAATAGTGGATATTAGTGGATATTACCTTAGGGCACCACGCCGTCCTGAGTACACGCACACACCCGACGCGCGTTTCGGAACTAAATTCCTTCGTCAGGGGGTGACGAATTTTGGAGTTTTTTTATTTTTGTTTCCACATTGTGTCACTTAATTTTTCAGGGAACTAATATACCCTGATTGTGGGTAATACTTACCTTGCACGGGTATATAAATAATTATTATTACTGTGCGGTTGGGTATCCGTATATTCATTTTTTATATGCCGTCCTGTGCTGCACACTTTTTTGTATGATTGTTTTGTATTTTTATCGTATATTTTTAAACTGTAGTTGTGTATATATTGTATTGCTGCTTGATAATTAAATAATAAAATAATATATCTTGATCCAGTCTGGTCTTCCTGGTGCATCCTTTGGTTTGGTGATTGGTTTTGGTTCTTGGTTAAAGTGGTCTCCACTTTCTTTTACCTCAAAAGACACCCGGGTGAGCTAATATCACTATATTTATGATTGTAATACTGATTTATATATATAGCCTTTATTTTATTTGGGTTGTTCTTTTGTAATTTTCTCCTTCATTGGAGTCCAGCTGTGTTTAATTAAACTGATAGGACTTGATTTAGAAAGGCACACGCCTGTCTATATAAGACCTCACAGCTCACTGTGCATGTCAGACCAAATGAGAATCATGAGGTCAAAGGAACTGGCCAAGGAGCTCAGAGACAGAATTGTGGCAAGGCACAGATCTGGCCAAGGTTACAACAGAATTTCTGCAGTACTCAAGGTTCCTAAGAGCACAGTGGCCTCCATAATCCTTAAATGGAAGAAGTTTGGGACCCTCAGAAGACTTCCTAGACCTGGCCGTCCAGCCAAACTGAGCAATCGTGGGAGGAGCCTTGGTGAGAGAGGTAAAGAACCCCAAGATCACTGTGGCTGATCTCCAGAGAAGCAGTAGGGAGATGGGGGAGATGGGAGAAAGTTCCACAAAGTCAACTATCACTGCAGCCCTCCACCAGTCGGGCCTTTATGGCAGAGTGGCCTGACAGAAGCCTCTCCTCGGTGCAAGAGATATGAAAGCCCGCATAGAGTTTGCTACCTACAAATCACATGAAGGACTTCCAGACTATGAGAAATAAGATTCTCTGGTCTGATGAGACGAAGAGAGACCTTTTTGGTGAAATTAGTAATGAACGAGTGCACTCGTTGCTCGGGTTTTCCCGAGCACACTCGGGTGGTCTCCGAGTATTTGTGACTGCTCGGAGATTTACCGTATATACTCGAGTATAAGCCGACCCCCCTAATTTTGCCACAAAAAACTGGGAAAACTTATTGACTCGAGTATAAGCCTAGGGTGGAAAATGCAGCAGCTACCGGTGAATTTCAAAATTAAAACTAGATGCTCCATACCGTTCATTATGGCCCCATAGATGCTCCACATAAAGCTGTGCCATATATAATGCTCTGCACCGTTCATTATGGCCCCATAGATGATCGACATAAAGCTGTGCCACATATAATGCTCTGCACAGTTCATTATGGCCCCATAGATGCTCCATAGAAAGCTGTGCCATATACAATGCTCTTCACAGTTCATTATGGCCCCATAGATGCTCCATAGAAAGCTGTGCCATATACAATGCTCTGCACCTTTGATTATGGCCCCATAGATAGCTGTGCTATATATTACCTCTGCACCTTTGATTATGGCCCCATAGATAGCTGTGCCATATATAATGCTCTGCACCTTTGATTATGGCCCCATAGATAGCTGTGCCATATATAATGCTCTGCACCTTTGACCTTTGATTATGGCCCCATAGATGCTCCACATAAAGCTGTGCCTTATATATAGTGCTCTGCACCGTTGCCCCATAGATGTTCCACATAAAGCTGTGCCTCATATATAGTGCTCAGCACCGTTGCCCCATAGATGCTCCACATAAAGCTGTGCCTTATATATAATGCTCTGCACCGTTGCCCCATAGATGCTCCACATAAAGCTGTGCCTTATATATAATGCTCTGCACCGTTGCCCCATAGATGCTCCACATAAATCTGTGCCATATATAGTGCTCTGCACCGTTGCACCATAGATGCTCCACATAAAGCTGTGCCTTATATATAGTGATCTGCACCGTTGCCCCATAGATGCTCCACATAAAGCTGTGCCTTATATATAGTGATCTGCACCGTTGCCCCATAGATGTTCCACATAAAGCTGTGCCTCATATATAGTGCTCAGCACCGTTGCCCCATAGATGCTCCACATAAAGCTGTGCCTTATATATAATGCTCTGCACCGTTGCACCATAGATGCTCCACATAAAGCTGTGCCTTATATATAGTGATCTGCACCGTTGCCCCATAGATGTTCCACATAAAGCTGTGCCTCATATATAGTGCTCAGCACCGTTGCCCCATAGATGCTCCACATAAAGCTGTGCCTTATATATAATGCTCTGCACCGTTGCCCCATAGATGCTCCACATAAAGCTGTGCCTTATATATAATGCTCTGCACCGTTGCCCCATAGATGCTCCACATAAATCTGTGCCATATATAGTGCTCTGCACCGTTGCACCATAGATGCTCCACATAAAGCTGTGCCTTATATATAGTGATCTGCACCGTTGCCCCATAGATGCTCCACATAAAGCTGTGCCTTATATACACTCACTGGCCACTTTATTAGGTACACCTGTCCAACTTCTTGTTAACACTTAATTTCTAATCAGCCAATCACATGGCGGCAACTCAGTGCATTTAGGCATGTAGACATGGTCAAGACAATCTCCTGCAGTTCAAACCGAGCATCAGTATGGGGAAGAAAGGTGATTTGAGTGCCTTTGAACGTGGCATGGTTGTTGGTGCCAGAAGGGCTGGTCTGAGTATTTCAGAAACTGCTGATCTACTGGGATTTTCACGCACAACCATCTCTAGGGTTTACAGAGAATGGTCCGAAAAAGAAAAAAAATCCAGTGAGCGGCAGTTCTGTGGGCGGAAATGCCTTGTTGATGCCAGAGGTCAGAGGAGAATAGGCAGACTGGTTCGAGCTGATAGAAAGGCAACAGTGACTCAAATCGCCACCCGTTACAACCAAGGTAGGCCTAAGAGCATCTCTGAACGCACAGTGCGTCGAACTTTGAGGCAGATGGGCTACAGCAGCAGAAGACCACACCGGGTACCACTCCTTTCAGCTAAGAACAGGAAACTGAGGCTACAATTTGTACAAGCTCATCGAAATTGGACAGTAGAAGATTGGAAAAACGTTGCTTGGTCTGATGAGTCTCGATTTCTGCTGCGACATTCGGATGGTAGGGTCAGAATTTGGCGTAAACAACATGAAAGCATGGATCCATCCTGCCTTGTATGGAGCATCTTTGGGATGTGCAGCCGACAAATCTGCGGCAACTGTGTGATGCCATCATGTCAATATGGACCAAAATCTCTGAGGAATGCTTCCAGCACCTTGTTGAATCTATGCCACGAAGAATTGAGGCAGTTCTGAAGGCAAAAGGGGGTCCAACCCGTTACTAGCATGGTGTACCTAATAAAGTGGCCGGTGAGTGTATACATATATACATTTCCCCTGAGGAAAATGCCCTTGTAGCATCGATACGCGTGGGGCTCAAGCTCTCCCCAGTATTAGCACTTTATATTTGAACTACCTCATCTCTACTCGGCATCTTTGCACTCCAGGCTCCTTTGGAGTTTACTATTTGCCTCGCTCCTGGTCTTTAGGTGATATATTCCTTTACAACTTGGCTATTGTTTCTGGGTGGTATATCTTTATTTAATATGTGGTTATCTTACCCCCAGTTCTCTGGTTAACATCTTATATATTGTTTTGCTTTTATTGGAATTCTTAGGGTGCATGAGGGGGCATACTCTGAGCCTAAATTTGTGTGTATATTATACCTTTGTCCTTAATACTGCTTGATGTCTGTAGGGTACACGTTGGTGGTATAAGAGTATATATTAGTGTACGTGTTTTAATTCATATGCACGCACCTTCTCTAAATATTTGTCACATTGTTCAGTGCTAAAATGACATTTGTCTCCCAACTGTCTGGGGGGTTGCATGTAGCTTACTAGCTATGTGCTGTTTTTTCCGTTTTTAAATGCTTTTAAATGTATGTCTCGTTTTGATGTGCCTTTTTGAATAAAGTTGTCATCTTTTAATGGTCGATCCCAGTGTTATGCATATCCTTTTTCTTAGTTTTTCTTGATAGTCTTTCTCATATGCATATGGTTGATCCCTGACTCACTTATGCTTTGTGGTGCCCGCTACCTTCTTTATATACTTATATATAGTGCTCTGCACCGTTGCCCCATAGATGCTCCACATAAAGCTGTGCCATATATAGTGCTCTGCACCGTTGCCCCATAGATGCTCCACATAAAGCTGTGCCTTATATATAATGCTCTGCACCGTTGCCCCATAGATGCTCCACATAAAGCTGTGCCTTATATATAGTGCTCTGCACCGTTGCCCCATAGATGCTCCACATAAAGCTGTGCCTTATATATAATGCTCTGCACCGTTGCCCCATAGATGCTCCACATAAAGCTGTGCCTTATATATAGTGCTCTGCACCGTTGCCCCATAGATGCTCCACATAAAGCTGTGCCTTATATATAGTGCTCTGCACCGTTGCCCCATAGATGTTCCACATAAAGCTGTGCCTTATATATAGTGCTCTGCACCGTTGCCCCATAGATGCTCCACATAAAGCTGTGCCTTATATAATGCTCTGCACCGTTGCCCCATAGATGCTCTACATAAAGCTGTGCCTTATATATAGTGCTCTGCACCGTTGCCCCATAGATGCTCCACATAAAGCTGTGCCTTATATATAGTGCTCTGCACCGTTGCCCCATAGATGCTCCACATAAAGCTGTGCCTTATATAATGCTCTGCACCGTTGCCCCATAGATGCTCTACATAAAGCTGTGCCTTATATATAGTGCTCTGCACCGTTGCCCCATAGATGCTCCACATAAAGCTGTGCCTTATATATAGTGCTCTGCACCGTTGCCCCATAGATGCTCCACATAAAGCTGTGCCTTATATAATGCTCTGCACCGTTGCCCCATAGATGCTCTACATAAAGCTGTGCCTTATATATAGTGCTCTGCACCGTTGCCCCATAGATGCTCCACATAAAGCTGTGCCTTATATATAGTGCTCTGCACCGTTGCCCCATAGATGCTCCACATAAAGCTGTGCCTTATATAATGCTCTGCACCGTTGCCCCATAGATGCTCTACATAAAGCTGTGCCTTATATATAGTGCTCTGCACCGTTGCCCCATAGATGCTCCACATAAAGCTGTGCCTTATATATAGTGCTCTGCACCGTTGCCCCATAGATGCTCCACATAAAGCTGTGCCTTATATAATGCTCTGCACCGTTGCCCCATAGATGCTCTACATAAAGCTGTGCCTTATATATAGTGCTCTGCACCGTTGCCCCATAGATGCTCCACATAAAGCTGTGCCTTATATATAGTGCTCTGCACCGTTGCCCCATAGATGTTCCACATAAAGCTGTGCCTTATATATAGTGCTCTGCACCGTTGCCCCATAGATGCTCCACATAAAGCTGTGCCTTATATATAGTGCTCTGCACCGTTGCCCCATAGATGCTCCACATAAAGCTGTGCCTTATATAATGCTCTGCACCGTTGCCCCATAGATGCTCTACATAAAGCTGTGCCTTATATATAGTGCTCTGCACCGTTGCCCCATAGATGCTCCACATAAAGCTGTGCCTTATATATAGTGCTCTGCACCGTTGCCCCATAGATGCTCCACATAAAGCTGTGCCTTATACATAATGCTCTGCACCGTTGCCCCATAGATACTCCACATAAATCTGTGCCATTGCTGCTGCTGCTGCAATAAAAAAAACAAAACACATACTCACCTCTCTTGCTTGCAGTGTCAAGGTGAAAGTATACTTTCTTATATACCTTTTGTACTTTTATATATCTTAGACAAACCACTAGATGGCAGCAGAATCACTGTCATCCAAATAGAAGCTTACCAAAGAGAAAATAAATTTAAAATAAATTTATTGAGAATAACATAGTAAAAATACATATATAAAAACACAAAACTACAGCATATCCTCCAGGTAGTACCTCATGGGACGAACGTGGGAGGCACAATATAAATAATGTCCATCTGGACACATTAGATATATGTACATGTGAAGCACCTGCCCCCCTATGCTCTAAAATGGGCCTATATATGTCTAGGTGCAAATCGCATCCTCTTATAAATAGTAACAGCAGGTCCCAACTACACAGGTAGACTGAAGTACTAGTACCAATCCGCTCCCCATATGCCTATAATGACCACCAATGATACATGGCATGAGAAGAAGGATATGTTACAGTGCTCACCAGATCAGGTAAATAGCGTGCGTACTCCCACGTCTCCTTCCCAGCGCCCCGACGCGCGTTTCGCCCTGGCTTCTTCCGGGGGGCGCCCGGTCATTATAGGCATATGGGGAGCGGATTGGTACTAGTACTTCAGTCTACCTGTGTAGTTGGGACCTGCTGTTACTATTTATAAGAGGATGCGATTTGCACCTAGACATATATAGGCCCATTTTAGAGCATAGGGGGGCAGGTGCTTCACATGTACATATATCTAATGTGTCCAGATGGACATTATTTATATTGTGCCTCCCACGTTCGTCCCATGAGGTACTACCTGGAGGATATGCTGTAGTTTTGTGTTTTTATATATGTGTTTTTACTATGTTATTCTCAATAAATTTATTTTAAATTTATTTTCTCTTTGGTAAGCTTCTATTTGGATGACAGTGATTCTGCTGCCATCTAGTGGTTTGTCTATATGTACCTTGGAAGTACCATACTATGTTTATGGTTGGACTTGTTGGTAATATAATTTTATATATCTTATACTGTAAAACAATAAGTTTTTCCTATCTGCTTGCAAATGTAACTGTATTAAAGATGGCTGCCAGTGTTCATTCTTCACTTCAGTTTAGAATCTGAAATGTTGAGTTTCATTTCTTTTGAAATCGAAACTTGGAAATAGAAAGAAGAGGAGGAATCCACCAGAACACGTCCGACGAATCAGAAAGGGATTGAATACTAGATGTATACTGCTTAAACCCCGCCTATTGCATTCCTTTTTAGTACCGTGTATTTGGAAAATAAAGTTCAGTTGCTATGACCGTGGCTGACACATATAGTCACATGAGCATGCACTGAGATTGAACCAGCTACCTGTCTGACTCATTCTTACCCGGTACCACATGCTTATAGTTTAATTTGGAATGACTGGTGAATGAGGGTATATTGTCGCTACGACCCCGACAATTTGGAGCCCAACGGGGGGCGTGGACAGCGATCCGAGACCCCCTGGACCCATGCCTGGATGTCTGTGGATGATACCCGTAGTGGCTGACCTCGAGGACTGATCACCCTCCGAACACGGTAAGTGGCGATCATATACACTGTATGTGTCACACTTGCTAGTGTCTCAGCCATTATTGGTTTGTCTGTGGTCTCCTTGGGTCTGGGGAGGTGACCGGTCGAGTGGTGAGATCGAACGTGATCCTGTGCCACGCTCTGAACCAGCAACTGGGAGACGTCGCATCCTGCGTGTCCTCATGTACACCACACCTCCTCCACCGGTCATTGTACTCCGTTCAACCACCCTACCCGTGACTATTGTCTAGTAGTGAAGTGGAGTGATAAATTGGGCAAGTTGTAGATTGTGGGGCAGCTTAGAGGAAGGGATAGGAGACGCAGCCTCTGTGATATTGTACCAGCTAGGTAATTAAGACGTCCCGAGAAGGGACCGCCTGTATTTCTGTGGAGGGCTCTCACTAGGAGACCGCCTCCCGACTGTTTAGAATATCGTGGCAGGATAGTCTGTTAATCACTGGTGTTCAGGTTAGGGACAGAAAATATTGAGCGCGAGGCTCTTTTTCTAATACGTTGAGCGAGATTCCGTATTGTAGAATACCAGTGTTGATATCGCTGCTAGTGCTTTACTGCAGAAAACCATAGTATTCTGTGAGTCATGTTGCGTATCTTAAAGCAGAAGAAGTCAGTGCCCCACAAGTTAGATGAGGATGCTGTGGAAGTCAAGGCAATAGTAGAGTCACGGGAGGGAAAGAAGGCAGTCAGGAATGTTAAGAGATTTCAGTGTGCAGTGTGATTTCTAGAAGTGTGTTCTAAAAGTGTGGATTACATTAGAATTAAAACCTGAAAGATGTATACAGACTGTGCCCTGCTACCTGCCACCATCGCACTCTAACAAGCATCTCTATTCTTCCAACAGGTATGTTCACCCACCCAGTCCACCCAGCTCTCCTGCTGTCTGTCTGTGAAGTGCACATAGTACATCACCCAGCTTTGCGCATAGACTTTCCTCTGCTCCTAGCATTGTGATGGTATGCCTTTCAGCTAACCCCCAACTTACTCTGTGATATTTATGACCTTGTTTACTTAGGCTTGATTGTATGCATCTGGTCCACCCTTAATTCTCTGACCAAGATGAGCAGAGACCACTCCTCTCTGCTCCACACCTGAATGCACTTAGTTTTCCATATATTGCATAGCACAAGTCTGCTAGACTTCAGTCTGCAGTGTGATTTCTAGAAGTGTGTTCTAAAAGTGTGGATTACATTAGAATTAAAACCTGAATTGAACCTGAAGGGAACTGAAGGTAACTGGCCTGTCACTGCAAACAATGTTTCTGTTTGTTGTCACTTTTACCCCTATAATCTTTCACTTTCTGCTACCTCCCCCAATCCCCACACCAAGTAAGGAACTGTTCATCTCCTCTTCAATCCTTCCCATCCATCTCACCTCCTCCTCAGAACTGTTCCTCAACATACAATCCTCTGTCTCAAAGCACAGGCAGCCCCCTCACGCCCTCTCCTGCTCCCACCTGCTAACACTATCTCTGCTCCTTCTCACTGCTGGTGATATCTCTCCAAATCCTGGTCCTCCTCACCACATTCCCACAGTCATTTCTACCTCCCATCCACGCTCCATCACAAACTTCTGTAACCTCTCTAACCTTATACCCATTCACCCAGCCCCCGCTTCCCCAGTCCCACTAACAGGAGCTCTGTGGAACGCTCGCTCTGTCTGTAACAAGCTTTCCTACATCCATGATCTTTTTGTTACTACCAAACTTTCCTTCCTCGCCATCACCGAAACCTGGCTCACCCCTTCTGACACAGGCTCTCCTGCTGCACTCTCTTACGGTGGCTTCCACCTTTCTCACACACCCCGCCCCAGCAGCAAGCATGGTGGAGGAGTTGGTTTTCTCCTGTCAGATAACTGCTCCTTCACCCCAATCCCACTGCCACCCTCTGTTACCCTCCCTTCCTTTGAGGTGCACTCTGTGCGCATCTACTCCCCCTCCAACCTCCAACTGGCTGTCATTTACCGCCCCCCAGGGCCAGCCACCATCTTCTTTGACCACTTCACCACCTGGCTACTTCATTTCCTTTCTGCAGATATCCCCACTATCATCATGGGCGATTTCAACATCCCCATTGACACTTCCCTCTCAGCTGCCACTAAACTTCTATCTCTCTCTTCCTCCTTCGGCCTCACTCAATGGTCTTCTGCAGCCACTCACAAAGATGGTCACACACTGGACCTCATCTTCACCCGCCTCTGCTCCCTATCTAACCTCTCTAACTCACCTCTTCCTCTCTCTGACCACAACCTTCTCACATTCTCATCTCTCTCCACTCCATGTCTAGAGTCCCCACCCCACAAACTTTCACACCCTCGCAGAAATCTTAAACATCTTGACCTACATTCATTCTCTGAATCCCTCCTCCCTCTCACAGACATAAGTTCCATACACAATGCGGATGACGCTGCCGCTCTATATAACACCACAATAGCTGTAGCTTTGGAATCTGCTGCCCCACTTACACATATCAAAGCTCGCAAAATCAACAGACAGCCCTGGCACACCAGCCTGACCAAAGAACTGAGGCGAGCTTCCAGGGCTGCTGAGCGCAGATGGAAAAGATCCCACTCCAACGACCACTTAATCGCATTCAAACAGTCCCTCACTACTTTCAAGACTGCACTCGCCACAGCTAAACAAACCTACTTCTCATCTCTCATATCCTCCCTGTCTCACAACCCTAAACAGTTATTCAACACCTTCAATTCTCTCCTCCGTCCCCCAGCACCTCCTCCCTCCCCACTTATCTCTGCTGAAGACTTTGCCTCATTCTTCAAGCAGAAGATTGATAACATCAGAGACAGTTTTGGTCAACAAGCCCCAGAGCCCTTCCTCCCAACTTCCCTACCCTCCACCTCCAAAACCAACTACTCCACCATTACAGAAGATCAACTCGCCACTCTACTCTCAAGATCGCATCTCACCACCTGTGCACTTGACCCGCTCCCATCCCACCTCATCCCAAACCTCACCACAATCTTCATCCCAACTCTAAGCCATCTCTTCAACCTATCACTAACAACTGGTGTTTTCCCCTCAAGCTTTAAACATGCCTCCATCACACCTATCCTCAAAAAGCCCTCTCTTGACCTATCCTCTGTATCTAGCTATCGCCCTATATCACTTCTCCCCTATGCCTCAAAACTACTGGAACAACATGTCTACCTTGAACTGTCCTCCCATCTCTCTTCTTGCTCCCTCTTTGACCGCTTACAATCTGGCTTCCGGTCACACCATTCCACTGAAACTGCCCTAACTAAGGTCACCAATGACCTCTTAACCGCCAAGAGCAAGCGACACTACTCTGTTCTCCTCCTCCTCGACCTGTCGGCTGCCTTTGACACAGTGGACCATTCCCTATTATTACAGACCCTCTCATCCCTTGGCATCACAGACTTGGCCCTATCCTGGATCTCATCATACCTAACAGACCGGACATTCAGCGTCTCCCACTCACACGCCACCTCCTCACCTCACCCCCTATCTGTCGGAGTCCCACAAGGTTCAGTCCTTGGGCCCCTGCTCTTCTCCATTTACACCTTTGGCCTGGGACAGCTCATAGAATCTCATGGCTTTCAGTATCACCTCTATGCTGATGACACACAGATCTACATCTCTGGACCAGATATCACCTCCCTACTAACCAGAATCCCTCAATGTCTGTCCACTATTTCATCCTTCTTCTCCGCTAGATTTCTGAAACTTAACATGGACAAAACAGAATTCATCATCTTTCCCCCATCTCACGTGACCCCCCCAACGAACCTATCCATTACAGTAAATGGCTGCCCACTCTCCCCAGTCCCACAAGCTCGCTGCCTCGGGGTTATCCTTGACACTGATCTCTCCTTCAAACCACATATCCAAGCCCTTTCCACTTCCTGCCGACTTCAACTCAAAAATATTGCACGAATCCGTTCATTCCTCAACCAAGAATCTGCAAAAACCCTAGTCCATGCCCTCATCATCTCTCGCCTTGACTACTGAAACCTCCTGCTCTGTGGCCTCCCCTCAAACACTCTCGCACCCCTCCAATCTATTCTAAACTCTGCTGCCCGACTAATCCACCTGTCCCCCCGCTATTCTCCGGCCTCTCCCCTCTGTCAATCCCTTCACTGGCTCCCCATTGCCCAGAGACTCCAGTACAAAACCCTAACCATGACGTACAAAGCCATCCACAACCTGTCTCCTCCTTACATCTGTGACCTCATCTCCCGGTACTTTCCTACATGCAACCTCCGATCCTCACAAGATCTCCTTCTCTACTCCCCTCTTATCTCCTCTTCCCACAATCGTATACAAGATTTCTCTCGCGGATCACCCCTACTCTGGAACCCTCTACCACAACACATCAGACTCTCGCCCACCATCGAAACCTTCAAAAAGAATCTGAAGACCCACCTCTTCCGACAAGCCTACAACCTGCAGTAACCACCGATCGACCAAACCGCTGCATGACCAGCTCTACCCTCACCTACTGTATTCTCACCCATCCCTTGTAGATTGTGAGCTTTCGCGGGCAGGGTCCTCTCTCCTACTGTACTAGTTATGACTTGTATTGTTCAAGATTACTGTACTTGTTTTTATTATGTATACCCCTCCTCACTTGTAAAGCGCCATGGAATAAATGGCGCTATAACAATAAATAATAATAATAATAATAGATTGTATAAGCATGTAGGATTGCCCTCGTCAGGGAGATTGCAGCCGGCTATGTGGCATAATCTCATAGAGAACAAACGAGGCATGTTGAAAGATAATAATAAATAATAATAATAATTTTATTTATATAGCGCCAACATATTCCGCAGCGCTTTACAACTTATAGAGGGGACTTATACAGACAACAGACATTACAGCATAACAGAAATCACAGTTCAAAACAGATACCAGGAGGAATGAGGGCCCTGCTCGCAAGCTTACAATCTATGAGGAAAAGGGGAGACACAAGAGGTGGATAAAGATAAAGGATTGTTAGAACAAGCACAAGCTCATCTGCGAGTTGCGCGAGGTTTAAAGAACAAAGGATGAAAATAGGTTGATGGAGAGCGAGGATCAGAGAATGTAGAACCCGTGTTTGGTTATAAAATGCCTTTGAACTGTGATTTTATAGATTGTAAAATGGCCGCCGTGCCACTGGTGATGAAAATGCAGTCCCAGCCACCGCCCTGTAATGGCGGCGGGACGAGCTCTCCAGAAGCGTAGGTGTGTCCTGTTTGTGTTGTGCAGAATCCAACCTGGGTGGAAACCTGCCGTGTGTGTGCGTACGGACCGTCCTTGGGGCTCCGCCCAGACCACGGAGGATCATAGGAAAGTTTTGTAGAAATTAAGTCTGAAAACTGCTGCAATTTGTTCCTTTGTAGAAGATACGGAGCTTTTTATCAGTGATGTGTAGGAGAGGGCAGGGGCGAGTGAGCCCCTGCGCGACCTGCTTGAAATTTCTCCCTTCGGTGCTGTGAGCCGGAGAAAGAGGGGGGCAAAGAGCTGGGCTTTGTATTCTCCCTTGTGCGCTGAGGAATGTTGTGATTTCCTTATCTCCTATCGTACACGCAAGTCCAGCCTCACATTCCAATACGCTTTTAACCCTGTATAGGAATCTCACTCCCTCCCAGCTTTGTTATGTCAATTTTCAGACCAAGAGCTTGTTTTAATCGGTGTAAATGGCAGACCCCCCAGCCCGGAAAGGCCCCTACATCTCCTCTTCCCGTGAAACCTTCACACTTACAAGGCCAGACTTTCCAGGAATCTGAAGTTTGGTTCCCTGTCATTCACGCTACTATATCACACCTCAGGAATCCCAGGTTCTTTTCTCAGTAGGCTATGGGGACATAATTACCCACCAGATAGGAGCTATAGTGAACCCAGCTAACTCTACCCTGTCACATAGAGGTGGTTTGGCCCAGCAGATAGCTAAAAAGGGGGGCCCAGCCATAGCCCAAGAGTGTCAGGCCTACCTTGCCACTTATGGCCCCTTGCATCCAGGAGACGCTATGTCCACCCAAAGAGGGAATTTGCCCTGTGATATAGTGTTACACACTGCAGGCCGTACAGTATTGCAGACTGCCTTGCAGACAGAGCTCACCTATGCAGGACATGCTACAGGTGTGCTGATTCAGTTTTATGGAGACAAACAGAGATCTGTTGCTCATTACAGCGGCCGCCTGGATAGGGTGGCAAGAGGAAATCCCTTATGTGTTTGGGCTGTGTTGTCTGTCCAGCTGTTGCTACACAAATCTTCAGAGATTGTTTTGAATTACCCACTGATGGTCCACACCCCACACGATGTATATAGTATCCTTAACCGTGTACAAACTAGCCACATGTCTATGGCCAGACAGCTGCGACTTCAGTGTGCTATTCTCATGCCTACTAATGTGACTTTGAAAAGGTGCACTGTCCTGAACCCCGCTACTCTTCTCCTAGTTCCTATGGATCCAAAGGGGGGAGGAGTAGGTGACATGAGCAAGGACACTCTTTTTCTTTCTAGAATGGATCCAGAGGAACAAGATTAGGTTTCCAAACCACATGATTGTCTAGAATTGATGTCTCAGGAAACGGCTGGTTTCTAGTGTGCCTATTCTAATGCTGATTTTGAGCTTTTTGTAGATGGATCCCGTCACCAAGATGACCGAGGATGCTACTGTACCAGATATGCTGTGGTCTCAGAACATGAGGTAATCAAGGCAGAGTCAATGCCAGCTCATATGTCTGCACAAGAAGCAGAGCTCAAGGCGCTTACAGAAGCATGCAAACTAGCAGAAGGTAAGACTGTAAATATCTACACTGATTCCAGGTATGCTTTTGGCATTACACACGGTTATGGGCCTACCTGGAGAGCCAGGGCTTTCCTGACAGCAAATGGTCACCCCTTTAAACATGCTGAGGCAGTCCAGCAACCTATGAATGCACTACAACTTCCCACCCAAGCAGGCATCATAAAGTTAAAGGCACATACCAAAGGCACTGATGGACGGACAAAGGGTAACGCACTGGCAGACCAGGCTGCCAATAAAGCAGCAAGCACTCCTGTAGCCTCTAAAGTACATCACCTAGACACCCCACCATCTCCACTTGTGTTGAAAGACATCTTAGCCCGGTTACAAGAACAGGCAAGTAAGGAGGAGAAAAATAGGTGGCAAGAGATAGGGGCTTGCTCTGATACCGTCACTGGACTATGGGGGAGGGGTGAAAAGGTCTGCCTACCACAGGTACTGTACCCAATGATGGCACAGGTTCTGCACGAGAATGTGCACCACTCGAAGACGGCCATGTGTGACACCCTACAGAAACAATGGATTGCCCCCGGGGTTTTCCACCTGCGCAGAAGGGCAGGTACAGAGCTGCATGATATGTGCCACACATAATCAGGGTAGGACAGTGAAAACCCCATCCAAACACACTCCCCGGCCCTTTTAACCAATTCCAGAGACTGCAGATTGATTATGTTCAGTTGCCCAGGGTAGGGACGTATGAGTATGTGTTGGTCTGCATTGATTTATTTTCAGGTTGGCCAGAAGCCTACCCAGTTGCCAAAGCTACGGCTAAGACAACGGCGAAGAAACTGATGGCTGAGATCATATGCAGGTATGGAGTTCCTGAAGTCATTGAAAGCGATCGGAGTTCCTATTTTACTGGAGAGATCATGTCAGAGGTAATGGCAGCACTGGGGGTAAGTCAAGCACTGCATACTCCATCCACAGAGTAGTGGAAAAGTGGAGAGACTAAATGGAACTCTTAAGCTTAAAAATTCAGAAGGCAATGACAGAGACTGGTAAACCATGGACAGAATGCCTTCCTCTAGCTTTGTTTTCAGTAAGATATACCCCAAATAGGAAGACAGGACTGTCACCGTATGAGATTCTGTTTGGCAGGAGCCCCAGTCTTGAATGTTTCTTTCCACAACAGTTGCAACCCAAGTACCAGGACTTGACTAGCTATGTGCAGGCCTTACATGGACACCTTGCCAAAGTGCATTTAACTGTCTTCAGTTCTCTTCCAGACCCAGACAAGGTTCCTGGACACCATCCCTTTGTGCCAGGAGACCTGGTGTATGTGAAAAAGTTTGTGCGCAGAGATTGTCTCCAGCCAAGATTTGAAGGACTTCACACGGTGATCCTGGTCACCCCCACTGCAGTAAAACTTGAAGGAAAGAGCACCTGGATTCACGCTTCACACTGTAAAAGAGACCGAACCAGTGTTTAGTCACAGAAGTGACTGAAGGGAAATGTTGCTGTTGTTTTTGATCCTGGAAATGGGGGCCATCCTCGCCCCTACCTCTTCGGCCTCTATTGTAAATAAGAATTCTGGCCCCACTATTCTCTGGGTAAACCTGACAGCCCTGGTGAATATCTGGCGATTTGATTTCTGTGATGTAGTTGTCGGGGTCGTAATACGACAATTGATCCTCATTCACCAGTCATTCCAAATTGTGATGTGAGCACAGAACATCTGGTACCGGAAAAAGAAATGATTCAGACACGTAGCTGATTCAATCTTTGCTGACGCTCTTGCGTTCACCTGTGTCCAGAGCCGAGCAGCAACTACTTTATTTTTTTTATTGAATACACAGTACTATTGTTTAGGAAAAAGGAATGCATTAGGCGGAGTTTAAGCAGCATACATCTAGTGCTCAGTCTCTCTCTCTCATTCGTCAGGACATCTTCGATGGTTACTTTCTTCACATTCCAGAGTTATCTTTTTCAAGAGAAATAAACTTAACTCTTCACATTCTAAACTGAAATAAACAATGAACACTGGCAGCCATCTTTAGATACAATTACATTTGCATTAGCTAGCAGATAGGAAAAACTTATTGTTTCACAGTATAAAAGTATAGCAGTACAAAAAGAGTATAAAGATTTATAAAAGTATAAAAGGTATATAAGAAAATACATTTTCACCTTGACAATCCCCCCTAAACACTAAGTTTTTCCCTTAAAGAAGGATCCTTCGAGACTGTCCATGTGATGGGAAAGGGGAGGTGGATTTCTTCATCCAGACACCTCAGAAACTCTCCCCTAGCGAGAGGCCTCCAGGCAGCTGAACCCTTCACTAACCTCACATGGAGTTCTCCCACTGTCCCTAAACTAGATCTCTTAGCATCATCTGAGAATGGGGGGTTTTGCCTACTCTCTTGAGAGGAATATACTTCGGGATCTCCCCTGGATCAGTACCATCGTACTCTGGTGGGTCTATTTCTTGATTGAGGAAGGTGCCAGTCGGAGTTGCTTTGGCAATAACCTTTTTGTACAAGGGAATAACACAACAGAGAATTATCGATCCAATTACAAGGAGGGCAATCAATACCAGACAGGCCTGTTGAAAGAATCCCTTGAGCCCACCCAACCAACTGGAAAAGAAGGATGTGTCTACTCCGGCATTAGTTTTCAATTCTGCTGCTAACCCAGTTATCTTTTTAAGGGCTATCATGGTTTTTCCATTCACTCCAGTGTTCTGAGGGATATAGGTACAACATTCTTCTCCCACCATCCCACAAACTCCTCCTTTCTCAGCTAAAATCATATCAAGGGCTAGTCGGTTTTGAAGAGTCATTCTAGTGTTAGGGCCCAATTCTTCAACTATACCCTGGAAGGCATCTTGGCTAAAATTGACAAACCTTTGTTCACTGTAATATATGTAATTGATCCATTCAACATTTTTATTAATCTGCACCTGTGGGATTATAGAAGCGAAGCCGGCATAAATCTGGTTCTGGGCTTTAAACTGGTCAGGCACCCCCCTTGGCACTCCAATGGCATCAATATATACTAGTGGATCTTCTTCATAACTCATGTGGAGCTGATCGAGACTTCTCCTCTTTCTGGTAGGTTCATCAGGTATCTTTGGATCCCAAGGTAGAATCTTGAACTGCATGGCTAGTTTAACAAGGGTGCATTGGCCTATCCAGGCATTAGGTAACCTAGGACGAAGCTTACCATCCCCACATAACCAATAAATGTCGTACATATAATGTGTATGTTTGATTAGCAAGTCAGTATCTAAAGAACTGTTCTCTTTGCAGAAACCTGTCTCGAAGATCCCTACTGGTGTACCTGTGGTGTCGTGGGAATTATAGCAGGTGTAATTGTCAGCTAATACGGTTACTTCTCCTGGGACCTTTAGTTTAGGTTTCTCATGAATTAGTGGGACATAGTCTGGGCAATCAGTAGGCTTCAAACCTTTCAACAGATTCATAACACAGACAGTAGTGTTGTCATCAGGAAAAAGCAATGCATGTGTGTATAGATGTGTATTCGCAGCAGCACAAGCAATACATCCTACAGAGATGTTCTGGACTTTTACATTGTATCTTACCCATTCTAACCATAGGTTTTTCCTTGGGGCTGTTTGTGTTTCTATGGAGAAAACCTCTTGCCACCTGAGACCTGGAATGGGTATCACTTCATTAACTACACTTTGCAAACGCTCACCTGGGCCTGTTTTAGGTTTACTGGTAACAGGGGCCTTGGTTGGTCTAGAGCTAATATCCTGGAGCTGTATATGGCCTAAATACGAATGGGGTCCAGCACTAAATACATAATTGTAATTCCTTCCCAGTACAAACGTCTGTAGATCAGCGGATTGGGCGTTTTCAAGATTCAGGAGGAGGGGGTGACAACTTTTACCCCATTTACAGCCCCTAAGTGGTTGCAGAAGGGCTGTAAGATGCATTCTCTCACGGAGAGTCCTACCCGTTCTATCCTTAGGGAACATGGCTTCGCTAGGTTTATATCCCCAATCTTTCCCTGTACTCCAGGCAGCATCTGTCCAATAGTGACAATTATCATTGTATTGTCTGGTAACACACAGATAAAACTGGATAGTTCCCTCTACTATCCGTTCAGTGTCAAGGCACTTGACTACATCACAGAAATCAAATCGCCAGATATTCACCGGGGCTGTCAGATTTACCCAGAGAATAGTGGGGCCAGAATTCTTATTTACAACAGAGGCCGAAAAGGTAGGGGCGAGGATGGCCCCCAGTCCCAAGGTTAAAAACAGCAACATTTCCCTTCAGTCACTACTGTGACTAAACACTGGTTCGGTCTCTTTTACAGTGTGAAGCGTGAATCCAGGTGCTCTTTCCTTCAAGTTTTACTGCAGTGGGGGTGACCAGGATCACTGTATGAGGTCCTTCAAATCTTGGCTGGAGACAATCTCTGCGCACAAACTTTTTCACATACACCAAGTCTCCAGGCACAAAGTCATGGACCACGTCACCTGTGGATTCTGGAAGAGAAGCAGAAACTGTAGAATGGGTGTTAGACAGTTCCTTAGACAATGCAATCACAAATTGTACAACTTTATCATTTGTCTCAGACAACTCTTGAGGCCTAATATCTCCTATTTTAGGTGGAGCACCGAAAAGAATCTCAAAGGGGGTCAAGCCGTGTTTTCCCTGTGGGGTGTGTCTGATATGGTATAAGACCACAGGGAGCAAATCTGGCCATGGGAGTGGGTGGTCCTGGCTCATTTTAAGCAACTGTGTCTTAATTGTGGAGTTCATTCTCTCAACTTTGGCTGAACTGGAGGGGTGATAAGGGGTGTGCAGACCCAAATCTGTCCCTAACATGTGCCACAATTCCTCGTAGACATTGGCAGTGAAGGCTGGGCCTTGATCTGATTCAACGACTTCGGGTATTCCAAATCTGCACGAAATTTCAGTGATGAGCTTCTTAGCTGTAGTTTTGGCAGTCATATTGGTCACTGGGTAGGCTTCAGGCCATCCTGAGAACATATCCACAGCCACTAGGACGTACTCATACTTTCCTGACTTGGGCATTTGAATATGATCAACCTGGATCCTCTGCCAAGGGTAATCTGGTTTGGCAAGATGCTGAAGTGGAACCTTGGCGGTGGCTGTTGGGTTACAGATGGCACAGACTGGGCAGGCTCTTGAGTAAGCTGTGACAGTGGTAGAGATTCCTGGGGCCCAGTAGAGCTTCTTGATACAGGCTAGTGCTTGGTTCTTTCCTCGATGAGTTGATCCATGAGCCCATGCTGCAACGGCTGGATACATTCTTTTGGGTAGACAGGGTCTCCCATCCACCTTATAGAGTCTAGGAAATTCGTATTGTCCGGCCGAACTACGATTCCCATGAATGGCTCCTGCAGCTTCCCACTGTTTCTTTTCTTCTCTAGAAGTCAACTTTTGTTCTTCCCACAATCTTTCTTCAGGTGGTCGAGCTGGCTTCCAGCCAGATCCGGTGGCAGGGTATTCCATTTCCATGTCTTCTATCAACTTCTTCTTCTTTCTTCGGGCTTCAGACTTCTCAAAGTCTCGTTCTTCTTCGGCTTGGGTAGCTTCCTTGGTTGCTTGTTCCTTTGTTTGTGCTCTGGTAAGCACAGGCATCACGGGTGTAGCAGTGTCTTCCCAACAGGGTTTTTCTGGTGCTGTTTCTTCTTCTTCCCACTTTGCTGAGACATTCTTTATGGCAGCAGCTTTGGCAGCTTGGTCTGCTAAATGGTTTCCTCTAGTTTCCTTCGAATTGACTTTCCCATGAGCTTTGACCTTGATCACCGCAATCTGTGCGGGGAGCTCTAGTGCCTTCATCAGGGCTTTAATCCTTAGTGCATGTTTAACAGGGGTTCCTGTAGCCGTAATGAACCCTCGGGATTTCCATAGGAATCCGAAATCGTGACAGATTCCATAGCCGTATCTTGAGTCAGTGTAGACATTGGCCGTTTTCCCTTCTGCTAGATAACATGCTTGTTGTAGGGCCACAAGTTCGGCTTCCTGTGCTGACAGGTGAGGTGGTAGAGCTTCAGCCAGAAGGACTTCTGTGTCAGTGGTGACAGCATATCCAGTGTGGAACTTGCCATAAGAGTCTGCAAATCGGGATCCATCAGTCCATAGTTGCAAATCAGGGTTGAGGAGTTCCTGAGTTACCACATTCTGTGGTGCAGAAATTTCTTGCTCCAGTGCTTTTACACAGTCATGTGGGTCACCAGGTGATCTCCAGTCTGGTAAGTCCTTATACCATTCAGGTAACTCCCCCCTAGAATGTGGAAGCAAAGTGGCTGGGTTGATTGTAGTACATTTCTGGAAAGTGATGTTGGAAGGCAGAAGTAGAGAGCACTGAAGCCTGAGATGTCTTTGGCTCGTCAGATGCTTAGGAGATGTTTGTTGAAGGACTGCAGAGAGATCATGTCCAGCTTGAATGACCAAGTCATGACCAAGGGCTATGTCAGCAGACTTGTCCAGGAGAACATGGGCCGCATGTACAGCCTTGAGACAGGATGGAGCAGTTCTGGCAACAGGGTCTAGTCTGGCTGAGTAATAGGCCAGAGGACGGAAACGATCAACATGTTTCTGTGCTAGCACACCAGAGGCATATCCTTCAGACTCTGAAACAAAGAGGTGGAACGGCTGAGTGTAGTCAGGGAGACCCAGAGCAGGGGCACTGACAACAGCTTCCTTGAGAGTCTCAAAACAGTCCTTTTGCTGAGCATAGATATACGGATTTTCAGCATGTTCCCAATCTGGTCCTCCAGTTTTAAGACAGTCATACAAGGGTTGCATGAGTCTTGAAGCATCTGGAATCCACTGTCTGCAGTAGGTAATGAGTCCTAGGAAAGACTGCATAGCAGAGTACGTCTTCGGATAAGGGATGTCCTCGATGGCATGTTTTCTGTCCTCGGTGAGGTGTCTCGAACCTTGAGAGATGCAGTGTCCGAGGAAGACAACTTTCTCTTTGCACCACTGGACCTTGGCCTTTGAGACTTTGCAGTTGGCAGAGTGGAGGAAGAGGAGTAAGGACTCAGAAGCAGCAAACAGATTCTCTTCAGTTCCACAGAGGAGTAGGTCATCAACATACTGGAGAAGCGTGACATGAAGATTCTGTAACACCCACGGATCCAGGGTCATCTTCATAGCATGTGTGAACTGGTTAGGGGAGTTCTGGGCACCTTGAGGTGTCCTGGTCCAGGTCAGCTGAGATCCTTGAAACGTGAAGGCAAATAAGAACTGTGAGTCTTCATGAAGCGGGACACTGAAGAAAGCATTAGCCAGGTCAATGACGGTGAAGAGTGTTGCTGAAGTAGGCACTTGGGAAAGCAAGGTGTTGGGGTTGGGTACCACAGGAGTTTCCAAGATGGTGGCTGAATTGACTGCTCTGAGGTCCTGTACGAGTCTGTATCTCGGAGGTTCTCCAGGAGCTGTCTTTTTCTTTACCGGAAACAGGGGCGTGTTGCAGGGTGAAACACATCTGATTAGCACTCCAGAACGCAGGAGGGAGGTAATCTGAACTCCAAGGCTCTGCTCTTGGGCAGCCTTAAGTGGATACTGAGGTAGTCTGGGGTACGGATGCCCAGGTTTGAGGTGTACTTTTACTGGAGGCACTTTGAGCAGACCCACATCTTCAGGTCCAGTTGACCACAGACCGGTAGGTACATTGGGCAAATCCGGGGAAGGTGTCGTTTGCAGAGTCATCATCATCAGAGGGAAAGCTTTAAGGACACAGCGATCCTCAGCGCCTTGTTGTGAGGCAGGGTCCTGTATCTGCAGTTCCATCCCTTGATCACCGAAGGTGATGGTAGCATGAAGTCTTTGAAGGAGATCAGCTCCTAGAAGGTTGACAGGGCAGGTTTCAGACACCAGAAATTTGGCAAAGACACCAGAGAAAGGGCCAGCTGAGACAGGAACAGTGAGTGGTGATGAGGTTTGTTGGCCTTCAACTCCAATACACGTGAGGAAATCTGAAGACAGGGAAATCGTAGGAGGCAGCTGAGATGAAGAGATAACAGAGGTGGCCGCCCCAGTGTCCACTAAGAACTTGAGAGGTTGGCTGTCCACTTCCAGGGTCACTGTACCGCAAGATGAAGAAGTACAGGTGGCGGGAAAAGTGGGCACCGGTTGGCCTGAACTTCATGAGTGTGGAGGAGGGAGTCTCCGAGGGTGCTCCTTGTGGGGGCAATCTCTTCTCATGTGGGCAGGGTTGCCACACTCCCAACACAGAGGTCTCCCTTGGTCATCACGAAATGGTCTATCCCTGTAGTTTCGGCCTTGGGGCCCCCTCGGCCTTAAAGATGGTGGTCCATACCGATCCTGAGCCTGGTACACCATAACAGGTACTTCTGAAGCCTCTGCCATATACATGGCTGGTTTCTTCTTTCCTTTGTCCTTCTGCGCTTCCTTCTCTGCTTCTTTCTCTTCCCTTTGAAGCAATTTCTGATAACTCTTCACAACAGTAAGGGCCTGTTTTAGGGGACCATCAGGTAATTCGGGACGAAGCTTCATGACCTTATCCTTCAGTGGATCTTCCAGACCATCAATAAAAGCACGGACCAACAAGGCTGCCTGCGTCTTCACATGAGTTGAATAACCCAAATCTTCAAATTGCATAGTTAGTCTGGCAGCATATTTCTCCACAGCTTCTCCAGATTCTTGTCGTATATCCTGTATTGATCCTGCTTCGTCACAGAGACGATCCTGGGCCCACTTTGTGAGTTGAGCAATAAACTCCTTTCCAGACTTGAACTTGTTGAGAGGTCCTGCTTTAGTGGAATCCAGTTCCTTCATGATGGTGGGGAGGAAATATTCGGAGGCTCTGATAGATGTAATACCTGATAGATCCGACCATGTAGCCCCATAGATGCTCCTAATCTGCTCCAGTCTCCTCACATACTGCATGGGAAATTTGTCTGGGTCACATAACTTGCTGACAATAGCATCAATCTGTACCGGAGTGAAGGGTTTGTACTTCAGCTTCAGTTCTTCTTCTTCTTCATCATGTGTCACTACCTCGCCCTCCGGGGCAGTTGGGGGTGCTGTGGGTGTTATCTCATCCACAGGCTTTATACCCGTATGCATCAGTGGCACCATGTATTCAGCTACCAAGGGCATGATGCCCTCTAATCCAGACTCGTGGTAACAGACGATTCTGACTTCTTGTAAGTCTAGATTTGGGGTTGATTGGAGGCAATTCTTGATGACTTCAACATGTTCCTTCATACAGGGGCCCAGTGGGTATCCAAAGAGTCCTGAAGATATCAATGGTACAGCCAAAGTTCTACGAGGAAGTGTATCTCTCCCTAGCCGTCCTGCAAGAATGACCACTGTCTGCAGGGCAGTCTGCAACATTGTACGGCAGTGTTCGGGTGTCCTGTTGTCGTATATAGGGCCTGCAGTGTGTAGCACTATATCACAGGGCAAATTCCCTCCCTGGGTAGTCATAGCATCTCCTGGATGCAAGGGGCCATAATTGACAAGGTAGGCCTGACACTCTTGGGCTATGGATGGGCCCCCCTTTTTAGCTATCTGTTGGGCCAAACCACCTCTATGTGACAGGGCAGAATTAGCTGGGTTCACTATGGCTCCCACCTGGTGGGTAAGTATGTCCCCATAGCCCACTGTGAAGAGAACCTGGGAGCCCTGAGGTGTGGTGTAATAGCGTGAATGACAGGGGAACCAGATTTCGGGGTCATGGGGCAGCTTAGAGGATTTGTTGAGAGGGGTAGGTAGTGGGCTCCTTCCAGGCCGGGGGGATTCGAATGGACCTAATAGCATTGGCAGGGCAGGGGGAATTGTAACGGCCTGGTTGTCCTGGTCCTCTGACTCTTCATCATCTCCGATAACTTGGCGTCTCGTACGCATTGCGGACTGAAAAGCTGCACTGCCGGTCAGAGCTTCAAGGGTAAAGGGACCCTGACCTGGAGTGTTTACAAATATCACAGTGGGTTGCACTGGGAGACTAGACCCCGAGACTGAAGTGGATACGGGAACATTGGAGGTGGAGGCAGCATCAGTCGGTGCTGGGGGTTTCTCAGGAAGTGGTGGTCCCTGATAGTACTCGCCGGAAAGTGTTACCAGCGGACATAGTGGCTGGGGAGGAATTCCAGGTGCACCAAGATGGCTGCCGGTGGAGGCGTGGCATGCCCCACTTCCGGGGGAAGTTCCGGGTGCACCAAGATGGCCGCTGGAGGAAGTGTGGCATGCCCCACTTCCTCCCATGATCTGGGCAGACCCCTGAGGACGGCCCGCCCCACACACACGGCAGATTTCCACCCAGTTTGGATTCTGCACGCCACAAGCAGGACACACCCACGCTTCTGGAGAGTTTGGCCCATCGCCATTATAGGGTGGTGGTTGGCACTGTATTTTCATCACCAGTGGCACGGCGGCCATTTTACAATCTGTAAGATCACAGTTCAAAGGCATTTTATAACCAAACACGGGCTCCGCATTGTCTGATCCACCCTCCCCATCAACTTCTTTCCATCCTTCATTCTTCAAGCCTCGCGCTACTCGCAGATGAGCTTGTGCTTGTTCTAACAATCCTTTATCTTTCAACATGCCTCGTTTGTTCTCTATGAGATTATTCCACATAGCCGGCTGTAGTCTCCCTGACGAGGGCAATCCTACATGCTTATACAATCTCTCAACATTTTTGACTGCTTTCTTGCCCTCCCGTGACTCAACTATTGTCCTGACTTCCACGGCATCCTCATCTAACTTGTGGGGCACGGATTTCTTCTGCTTTAAGAGACGCAACATGACTCTTACAGAATACTGTGATTTTCTGCAGTAAAACCACTAGCAGCGATATTCAACGCTGGTTTCCCACAATACGGAAACTCGCTCAACGTATTAGAAAAAGATTTTCTGTCCCTAACATGAACACCAGCGTTTAACAGACTATCCTGCTACGATATTCCAACCGTTGGGAGGCAGCCTCCTAATGAGACCCCTCCACAAAAATTCTGGTGGTCCCGTATGGAGCGTCTTAATTACCTGTTTCTGGTGGTCCCGTTTCGGGACGTCTTAATTACCTATTCTGGTGGTTCCATACGGGGCGTCTTAATTACCTATTTGTACTCAAAATTCTGGTGGTCCCTGACTTGGGACATCTTAATTACCGGTTAGTACAATATCACAGAGGCTGCGTCTCCTATCCCTTTCTCTAAGCCGCCCCACAATCTACAACTGGCTCAATTTTTCAGTCCACTTCACTACTAGACAATAGTCACGGGTAGGATGGTTGAATGGAGTACAATGACCGATGGAGAAGGTGTGGTGTACAGAGATCGCACAGAATGCGACACCTCTCAGTTGCTGGTTCAGAGCGTGGCACAGGATCACATTCGATCTCACCACTCGACCGGTCACTCTCCAGACCCAAAAAGAGACCACAGACAAACCAATAACGGCTGAGACACTAGCAAGTGTGACACATACAGTGTATATGATCGCCACTTACCGTGTGAGGGTGATCAGTCCTCGAGGTCAGCCACTACGGGTATCATCCACAGACATCCAGGCATGGGTCCAGAGAGTCTCGGATCGCTGGCCACGCCCCCCGTTGGGCTCCAAAATTGTCGGGGTCGTAATACGACAATTGATCCTCATTCACCAGTCATTCCAAATTGTGATGTGAGCACAGAACATCTGGTACCGGAAAAAGAAATGATTCAGACACGTAGCTGATTCAATCTTTGCTGACGCTCTTGCGTTCACCTGTGTCCAGAGCCGAGCAGCAACTACTTTATTTTTTTTATTGAATACACAGTACTATTGTTTAGGAAAAAGGAATGCATTAGGCGGAGTTTAAGCAGCATACATCTAGTGCTCAGTCTCTCTCTCTCATTCGTCAGGACATCTTCGATGGTTACTTTCTTCACATTCCAGAGTTATCTTTTTCAAGAGAAATAAACTTAACTCTTCACATTCTAAACTGAAATAAACAATGAACACTGGCAGCCATCTTTAGATACAATTACATTTGCATTAGCTAGCAGATAGGAAAAACTTATTGTTTCACAGTATAAAAGTATAGCAGTACAAAAAGAGTATAAAGATTTATAAAAGTATAAAAGGTATATAAGAAAATACATTTTCACCTTGACATAGTCAAGTGCCTTGAGACTGAACGGGTGGTAGAGGGAATCATCCAGTTTTATACGGGAGATGATTTGGGATATAAACCTAGCGAAGCCATGTTCCCTAAGGATGGGACGGTAGGAGTCTTTGTGAGAGAATGCATCTAACAGCCCTTCTGCAACCACTTAGGGGCTGTAAATGGGGTAGAAGCGGTCACCCCCTCCTCCTGAATCTTGAAAACCCCCAATCTGCTGATCTGCAGACGTTTGTACTAGGAAGGCATTTTAATTATGTATTTAGTAGTGGATATCATGAGAATTTAGGCCATATACAGCTCCAAGATATTAGCTTCAGACTGACCAAGGCCCCTGTTACCAGTACAGCTAAAACAGGCCCAAGTGAGCGTTTGCGAAATGTAGTTAATGAAGTGATCCCCATTCCAGGTCTCAGTTGGCGAGAAGTTTTCTCCATAGAAACACAAACAGCCCCAAGGAAAAACCTATGGTTAGAATGGGTGAGATACAATGTGAGAGTCCAGAATATCTCTGTAGGATGTATTGCTTGTGCTGCTGCGAATACACATCTCTACACACATGCATTGCTTTTTCCTGATGACAACACCACTGCCTGTGTCATGAATCTGTTGAAAGGTTTGAAGCCCACTGATTGCCCAGATTACGTCCCACTAATTCATAGGGAACCTAAACTAAAGGTCCCAGGAGAAGTAACTGTATTAGCTGACAATTACACCTGCTATAATTCCCACGACATTACAGGTAAACCAGTAGGGATCTTCGAGACGGGTTTCTGCAAAGAGAACAGTTCTTTAGATACTGATTTGCTAATCAAACCATACACAATATATGTACGACATTTATTGGTTATGTGGAGATGGTAAGCTCCGTCCCAGGTTGCCTAATGCCTGGATAGGCCAATGCACCCTTGTTAAACTAGCTATGCAGTTCAAGATTTTACCTTGGGATCCAGAGGTACCTGATGAACCTACCAGAAAGAGGAGAAGTCTCAATCAGCTCCACATGAGTTATGAAGAAGATCCACTGATATATATTGATGCCATTGGAGTGCCAAGGGGGGTGCCTGACCAGTTTAAAGCCCAGAACCAGATTTATGCCGGCATTGCTTCTATAATCCCACAGGTGCAGATTAATAAAAATGTTGAATGGATCAAATATATATATATATATTACAGAGAACAAAGATTTGTCAATTTTAGCCAAGATGCCTTTTAGGATATAGTTGAGGGTTTGGGCCCTAACACTTGTATGACCCGTGCTGCAACCCGACCTAAGAGAATTACACTGAATCCTGTCCAGACAAGATCACATGCAGTGATATAAGAAGCTGACACAGGATTGTGGTTGGTGGATAGTGGGGACATTAACTTTTGGGAGTAGGCTGACAGTAATCCTTTTGGGAAGGAGCTGTAGACCAGTATGTCATGTCGCTCCCACCACCAGAGAACCAACCACATCAGGTAGGGTAAGACAGATACAGGAATATTATCCCTGGAGGCCCTCTGACTAGCTAGCTACGCAAAATATTTGGCTGACCCTGAGAACCAACCTTTCTCATTCTACAGACAAATAATGATCATATGATGGACGTATAAGTGCACCTAGGCAGGCCTAGGTAGTTAGTGAGCACAAAAACAGGTGACGTGCTAGGACGCAAATTAAGACTTTTTACAGATGTGACAAAAGGAGAGTGTAGAGCTATACTTTGGACGGTTACAGCTGAAATGGGAAGACATGGAGTACAGTCCCATAAACCCACTTGATGTTAGAGTATTGGTGAATACATTCATTGACGGTATGACCAAAGACTTACGAGACGAAATATAGACAGCCAGACCTAAATGGCGAAATGTAGATCCAAAAGACCTGAAGGTTTCTAAAGAAGTTGAACAAATTAGGACAATAAGACGACGTGTCATGTATGCTGGAGTAGACACATCTTTCTTTTCCAGTTGGTTAGGTGGGCTCAAGGGATTCCTTCAACAAGCTTGTCTGGTACCGATTGCCCTCCTTGTAATTGGATCAATAATTCTCTGTTGTGTTATTCCCTTGTATGAAAAGGTTATTGCCAAGGCAACTCCGACTGGCACCTTCCTCAATCAAGAAGTAGACCCACCAGAGTACA
This sequence comes from Ranitomeya variabilis, assembly GCF_051348905.1. NCBI lineage: Eukaryota > Metazoa > Chordata > Amphibia > Anura > Dendrobatidae > Ranitomeya > Ranitomeya variabilis. Next base: position 602,688,620 of record NC_135232.1, on the reverse strand, counting down.
ATGGTACTGGATCCAGGGGAGATTCCGAAGTATATTCCTCTCAAGAGAGTAGACAAAACCTCCCATTCTCAGATGATGCTAAGAGATTTAGTTTAGGGACAGTGGGAGAACTCCATGTGAGGTTAGTGAAGGGTTCAGCTGCCTGGAGGCCTCTCGCTAGGGGAGAGTTTCTGAGGTGTCTGGATGAAGAAATCCACCTCCCCTTTTCCCATCACATGGACAGTCTCGAAGGATCTTTCTTTAAGGGAAAAACTTAGTGTTTAGGGGGGATTGTCAAGGTGAAAGTATACTTTCTTACATACCTTTTATATATCTTATACTGTAAAACAATAAGTTTTTCCTATCTGCTTGCAAATGTAACTGTATTAAAGATGGCTGCCAGTGTTCATTCTTCAGTTTAGAATCTGAAATGTTGAGTTTCATTTCTTTTGAAATCGAAACTTGGAAATAGAAAGAAGAGGAGGAATCCACCAGAAGACGTCCGACGAATCAGAAAGGGATTGAATACTAGATGTATACTGCTTAAACCCCGCCTATTGCATTCCTTTTTAGTACCGTGTATTTGGAAAATAAAGTTCAGTTGCTATGACCGTGGCTGACACATATAGTCACATGAGCATGCACTGAGATTGAACCAGCTACCTGTCTGACTCATTCTTACCCAGTACCACATGCTTATAGTTTAATTTGGAATGACTGGTGAATGAGGGTATATTGTCGTTACGACCCCGACAGCAGCTCCTCAGCGTCCCATCCCGGCGTCTCTCTGCACTGACTGATCAGGCAGAGGGCGGCGCGCACACTATATGCGTCATCGTGCCCTCTGACCTGAACAGTCAGAACAAGAGGACGCGAAGACTGAGCGGCGCCCGGCGGGTGGAACGAGGGAAGGTAAATATGTAATACTTACCTGCTCCCGGCGTCCCGCTCCTTCCCCCGGACAGCTGGTCTTCGGTGCCGCAGCCTCTTCCTCTGTCAGCGGTCACCGGCACCGCTGATTAGAGAAATGAATTATGCGGCTCCGCCCCTATGGGAGGTGGAGCAGCCTATTCATTTCTCTAATGAGCGGTCCCATGTGACCGCTGAACAGAGGAAGAGCTGCGGCACTGAAGACCGTGGGACGGGCAGGGGGAGCGCCAAGAGCCCCGGAAGCAGGTAACTATGCCTCAGCGCCCTCTCCCCCTCACCCGCCGACCGTGACTCGAGTATAAGCCGAGGGGGCACTTTCAGCCCAAAAATTTGGGCTGAAAATCTCGGCTTATACTCGAGTATATACGGTAGTTTTCCTTACCGCAGCTGCATGATTTACAGCTACTAGACCGCTTGATTACATGTGGGGATTCCCTAGCAACCCCCACATGTACTCAGGCTGGCTAGCAGCCGTAAGTCATGCAGCTGCGTCAACAAAAACTAAATCTCTGAGCAGTCACAAATACTTGGGAGACCACCCGAGCGTGCTCGGGAAAACCCGAGCAACGAGTATACTCGCTCATGATTAGTGATAATTCTAAGCGGTATGTGTGGCAAAACCAGACACTGCTCATCACCTGCCCAATACAATCCCAACAGTGAAACATGGTGGTGGCAGCGTCATGCTATGGGAGTATTTTTTAGATGCAGGGACAGGACTACTGGTTGCCATTGAAGGAAATATGAATGCGGCCAAGTAGAGAGATATCCTGGATGAAAACCTCCTCCAGAGTGCTCTGGACCTCAGACTTGGCCAAAGGTTCACCTTCCAACAAGACAATGACCCTAAGCACACAGCTAAAATAACAAAGGAGTGGCTTCAGAACAACTCTGTGACCATTCTGCCCAGGCAGAGCCGACCTAAACCCAATTGAGCATCTCTGGAGAGACCTGAAAATGGCTGTCCACTAATTTTCACCATCCAACCTGACGGAACTGGAGAGGATCTGCAAGGAAGAAAGGCAGAGGATCCCCAAATCCAGGTGTGAAAAACTTGTTGCATCATTCCCAAGAAGACTCATGGCTGTACTAGCTCAAAAGTGTGCTTCTACTCAATACTGAGCAAAGGGTCTGAATACTTCTAACCATGTAATATTTCAGTTTTTCTTTTTTAATAAATTTGCAAAAATTACTACCTTTTTTTTTTTCAGTCAAGATGGGGTGAAGGGGTCTGAATACTTTACATACCCACTGTACATGGAGGGAACAACGCAGACCGGGATGAGATACACTGCTGTGCTCTAAAGGGACGCAGCTCTGCCATCAGTGAAAGCCTCATTCAGTTGTTCTTCAGAGATGTGTGAATGAGGCATTAGTGCAGCTCCATGCGCCCTGCTCTCAGGTCTGGGATGATGCAAGTGGCAGATGCAGCAAAGCCTCATTTACAACTTGCTGCTTCTCAAGATGTCTGAACGAGGCTCATTGGCCTAGCACAGCCGAGTCAGTGGTCAGAGCACAGCAGCATGAGGCTCTCTGCTGTACTCTGAACACTGACAGCAGTGGGGAACACAGGTTAGCCACTTGACATTGTACAAATACCCAGCTAGTTGAGCTCCGCGCTGGACTAAGGAGCCACTACAGAGCAATCCTCAATAGCCGGGCAGTAGCACAATGTCAGGTTCCCACGACCTCCGGCTCTTCTCACCACCGTAGCCCGGACATCCTATCACTGCTGAATGGTGATGGAGAGATAATAGCTGAGAGCACAGCTCGGGGCGACATTAAAGTGGTGCCAAACCACCCCCTCCCCCCACACACACCTGCACCACAGCTGTGACCTGGATGACACTTAATTTTGTTCTAAAGAAAATAAAATACCAATTGTGGAATCGGTAAATAGTTCACTCCCCCATTCATTAATCTGGCATTAAATATTTTTGCAACAACCTCACACTTATCAGGGAAAGCCTGAGCAGAGAACCTTCACACTTATCCATCACTGGAGAGGACCGGCATGCTGAAAGTTGATGACCAAACCTTCGGCCTGGCAAGAGATGATCCATGTCCGATGGCAACAGATCCTCTCTCATCACACTCAAGGTCTGTTTCTATTAGAGAAGTGGCGCCACATACACAGGAATCCCCACTACCGGCCACAGGTGAGATATATATTTACAGAACTCCTGCCCTGTGATCCCGCACCACACGGACGCAGCTGGTTGAATATGAATACATTTATTTACAATAAAAGATTTTTTCCCCCCATATTTACAGCAAAATACATAAAAAGTACAGAGCAGGACTGCCAGGCAGGAGATGGACGCTGAGGGATCCAGACTGGAGGAACAGATCTGCAGTATACAGACGGCGGCAGCTGCGATCAGGCATTTAGCTATAAATATCCAAGCACGGTGACAACATGCAAATAACAGGGGGCGACTCAGAGCACAGTGAGGTGATCAGCGGTACAAGGGGCTAAGTGTGTACAGCAAAGGGGTCCAGAAAGTACAAGGTTCCTAATGGGAAAAGATTTAGCATTAATACAGGTGTCAGAAGAGGGAGCGTGTTGACTGTTTCCACCCAACTCAGCTGCCACAAGACCACAAGCCACGGTGCACTCAGTAGTCGTGGGGTGAGGTTAGACCCCATTACAGTACCCCAATACACATTGTTTCCTAATCAATCAGAAGCAACCTACCAATGTGGCTTTTAGTTATTATCCTCATCAGCTATTTGGGGTCCCTCCAGTGGAGAAACAAAACGGAGCTGTATTAGGCCGGCGTCACACTGGCATATTGCATCGGATGCGAGAGCATCGGATGCGATATGCTAATGACACTCGGCTCCTGCTCGCAGCAGAGCAGAAGCCGAGTGTCATGCGTCTGTGCTCTGATTCCCCCGCACAGGGAGGATTGGAGCACAGCTGCGGAGGAGGCGGAGAAATGAATTTCTCCATCTCCTCCATTGCTGGGGTCCGCTTATAACGCACATCACTCAGATGATATCCAAGTGATATGCGTTGTCTCACTCGCACCCATAGGCTTATTATGGGTGCGAGTGAGCCGAGAGTTTTCCTCGGTCCAAGACAATTGCAGCATGCTTCAATTGTCTCGGACCGAGGAAAACGGCCGACAAAAAGGCGGCTGGTGGGAGCTGCCCCATAGCTGAACATTGGTCCGAGTGCAATGCGATTTTTTATCGCATTGCACTCGGCCGTTTAAAAGGCCAGTGTGACGCCGGCCTTAACCAAAAAGTATTTTCAAAAGGTCCAGCAGGTAAACCAGCACCTATCATGACCTGAACTAAGGACTGCCCCCCATATTAGATTTACGTTCCTCAGTAGCATACTCTAAATTTAAAGAGATATTCTAGTTCCACTCCCATCAGTAACGGAGAGTCAACATCAAAACATCTAAGTGACCCATCCAGTATTAACGGAAGTGATGGGACATGCTGACGCAGAAGTGAGTAGAACTGCAATACCCTTTTAACAACTGAGAAGACTCAGCAGTAAAGAAATTAAAAAAGAGAATTTACCAAGTTTATGATTTACCCTTTTAAATGGGTAGTCTGAGCTGGAAACCATGGTGCTCGCTGGTTAATGTCCTCGCAATGGGTGAAGTGGATTCAATGCTGAGGTATCGTCGCTGAACATAGTGCTAATCTGTGAACTCAAGATTGGTAGAGTACTCCAATAGTCATAAAATGACCCTCACAAGCGTGCCATCAATCTATGAGATAGCAGTACTGCAACATAGGGGGACCATCCTGTCCCAACGCTTATAAGCTGCAGGTTCTCTGTGTTACAATGCTATCTGACCACTTCAATGAACGCACAGCTACAGGGAGAAAACTATCTTTATGCCTCACGGGACCAAGCGGCTGCCAAGAGGAATCAGGTTCATAGTCTCTCGGTAGAAGCACTTTCAGCATTATCACAATGACAACTCCCAACATGCTTGACAGCCCTAGATGATCCAAGCATGCTGGGAACCGTGGTGTCACAACACTGGAGAGTCAAACGCTGCCGATCCGTGTGCTACATCAAGGATCAAGGACAAGGGTTGAGCTACAGCAAAGCCCAACAGTAAGAATAACAGGGGAAGGACAAGGACTAGATGGGGAGTTGGGACAAGATGGATCCCGTTGTCATCTCTTTACCTGCTCCTACTTTTAAAGTCTGACAAGTGAGAGTCTGGTGTACACATGCCGAATTATTGCTACAGGACCTCGTGGATGGGAATCTGCCCGACGCGCTAAGGTGCCATCCAGAAAGGCATCTGCTGTTTGGCCCGCTGCTGGGATGCGGGATACTGGTACCCAACATTCCACCCCGGAGAGAAGGAACCCGAACTCTTGTGCCCCCCATGCTCCTCTTCCTCGTCAGACGAATCGCCAGCGTATGCTACCAGCCCGAAAGTTTTATCAGCCTTCATTTTCTTGGTGGGAGAATCTGGAAGAGGGAAAAAAACAGAACAAGAGCAGGAGAGGGGAGGGGAACAAAACAAAGGAAGGAGGACAGAAACAGAAAATACCCGCGTCCATTAATTCAGGAGAAATAAACACATTAGTCGGGAACCATGTGGGAGATTTGTGAGGGTTCCCCCCAGGGTGGGTCACGCGTCAGGTCAAGCACAGCATAGGCACGCAGTCCACGGTCATGGAAGAGAAGAGAGAAATGGAGAAAAAAAAAAAAAGAAGACACAAAAAATACAAAAATATGCAGTTAGAGATCACGACAGACTCTACACCAAGCTGCCCCCCACCCGTTGCAGTATGACGGGCGGCAGGAGCAGAACAATATACACAGGGCTGGCTCAAGTCATGGGAGACTTCACACCGGCAGCCTGTAGAATCCGGGGAGAAGGCCGAGAACTGGTGGGGAGCAGGGGTACCAACCTACCGGGAGGCTCAATACTCACCATCTGCACCCTCATAGCTCCGCATGCTGCTGCGCTCCTCTGGACTCCTCTGCGTGGACCCTGGCAACCCTGGTGGGGGCATCAGCTGCCTGCGGGGAGTTAATAGACATATCGTGTGACCCATCATTCTCAGTGGGAGCTACCCCACCTCCCGATGGACAGGTACTGGCGGAGTGAAATAGTAAAAAGGAGCACTTTTGCCCCCCGATGACTGCGGAACACACTGAAATCTTATATTTGCGTACTAGATAAAGCCCATGCAGTCTCACCTCACTGCCCCTTTAAGCCTCGGGTTCTCACCTGTCCCTCTGTCGCTCCTTGCAGGCCGAGGTGTCTGGTTTAGCAGCAGGAGAGTCCATCTTGTTCTGGCCTGGGAAGCCTATACCTAAATTAGTCATATGAATGGGTCCATGCTATGAGCAGAAAGATACACAGGGGCATTATTAGCAATCCTACAGAAGTGGTGCCATCTGCTACTGCTGCTGCGCGGGCAACCGAGCCACCCAGAGATCCCCACCCCAGGAAGAGAAGAGGGCTCCAGCCTGGCATCTAAACTCTACTACATACAAGACCCCCGTCATCATCCAAATGGTTGGGGCACCAAGATAACAGCGCCTCCCACTGTGTGCAGTCACGTGATACTGCAGGGGATAAATGGCCACATCTCCCACCAAAATCAGCTGAAAGCCACGGAGGTCAGCAAGCGTAGAGCAATGGGCACAGGGGAGGAAGCACAGATTGATTTGGAGGCGTAAAAGCACCTGGTATCCCAGCAGACTGGAGTCTTGTTCCTCAGGAAGCTCCTCTTTGAAACGTCGCTTCTGACCTTGAAGAGGCAAGTTGGGTACCGACAGGGCTGTAGTGGTGGATTTACAGAGAGCAGGCGCAATATAGGAAATAGGAGCCTGAAGTGGAAGAAAGAATGGAATACAGTTACATCCTGTATTATACTCCAGAGCTGCACTCACTATTCTGCTGGTGCAGTCACTGTGTACATACGTTACATTACTGATCCTGTACTGATCCTGAGTATCATCCTGTTTTATACCCCAGAGCTGCACTCAGTATTCTGCTGGTGGAGTCACTGTGTACATACATTACTGATCCAGTACTGATCCGGAGTTACATCCTGTACTATAACCCAGAGCTGCACTCACTATTCTGCTGGTACAGTCACTGTGTACATACATTACGGATCCTGAGTTACATCCTGTATTATACTCCAGAGCTGCACTCACTATTCTGCTGGTGCAGTCACTGTGTACATACATTACTGATCCTGAGTTACATCCTGTATTATACTCCAGAGCTGCACTCACTATTCTGCTGGTGCAGTCACTGTGTACATACATTACTGATCCTGAGTTACATCCTGTATTATACTCCAGAGCTGCACTCACTATTCTGCTGGCGCAATCACTTACTGTAATAGAGGTCACCGGTGGTTGCACTTGTGGGATTGGATACCGCGTTGGTACAGGGGGCACAGGAATGGGCATGGTGGGTATGACAGTAGGTACTGGAGGCACTGGGCTGCTCATCGGTGTGGGCACTACATATGGAACTTGCACTGGCTGCTGCGGTGGGATGGGTGGACCCACAGGAAACCCCGCCTGGTAGCCATTTGTTGCATAGTATGGCGGCTGGATGGGTACGGTCGATATCGGTGGGGGCTGGACATATGCTGAGAAAGAGTTTGTTACAATGTGTTAGTGCAGGTACAAGGTATCGGTCTGAAGTCGCAGCTCACAAGACAGACTAAACCTGACAGTGTAGAAAGCTTCAGCTGTGTCAGGATGGCCGGCAGACCAGGTAAGAATGCCCTCATTCACTGACAGGAAGCAGAGGGGATCTACCAAACCTAAAACAACCCCTTTAAGGAGGTTGTATAACATTATACACAGGATGGGAGCTGGGAGGCCCAGAGTCCTGTGTATATAGAGAAGTGGTGGAGCAAGCCCACCACCCATCATTCAGCCCCACGATGCCTTGTTGTCACGGCCAATACTTAAGAGGGGTCAGCAGTGACGGAGCGGCCGGTCTCCAGATCCCGGGATGACGTACCGGGCACAGAAGCGGCTGAAGTCATCTGACTGATGAACCTTGAATATTCCGCATGGACCTGGGGAGCAGAAAAAGTAATATTTACTCCATTAAAGGGGGGGTCTTCTCTGGTACATTTCGTGCAGACATCACATCCATGTATGATTGTGGGTCCTGCTGCTACCAGGAATGGAGAGCGCTCTCAACCATTCATGCACAGCCAGCGCCCCATTCCTGGCAAGGTGCCACCTCCTGAGGGTGCGAGGCCTTGTGCTGCTCGCTATCAGGCGCTAAAGATAACGCCATTGCTCAATGGAGCCACCAGGTAACAATAAAAAGCCCAAGCTAATGGTGGCGAGGAGAGAACTGGGAACTGTGAGAAATACAAATTATCCATTCAGTCTTCTACCCCCCTGGGGGAGTGAGCGCCACATCAGTGTCTAGGCATGGCAGCGGTGGTCCTCGGTGGTGTCGCATGGCGCAGTCAGCCCTCACCCTGACTGGTAGCATGGCTGCTCTCGGACCATGCTTTCCTGTAGGAGGGCAGTATCAGCAGAGCCTCACTGTACAGACTGTGCTTTCTTCACCCTCCACAGAAGAGGCAACAGGCGAGGTCTGGGCACTTACCGTCTGTAGGAGGTTCTCGCACAGCTTCTTGGCGGCTGCCAGGCCTTCGGGCTTTGGGTGGCTGTGAAGGTGAAGCGACACCACACTCAGACGTGCACATTATCTGGAGGCCATACGTGATACCCACACAACCCAGCGTCCCACATCAGGGGGTAAGAGGTGCTGAGAAAGCTGCGTAACCACAAACCTTCCAGGATGTGACTTAAGCACCACTCACCTCTTGATGCAGAAGTGAAGGGTATTGGACAACTTCTTCAAGGGAACCTACCACCCCGTTTTTTAAAGATTAGATAAAAATAGTGTGAAATAGGGGCAGAGCTGGGCTTTACATTAGTGCCTTTTTGGTGCCTTTACACCCCCGTTAGGCTGCCGAAATACCTTTGTGAAGTGGCCGTTTTGTCCTGTCACTCAAGTTGGTCAGGTCGGATGGGCGTGGTCACAGTGCTGTTTCTCCCCCAGATCAGGCTCATCATTACGTTGGTGGCGTAGTGGTGTGCGCATGTCCAAAGAGAAGATCCACTGCCCAGGAGATTCAAAACAGCGCGGTCTACGCTATTCGCCGTTTACCGGTGGGCGCGGCCATCTTTCCTGTGGCCGCGCGTGCGCAGATGGAGTGCTCTGCTGCCCGGGGCTTCAGGAAAATGGCCGCGGGATTCCGCGCGTGCGCAGATGGAGATCGCGGCGGCCATTTTCCTGAAGCCCCGGGCAGCAGAGCGCTCCATCTGCGCACGCGCGGCCACAGGAAAGATGGCCGCGCCCACCGGTAAACGGCGAATAGCGTAGACCCCGCTGTTTTGAATCTCCTGGGCAGTGGATCTTCTCTTTGGACATGCGCACACCACTACGCCACCAACGTAATGATGAGCCTGATCTGGGGGAGAAACAGCGCTGTGACCACGCCCATCCAACCTGACCAACTTGAGTGACAGGACAAAACGGCCACTTCACAAAGGTATTTCGGCAGCCTAACGGGGGTGTAAAGGCACCAAAAAGGCACTAATGTAAAGCCCAGCTCTGCCCCTATTTCACACTATTTTTATCTAATTTTTAAAAGACGGGGTGATAGGTTCCCTTTCAATAGAGACCCCTTAAAAAAAAAAATGACAAACCTGATATAAATGTACATAGGCTCAAAAGCTTCCCGCCCAGAGGCGGGCTCAATACACCCCGAGCCTTTCCCCCTCAGGAAAACTTTTGCGCCAGTTTCCATCTGGATGTGCTGGAGGTAAGAGCAGACCGGCCCCTCCACCTTCTCCTTCACGTTGAAGGTGACTATAGCATGCTCCAGCCCCACAAACAGCTTGTCCTGGACGTAGTGTAACTGCGAGGGGGGCAAGAACAAAAGCTGAGCTCTCCGCGCCACTACCTCTAAGGCTGAGTATCGTGGTTGGAAGCAATACATACTCCGGACTGGAAAGGCGGCTTGGAAGATGTCACAGGGGCTACTGGCGTCACGGCGGCCGATTGGTGATACACAGTCACGGTGGCGCCATTGAAGGTGGGGCTGGAGCCGGTGGCAGCTTTGACAACTCCATTGGTAATGATTTCCTTTATTATATTCACCGCCCCTGAGAAGGCACAGAATGTTACCTGTCACACTGCACATCACACCGAGCACTAGCAGAACAGAACAGGCCACTTACGGTCCACAAGCTCCCTGGTCTGGCCCTGAACGTGGAGATAGATCGGCCGATCCCTGCCAGGAGGATTGAACAGAGGGTGACATAAGAAATGGACCTCACAGAGCGACGTTCTCACTACCCCCTCCCACCACAAAGAGTACAGATCTTAGGAATTGCAGTACCCACAGTATCTGCAAGGTAAGCCATTTATGCCAGGCAACAAATATTTTAGTTCTGTAGTATCCCTTTAAATGTCGAGCAAGGGGTGTAGACCCAGAGATCAGCAAAAACTAACCTCCCTGGTGTCACTGGTCTTACCCATCATCTGTCTCGTCAAAAAGTAGCGAAATGTGAGAATGGCCTGACTATTCGACCCAGTATCTACGGAGCCACGCCGTCCTCCTCTCATACGTACCCAGGCCCTTTGTCTTTCTCCTCCTGTCTCATGTATCGCCCCCTTGTGGACACAGCAGCTCCGCTCAGTCGGCTTATCTGTAGGGGCACAGGATACTTGTTAGTCCATTAGTACAGCGGCGACAAACATTGGAGAGCAGTGTACCCACCTCGTCCTGCATCTGTCCCCTGGTCAGTAGATTCCGGCAGGTCTGGGGCACGTCGTTGATCTCCACTTCGGCCACTACCAGGTCGTCTTTGCTTTTGGTGGTGTTTGGAGGTTTACCGGCGACTGGAACCTAAAAAGAACAACCCATCAACACCGTGAGGGTGAAGTAGTAACACCCCAATGTTCCCCACAGCCGATATTTAAAGAGGTTGTTCACTACTCTCACATAGATGACCTAGCCGTAATGTCTGATCGGTCGGGGTTGGGCACCCCTCGATCAGCTGTTATCGGACGCAAGTACTCACTGGTCAAGCTGCTCCGTCTACATGTAGTGGCTGGGGATAGGTACTTCACATCTGCATCCTTTAAATCAATAGGAGTCGGAAGTGTGTGCAGTACCCTGCAGCGGAGCAGCTCGGCAAGTGAGTACTTTCGGCCAGTGCTGATGCCGGGTGTCAGACCATGACCGATCAGACATTGGTGAACCATACTAAGGATAGGTCATCAACGTACGAGTAGGAGACAAGCTCTTAAGTAATGAAACAGAAGTGGTCGGTGCTCGCTCTGGTAGCTGTTGAACTGATCACTTACTGACCCCGTACACCCAATAATTATCAGACAGGATAAGTGATAACTGGACAATTGTTGTGAAGACCCCCCCAAAGGAAAAGAATGAGGGTCTCAAGTCCCGTTACACCGCAGTGGTGCATACCTCCATGATCTATGGGATATTATACCAAATGGTGCAGCACCTGAAAGTGACTTCAGATCCACAGGGGGTCACCGGGCCCTCCTCTTATGATCCGATGGTGCTGCCACAGGGGGCGCCCTCACCTTGTCTGGTGTATTCTGGGCAGGTTTGATCTTCCCCTTGGCCATCAGCATTGCGTTGATCTTGGCAGCCACGGCAGCTGCAGCATCCAGTGCCCCAGAGGGCGCGCTGACAGTCTCGCACATGGGCAGCTTTTCTTCTACAGGCAGCATGAACATGGTCGTACCGACGGGCGGGATCACCGGCATCACCCCGGGGAGGAGGAGGCTGGCAGCGGTGGCAGGGCCTGGCTGGTCCCATTTACTTCTGCGTCTAGAAAAAAACCAAACAAATCAAGACACAATGTGTGGCCCAGTACTGCGCATGCTCCTAGCCCGAGCTGCCCCGAATAGCTGCCACCTGCAGGTCAGCTGACACCGGCGGATGGATCCCGACATACACCCATCGCCACCACACAGGAAGCCTCAGACACCATAGATGACGGTTATTGGTTGACGCTTCTAACAATGTGCTAAGAGCCGACACAACGTCCCATCACCCCACCATGGCAATAATAAACACTGCGGCTCAGCCTGCCAAACACAAGCCGTCACCCGGCTACACGGGAAGGAGGGTATGGCTGTGGGAAGGAAGACGGTTAATAACTGCGACATTCCCCGGGGGGTCCCTGTTCCTCAGGACCCCACTATCCCCCCACCCCGAATACCGGCGCACGCCTCACCCGCTCATCGCTGACATGGCGACCGCTCCGCTCTGCGCCTTCACGACGACCTCCCGCCACGTCACTACGCAAGAACGTCATGTAAACGCCTCGCCCACCAACGGTGTACAGTGCGCCTCCCACTGTAGTGTTCTGTCGTACGGGCGCCCTCTCTCAGGCACAGGGTGTAGCAACGTGTCTAGCTCAGGTGAGGGAGAACTAAAATAAAGAAATGCAATAGCCTTAAAAAAAAACAAAAAAAAACAACTAATCATGTGGCTGATCACATGGTCATGACATCATCTAAACGCTGATGTTCCCGTGTCCGCAGTACGCAGTCCATATGTCTGAGCGTCCTCCATGTTGTCGGAGCCTTACAGCAATGTGTTCCTACCGGAATATCTCCTCCAAGATGGCGGCTGCACAGGAGACAGACGTAGAGCTGTAGTTCGTAGCTGTGGGGCCGTGTATTGCGGGGAGCGGAGGAGACGGAGCAGCGCTCCGGGTGCAGGTGAGGCCTGTGCGCCGTGTGACGGGTGTCCGGGCTGCGCCACGCTGCTTCCTCACTCCTGCCATTGTGTAGCGAACTAATGGTTTGGTGAGTGCGGCGGCGGCTGCCCGGCTGGACCTCCGTATGTAGCGGCGGGAGGAGGGGAAATACTTTGTAAAACATTTTTTAAATGTATTTACTTTATTTTATTTCTTTATAATTTTTAGTTTATTTTTTTATCCAAATATTTTGATTTGATTTTTAGAATATATTTTAGATAATTTTGTTTGTAAGTTTCTCATTGTCGTCTGCCTCCATATCCAGTAATGTTTTGGTTGGGCAGTCGGCTGTGCTTTACGCGGTGTGGTGGCCTCATTAATCCCCGGTGCCCCCTCTCCAGGGCCCCCACCTTCCCTCTGTGGATACAAAGCCCCCCGGTGCCCCCTCTCCAGGGCTCCCACCTTCCCTCTGTGGATACAAAGCCCCCCCGGTGCCCCCTCTCCAGGGCCCCCACCTTCCCTCTGTGGATACAAAGCCCCCCCGGTGCCCCCTCTCCAGGGCCCCCACCTTCCCTCTGTGGATACAAAGCCCCCCGGTGCCCCCTCTCCAGGGCTCCCACCTTCCCTCTGTGGATACAAAGCCCCCCCGGTGCCCCCTCTCCAGGGCCCCCACCTTCCCTCTGTGGATACAAAACCCCCCGGTGCCCCCTCTCCAGGGCTCCCACCTTCCCTCTGTGGATACAAAGGCCCCCACCTTCCCTCTGTGGATACAAAGCCCCCCGGTGCCCCCTCTCCAGGGCTCCCACCTTCCCTCTGTGGATACAAAGCCCCCCCGGTGCCCCCTCTCCAGGGCCCCCACCTTCCCTCTGTGGATACAAAGCCCCCCGGTGCCCCCTCTCCAGGGCTCCCACCTTCCCTCTGTGGATACAAAGCCCCCCCGGTGCCCCCTCTCCAGGGCCCCCACCTTCCCTCTGTGGATACAAAACCCCCCGGTGCCCCCTCTCCAGGGCTCCCACCTTCCCTCTGTGGATACAAAGCCCCCCCGGTGCCCCCTCTCCAGGGCCCCCACCTTCCCTCTGGATACAAAGCCCCCCGGTGCCCCCTCTCCAGGGCCCCCACCTTCCCTCTGTGGATACAAAGCCCCCCCCGGTGCCCCCTCTCCAGGGCTCCCACCTTCCCTCTGTGGATACAAAGCCCCCCGGTGCCCCCTCTCCAGGGCCCCCACCTTCCCTCTGTGGATACAAAGCCCCCCCCCCCCCGGTGCCCCCTCTCCAGGGCTCCCACCTTCCCTCTGTGGATACAAAGCCCCCGGTGCCCCCTCTCCAGGGCTCCCACCTTCCTCTGTGGATACAAAGCCCCCCGGTGCCCCCTCTCCAGGGCTCCCACCTTCCCTCTGTGGATACAAAGCCCCCCCGGTGCCCCCTCTCCAGGGCCCCCACCTTCCCTCTGTGGATACAAAGCCCCCCGGTGCCCCCTCTCCAGGGCCCCCACCTTCCCTCTGGATACAAAGCCCCCCGGTGCCCCCTCTCCAGGGCCCCCACCTTCCCTCTGTGGATACAAAGCCCCCCCCCGGTGCCCCCTCTCCAGGGCTCCCACCTTCCCTCTGTGGATACAAAGCCCCCCGGTGCCCCCTCTCCAGGGCCCCCACCTTCCCTCTGTGGATACAAAGCCCCCGGTGCCACCTCTCCAGGGCTCCCACCTTCCCTCTGTGGATACAAAGCCCCCCGGTGCCCCCTCTCCAGGGCCCCCACCTTCCCTCTGTGGATACAAAGCCCCCCGGTGCCCCCTCTCCAGGGCCCCCACCTTCCCTCTGTGGATACAAAGCCCCCCGGTGCCCCCTCTCCAGGGCTCCCACCTTCCCTCTGTGGATACAAAGCCCCCCGGTGCCCCCTCTCCAGGGCTCCCACCTTCCCTCTGTGGATACAAAGCCCCCCGGTGCCCCCTCTCCAGGGCCCCCACCTTCCCTCTGTGGATACAAAGCCCCCCCGGTGCCCCCTCTCCAGGGCTCCCACCTTCCCTCTGTGGATACAAAGCCCCCCCGGTGCCCCCTCTCCAGGGCCCCCACCTTCCCTCTGTGGATACAAAGCCCCCTCTCCAGGGCCCCCACCTTCCCTCTGTGGATACAAAGCCCCCCCGGTGCCCCCTCTCCAGGGCCCCCACCTTCCCTCTGTGGATACAAAGCCCCCCGGTGCCCCCTCTCCAGGGCCCCCACCTTCCCTCTGTGGATACAAAGCCCCCCGGTGCCCCCTCTCCAGGGCCCCCACCTTCCCTCTGTGGATACAAAGCCCCCCGGTGCCCCCTCTCCAGGGCCCCCACCTTCCCTCTGTGGATACAAAGCCCCCCGGTGCCCCCTCTCCAGGGCCCCCACCTTCCCTCTGTGGATACAAAGCCCCCCGGTGCCCCCTCTCCAGGGCTCCCACCTTCCCTCTGTGGATACAAAGCCCCCCCGGTGCCCCCTCTCCAGGGCCCCCACCTTCCCTCTGTGGATACAAAGCCCCCCGGTGCCCCCTCTCCAGGGCTCCCACCTTCCCTCTGTGGATACAAAGCCCCCCCGGTGCCCCCTCTCCAGGGCCCCCACCTTCCCTCTGTGGATACAAAACCCCCCGGTGCCCCCTCTCCAGGGCTCCCACCTTCCCTCTGTGGATACAAAGGCCCCCACCTTCCCTCTGTGGATACAAAGCCCCCCGGTGCCCCCTCTCCAGGGCTCCCACCTTCCCTCTGTGGATACAAAGCCCCCCCGGTGCCCCCTCTCCAGGGCCCCCACCTTCCCTCTGTGGATACAAAGCCCCCCGGTGCCCCCTCTCCAGGGCTCCCACCTTCCCTCTGTGGATACAAAGCCCCCCCGGTGCCCCCTCTCCAGGGCCCCCACCTTCCCTCTGTGGATACAAAACCCCCCGGTGCCCCCTCTCCAGGGCTCCCACCTTCCCTCTGTGGATACAAAGCCCCCCCGGTGCCCCCTCTCCAGGGCCCCCACCTTCCCTCTGGATACAAAGCCCCCCGGTGCCCCCTCTCCAGGGCCCCCACCTTCCCTCTGTGGATACAAAGCCCCCCCCGGTGCCCCCTCTCCAGGGCTCCCACCTTCCCTCTGTGGATACAAAGCCCCCCGGTGCCCCCTCTCCAGGGCCCCCACCTTCCCTCTGTGGATACAAAGCCCCCCCCCCGGTGCCCCCTCTCCAGGGCTCCCACCTTCCCTCTGTGGATACAAAGCCCCCGGTGCCCCCTCTCCAGGGCTCCCACCTTCCTCTGTGGATACAAAGCCCCCCGGTGCCCCCTCTCCAGGGCTCCCACCTTCCCTCTGTGGATACAAAGCCCCCCCGGTGCCCCCTCTCCAGGGCCCCCACCTTCCCTCTGTGGATACAAAGCCCCCCGGTGCCCCCTCTCCAGGGCCCCCACCTTCCCTCTGGATACAAAGCCCCCCGGTGCCCCCTCTCCAGGGCCCCCACCTTCCCTCTGTGGATACAAAGCCCCCCCCGGTGCCCCCTCTCCAGGGCTCCCACCTTCCCTCTGTGGATACAAAGCCCCCCGGTGCCCCCTCTCCAGGGCCCCCACCTTCCCTCTGTGGATACAAAGCCCCCGGTGCCACCTCTCCAGGGCTCCCACCTTCCCTCTGTGGATACAAAGCCCCCCGGTGCCCCCTCTCCAGGGCCCCCACCTTCCCTCTGTGGATACAAAGCCCCCCGGTGCCCCCTCTCCAGGGCCCCCACCTTCCCTCTGTGGATACAAAGCCCCCCGGTGCCCCCTCTCCAGGGCTCCCACCTTCCCTCTGTGGATACAAAGCCCCCCGGTGCCCCCTCTCCAGGGCTCCCACCTTCCCTCTGTGGATACAAAGCCCCCCGGTGCCCCCTCTCCAGGGCCCCCACCTTCCCTCTGTGGATACAAAGCCCCCCCGGTGCCCCCTCTCCAGGGCTCCCACCTTCCCTCTGTGGATACAAAGCCCCCCCGGTGCCCCCTCTCCAGGGCCCCCACCTTCCCTCTGTGGATACAAAGCCCCCTCTCCAGGGCCCCCACCTTCCCTCTGTGGATACAAAGCCCCCCCGGTGCCCCCTCTCCAGGGCCCCCACCTTCCCTCTGTGGATACAAAGCCCCCCGGTGCCCCCTCTCCAGGGCCCCCACCTTCCCTCTGTGGATACAAAGCCCCCCGGTGCCCCCTCTCCAGGGCCCCCACCTTCCCTCTGTGGATACAAAGCCCCCCGGTGCCCCCTCTCCAGGGCCCCCACCTTCCCTCTGTGGATACAAAGCCCCCCGGTGCCCCCTCTCCAGGGCCCCCACCTTCCCTCTGTGGATACAAAGCCCCCCGGTGCCCCCTCTCCAGGGCTCCCACCTTCCCTCTGTGGATACAAAGCCTCCCCGGTGCCCCCTCTCCAGGGCTCCCACCTTCCCTCTGTGGATACAAATCCCCCCCGGTGCCCCCTCTCCAGGGCCCCCACCTTCCCTCTGTGGATACAAAGCCCCCCGGTGCCCCCTCTCCAGGGCCCCCACCTTCCCTCTGTGGATACAAAGCCCCCCGGTGCCCCCTCTCCAGGGCCCCCACCTTCCCTCTGTGGATACAAAGCCCCCTCTCCAGGGCCCCCACCTTCCCTCTGTGGATACAAAGCCCCCCGGTGCCCCCTCTCCAGGGCCCCCACCTTCCCTCTGTGGATACAAAGCCCCCCGGTGCCCCCTCTCCAGGGCTCCCACCTTCCCTCTGTGGATACAAAGCCCCCGGTGCCCCCTCTCCAGGGCTCCCACCTTCCTCTGTGGATACAAAGCCCCCCGGTGCCCCCTCTCCAGGGCTCCCACCTTCCATCTGTGGATACAAAGCCCCCCGGTGCCCCCTCTCCAGGGCTCCCACCTTCCCTCTGTGGATACAAAGCCCCCCGGTGCCCCCTCTCCAGGGCTCCCACCTTCCCTCTGTGGATACAAAGCCCCCCGGTGCCCCCTCTCCAGGGCCCCCACCTTCCCTCTGTGGATACAAAGCCCCCGGTGCCCCCTCTCCAGGGCCCCCACCTTCCCTCTGTGGATACAAAGCCCCCTGGTGCCCCCTCTCCAGGGCCCCCACCTTCCCTCTGTGGATACAAAGCCCCCTGGTGCCCCCTCTCCAGGGCTCCCACCTTCCCTCTGTGGATACAATGCCCCCTGCTGCCCCCTCTCCAAGGCTCCTACCTACCCTCTGTGGACACATCTCACATATGATCTCACATGATCACTATTTAGTGCGTCGATTTGACCATTTTTTTCTCACCTAATTTTTCCTTTTCTTTCTCGTGATTTATTTAAACATGTTTTTTTAGTATAATATTTAATATGTATTTTTTTTAAATGTTTGACTTTATTTTCTGGTCCCTTTAGTGGACTTGAACCTGTTCAGTCTCATCCCACAGTATTGCAGTACATAGTGAAATAGGGATGCTGGTAGTGGAGCCCATGGGCGTCACAGGAGCACCAAGGTGGCAGTGACAGGGGCCCAATGCTGGCCCAGCAGTCCCAAGCCGCTTCATACTTAGAAGGCTATAGAGAAGACGTACATCATAGGTTGCTAAACTTATGTAGGACTAGTAATGGCGGCACAGGCAGTAATGGCGGCACAGGCAGTAATGGCGGCACAGGCGGTAATGGCGGCACAGGTGGTAATGGCGGCATGCGCTCTGTCCAATTCATCGCCACGTCTCTTTAAATTGCAGAATCAACATGGCTGACCAGAACAAAGTGGGAGTCATCCATAAGTGCTATGTAAGTACCGCAGCTGGCCACTCCTAGAATGCATCGGCACCCGGGGCCGACCGCCTGGTAGTCTACATGTGGCCCCTGAGATCTGCTGGGGTCCGGCCCTAAGATATCATTACTACCTGTCTTGTTTTTTTCAGCTCTGCGACGCACAGTTCACAAACAACAATGACAAAGACACTCATTACAACGGGCAGTTCCACAAGTTCATGATGGTGAGCGACAGCCCCAAAGGTTTCTCATTACCAGACCCAAAGTAAAAGCTTCTTCTCCCCTTTGTTCCAAGTGTCGTAAGTTTTGTTTTAATTTTTTCTATACGAGGACTTGTTGTTCTTGCGGGACGAGTTGTAGTTTTGAATGACACCATTCACTTTAATGTATTGTGTACTAGAAGATGAGGCAAAAAGAATCTAAGTAAAGTGAATGATGACTTGTCCAGGAGACAAACAAGTCCTCAATGGAGAAAATTGCAGAAATCTTATGGTTCCTGGAAGAAAAGGAGGAAAAAAAAAAATGGAAGCGTAAGAATGGAAATTCTTCTGGTCAGGAATGTTTTAAAGCAAACGATCAGGTTCCCTGTGCCCTCCAATCCAGCAGCATTCCCCTTTGTGATTCAGCTCCCCCCCAACCCACCCTGTATCACAGCATTCAGTTCTAGAAATCTCTAATAAAGCATTAGTAACCTCTGCTTTTCCTATGCTAACGAGGGCTGTTACTAGTCAGTGGGGCATTAGTTCCCCAGGCTTATATAGAGGGACAGGGAATAGGATAGTCGGCTCACCGTATCAATTCTTCAGATGAAGATGGAGTCCACGCTCCCCAGACTAGTAGGCCCTCCTTTCCCTTGTGGGCATGATATCGTAATTTGCACGAGCGGCATCAGTGACACTCATACAAATCTGCACAGGCGTGCCGCTCATTCCGGCAGCGTGTCTGAAGCCGGGTGTACGCTTCCCACATGACCAGAGGCCATCTTGTGGTCATGTGTTATGCGTCTCTGACGCTGGGAAGCATACACCCGGCTTCAGGCAATGCAGGCTGCAGGAATGAGCGGCACGCCTGCACAGATTTGCATGAGTATCACTGATGCCGCTTGTTCAAATTATGATATCATGCCCACAAGGGAAAGGAGGGCCTACTAGTCTGGGGAGCATGGACTCCATCTTCATCTGAAGAATTGATACGGTGAGCCGACTATCCTTTTCTCTGTCCCTCTATATATGTCTACGGAACGAGCGCCCCACTTTTTTTCTACTGATCTGATAATCCAGAAGGTTTTCTAATCTGCCAGGTTGTTGGGTCTGTGCTGTATAAGGACTGTATAATTACTCTTCATACAGGGGGTGAGGCGAAACCAGCTGTCTTATATGGGACAATCCAAGACGCTGAACGATCAGATCACAGAAACCGGCAAAAAGGAGTCTTTAATCGGTAAGAAAGTCAGAAGCCTTCACCACACACCAGGGGCTTCTGTACACTGCTATGGGGGCTTCCTGGCCAGTAAAATTGAGTGCATCACTGGGAGGGGCAGCGGGATGACCCCTATGATCGCTCCTGTTGTGTGCAACCACCACTCCATCCAACTTTGGGTCTTGGCAGCCGGCCCCAGCGATCAGTCTTCCATCATCAGTAATGATGTCATGTCGCCCGCTTACAACACCACTGCAGCCAATCACTGAGCTCAGGAGCTTCAACAGAAATGGGGGTGTATACAGAGCATAGCGTGTAAGGTATGAATTGTAGGGAGACGATGAATACATGTAATAGTGTGGTGGATTTCTTTTGTCAGGCCTCGAGTACATCTATGAGTATGCGGAGGATAGCCAAGGGGTCCGCATGTACGAATGCAAACTCTGCTCATCTGCCTTCAGAGTCGCCTCCATCTTCTTCCACATTGTGGGCATCAGGCACCGGGTTTTGTACTTGGTAAGTTGGAGCAGCACGGACTCCTCACGAAGGAGGGATCCAGGATTGTACCGGGGGTGTTCCCATCTGCTGTCACCCTCCCCGATCATGGGCATTTATTCAGCGATCCCTGGTGTCCCTCGATCTCTGTACTGGGTCATGTCCAACTTCTTATGACTACAGTTCGGCTTGTGGAGGTTTTTTTTTTTTTTTGCTTTCAGGCAAAGCATCATCCCATTATGGGAATCGAGGACGATTTTGATGTCCAACAACAAGTGCATTACCGAAAACTAACCAATCACGCCCTCGCCATCGAGCAGACGCACGGAAGGAAGAAGATAAATGTAAGCCACACATCTTAAACAGCATGTCCATGGGCCATGCTCCTGTAACTAGAATACTACTATACCAGACTTCACTGACAATACACATAGAATCAGAACTCCCAAGTGAAGCAGCCAGACATAATTGTGCCAAAACTGGGGGCTGATTATAATCCAAAAGAGGCTACCAGTACAACTGGCAATGCAATTTAAAACCTAATCAGACATGGGGAAACCTTTAGGCTTATCAGTTAGACTGACTCATTTACCCCTCTGTCTCATAATGCCCAAAGGAAATTCATTTGAAAGAAATTTGGAACAATCTCACCAGATCCACAGATGATAGAATCTCCATTGTGACATTTTAATGATTAATATTAAATGTTAAGTTCCCTATTTTTGCTTTTTTTTCTATGATACAGAGGGATCCATACATTATTGGCTATCTATTGCACTTTATATTGCGTATTTGAACTTTAGTAATGTGTTTGCTGGTACAAGTCAGTACTTCTACGATAGTGTTAGGCATTTATAGCAGGCCTCGGGGTTTCCTTATGCCCCCAATTACTCTGGCAACCCATTGTGTGTAAGGGGTGGCAGAGGAAGCCATGTTGAATACCTGCTTAGATGCCACGACAGCTATTCACTGCAGCATCTAAGGGGTTGAGTCGTCAGAATCTGAGTCCTCTCCAATCCCGGCCGTTGCATGATGGTGTCTGCTGTGAATGGAGGGGGCTTAACCAGTAACCCTGTTATCAGGAAGGTGTTAAAGGGAACCTGTCACCACGTTTTTGGAAGATGGGATAAAAATAGCGTTAAATAGGGGCAGAGGTGGGCGTTACATTAGTGTGTGTGTTATGCGTTTATTACCCACCTAAGTTGCCGAAATAACTTTGCAAAGTCTCCGTTTTCGCCTGTCAATCAGGCTGGTCAGGTCACATGGGCGTGGTGTCTTCACCCAGATTTGGCGTAGTTTTCCGTTGGTGGCGTAGTGGTGTGCGCATGCCCAAAGTCCGGAATCCTCTTCCAGGGGATTTAAAATAGCGCGGTGTTCGTTATTGCATTGGTGATCGGTGGGCGCGGCCATCTTCCTTTGGCCGCGCGTGCGCAGAAGCGGCGCTCTGCTGGCCGCGGCTTCAGGAAAATGGCCGCGGGATGCCGCGCGTGCGCAGATGGATATCGCGGCGGCCATTTTCCTGAAGCCGCGGCCAGCAGAGCGCCGCTTCTGCGCACGCGCGGCCAAAGGAAGATGGCCGCGCCCACCGATCACCAATGCAATAACGAACACCGCGCTATTTTAAATCCCCTGGAAGAGGATTCCGGACTTTGGGCATGCGCACACCACTACGCCACCAACGGAAAACTACGCCAAATCTGGGGGAAGACAACGCCCATGCGACCTGACCAGCCTGATTGACAGGCGAAAACGGAGACTTTGCAAAGTTATTTCGGCAACTTAGGTGGGTAATAAACGCATAACACACACACTAATGTAACGCCCACCTCTGCCCCTATTTAACGCTATTTTTATCCCATCTTCCAAAAACGTGGTGACAGGTTCCCTTTAATAATGAACATTCACCAATAGCAGGGAGGTTTGGACAGGATTGAGGATGTCTTATTCTTAGTATATATTTATTTTTACGTTTAGGTCGTGGAGGAAGTTTATGTATCGAAACCGAACGTCTCTGAAGTCAGTGATACGGAAATTTATCTTGTGGGTACGTTAACCACTGGCGGAGGAAAGAGTGGTCCTGGGGGAAGCGCCCCTCCTTTGGAAACTTTTGATATGTTATGTACAGTGGCTTGCAAAAGTATTCACGCACCCCCTTTGCATTTTACTTATTTTTTACTTTACAACCGGTGTTTAAATATTTTTGTAATCCGATTTGTGTGTGATGCATCAGCACTAAATAGTCTAAGTTGGTGAAGTGAGAAAAAAATAGGCATAAATTACATTTATGGGATCAAATAACTAAAACTTGGCACGTGCATATGTATTCACCCTGTCGCTATGAAGCCCCTAAAAATTTCTGTTGCAAGCAACTACCTTCATAAATCCCATAGTTAGTGAGAGGACGTCCACCTGTGTGCAGTCTGTGTCCCATGTCTGTCACTATGTACACTTTACCTTTTATGAAAGGCCACAGAGGCTGCAACACCATTAACAAGAGGCAAAACTAACAAAACAACATGGCGATCTCCAAACAACACCATGAAAACCATGGAGATCTCTAAACAACACCTTGAAGACAAAGGAGATCTCCAAATATGTCAGGGACAAAGTTAAGTACAAGTCAGAGTTAGGCTATAAATAATATCCCAATCTCTGGAGATTCCCTGGAGCACCATCAAATCCATTAGCATCAAATGGAAAGAACACGGTACCACAAGAAACCTCTCAAAGAGGGCTGCCCACCAAAACTCTCAGCCCGGGCAAAGATGGTATTAATCAGCAAGGCAGCACAGAGACCAAAGGTAGCCCTGAATGAGCTGCAGAGTTCCCAAGCAGACTGGAGTAACAGTCCATATGACCACAATAAGCCGTACACTCCATATAGGTGGCTTTTATGGAAGAGTGGCCAGAAAAAAGCCTTTACCATATTTTTCGGACTATAAGACCATAAATATAGGACCATAAGACGAACCCCATATTTTAAGAAGGAAAATAGGGAAAAAAAATGTCAAATGGGGGTCCGTTTAACAGTCCGAATTCAGCTTGCTAGGGAAGGCATCGGCACAGGTGGAGGAGTGGTCACAGGGGTCGTTCGATGGTCCGGTGGCTGGTGCGGTGGCCTCTGGGAAATCCCTTGCCAAGCTGAGGCAGGGGTGGTAGTTCTGTGCTGGGGCAGAGGTGGTGGCTCTGTGCTGGAGCAGGGGGGCTGTGCTCTGGTGCAGTAGCATTGTCTCTCTGAGCTCTGTGGGGGGCTCCGCCGGCATTTCATCAAAGTCCGGAGGCCCCCGTGCATCCGTTGCTGCCATGTAGCAGTGGCCTCCGAGAATGTGGCCGCCAGGCCTTGCTCTGTGGTATGGTGGGTGGCGGGTTGTGCTCCAGGGCAGTGGCTCTCTGTGCTCTGTGGGGGGCTCCGCTGGAATTTCGTCAAAGCCCGGAGGCCCCTGCACATTCTTTTCTGCCATGTTGCAGTGGCCTCTGGGAACATGGCCGCTGGGGCGGTGCAAACTTAGATTCAAATCTTGGTAGCGAGATCTCGTCCTGAGATCTCGTCTCCCAAGATCTAAATCTTGAGCATGCGCCGGCCCGGCACCATCTTCCTGGCGGCCATATTCCCGGAGGCCATCGCAATGGATGTGCGGGGGCCTCCGGGCTTTGATGAAATGCGGGCGGAGCCCCCCACGGAGCACAGAGAGCCACTGCCAAGGAGCAGAGCCCGCCACCACACCACAAAGCCCTGCTGCACCGCCACAGCTGTAGGATTTGTAAGTATATTGCAACCATAAGACATCTCCCCCCACCCCCCTCACATTTTCCCCAAAAAATTTTGGGGAAAAATGTGCATCTTATGATCTGAAAAATAAAGTACTTACAAAAATAGTAAGGCTCATTTTGAGTTTGCCAAAAGATTTGTGAGCGACTCCCCAAATGTATGGAGGAAGGTGCTGTGGTCAGAGGAGACCAAAATTGAAGTTTTTGGCCACCAAGGTAAATGCCATGTCTGGTGACAAACCAACACAGCTCATCAGTTCAAGGACACCATCTCCGCAGTGAAACATGGTGGCAGCATCATGCTGTGGCAAAGTTTTTCAGCAGCAAACACGGTGAAAATGGTCTTATTTGAGGGCAAGATGGATGGTGCTAAATACAGGGATGTTCTTGAGAGAAACCTCTTTTGGTCTGTCGGTGATTTGAGAGTGGGACAGATGGTCACCTTCTAACAAGACAATGACCCAAAGCATACTGCTAAGGCAGCACTCGAGTGGTTTAAGGGGAAACGTGTAAACGTTTTGGAGTGGCCGAGTCAGAGCCCAGACCTCAATCCAATTGTAAATCTGTGGTCAGACTTGAAGATCGCTGGTCACCAGAGGAAAACATTAGTGATAGCGTGTTATCTCAGCTTGCTCGTGTTCTAATCGAGTATTAATAATAATAATAATAATAATTTTATTTATATAGCGCCAACATATTCCGCAGCGCTTTACAACTTATAGAGGGGACTTATACAGACAACAGACATTACAGCATAACAGAAATCACAGTTCAAAACAGATACCAGGAGGAATGAGGGCCCTGCTGCTCGCAAGCTTACAATCTATGAGGAAAAGGGGAGACACGAGAGGTGGATGGTAACAATTGCTTTAGTTATTTGGACCAGCCATAGTGTAAGGCTCGGGTGATCATGTAAAGCTGCATGAACCAGTTAACTGCCTAAGTATGTAACAGTACAGACACAGAGGCTATTAACTGCATAAAGTGTATGAGAACATGATGGAGGAACGTGATTATGTTGTTGTTTTTTATTAATAGGCCACACAGGGATAATTAGGTTAATGCGTTGAGGCGGTAGGCCAATCTGAACAAATGAGTTTTTAGTGCACGCTTAAAACTGTGGGGATTGGGGATTAATTGTATTAACCTAGGTAGTGCATTCCAAAGAATCGGCGCCGCACGTGTAAAGTCTTGGAGACGGGAGTGGGAGGTTCTGATTATTGAGGATGCTAACCTGAGGTCATTAGCAGAGCGGAGGGCACGGGTAGGTTGGTAGACTGAGACCAGAGAGGAGATGTAGGGTGGTGCTGAGCCATGGAGTGCTTTGTGGATGAGGGTAGTAATTTTGTACTGGATTCTGGATTGGATGGGTAGCCAGTGTAATGACTGGCACAAGGTAGAGGCATCGGTGTATTTTCAGCGTGCTCGAAAAATGTTCCTGCTGCTGCATGTCTTGTTCAACATCTTCGGGGACTTGAACATATTTTTTGACCACACCAAAAGTACTTGAATAGGACACGAGCGTGCTCAGATAATACCTTATCCGAACACGCTCATCACTAGAAAGCATCTAACATGAAGGAGCTGGAGGAGTTTTGGCTTGAGGAATGGGCAAAAATCCCAGTGGTAAGATGTGGAAAGCTCATAGAGACTAATCCAAGCACCATGCAGCTGTAAGTCTACGTTCACATTTGCGGTCTGCGCCGCAGCGTCGGGCGCAGCAGCGTCGCCGCATGCATCATGCGCCCCTATATTTAACATGGGGGCGCATGGACATGCGTCGCACTTGCGTTTTGCGCCGCATGCTTCCCTGCGGCGCCCGCGTCCGGGCGCAGAGGACGCAGCAAGTTGCATGTTTGCTGCGTCCAAAATCAATTAAAAAAAGGACGCATGCGTCGCAAAACGCAGCGTTGTGCATGCGTTTTGCTGCGTTTTTGTTTGCGTTGTGCGTTGCGGCACCGACACTGCGGCGCACAACGCAAATGTGAACGTAGCCTAATTGCAGCAAACGGGGGCTCTTCAAAGTTTTGACTTTAGGGAGGTGAATAATTATGCACTTTCAGTTATTTTGTCCTATTGTTTGCTTCACAATAGAAAGGAAACCAAATGTTTTCAGTTGTAGGCATGTTCTTTACATGAATTTATGCAAACCCTTGAAAAATAGTGAAATTCCAAGTTGTGAGGGAGCAAAACGCAAAAAATGTGCCAAGGGGATGAATACTTTTGCAAGCCGGTGTATATGATGTTTTAACCTCTTTACACATCTATCATGGAGCGGTCCTCCTCCTTTCTACAGGATTGTGGGGTGCCTATTGGTTGACATGACAGTCGGGGGCTGCTGAAGCATTACGTGTTCTATATACTGCAATACCAGTGTCGTACAACATACTTAAAAGGAAGGTGCCGCATTTTATTTTTTTGTATTAAAAATGATTGTTTATATAAACAATTATTTTTAATACAAATTTACATTTTTTAACTAACTTTTTTTTTTATTAATTTTTTTTTCAGCCACTGGGCGCCGCCATTTTGCTTTGCAGGAGTGTAAGTGTAGCTGCACGACACTTTTACACTCTGCAAATACTGCAGCCCTGGGCATAGTAGACTGCGGTCGGAAGCCGACTCTATACTTTACATTGAGCTGCTCCCTGCTGTGATCTGGCCACGCCCCCTGAGCCATCCACATCACAGCAGAGGCAGGAGATCGGCGCCATCTTTCTGGAGCTCACAGTGTGTCTGTGAGCTCCAGTTTCCCAGTGTAATCGCAGGAGCCCTGCGGTTCTAGGAGGAGGAGACCAAGGATGGCACAGGAGGGAGAAAGGAGCAGCGCAGGCAGCAGTGAAGTAATATCAGCGGGGGAGGGGTAGAGGTAATCTAATCTTATCCTTTGTGATGCTGACTCTGAGCAGTGTATCTCCTCCCATGTGTTACTGTGCTGAGCTGTGTATCTAATCCTATCCTGTGTGATGCTGTCTGCTGAGCTGTGTATCTAAGCCTATCCTGTGTGATGCTGTCTGAGCTGTGTATCTAATCCTATCCTGTGTGATACTGACTGCTGAGCAGGGCTGTGGAGTCTGAGGCAGAGTTAGTTTTGGTCGGAGTCGGTAGAAATGTTCCGACTCCAGCTTAAAAAAAAAAAATGTATTAATATTTCATAATTGAACTTTCATATGAATTTTATAAATGTTAGAACATATATATTTGAGTATCAAACTATGAACAACAGTGATAAGCAGTTCTGCTGGAGATAGAGACATTTCTAAAGGTACCGTCACACTCAGCTGCAGCGATATAGACAACGAGCCGTCCTAAACTAGATCGCTGGAGCGTCGCTGTTTAGGTCACTGTAGAGACGTCAAACACAGCAGCTCCAGAACGATCCTGTGATGTAACGGCGACTCATTTATCGTTCTCGCTGGTTGTTAGCTCCATGTAAAACATTGCTGGCATCGTTGCTTTTGCTGTCAAACACGACGATACACGCCGACCTGACGACCAAATAAAGTTCTGGACTTCTAGCTCGACCAGCGATATCACAGCGGGATCCAGATCGCTGCTGCGTGTCAAACACAACGTGATCGCTATCCAGGACGCTGCAACGTCACGGATCGTTGTCGTTCTCGTTGTAAAGTTGCTGAGTGTGAAGGTACCTTTACTTCTTGTGTGTCACTGTTCTCCACTGCCCTTATCTAATCTTATACTTGGTTAACCTCATGGTGCCCCAACCCCCCTACTTACAATGTATGAAACTGAAAGTGAAAATGTGTTGCAAATTCTTAGTAGTAAAGCTCCTCCTCTAGACTAGATGTTTACTAGGTGTGCGTCTTCCAAGCATCTCACAGCTGCTACTCAGAAGAGGAAGACTGTAAGAAGTATTATCCTTTCAACAAACTTTGCATCAGTTAACTGTGAGTACATGAGGAATAACAGTATTACTGACCACTATATCAGTTGTACGACCTGGCAATAATTTTGTACAATTGTTTTTAGGAAAAACAATTGTCATTTGGATTGTGAATGCAGAATTAAAAACCTGAGAATGTCAAAGAAGCGTCACATTAAATCAGCGGTATTTGAACATTTCACCATCACTCAAGATAGAAAACATTGTCTGTCAGTGTATGACAAATGATCCAGACGAAAACAAATGCTGTGAAGCCAAGATCAGTGCATATTCAGGCAAAGATAAAAATGCTCCTACCAGAGCTTCTAATCTAAAGAGACATTTACAGCGCTTTCATCCAGAAGTACTGAAAGCAGTGGATGAGAAAGACTGCATCCAAACCAATGAACCAGTGCCCAGCTCTTCCAGCCAAACAAAGGAGCAGAGAACTTTGCAGCCATCAGTTGCAAGATATTTTGTCAGTGACCAAGTTACTGTGACAATGACAGTAGATACATTTAAAAAACAGATCATAGAGCTTGTTGTAAAGGATAGTGTGCCTATTTCATTATTTTCACGACCAGCTTTTGTGTGTCTGAATGGGGAAATGGCCCACAAGCTTGGTGTTTCTCTGGAGAGAGAGAGAGAGAGAGTATTAGAAAATTAGTAATCGAAGAAGCTTTTAAACAAAAGGAAGAACTTAAAAAAAACTCTCAAGGGACGCTTTGTTTCTTAAAATGGATGCCTGCACACGTCAGAGTGAACTATTTTGCCGTCAATGTCCGATTTGTTTGTGACAAAAATGAAATAGTTGCCAAGACATTGGCAGTAAAAGACACCAAAGCTCATCACACCAGTGAGTTTCTCCAGGTCTTGGTGGAAAAGGTTCTGCAAGACTATGAACTTAAAAAAGAGCAAGTTCTTTCTGTCGTAACTGACAATGCTTCAAATATGATAAGTACTATTAGGCTACTTTCACACTGGCGTTAACTGCATTACGTCGCAATGCGTCGTTTTGCCGAAAAAACGCCTCCTGCAAAAGTGCTTGCAGGATGCGTTTTCTCTGCATTGACTAACATTAGCGACGCATTTGCGACGCAATGACACACGTCGCAACCGTCGTGCGATGGTTGCGCCGTACTGTGGCGGACCGTCGGGAGCAAAAAATGTTACATGTAATGTTTTTTGCTCCCGACGGTCCTCTTTTTCCGACCGCGCATGCACGGCCGGAACTCCGCCCCACCTCCCCGCACTTCCCCGCACCTCACAATGGGGCAGCGGATGCGCTAGAAAAATGCATCCGCTGCCCCCGTTGTGCGGTGGAGACGACGCTAGCGTCGGGAACCTCGGCCCGACGCACCGCGACGGGCCGAGCCCGACGCTAATGTGAAAGTAGTCTTAAGCTAATGAATGAGAGTAATGATGGTGACCAGCAGCTAGAAGAACACTCTGGGTCCACAAACACAGAAATGTTTGAAATAGAGGAACACATTATTGTAACTGAGGAGAAAACTGAAGTTGCTTCAGATGAATAGCAACATGATAGTTTAGATGATCTTGTTGAAACTGTCAATACGTTCTTTCATTCATCACATGTGCTGTGTTGTGCATACGCTACAGCTGGCTATAAGAGACAGTCTGCAAGAAGGACATGCTGCTGCACTGATTGGCAAGGTGAGAAAATTGGCTACTGTTGCCAGAACCCCTAAAGCTGACTCAATTTTGAAGAGACGTGCTGGAAAAGGGGCAATTATTGATCAAGCCACACGATGGGGCAGTACTTACTTAATAATTCAGCACTTGGTTGAACTGAAAACCTTTCTTGTAGACATGGCTACATGTCTAACTGACGCTAAATAAGTCAGTGGAATCAGGTGACTGAGCTGGAAAAATTGCTAGAGCACCCATTTACAGTGACTAAAAAATTACAAGCAGAGGACTTAACTCCAGGTATTTTCTTAAAGGAGTGGAAGAACCTGATGTTTCGCCTGTCCCAAAGAGGAGGGTTAATTGCAAGTGGCATTGCTACATCAATGAAACGGAGAGAGGAGCTACTATTACAAAATAACATTCTTTTGGCAGCTGTTTATGTAGACCCAATGCATCGGATTCTTCTAGATGATCAACAGCTAACTAAAGGAAAAGAAGCTCTGTTTGAAATAGCAGTAAGGATGAAAGGGTTGCAGAACAGTCAGGAGGAACAAGAAGAATTTGGTCGTCCTGCCACATCTTCACCCTCATCAACTGATGAAGAATTTAATTTAGAAAAATATTTGGATCACAAGGACCGTGCAAAGCGTTCCCGCATAGAAGAGTCATCCCCATCAAAGAACGCAGCCAGTACATTTCAGCAGAATTTTTCATGTGCACTAAAAGAAATTGAGAAATTTGACCGTTCATCAAAAATAAGTGCAACAAGCGATTCCTCTGTATCCTGACATTGTCAGAGATGTTGCCCGAGTGGTTACTGCTTTGCCACCAACCCAAGTTAGTGTAGAGAGGTTGTTCTCTGCTCTCAAAATAATTAGATCAGATTTGAGGGAATCCATGAAGGAGGATCTGACAGAGGCAATACTTTTTCTGAGGACAAATTTATAGATTTCTTCTTATTAACTGCATAACAGTGTTTATTGCATTTTTACTTACAAGAGTTTAGAAAAGTTTATAAAAGTTATTTGCTATATTCTAATTGTATTCTAATAAATATAGTTTTTGCTCTAAGTGGTCTGATTACTTTGTATGATGGTGAGAAACTGAATAAGCACGATGTTAATATTTTACAACAGTAAATTTATTGTTACGAATTGGCCATTTATGAAGGCGTCGGAGCCTGATTAAATCCAGGAGTCGGAGTCACAACTGTGGCTTACCGACTCCACAGCCCTGCCATCCATGTGTATAAAAGACAGCGCTCTATGTACAATCCCTGGCTGCTCCGCGCACCAAACAGGGTGCCCCCCATAGACCAGCACAATGCCCTCCTGAAATACTCTGTGCTGCTGTCATCCTGCTCCCTCTACCATATATCTCCCAGAATCCTTGCTGCCTGCCATCCTCGGTGACTGTCTACTTGTCAGTATAACTCTGCAGGCACCAACAAAATGGCTGCACACTGTGTTCCTGAATATCATCCTCTCTTATCCCTTAGCAAACACCTAGAAGGGGAGGAGAGGAGACATCACAGCCATGTCAGCAGACTCCGCCCATAATTACTGCAGTGCAGTAATGTGAGCTAGTTGTACACTAGGTTTTTGTCAAATTTCTGTAACTGCTCTCCCTAGTGTTTAAAAGTGGAAATGCCAAACCTTTTAAAATTATTTTTCATATTTTACTAAATTATAAACAAATGATAATATTTAAGAAAATTTTAAACATTAATTCTTTACATTTTTTCAATCGCTGGAAATTTTTTTTTTTTATGGCACTTTCCTGTTAAAAGGATCAATCGACCTCCTGTTCTCGTCCTTACTGCTGACTAGTGATGAGCGACTATACTCGTTGCTCGGGTGTCCTCCGAGTATTTGTGACTGCTCAGAAATGTAGTTTTCCTTGCCCCAGCTGCTTGATTTATGGCTGCTAGCCAGCTTGAATACATGTGGGGATTCCCTAGCAACCAGGCAACCCCCACATGTACTCAGGCTGGCTAGCAGCTGTAAATCATGCAGCTGTGTCAACAAAAACGAAATCTCCGAGCAGTCACAAATACTCGGAGATCACCCGAGCGTCCTCGGGAAAACCCCAGCAAGGAGCATACCCGCTCATCACTAGTGCTGACGAATGAAACGCTGTCAATTCTGTAGGATGTTGCAGGGACAGTGCCACACCTGTCAGTGTGAGGTATTACCGCTTAGCTCTAGTGTAGTGAATGGTGCACAATTGCAATAACAACCACAAAACGTGTGTGGTGCAGTTTATGGAAGCAGTTAGTTTTATTTTGGTTTGTTTGTTTTTAATGTTGTACAACCTCTTAAATCTCACAGACAATATTCCCTCTAATAAAAAAACGGAAAAGAAAAAAGAAGTCAGAAAGGATAGTAATAAATTAAGAAGAGGCCGGGAGCGAGCGGAGAAGTATAGAGAGCTGCTAAAATCTCGAGCGCGAGATGATGATCGTGATGACCGATCCAGGCGTCGTGAGCGCGATTCCTCTTCCCGACGTGACCTGACGAAATCTCTGATTCACGATGAAGATTTTGATGCCAGGAACATAAGCTCTGCATCTCGACTCAGCTTACTGAAAGATTCCTCAGCTGCTGACTCCAGGTCAGATCGTAGGAAACGGTCCCGTTCTCGTTCTCCAGATCGCCGCAGAAAAACACATAGTAGTCACAGATCC
Source organism: Ranitomeya variabilis (assembly GCF_051348905.1). Classification (NCBI taxonomy): domain Eukaryota; kingdom Metazoa; phylum Chordata; class Amphibia; order Anura; family Dendrobatidae; genus Ranitomeya; species Ranitomeya variabilis. Next base: position 602,656,379 of record NC_135232.1, on the reverse strand, counting down.
AAATTCTTAGAGAGCTCTGGTGATATTGACGTTCGGTCCGTGTTGCCCGCAGGGGGCATATCATTTCGAGGTAAGTTAATCTGCCTTCTGGCCCTCTGAAATGTCACTGTATTCAGCCACTGGTCTCTGCTGGTCTGTTCCTACCTGATCCCATGTATCGTTGCAGAACTGAAAACAGCCAACATAGGACATCTACAAGGAGGAATCAGGTTAGTGATTAGGATATGACATCAATGCAGGATGCTTCTGTTACCAATGTTGTAGGTTTTCACATGGCTTCAACTATTTGACTCAGTGTAGTATTTGGTCTAGATTGGTGGAGCCTGCATATAATGCAGTGCAGTTCAGGCTGCTCGATCCTGTCCTATCTTTTAGCTTAGCACATCAGCCGAATATACCATAAATGTCCAATAGGCACAGGTCCCAGTAGGATCTTGCTTCCAGCTGCTGAAAATGGAAAGATTGCACTGCAAACACAGCTCTGAGAGATAAGCATGGACAGCAGAGGTCAATAGTGGGCCCTATTTTACTGCTGCTGTGAATGGTGACCGTTTTCTCCAAGTCGCCTTTCTGAAAGTAAAAGAGCCATTTCAGATCTACCATAAAATCAAACTGTGAAAGATGTGCATGCGCCACACTAACTGCTCACTTACAAGCCGTGAGGCGGGGATCGCGAGACCATCCCGTCATGGGAAAACTGCCCATCACATGCGCAGCTCTCTCCATTCACTTCAACAGCGCATGCGCAGCAGCATCTCTCCGGTCAGGCAACGCCCTCTTTTGAAATGGGCATGTGTCCCACATCTGAGGCCCATAACCCTGTGGAGAATGGGGCCCTAGGTTTAATGTAGAAATGGTCGCTCTTGTGTTGCTCTTTCCCTTCACTTCTATGCAAATTAAAAAGGAAGTGAATAAAAAAGGTTGTCACTTACAGGACCGTGGGTTCACTGTACTCGAGGTGAATGTGGGCCTCTCTGGTACACTTGTGCAATGGATTAACCCTTTAATGTCCTAACATATCTCCCCCAATATACAGCTCTGTCTGGAGGCAGCCAGCATAATGCTTAACCATATAATGTACAATATACTCATGGAGTTATTTCTGTTACAGCACCTTACATGTACCCATGCCTAAAAAGAAGAAGACGACGACGGTAAGCGTCCACGAGAAATCCTAAACAACCCCCAAAGCGGCAACACATTCATCTTACTATCTTTTCTTTTTTTTTGCTTTCAGGACAAGGATTCGGACAGCGACATGGACGTGTGCAGCATGGTATGTGACTGCTGAACAGTATATGAAAGCCGACCCGTGTATATGTGTGTATATATGTGTTTGTGTATATATATATATATATATATATATATATATATATATATATATATATATATATATATATATATATATATATATATATATATATATATATATATATAGTGCGTGTGCATGCCTATATATAATATCTCTCAAAAAATTGGAACACTAAAATCCCACATCCTAGATATCACTGAATTAAATATTCCAGTTGCAATTCTTTATTCAATAAGTGATCAATGTAACTTAGTATCCCATGGAGGTCTGGAGTTGGAATGATACTCAAAATCCAAGTGGAAAATGAAGTTACAGGCTGATCCAACTTAAATGGAAATGCATCATGACAAGGAAATGATGCTCAGTAGTGTGTGTGGCCTCCATGTGCCTGTATAATCTCCCTACACCGCCTGGGCATGCTCCTGATGAGGCGGCAGATGGTCTCCTGAGGGATCTCCTCCCAGACCTAGATTAAAGCATCACTTAACTACAGGACTGTCTGTGGTGCAATGTGGCATTGGTGGATGTTGCGAGACATTATGTCCCAGATGTGCTCTATTGGATTTGCGTCTGTTGAACAGGTAGGCCAGTCTATAGCATCATTGTCTTCATTATGCGGGAACTGCTGGCACACTCCAGCTACATGAGGCCTAGCTTTGTCATGCATCAGAAGGAACCTAGGGCCAACCTCACCAGCATATGGTCTCACAATGGGTCTGAGAATCTCATCCCGGTACCTAATGGCAGTCAGAGTACCTCTGGCGAGCACATGGACGGCTGTGCGGCCCTCCAAAGAAATGCCTCCCCATACCATTACTGACCCACTGCCAAACCGGTCATGCTGGAGGATGTTGCAGACAGCAGAGTAAGATTGTCACGTGCTCAGTGTGAACCTGCTCTCATCCATGAAGATCACAGGTCGCCAATGTTGAATCTGACGCCAAGCACGGTGTTGGGCTGTAAGCTCAACACCCATTTGTGGATGTCGGGCCCTTATGGAGTCTGTTTCTGACCGTTTGAGAAGACATATGGATGCTAGTGGCCTGCTGGGGGTCATTTTGCAGGGCTCTGGCAGTGCTCCTCCTGTTCTTCCTTGCACAAAGGAGGAGGCAGCAGTCCTGTTGCTGGGTTGTTGCCCTCCTATGGCCCCCTCCACATCTCCTGGTATCTTCTCCATGCTCTGGACACTGTGCTGACAGTCACAGCTACCCTTCTTGCCACCGCTTGCATTGTTGTGCCATCCTGGATGAGCTGCACTACCTGAGCAACTTATGTGGATTGTAGACACCGCCTCGTGCTACTGTACAGTACCTCTATCTGGCTAATTGCCTGTCATTTCTACCTGTTGTCTGTTCCATTTGCATAACATAATACACACACACACACTCCAGTTATGAAGCAACACTGATTGTGAATCAATTTCTCCTGCTGTTGTGCATATGAAACAGACAACAGGTAGAAGTGATTGACAATTAGCAAGACAACCCCTATAAAGGAGTGGTTCTGCAGGGGGTGACCACAGACCATTTCTCTGTTCTTATCCTTTTTAAAAAGCTGGTTTACATGTCTCCACAGGGTGAAATTTCTAATAATATTTCTTCCATTTACCTACAGGACTTCAGCGAATGTGAACCTGACGATTTCTGGTGTAATGAGGAGCTGTTTGATTACCTGGTAAGAACTCCTCTTATATGAGCACTTTTATACTAAACATAATGTTCAAAGTGAAAAAAAAAAAAAAAAATTTAAAAAAAAATATATATATATATATATATATATATATATATATATATATATATATATATATATATATATATATATATATATATATATATATATATATATATATATATAATCTCCTTTCCATTATTTAAAAAATAAAGTAAGGCAAACTTTGTTTTCAGTAAATTTTATTTTAAAATGATTGTTGTCATTCAAAACTGCAACTCATCCTTCAAAAAAAAAAATCATAAAACTAACAAAGTCATGAGTCTTGAAATTGGTGGAACTACAGTAAGAACAAAAATTGTCCTCGGCTCTAATACTTAGATTTACCTTCTGATTTTTCTCTTTTTTAGAAATGCTACTACATTGGAGATGAAGAAGATGTCCAGTTCATCCTGGAGGCCATAAAGACCTTGTCTCACGCCTTGGTCCGTCACAAGACGCGGATGGAGGATCTGAAGAATTGGATCGCGCAGGAGAAGAAGAAGCTGGAAGAGGAGAAGAAGGTATTATGTGCTGTGTGACTGTCCCTTGACCTCCAGAATAGGGGGCCTTTTGTGCATAGTTGGTGCGTCTCCCTCATCGTTCCTCAGTGGCTTGATGAGTAACCGCAAGATCAATGTATGGTGGGTTGGGGCCCCAACTGATCAGCATAACAAAAGGGCACGAAATGGATGTGACCATACCTGGTGCCGCAGATCATCCGTGATGTATTGCCAGGCATTGCTTTAGCCAGATTTGCTCCTTCTAACCATGTTGGGGCTGTGGCTAAACCTTTGGGGTCCCCAGTGCTAGCCTGTAAGCCCTGGACAGCCCCGTTTCCTGCACAGAGGCACATAAACAAGTATTCCAGTTTACGAAAAACGATTCACTAGATAGGTGATAACTGTTCGATCAGTGTCAATCCCCACAGATTGTCAGGACCGTGGACCCAGATGGCTTTTGGTTCTCCCCTGTCCCTGGAGGAGCGAAATGAGGCTGCCAATCACAGGTGATCCTGTATAACCACCTGTCTTCTATATTCTAGAAATTTCAAGAAATGAAGAAGCGGAAAGAAGATAAGATAACCAGCACAAAAATCTGCGGTAAGTACAAGACCTGGCGTAGCGGGAGAAACACGTGTTATAAGGGTGACTGCACTGCTAGAAAACTGAGACCTGGACAATCAAAAATAGAAGCAAAGGAGAAATCTAAATCGCATCTATATTTGGTAAATGGGCAATGATGTGGGCGTTGAAATGGGCAATGATGGAGGGAGAAAGCAATGATGGTTGTGGTGTGAAGGACAATGATGGTATTGGTGGAAAAGACAATGGTGGTAGTGGAATGGGCAATGATGAGCTTGTGGGGGAGAAGGCAATGATGGAGATGGTAGAAAGGGCAATGATAGGGGTGGTGGGGGAGAAGTCAATGATGGGGGTGGTGGAAAGGGCAATGATAGGGGGTGGTGGAAAGGGCAATGATAGGGGGTAGTGGGGGAGAACATTGATGGAGGTGGAGAGGGGCTGCATTATACCCTATGAGGGGGGCTGCATTATACTTTATTAGGGGGCTACATTGCATTCTGTGGGGGGTACTGCATTATCGGGACTACATTATATTTTGGGCGGCTACATCATACTATATGAAGGGGCTACAGTATACTCTATGGGGGAGCTACATTATATTCTGTGGTGGGGCTGCATTCTCTCAGGGGACTACATTATATTCTGGGGGTGCTACATCATACTATGAGGGGGGCAGCATTATGCCCTGTGAGGGGGCTACAGTATACTCTTGGGGGGGCTGCTTTATAACCTATGAGGGTGCTACATTGTATTCTATGGTGGGGACTGCATTATACCTTATGAGGAGGTTGCATTATATTTTGTGGGGTACTCCATTATATTCTATGAGGTGGGCTGCATTATATTCTTCGAGGGGGTGCTACGTTATTTTATGAGGGGGGGGCTGCATTATATTCTATGAGGGGGCTACATTATTTTCTATGAGGGGGCTACCCCAACCCTTGCTACATAATTAAGACGTGTACTACCTTATATTATACTCTGAAATTAGCATGTTTTACCACACAATTGGTCTTGTATTTATTTCTGTGTAGCTCCATAGTGGGCCCCAAGAATGATTTTCTCTGGTGGGCCCAAGGTGCTCCAGTGAAATGCTGATGACCTGGGATATGAAACGGTCTTCCAAAACCTCAACTTTGTAGTAGAGTAGTCCTGTTCCTCATCCAGTTTAAATCCTCCTGCATAGTTGCTTCTGTTTCATTCTTGACCGTGTTTCAACTTATATATGAAATTCTAGAAAATCCCTTACTTTCTGTGAGAATTGATGCTGTTTTGAAGCAATTAACCCCTTTACCCACGAAGGTGGTTTGCATGTTTATGACCAGACCAATTTTTACAATTCTGACCACTCACTGTGAGGTAATAACTCTGGAATGCTTCCATGTTTCCCACTGATTCTGATTTTGTTTTCTCGTGACATATTGTACTTCATGATAGTGGTAACATTTCTTTGATATGACGTGTTTATTAAAAAAAATAAAAATTGGGTGAAAATTTTGAAAATGCCGGAATTTTCCAATTTTGAATTTTCATGCCCTTAAATCAGAGCTATATCACACAAAATAGTTAATAAATAACATTTCGCACATGTCTACTTTACATCAGCACAATTTTGGAACAAAATTTTTTTTTTGTTAGGAAGTTATAAGGGTTAAAAGTTGTCAAGCGATTTTTCATTTTCCCAACAAAATTTACAAAACCATTTTTTTTAGGGACCACCTCAAATTTGAAGTGACTTTGAGGGCCTATATGAAAGAAAATACCCAAAAGTGACACCATTCTAAAAACTGCACTCCTCAAGGTGCTCAAAACCACATTCAAGAAGTCTTACCCTTCAGGTGCTTCACAAGAATGTTTGAAATGTGGAAAAAAATGAACTTTTTTCACAAAAAAATTACTTCAGATCCCTTTATTTTTTTTGACAAGCGTAGCAAGAAAAATCGAACCCCAAAATTTGTTGTGTAATTTCTCCTGAGCATGCCAATACCATTTGACTTTTTGAATGCAAAATTTGCTGGAACAATTGGAGAGCCTCTGATATGCCTAAACAGTCAAAGTCCCCCACAAGTGACACCATTTTAGAAACTAGACCCCTCAGAGAAATGATCTAGATGTGTGGTGAGCACATGGAACCCTCAGGTGCTTCACAGAAGTTTTATAACGTTGAGCCCTGAAAAAAAAAAATCACGTTTTCCCCACAGAAGTGTAACAGGAGAAATTGCACTAAAAAATTTGTTGTGCAATTTCTCCTGAGTACGCCGATACCTCATATGTGGGGAATGCTACTTTCGAGGCAAAGTGCAAAGCTGAGAAGGGAAGAGGCATCATATCGGAGTTCAGATTTTTCAAAAGGAACCCCGCACCATATGTGAACTCATTTTATAAACTATACTCCTCAATTAATTCATCTAGTGGTGCAGTGATCATGTTGACACCACATGTGCCTCACAGAATTTTATCCCACTGAGCAGTGAAGAAAGAATAAATTACATTTTAACCACTATAATGTTATTTTAGCCCCAATTTTTTAATTTGTGTAAGGGCTAATAGGAATTTTTTTACAATAAACGGAGGTCCATTTTTTCCTGAGTGCGCAAATACCTTACATGTAATCGTGAAATATTTTTCAGGCACAGTGCAAAGCTCAGAAGGCAAGGAGTGCTAGATTTTACTGTTAGTTTGCAGGTGTCTTGACCCACTGGGAGAACCCATGAGGTGCCAGAACAGCAGAACCCCCCATAAGTGACTTAATTTTACAAACAACACCTCTCAATGAATTCATCTAGGGGTGCAGTGATCATATTGATACCATGGGTGTGTCACAGAATCTTATACCATTGGGCAGTGAAGAAAAAATAATTACATTTTCTTTCGCGCTTCATTGGGGGACACAGGTAACCATGGGTGTATGCTGTTGTCACTAGGAGGCTGACACTATGCAAATAAAGAAGAAGTAACTCCTCCCCGGCAGTATACACCCTCCGACAGGCACCAGGCAACTCAGTTTTTGCTTAGTGTCTGTAGGAGGCGGACCTGGATCTAACACCAGATCCGCATTTCTTTTACAGGGATTTGTTGTGTGTTTTTAATCATTTCCCCTTTCTTTTTCAGATACTTTCTTCAGGGTAACAGGGTGCAGTTTTTCTCACCCTGTTTTCCCCACTTTGAGCGACCGAGAGAGCAGTGTTGTATCACCCACATCGCACCCTCTCGGACCCGCTGGGCAGGACTTTGTCCCCTGTCACCCATTCGGGTGTTCAGGGTGACCCTTTCTTCGGTGGCCAGTCCTGCCCGTTTCCCCTCCTCATCCCTCTCCTCGGTCTTCTGCGCCGGAGAGTCGTGGCGCGGGAAGGAGGACTACTTCCAGGACCCTCTATCTACCAGGGATCCTGATGATTCCTCATCTGCAGGTAGGGAATCTTCAATCCACAAACCCCCCATCCCCACCAATACCCTGCCCAGCAGCGATCTCCTCTTACCATAGGGGAGCATCTGACAGGGAAGTGGGCTGCATATTCGGGCGTTGAGACCACGTAGGAATGAGAGCAGGAAGGCTGGCATCTTTCCCTCCTTATTCAAACTTGCAGGCTCGTTCGCCCGCCATTTCTCTCTGCCTCATTTTCCCTTTCTTAGCGCTTGAGCGCCCTCTGGTGGTGGCCGGAATTAGTGCGGCCGGGATGTGCAGCGTCTCCCTGCTTTTCCCTTTCTTGCCGCTTGAGCGCCCTCTTGTGGCGGTCGACGGTATAGCGGCCGGATTGCTTTCAGTTTTACAGGGGGCGTTCCTTTCTTTCCCCCCTTCGGTCCTGTGCACGCCCACAGCGTCGCACTTTCTCCGCGCTCTTTTCTCCTGCTTCCTGCTCCCGGTCAGCGTCTGCTCATCGCGTGGGACACAGGATTTCTCGGGGGAACACAGGCACCTGCGGTTACCGCTGTCTTTCACCAGGCTCAGCGCTACCTCCTACTCCACCTGGCAGTATTCTCTGGGGACAAGGTAATATCCACCTATGTCCGACCCCACCCCGGCCTTTGCCCCTACGGCCATCCATTACGCCTGCGCTCACTGTAAGAAAAAGTGGGTTTCAGGTCAGCCATCTCCTTTCTGCCCGTCCTGCGTATCCTCCCACCATGTCAGCTCCCCTGGAAGCTTCAGGGTCCCGGGACGAGTGCACCCCCCCTCCCCCGGAGTGGGCTGTTGCTATGTCTCAATCTGTGTCCGACCTGACTAAGGTTTCTCAGTCCCTGGTCCAGGCACTTGAACGCATCCCGCTTCTCTCTAATGCCACCAGTGCCACGAACGCCTCTCACGGCGATTCGCCCGCACCTGTCCTAGACTCTCACAGAGGCAGACCGGACAAAAGAGACAGAAAACGGACCTTATCTAGATCCTTCTCCAGTTCACCGGACCACATCGGGATTCCCCTATCTGCCCGTTCCCCTTCCTCACAGGCGGACCTCGGGTCTGATGTCCCTTCTCAGTCGGAATCTGACTCGGATGCAGATCAGACTTCCGGAACACAAGACATGGTTGATAGCCTTATCTCAGCTATCATTCAGACGCTTGATCTTAAGGAGGATTAGGCAAGCTCTCAGGACGTCTCCGTTGCTTTTAAACGGATTAAACGTCCCTCTAGGGTTTTCCCTAATCACAAGGAGTTTGACAACACTACCGCCACTCACTGGGAAAACCCTGGCAAGCGTTTCCCAGGCAGGAAACTGCTTGATGTGTTATACCCTTTTCACTCCGACCTGGTCTCCAAGTGGTCCGAGTCTCCTAAGGTCGACCCGCCTGTGTCCAGGCTATCCTCACAGACAGTTCTGTCTATTCCGGATGCGGCTTCCCTTAAGGACCCCTCGGACAGACAAATCGAGGCGCTAGCAAAATCAGCATTTGAGGCCTCCGGAGCCTCCCTTTGCCCTAGTTTCGCCTCGTCATGGGTAGCCAAGGCTGTTTCAGCCTGGGCCAAGACCCTGCGCAGGGGCATTTCGGCCTCTGCTCCTGCTGAAGAACTGTCTGAATTAGCGGATCAGATTTCACTGGCAGGAAAATACCTGATGAATGCCTCCCTTGATGCAGCGGCCTGCTCTACCAGGGCTAATGGCAACATTGTCGCCATTCGCCGGATTCTTTGGTTAAAGGCGTGGAACGCTGACCCCGCATCTAAGAAATCGCTCACGGGTCTGCCCTTCCAGGGCTCCAGACTCTTCGGCTCGCAGCTAGATCAAATGATCTCGGACGCTACTGGCGGTAAGAGTACCTCCTTACCCCAGTCCAAGCCTAAACGTCCCTTCAACAGGAGGGGCCCCCAGTCCTTTCGTCCCTTTCGGTCTTTTGCCTCTTCGGGAAACCCCGTCCAGGACCGTTCCTCCTCACAAGGGGACCGAAGAAAACCTTCTTTCAGGCCTCCGCCACGCTGGAGAGCCAAGAGCCACCCCGCAAAACCATCGGGATCTCGGGGCCGCAGGTTTTCTAATAAATGACGGGTCGCCCCCACCTGGAACTCCTTCCAGGGTGGGAGGCCGCCTTCTTCTATTCTCAGAGGTTTGGCTTTCAGTAGTCGACGACGCCTGGGTCAGGGAGATCGTCACGTCAGGCTACAAAATAGAGTTTTCTTCGCCCCCAGGAAGACGTTTCATGCTCTCTCGTCCTCCCAAAAAGCCCTCTCATCTCCCAGGGCTTCTCCAAGCTGTCAATTCGCTCCTCGCCTCGGGAGTCGTAGTGCCGGTGCCTTTTCGTCAGCGGTTTTCCGGGTTTTATTCAAACCTGTTCGTGGTTCCAAAAAAGGACGGCTCTCTCCGTCCGATTCTGGATCTCAAACGATTGAACCGCCACCTTCGGATTCAACACTTCAAAATGGAATCTCTGCGCTCGGTGATCGCGTCCATGGAGCCGGGAGAGTTTCTGTGCTCAGTGGACATTCGGGATGCGTACCTTCACATTCCTATTTGCGTGCAGCATCAGAGGTTCCTCCGATTCGCGATCAGGGAGCATCATTACCAGTTCACTGCCCTCCCCTTCGGGCTGGCATCTGCTCCCAGGGTCTTTACGAAGGTCATGGCAGCTGTCATGGCCATCCTGCGTTCAAAAGGGATTCTGGTAATCCCATACCTCGACGACCTATTGATCAAGGGCCCATCCCAGGGGGATTGCAGCCAGAGCCTCCATCTTACTCTGGACACCTTAGTTCGCCTAGGCTGGTTGATCAACTACCAGAAGTCTTCCTTGATTCCAACCCAACGGCTGGAGTTCCTAGGCATGGAATTCGATACCTTTCGGGCTCAGGTCTTCCTTCCCAAGGAGAAGTTTCTTTCTCTTCGTCGGGGTGTCAGAGCGCTAAAGGGTCCGAGTCCTCTGTCCCTTCGTCTAGCCATGAGAGTTCTGGGGAGAATGGTCGCTTCTATGGAAGCGGTCCCCTATGCTCAGTTCCACTCTCGCCCCCTCCAGCTGGCTCTTCTGTCTGCCTGGGACAGGAACCCGCTTTCCCTGGACCGTCCGTTTCGCCTCTCCCCCAGGGCGAGACAGTCTCTCTCTTGGTGGACGCTGTCCACCTCCATTCTGCGCGGGAGGTCATTTTTACCCCCCCACTGGCAGGTGATTACCACCGACGCCAGTCTCCAAGGTTGGGGAGCGGTCTTTCTCCACCTCACAGCCCAGGGCCGCTGGACTGCTCAAGAGGCGTGCCTCTCGATCAACCTCTTGGAAATCAGAGCCATCTTCCTAGCCCTCATCCGCTGGGAGTCTCTCCTTTCGGGAAAGCCGGTCCGCATTCAGTCGGACAACGCCACGGCCGTGGCATACATAAATCACCAAGGGGGGACTCGCAGCAGTCAAGTCATGGCGGAAGTAGCAAAAAATTTTCCGCTGGGCGGAGGGTCATGTTCCCTCTCTGTCAGCCGTCCACATCCCAGGAGTGGACAATTGGGAGGCCGACTTTCTAAGTCGCCAGGGCATCGTGGCGGGCGAGTGGTCTCTTCTTCCAGCAATCTTCAGCAGATTTGCCAGCGGTGGGGCGTTCCGGACGTCGACCTGATGGCCTCCCGGGCAAACCACAAAGTTCCCCAGTACGTCGCCAGGTCTCGGGACCCGATGGCCGTCGGATGCGACGCTCTCGTGATCTCTTGGGCCCAGTTCCGGATGCCCTATCTGTTTCCGCCTCTCCCTCTGATCCCAAGGGTCGTAAAGAAGATCAAGTCGGAAGGGGTCCCCGTACTCTTGGTAGCTCCAGATTGGCCTCGCAGAGCCTGGTACGCAGAGCTGATAAACATGTTATCGGATGTTCCGTGGAGACTTCCGGATCTTCCGGACCTTCTTTCACAGGGGCCTCTCTCCCACCCGAATTCTCGGTCGCTGAATTTAACGGTATGGCAGTTGAGGCCGCGGTCCTGAAGAATGCGGGTTTTTTCTCATAGCGTCATCCAGACTATGATAAGAGCGAGAAATCCGGCCTCATCGCGTGTCTACCACAGATGTTGGAAGGCCTTTTTCCGGTGGTGTCAGGATAACAATCTGTTTCCTATGACCTTTTCCCTTCCTTCCCTTCTCAGCTTTCTTCAAACGGGCCTAGATTCGGGTCTTTCCCTTAGCACCTTGAAGGGTCAGATCTCCGCTCTATCAATTCTTTTTCAAAGAGACCTGGCTTCCCTGCCTCAGGTGAGGACCTTCATCCAGGGGGTCGCTCATATAGCTCCCCCTTACCGGTCTCCTGTTGAGCCTTGGGATCTCAACCTCGTCTTAGATGCCCTGCAGCGGCCGCCCTTTGAACCGCTTCAGGATGTTTCCTTCTCGCTTCTATCCTGGAAGGTAGCCTTTTTGATCGCCATCACCTCCATTAGAAGGGTTTCAGAGCTGGCGGCTTTATCCTGTCGTTCTCCCTTTCTGGTCCTGCATCAAGACAAGGTGGTTCTTCGTCCAGTTCCTTCTTTCTTACCGAAAGTTGTCTCATCTTTTCATATCAACGAGGACATTGTCCTCCCGTCCTTTTGCCCTTCCCCGTTTCATCCATTGGAGAAATCCCTTCACAAGCTGGATGTGGTTAGGGCTATCCGGATTTACATCGCCAGAACTGCCTCTTTTCGTCAGGCCGATCCTCTGTTCGTCGTCTCGGATGGGCGTCGAAAGGGTTTTCCTGCCTCCAAGTCCACGATTGCTCGTTGGATCCGTTCAGCGGTTTTGGAGGCATACCGCGTCCAAGACAAACAGCCTCCTTCGGGGGTGAAGGCTCACTCTACCCGGTCAGTGGGAGCTTCCTGGGCAGTTCGTCACCAAGCTTTCGGCCTTGCAGGTTTGCAATGCCGCTACGTGGTCTTCCATGCACACCTTTGTCAAATTCTACGGGGTGCATACTCAGGCTTCCGCGGACGCGAGCCTGGGTAGGAGGATACTGCAGGCGGCGGTTTCTCACCAGCCAACCTGACTCCTCTTTCTCTGCAGAATACCCGCCCTAGGGACTGCTTTGGGACGTCCCATGGTTACCTGTGTCCCCCAATGAAGCGAGAAAGAAAGAGGGATTTTTGGTTCTTACCGTAAAATCTCTTTCTTGGAGCCTTCATTGGGGGACACAGCACCCTCCCTTGAAGTTGTACCGTGTTGGCTAACGTGCCGCTGTTGTGGGTTGGTACATAGGTTGAGTTTTATATTACCTGTTCCTACTACTGCTTTTGCACCAACTGAGTTGCCTGGTGCCTGTCGGAGGGTGTATACTGCCGGGGAGGAGTTACTTCTTTATTTGCATAGTGTCAGCCTCCTAGTGACAGCAGCATACACCCATGGTTACCTGTGTCCCCCAATGAAGGCTCCAAGAAAGAGATTTTACGGTAAGAACCAAAAATCCCTCTTTTAACACCAAAATGCGCAGAGCACAGGATAAATGTGTACCGAGCCTTACTGCAAACTTTGGGAGACAGAATGAAAAAAAAAAAAATCAACAGCAGTTGATTGTTTTTATTTATTTTCTCCTTCGCCTCATTGGGGGACACAGGACCATGGGTGTATGCTGCTGCCACTAGGAGGCTGACACTAAGTGAAGACAAAAAAAGTTAGCTCCTTCCTAAGAGGAACCACTCAGTCATTTTAGCAGACCACGCTCTGGGCATGGAAAACTGGGCGGCAGACTCCCTCAGCCGTCACGGTGTCACCTCCGGAGAGTGGGCACTTCCTCCGGAGGTCTTCCAGCAGATCTGTCATCTCTGGGGGACCCCGGCCGTGGATTTGATCACTTCAAGATTAAACGCCAAAGTACCCGAGTACATAGCTCGGTGTCGGGATCCAGAATTCTTTGGAGCAGATGCACTAGTTCTTCCATAGTGTCAGTTTTGTCTTCCGTACGCGTTTCCCTCGCTTCTGTTACTTCCGAGGATCATCAGGAAGATTAAAGCGGATGGGGTTCCAGTTATCCTAGTAGCTCCAGGTTGGCCACACAGGGCGCGTTCCCCGGAGTTAGTGCAGCTCATCGCCGACGTCCCCTGGCAACCATCGGATTGACTAGATCTGTTTTCCCAGGACCCGATTTGTCACCAGAAGTTAGGGGCCCTGTGTTTACTGGCTTGGCCGTCGAATCCTGGGTCCTAACCTAGGCTGGGTTCTCCCATCAGGTGGTTTCTATCATGATTAGCGCCGGAAGCCTGCATCAATGTGCTTCTATCACCACACCTGGAAAGCCTTTTTCGCAGGGTGCAGAGACCGGACGTCCTCCCTTGTCTTCTCTATTCCTACCATTTTGGAGTTCCTCTAAGCCAGACTGGAGTTAGGCCTGGCATTTAGCTCCCTAAAAGGTCTTTAGGGACCAATCTGCAAGTGAGGTCTTTCATTCAGGGGGTCTCTCATGTGGACCCCCCTATAGCATACCATTGGACGCGTGGGACGTTACCATGGTCTTGGGTGTTTTTCGGGAGATCCTTTTTCGAACCTTTGCAGGATGTCTTGTTTACCTTCCTTACTTGGAAAGTTGCTTTTCTTCTTGCGGTGACGTCAATCCGGCAGAACTCGGAGCTAGCCGCTCTGTCCTGTCGCGCCCCTTTCCTGATCTTTCACCAGGACAGGGTGGTTCTCAGGTTCTTGCCCAAGGTGATCTTTTTTTCCACCTCGACGAGGTCATTGTTCTGCCTTTATTTTGTCCGGTACATTGTACTGAGAGAGCTCTTCACACTCTAGATAGGGTGATGGCTCTCAGAAGGTACTTCTCACAGACAGTGTCCTTCCGTAAGTCGGACGCCTTATTCGTACTCCCTGAGGGTCACAGCAAGAGCTTAGCCGCCTCGAGGTCCACTATAGCCAGGTGGTTTTGTTCAGCTATTCAGGAATCCTACCGGGTCGGAGGTAAGCCTATCCCAGCAGGGATTAGGGCACTCTCCACTCGGTCGGTGGACATTTCTTGGGCCATTCGGCACCAGGCGTCGGCGGAACAGGTCTGCAAGGTTGCGACTTTGCCCAGTCTGCACACATTCTCGAAGCACTGCAATTTCCACACTCAGGCTTCTGTGGATGTGGGTCTGAGCAGACGGTGTCTGCAACAGACAGTACCGCCCCGTTTAGTCAGTTGGTACGTGGGGGTTGATCTGTTACTTCGTTTTTTTCCCACCCAGGGACTGCTTTAGGAGGACCCGTGGTCCTGTGTCCCCCACTGAGGCGAATGAGAAACAGGGATTTTTGTGTACCCACCGTAAAATCCTTTTCTGAGCCACTCATTTGGGGACACCGCACCCACTCTATTGGCCTGATGGCTGTGTTTATTCTTAAGTTTGACATGTTGAATCCATATTTGATGGTTATGATCTCCTACTGCTTTGTCACTGAACTGGTTTGGGCAGGAGCCAGTGGTAGGTGTATACTGCACAGGAGGAGCTAACTTTTTTTTATTATTCACTTAGTGTCAGCCTCCTAGTGGCAGCAGCATGCATGGTCCTGTGTCCCCCAAAGAGTGGCTCGGAGAAAAATCCATGTGGTATAAGTGATTAGGTGGACTTAATTCTTTGGGTCGGTGCGATACCAGATTTTTATTGTTCTTTTTTGTTTGTTTTTTTTGTCTGCTGTCACACACTAAAAGACGCGTATTATTGCAAAAAATAGTTTCTTTCTCGCTTCATTGGGGGACACAGGTAACAATGGGTGTATGCTGTTGTCACTAGGAGGCTGACACTATGCAAATAAAGAAGAAGTAACTCCTCCCCGGCAGTATACACCCTCCGACAGGCACCAGGCAACTCAGTTTTTGCTTAGTGTCTGTAGGAGGCGGACCTGGATCTAACACCAGATCCGCATTTCTTTTACAGGGATTTGTTGTGTGTTTTTAATCATTTCCCCTTTCTTTTTCAGATGCTTTCTTCAGGGTAACAGGGTGCAGTTTTCTCACCCTGTTTTCCCCACTTTGAGCGACCGAGAGAGCAGTGTTGTATCACCCACATCGCACCCTCTCGGACCCGCTGGGCAGGACTTTGTCCCCTGTCACCCATTCGGGTGTTCAGGGTGACCCTTTCTTCGGTGGCCAGTCCTGCCCGTTTCCCCTCCTCATCCCTCTCCTCGGAGCGGGCTGAGAGGAAGACGGCGGTCACATCCAGTGACCCTCTCCCCCTGTTCAGGGGTCGACGCCGTCTTCTGCGCCGGAGAGTCGTGGCGCGGGAAGGAGGACTACTTCCAGGACCCTCTATCTACCAGGGATCCTGATGCTTCCTCATCTGCAGGTAGGGAATCTTCAATCTACAAAATCCCCCCCCCCCCACCAATACCCTGCGCAGCGGTGATCCCCTCTTACCATAGGGGTGCATCTGACAGGGAAGTGGGCTGCATAGAATGGGAGCAGGAAGGCTGGCATCTTTTCCCCCTCCTTATTCAAACTTGCAGGCCCGTTCGCCCGCCATTTCTCTCTGCCTCACAGTTTATTTTTCCCTTTCTTAGCGCTTGAGCGCCCTCTGGTGGTGGCCGGAATTACTGCGGCCGGGATGTGCAGCGTCTCCCGGCTTTTCCCTTTCTTGCCGCTTGAGCGCCCTCTTGTGGCGGTCGACGGTATAGCGGCCGGATTACTTTCAGTTTTACAGGGGGCGTTCCTTTCTTTCCCCCCTTCGATCCTGTGCACGCCCACAGCGTCGCACTTTCTCCGCGCTCTTTTCTCCTGCTTCCTGTCAGCGGGTCAGCGTCTGCACATCGCGTAGGACACAGGATTTCTCGGGGGAACACAGGCACCTGCGGTTACCACTGTCTTTCACCAGGCTCAGCGCTACCTCCTACTCCACCTGGCAGTATTCTCTGGGGACAAGGTAATATCCACCTATGTCCGACCCCACCCCGGCCTTTGCCCCTACGGCCATCCATTACGCCTGCGCTCACTGTAAGAAAAAGTGGGTTTCAGGTCAGCCTTCTCCTTTCTGCCCGTCCTGCGTTCCTCCCACCATGTCAGCTCCCCTGGAAGCTTCAGGGTCCCGGGATGAGTGCACCCCCCCTCCCCCGGAGTGGGCTGTTGCTATGTCTCAATCTGTGTCCGACCTGACTAAGGTTTCTCAGTCCCTGGTCCAGGCACTTGAACGCATCCCGCTTCTCTCTAATGCCACCAGTGCCACGAACGCCTCTCACGGCGATTCGCCCGCACCTGTCCTAGACTCTCACAGAGGCAGACCGGACAAAAGAGACAGAAAACGGACTTTATCTAGATCCTTCTCCAGTTCACCGGACCACATCGGGATTCCCCTATCTGCCCGTTCCCCTTCCTCACAGGCGGACCTCGGGTCTGATGTCACCTCTCAGTCGGAATCTGACTCGGATGCAGATCAGACTTCCGGAACACAAAACATGGTTGATAGCCTTATCTCAGCTATCATTCAGACGCTTGATCTTAAGGAGGATGAGGCAAGCTCTCAGGACGTCTCCGTTGCTTTTAAACGGATTAAACGTCCCTCTAGGGTTTTCCCTAATCACAAGGAGTTTGACAACACTACCGCCACTCACTGGGAAAACCCTGGCAAGCGTTTCCCAGGCAGGAAACTGCTTGATGTGTTATACCCTTTTCACTCCGACCTGGTCTCCAAGTGGTCCGAGTCTCCTAAGGTCGACCCGCCTGTGTCCAGGCTATCCTCACAGACAGTTCTGTCTATTCCGGATGCGGCTTCCCTTAAGGACCCCTCGGACAGACAAATCGAGGCGCTAGCAAAATCAGCATTTGAGGCCTCCGGAGCCTCCCTTTGCCCTAGTTTCGCCTCGTCATGGGTAGCCAAGGCTGTTTCAGCCTGGGCCAAGACCCTGCGCAGGGGCATTTCGGCCTCTGCTCCTGCTGAAGAACTGTCTGAATTAGCGGATCAGATTTCACTGGCAGGAAAATACCTGATGAATGCCTCCCTTGATGCAGCGGCCTGTTCTACCAGGGCTAATGGCAACATTGTCGCCATTCGCCGGATTCTTTGGTTAAAGGCGTGGAACGCTGACCCCGCATCTAAGAAATCGCTCACGGGTCTGCCCTTCCAGGGCTCCAGACTCTTCGGCTCGCAGCTAGATCAAATGATCTCGGACGCTACTGGCGGTAAGAGTACCTCCTTACCCCAGTCCAAGCCGAAACGTCCCTTCAACAGGAGGGGTCCCCAGTCCTTTCGTCCCTTTCGGTCTTTTGCCTCTTCAGGAAACCCCGTCCAGGACCGTTCCTCCTCACAAGGGGACCGAAGAAAACCTTCTTTCAGGCCTCCGCCACGCTGGAGAGCCAAGAGCCACCCCGCAAAACCATCGGGATCTCGGGGCCGCAGGTTTTCTAATAAATGACGGGTCGCCCCCACCTGGAACTCCTTCCAGGGTGGGAGGCCGCCTTCTTCTATTCTCAGAGGTTTGGCTTTCAGTAGTCGACGACGCCTGGGTCAGGGAGATCGTCACGTCAGGCTACAAAATAGAGTTTTCTTCGCCCCCAGGAAGACGTTTCATGCTCTCTCGTCCTCCCAAAAAGCCCTCTCATCTCCCAGGGCTTCTCCAAGCCGTCGATTCGCTCGTCGCCTCGGGAGTCGTAGTGCCGGTGCCTTTTCGTCAGCGGTTTTCCGGGTTTTATTCAAACCTGTTCGTGGTTCCAAAAAAGGACGGCTCTCTCCGTCCGATTCTGGATCTCAAACGATTGAACCGCCACCTTCGGATTCAACACTTCAAAATGGAATCTCTGCGCTCGGTGATCGCGTCCATGGAGCCGGGAGAGTTTCTGTGCTCAGTGGACATTCGGGATGCGTACCTTCACATTCCTATTTGCGTGCAGCATCAGAGGTTCCTCCGATTCGCGATCAGGGAGCATCATTACCAGTTCACTGCCCTCCCCTTCGGGCTGGCATCTGCTCCCAGGGTCTTTACGAAGGTCATGGCAGCTGTCATGGCCATCCTGCGTTCAAAAGGGATTCTGGTAATCCCATACCTCGACGACCTATTGATCAAGGGCTCATCCCAGGGGGATTGCAGCCAGAGCCTCCATCTTACTCTGGACACCTTAGTTCGCCTAGGCTGGTTGATCAACTACCAGAAATCTTCCTTGATTCCAACCCAACGGCTGGAGTTCCTAGGCATGGAATTCGATACCTTTCGGGCTCAGGTCTTCCTTCCCAAGGAGAAGTTTCTTTCTCTTCGTCGGGGTGTCAGATCGCTAAAGGGTCCGAGTCCTCTGTCCCTTCGTCTAGCCATGAGAGTTCTGGGGAGAATGGTCGCTTCTATGGAAGCGGTCCCCTATGCTCAGTTCCACTCTCGTCCCCTCCAGCTGGCTCTTCTGTCTGCCTGGGACAGGAACCCGCTTTCCCTGGACCGTCCGTTTCGCCTCTCCCCCAGGGCGAGACAGTCTCTCTCTTGGTGGACGCTGTCCACCTCCATTCTGCGCGGGAGGTCATTTTTACCCCCCCCACTGGCAGGTGATTACCACCGACGCCAGTCTCCAAGGTTGGGGAGCGGTCTTTCTCCACCTCACAGCCCAGGGCCGCTGGACTGCTCAAGAGGCGTGCCTCTCGATCAACCTCTTGGAAATCAGAGCCATCTTCCTAGCCCTCATCCGCTGGGAGTCTCTCCTTTCGGGAAAGCCGGTCCGCATTCAGTCGGACAACGCCACGGCCGTGGCATACATAAATCACCAAGGGGGGACTCGCAGCAGTCAAGTCATGGCGGAAGTAGCAAAAATTTTCCGCTGGGCGGAGGGTCATGTTCCCTCTCTGTCAGCCGTCCACATCCCAGGAGTGGACAATTGGGAGGCCGACTTTCTAAGTCGCCAGGGCATCGTGGCGGGCGAGTGGTCTCTTCTTCCAGCAATCTTCAGCCAGATTTGCCAGCGGTGGGGCGTTCCGGACGTCGACTTGATGGCCTCCCGGGCAAACCACAAAGTTCCCCAGTATGTCGCCAGGTCTCGGGACCCGATGGCCGTCGGATGCGACGCTCTCGTGATCTCTTGGGCCCAGTTCCGGATGCCCTATCTGTTCCCGCCTCTCCCTCTGATCCCAAGGGTCGTAAAGAAGATCAAGTCGGAAGGGGTCCCTGTACTCTTGGTAGCTCCAGATTGGCCTCGCAGAGCCTGGTACGCAGAGCTGATAAACATGTTATCGGATGTTCCGTGGAGACTTCCGGATCTTCCGGACCTTCTTTCACAGGGGCCTCTCTCCCACCTGAATTCTCGGTCGCTGAATTTAACGGTATGGCCGTTGAGGCCGCGGTCCTGAAGAACGCGGGTTTTTCTCATAGCGTCATCCAGACTATGATAAGAGCGAGAAATCCGGCCTCATCGCGTGTCTACCACAGATGTTGGAAGGCCTTTTTCCGGTGGTGTCAGGGTAACAATCTGTTTCCTATGACCTTTTCCCTTCCTTCCCTTCTCAGCTTTCTTCAAACGGGCCTAGATTCGGGTCTTTCCCTTAGCACCTTGAAGGGTCAGATCTCCGCTCTATCAATTCTTTTTCAAAGAGACCTGGCTTCCCTGCCTCAGGTGAGGACCTTCATCCAGGGGGTCGCTCATATAGCTCCCCCTTACCGGTCTCCTGTTGAGCCTTGGGATCTCAACCTCGTCTTACATGCCCTGCAGCGGCCGCCCTTTGAGCCGCTTCAGAATATTTCCTTCTCGCTTCTATCCTGGAAGGTAGCCTTTTTGATCGCCATCACCTCCATTAGAAGGGTTTCAGAGCTGGCGGCTTTATCCTGCCGTTCTCCCTTTCTGGTTCTGCATCAAGACAAGGCGGTTCTTCGTCCGGTTCCTTCCTTCTTACCGAAAGTTGTCTCATCTTTTCATATCAACGAGGACATTGTCCTCCCGTCCTTTTGCCCTTCCCCGGTTCATCCATTGGAGAAATCCCTTCACAAGCTGGATGTGGTCAGGGCTATCCGGATTTACATCGCCAGAACTGCCTCTTTTCGTCAGGCCGATCCTCTGTTCGTCGTCTCGGATGGGCGTCGAAAGGGTCTTCCTGCCTCCAAGTCCACGATTGCTCGTTGGATCCGTTCGGCGGTTTTGGAGGCATACCGCGTCCAAGACAAACAGCCTCCTTCGGGGGTGAAGGCTCACTCTACCCGGGCAGTGGGAGCTTCCTGGGCAGTTCGTCACCAAGCTTCGGCCTCGCAGGTTTGCAAGGCCGCTACGTGGTCTTCCATGCACACCTTTGTCAAATACTACGGGGTGCATACTCAGGCTTCCGCGGACGCGAGCCTGGGTAGGAGGATACTGCAGGCGGCGGTTTCTCACCGGCCAACCTGACTCCTCTTTTTCTGCAGAATACCCGCCCTAGGGACTGCTTTTGGACGTCCCATGGTTACCTGTGTCCCCCAATGAAGCGAGAAAGAAAGAGGGATTTTTGGTTCTTACCGTAAAATCTTTCTTGGAGCCTTCATTGGGGGACACAGCACCCTCCCTTGAAGTTGTACCGTGTTGGCTAACGTGCCGTTGTTGTGGGTTGGTACATAGGTTGAGTTTTATATTACCTGTTCTTACTACTGCTTTTGCACCAACTGAGTTGCCTGGTGCCTGTCGGAGGGTGTATACTGCCGGGGAGGAGTTACTTCTTCTTTATTTGCATAGTGTCAGCCTCCTAGTGACAACAGCATACACCCATGGTTACCTGTGTCCCCCAATGAAGGCTCCAAGAAAGAGATTTTACGGTAAGAACCAAAAATCCCTCTTTTTGCATCACCATATGTTGAGAGCTATAATTTTTTCATATTTCGGCCGACAGTCATGTTATGGCTTGTTTTTTTTGTGGGACAACTTGTCGTTTTTATTGGTATCGTTTTCAGGCACTTGACGTTTTTAGATTGCTTTCTATTCTGATTTTTGGGAGGCAGAATGAACAAAACGGCAATTCAGGAATTTCTTTTGGGGGGTGTTATGCCTTTCCATGTGTGATAAAATTGATAAGACAGCTTTATTCTTGGGTCAGTACGATTACATCGATACCAGTGTTATATAATTTTCTTATGTTTTGGCGCTTTTAGGCGATGTGCACACAATGCGGATTTGTTGCGTTTCCGCAGCGTTTTCTCCGCACGGAAATGCTCCAAAAACGCAATGGATTACTAAAGCAATGTTAATCAGTCACATTCCTGAAGTGTTGTGCACATGATCTGGAAATTTCTGTCCTTTTTCACAGCGTTATATTTTCCGCAGCATATCAATTCTTTTTGCAGATATGCAGCATTTCTGCATCCATTGACTTCCATTGAGTCAGCCAAATCCGCAGCAAAAATGCAGGAGTAAAAAGGTTTGCGTATTTGCTGCCGATTTGCTGCCTAAAACGCTGCAAATTGTCAAAGGGAAATGATGTCAGAAGTAGGAAGAGTGTGTGGGCGAAGAATATGTGCGTGTTGTGTGTGTGTGTGTGTGTGTGTGTGTGTGTGTGTGTGTACCCAGGCGTCGTCTGATGGGACTACTACTCCCGTCCTGCTACATCTTTTGTCTCATAGAACAGAGACAGCATGAGCCAATGATGGGAGAGACGAATAGTCTCATCAGCCTGTGTTCAATAATTGTAAATCAAAACATTTACATATTCACATACACAATACATACTCAACGAACACCTAATCCCCGACGCCCGCGTCTCCTGCAAACAATCAAAAATAATAAACTAACATATACTCCCTGTCCACTGTGACTCATTTAATACCGTGTGTCCCACGTCGATCTCACCCAGCCGCCTTCGATACACTGTGGGAGCGATCAACTCCTGTCAGTGTATCACTGAGCCGCTGTGAGAGTTCACCGGAGTTCATCAGCTGATCAACTCCGGTGCTCTCACAGCGCCTCAGTGATACACTGCGGGAGCAATTATATCCTGGCAGTGTGTCGCCGTAGGCCGGGTAGAGCTTTCACATCTCCCGATGTGACTGTTTTACACATGAGATCGCCATAAGACACTTGGTATTAAATGGACTACGTCGGACAGGATAGTATATTGTATGTTGGTTTATTATTTTTTTGATTGTTTGCAGGAGACAAGGGCGTCGGGGAGTAGGCGTTCAGTAAGTAAAGTAAATTTAGATTTAATAAAGGAGTCAGTGTGATTATTTCAAGTAAAGGACTTAATTCGGCCCGTGTCCTTATTTACCGTGTAACTATAGGATTAGTAATGGATAGGTGTCTTATAGACGCCTCTCCATTACTAAGCCGTGGACTTGATGTTACCTGACAATACAAAGGTGACATCAACCCCACAAATATGAACTCCAGTTAACACTGCTACAGGGCAAGTGGGAAGAGCGAGGCTAAGTGCCAGAATTGGCTCATCTATAAGATGCGCCATTTCTAGGGCAGCTGAGAGCTGATCTTTTTGCCAATATCCATGGCCCCTTCCTAAGCTGTTAATATCAGCCCGTGGCCGTCTGCCTAACCTTTGCTGGTTTGATTTTATAGGGAGACCCCATGTCAATTTTTTTCTGGGGTTTCCCTGTAAACTAGCCAGTAAAGGCTAAGCAAACAGCTGTGAGCTGATATTAATAGCTTGGGAACTTTTATGGCTATTGGCTCATTCCCAGAATATTAATATCATCCGTCGGCTTTCCCTCTGCTGGTTATTAAAATAACGCTGGAGCCCACACAATTTTTTTTTTAAAGTAAACATTGTATTTCACGCAGATGTCTGACAGTTGCTTTTTTGTTACAGCATATTTAGGTTAGTTATGTTAATGCTCCTACATATGCTGGTGTGTGTGTGTCTTTATTTAATATTAATGAGGGTATCTGGCTGGAGAGGTTGAGCAAGGAAACTACATCACAATTCTTTATTTTTTTTCTTCTCATAATATATCTTTATTTAGCTCTATGGATTTACAAAAACGCATGAAAAACTGCATAAAAAATGCAACAAAAACACATGAAAACCATGTGGAATTTCCACTGCGTTTTCTGCCAAGAGATGCAGAAACCGCACAGAAATTTCCACAAGCAAATCTGCAACATGCGCTCATAGCCTTACACAGTGATAAATATTTTATAGAAAAAAATAATTATTTTTGCATCTCTTTATTCTGAGAGCTATAACTTTTATTTTTCAGCTGATGGAGCTGTATATCAGCTAGTTTTTTGCGGGACAAGATGACATTTTCAGCGGTATCATGTGCATTTATATCTGTCTTTTTTATCACGTTTTATTACACTTTTTGTTCGGCGGTATGATAAAGCATTGAGGTTTTTTATTTTTTTATTTTTTATGGTCTTCACTAAAGGGGTTAACTAGTGGGTCAGTTTTATAGGTCAGGTCATTGCAGAAGCAGCTATACCAAATGTGCACTTTTATTGTTTGTTTTTTTCATACAAATATTTATGGATACAATCTTTTTATTTTAAAATTGTTTTAAATATTTTAAGAATTTTTTTTATACTTTTTTACTTTGTCCCACTATGGGACTAGCATTTTTTGGAGGCTGATCGCGTCTACAGCATGGGGATGCAGCAGCATCCCCATGCTGTAGAAACTCAGCTCTGGACTGACAGAGAAAGTTGCTGATCATGCACTACGCATGATCAAGCAACTTTCCCAGCTCTGGTGACCCAGAAGTTGTCATGATGACATCGGGACATCATAGCAACGATCGGGACCCCGCGTCAAGCTGCAGGGTCTGCGATCCAAGGGCAGAGGGGCTGTCATCCCTCTGCCGGCTCCCGGATTGCTGCATTTAGCGGGTTAAAGTGCCATGAGCGGTGCGGGACCGCTCCTGGCACTTAGTGTCGGGTGACAGCTGTCAGAATCAGCTGACAACCGGCTGCGATCGCCCGTGCACCATCTGTGTGCACGGGCGATCGGGATAACGTAATAATAATCCATCTCTGGTCAATAAGGCCCAGGGCACAGGGACGTATTACAACAAATGTCAGAAAGGAGTTAACAAAATTGAAACGCTTATTTTTAAAAATATTCTTACTTGGCAGTAATTTTTCCACATCTGCCTAAAACATTTCCACTGTGCGGTGTATATCACAATACCATCGGGGAGACGTCTGAATCCAAATACATAATCTTTTTTCTATCCATCAGCTTTCTGATTTTTTTTATTTTTTTTTCATTTTTGCAGAACCCGAGATGTTGAAGCTGTTTAATGAAGTGACGGGGTCCCATAAGAAGAACAGCTCCGATACTGGAAAAGACGCTCAAGCGGCTGCTCAGAATACTTCTGGTGAGTGTGTAGTATTACGCTGTACATATACCAGGCAATCTCATGACCTGCTCGGATCCCATTCCATGTTCTCCCAAGAAAAATCTCCAGTAACTGACATTTTATATCATTTCTACAGCGGAGAAGGTCACCCAGCAGCTGCCTGTGCCCGCTCAGAGACCTCCAGGTAACAATGTAGTACAGGGGCGCGCCACTCTATAGGGTGTCGGGAGTTGATGCGGTAACATACAGTATATCGCACCTCTCTATGCAGTGGGGGTCTTTATTAGTGCAGTAGGGGGTGCAGGTAGGTTTAAGGTCCCACTGAAATGCAATTGCCTTTTTTTTTTATCCCTTTAAAGGAGTTTTCTTGTCCAGGCGTATACAAATAAGCAACAGAATCCTATTAATTCATGAAATAACCTGTAAATGGCTCACATAACAAGACTGTCACAAGGCTCCCACCTGCCTGCAGTGGTCACAAGGCTACCAACAAAGATGGTTAGCAGTGGTCTTTGTTGTGACTGTGGGGATGTGATATGTAGGTAGAGAAGATGCTGACGATTAGGAGACCACAGGTCCTGAAGCTTCTCTCATCATTCCCATGACCGCAGCAGCCAATTTCTATCCTCGGCTGTAATGTTGGCACACACGGCACGTGATCGCTGAGGTCACTGATTTGCTGCAGTGGTCACATGAATGATGGGCAGCATATTACAGGCAGCAGGGAATTTTTTGTATATTATCATGTTTCCTGTTATGATGAACATAATGTGAAATCACTGATATAATTTATACCCTTGCTGCAGACAAAGTTAACCAGCCCCTGCTGCTGACCAACTTCCTGAAGACTGTGGTGGCTGGCATACCACCAATGATGCTACCAGCCACTCAGAGATTTCCAGGTAACAAAAGGGATTCCTCTGGGGGATACACAGATGCTGTACAGATCTGACTGTAATGCTGAGATTTTTTTTATCCTGTCTGCAGCAGTCGCTGCTCCACAGCTCGTGCCCGGCTCCCAGAATCCGTTGGTAGCCGGTACAGCACCAGTACAACAAGCCGCCCAGAAACCTCCAGGTAACAATATAGTAATGAATGCATTTCTGTCCTCATTCTGGGCACATACAGATCTCCAGATAACACTGAGATTTTATACTGTGTGCAGCACTGAACCTCACCCTGGCCCAGCAAGCTCTCATCTCTCAGAAGGCATTAATGGCCGGCATGGGGCAAATACTTCAACAGCTTTTCCTCAGACCTCAGGGTAACTATATGATCATTTCTCATGCACATCATTCAAGGGGCAGTTGAGAATGGGGGGAATGGCTGCTGCACATATAAAAGTGTTAACTCCCACCAGCATACTGGGTGCTGAGCAGAGTGATGAATTTCAGCATGTCTGATCCTTCTCTTCCCCAACATCATCTCTCAGAAGGCAGGGCCCTTGTATGTGACAGTTAGGAGGGAGGGTCCTTGTAAGCAAGAGTCAGGAGGGCTTTTGTGCGTGACAGTCTGTTCCAGAGGGCCCTTTACAGGCAACAGTTGGTTTGGGAGGGCCCCTTACATGCAACAGTCATGAGTGAGGGCTCCTTACACGTGACTAGTCAGTAGGGAGGGCTCCTTACACGCCACAGTCAGGAGGGAGGGCTCCTTACACGTGACTAGTCAGTGGGGAGGGCTCTTTACACGTGACTAGTTAATAGGGAGGGCTCCTTACACGCGACAGTCAGGAGGGAGGGCTCCTTACACGTGACAGGAGCGAGGGTCCTTGATGCGCAATAGTTGGGAGGGAGGGCCCTTGTACTTGACAGTCGGGCGTGAAGAGCCCATGTATTCGACAGGCCCCAGTGGGCCAGATTAGGCCGACATTGCCCTCTTGTGTAAAGGGCCTTTAGTCCTATGTTTGTCTCTTTTCATCCGTAGCCGCTGCTAATCCTCTTCTGCCAACACCCAGTCCTCAATTTAACATCAGGGGTCCTTTGGGTGGAACTAGACCGGCCCTAGGAGCAGGTAATTGTATACTTAGCCACAGATCATAGAGTGTACATGCCAGTGTTGGATCTATATACCGCTTTTTTTTTTTTTATCTGCAATCACAGCATCTACTACCCCAAGTCAGAATCTGCAGATCCCCGGCCCCAAACTTGATAATCCAAATACCTCTAAGGAACAATGGCCTTTCCAAGGACAAGGAGCCGGCAGATATCCAGGTATCTTGTGTTGAAGCTATTCTTAGGCCCTCGGTAGGAAGTGTTCCCTACTTCAGCGCCCCCTTGTGTGCGTCAGCAGTTCTACACTGCAGCTGACAAGGATCTTCCAGTAATATGTGGATTATGTGTTGGCAGCAGGGAACGTCGTCCCTTCCAATCCTGTGACCGGTTACCAGCAGTTACCTGGGTCCAGTACTGCACCAGTCCAACAAGCCGGTCCGAGAGCTCCAGGTAATTATCATAGTAATGGTCTCAGGTAGTTGCAGTTGTAAGATCCAGTTTTGTAAATTGAAGTCCATCCTCATTACGATGCACAGCTGATGGCGCAGAGGAGACCCTCTAACCCATGTATATTGGTGAGGATTCATCTGCTTTCATTTTTTCAGGACCTGAAACGCGTTATGCTCAGAATCCTGAGATTCTCAGGTCCATAATTAACCCCTTTCTGCCATTAGACGTACTATTCCGTCCATGTGACCCGGGCCGTACTTTACATGGACGGAACAGTACGTCATAGGCGATTTGCCGCGCTCATGGGGGAACGCGGCCCCTCGCCGCCGGGTGTCAGCTGATTATTACAGCTGACATCCGGCACTGTGCCAGGAGCGGTCACGGGACCGCTCACGGCACATTAACCCCCGGAACACTGCGATCAAACATGATTGCAGTGTTCCGACGGCATAGGGAAGCATTGTGCAGGGAGGGTGCTTCCCTGAGACTCTCGGTACAACGCGATGTGATCGCGTTGTACATAAAAAAATAAAAACAATAAAAGTACACATTTAGTATCGCCACGTCCGTAACGACCTGACCTATAAAACTGTCTCACTAGTTAACCCCTTCAGTGAACACCGTAAAAAAAAAGAAACGATGCAAAAAACGCTTTATCATATCGCCGAACAAAAGGTGGAATAACACGCGATCAAAAAGACGGATATAAATAACCATTGTACCGCTGAAAACGTCATCTTGTCCCGCAAAAAACAAGCCGCCATACAGCATCATCAGCGAAAAATGAAAAAGTTATAGTCCTCAGAATAAAGCGATGCAAAATAATTTTTTATATAAAATAGTTTTTATCGTATAAAAGCGCCAAGACATAAAAAAATGATATAAATGAGGTATCGCTGTAATCGTACTGACCCGAAGAATAAAACTGCTTTATCCATTTTACCAAACGCGGAACGGTATAAACGCCCCCCCAAAAGAAATTCATGAATAGCTGTTTTTTGGTCATTCTGCCTCACAAAAATGGGAATAAAAAGCGATCAAAAAATGTCACGTGCCCGAAAATGGTACCAATAAACACGTCAACTCGTCCTGCAAAAAACAAGACTTCACATTACTCTGTGGACCAAAATATCGAAAAATTATAGCTCTCAAAATGTGGAGACGCAAAAACTATTTTTTGCAATAAAAAAGCGTCTTTTAGGGTGACAGCTGCCAATCATAAAAATCCGCTAAAAAACCCGCTATATAAGTAAATCAAACCCCCCTTCATCACCCCCTTAGGGAAAAATAATAAAATTTTAAAAATTGTATTTATTTCCATTTTCTCGTTAGGGTTAGGGCTACAGTTAGGGTTGGGGCCAAAGTTAGTGTTAGGGTTGGGGCTACAGTTGGGGTTAGGGCTACAGTTGGGGTTGGGGCTAAAGTTAGGGTTACAGTTGGGACTAAAGTTAGGGTTTGGATTACATTAATGGTTGGGATTAGGGTTAGGGGTGTTAGGGTTATGGTTGGGATTAGGGTTAGGGTTATGGTTGGGATTAGGGTTAGGGGTGTGGTTGGGATTAGGGTTAGGGGTGTGGTTGGGATTAAAGTTAGGGACATGTTTGGGTTAGGGGTGTGGTTAGGGCTATGGTTGGCATTAGAGTTAGGGGTGTGTTTGGGTTAGGGGTGTGGTTATGGTTAGGGGTGTGGTTATGGTTAGGGTTGGGATTAGGGTTAGGGGTGTGTTTGGGTTAGGGTTTCAGTTAGAATTGGGGGGTTGCCACTGTTTAGGCACATCAGGGGCTCTCCAAACGCGACATTTTGTCCGATCTCAATTCCAGCCAATTCTGCGTTGAAAAAGTAAAACAGTGCTACTTCCATTCCGAGGTCTCGCGTGTGCCCAAACAGGGGTTTACCCCAACATATGGGGTATCAGCATACTCATTTTTTATTTTCACGGCTCTGCGTTATAAACTGTAGTGTAACACATGGGGGGTTCAAAGTTCTCACAACACATCTAGATAAGTTCCTTGGGGTGTCTAGTTTCCAATATGGGGTCACTTGTGGGGGGTTTCTACTGTTTAGGTACATCAGGTGCTCTGCAAATGCAACGTGACGCCTGCAGACCAATCCATCTAAGTCTGCGTTCCAAATGGCGCTCCTTCCCTTCCAAGCTCTGCCATGCGCCCAAACGGTGGTTTCCCCCCACATATGGGGTATGAGCGTACTCAGGACAAATTGGACAACAACTTTTGGGGTCCAACTTCTCCTGTTACCCTTGGGAAAATGCAAAACTGGGGACTACAAAATAATTTCTGTGGGGAAAAAAAAGATTTTTTATTTTCACTGCTCTACATTATAAACTTCTGTGAAGCACTTGGTAGGTCAAAGTGCTCACCGCACATCTAGATAAGTTCCTTAGGGGGTCTACTTTCCAAAATGGTGTCACTTGTGGGAGGTTTCAATGTTTAGGCACATCAGGGGATCTCCAAACGCAACATGGCGTCCCATCTCAATTCCAGTCAATTTTGCATTGAAAAGTCAAATGGCGCTCCTTCCCTTCCGAGCTCTGCCATGCGCCCAAACAGTGGTTTACTCCCACATATGGGGTATCAGCGTACTCAGGACAAATTGCACAACAACTTTTGGGGTGGTCCAATTTCTTCTGTTACCCTTGGGAAAATAAAAAATTGGGGGCGAAATATCATTTTTGTGAAAAAATGATTTCTCCTTCGCCTCATTGGGGGACACAGACCGTGGGTGTATGCTGCTGCCACTAGGAGGCTGACACTAAGTGATACAAAGAAAGTGATCTCCTCCCCTGCAGTATACACCCTCCTGCTGGCTCTTAGCTAACCAGTTCTTGCTTAGTGTCTGTAGGAGGCACACGGACGGGTCTGCTATTCAGACCCAAAACTCTTTTATTTTATTTTTACATTTTTTATTTTACTTTCTACATTGAAGGGGCGACAGATCCTTTCACGGTTCCGATCTCCCCAAACCATCAACAGGCGAGCACGGAGAGTGTCGCTTCTCCGTATCCTCTCCTGCGACGTGCCAGGCCTGGGCTAATTCTTAGGGGCGACGGGCCCCTTCAAGGGCACCGATCTCCCTGCACCATCAACAGACGAGCACATGGAGTGTCGCCTCCACGTACCCTCTTCTGCAGCCAGGCCTAATGCCGGACAACTGGCCCTGTCCACCAGGGAACTGGAACTCTGTGGATGTACAGAGGCACCCTAAAGCGGATGGCACAAGGAGGCGGACGGTTCCTCTCCACCTCCCTAACAAAGGGATGGTGGATTGAAGTGTATCCCTCTATCCCTGCACCGTCCACTTTGCAATACCTGACCTGCAGCAGAACAGTAGACTGCGTGCGCCTTCCTCGGCGCTGAAACCCAGTCATCACTGCGGCTCCATGCCGGGACGCGCACCGATGGTGAGTGGATCCAGTCAGCGATGGGTCTCTGCAGTGGGATATTCACATGCTGACAGGCAGCCTCAGCTTCCCTTGGTCCACCTCCCTGAGGTAACACTCCGGCTGGCTGCAAAAATTTAGCCCCCGGCTTTGGCCGATGTGTAGGCCGTATCCCGGAAGCCGCCACCGCACTATGGCGCACTAAAGCGGCTCCGCCCACCTTTTCTGGCGCTTCTCACCTAGCACGGGAGCGATCGCTTCTCCCGGCCACCACCTACGTCCCTCTATTCTACCCCTGGTATTTGCATTGAAGGGGCACCTGCAACCGGGTAAGAAAGTACTGCTCTACCCTCCGCATCTTCCCCTTGTGCTTAAAGGCACATGACCAGTATTTCCTGGTCTTAAATGCACGTGACCAGTATTCCCTGGTCTTAAAGGGGCATGACTAGTATTCCCTGCTCTTAAAGGCACATGTCCAGTATTTCCTGATCGTAAAGGCACATGAACAGTTTTCCCTGGTCTTAAAGGCTCATGACCAATATTCCCTGTCTTAAAGGCACATGACCAGTCCGAAACCGGTCACCTTAAATGAGCTCAGGAGCCCTCCGCCGCCGACCCCAGCTTATCCCAGAGTACCTAGTTCCTTGAGTGGGCTTCGTCACTGCCGCAACCCATGGCTTCTCTGACCAAGAGATTGAATCCCTCCGTGAACCCTCTGTGGCTCGCAGGACCAATATAGATGGTCCCTCTCCTTCATGCGAGCCGTCAGCTAGCAGGGGCCGCAAGTATTCTAGATGCATACAGGCGTCTAGAAAATGGAAGTTTCGTTTCCTGATCCCTCACCAATGATTTGCTGAGAACAAGACTCTGAATATGGATCGGATATTGACTTGGTTCTGGACTCGCCAGAACTTCAGAAAAGGATGGATTTGCTTATTTATATCATCTACCAATCCCCGTAGTTTGGCCAGGACTTTGGTTCTACTCTAGATCACGCAGTGTCCCTCATAAGGAGACTAAACTCCCAGCAGAGCATTTGCCACTCACCCGGACAGGGAGCGTCCGGATAAGCGATTCATTGGACAGAAGCCTCTGCATGCGCGGTATCCTTTTCTTTATCGCTTCATTGGGGGACACAGGACAACCATGGGTGTATGCTGCTGCTGCTGCTAGGAGGCTGACACTATGCAAAAAAGGAAAAAGGCGTAGCTCCTCCCCGGCAGTATACACCCACCGACAGGCACCCAGCACCTCAGTTTGTGCTTAGTGTCTATAGGAGGCGGACCTGGATCTTCAGATCCGCTGCTAATCTTGATTCCTTTACAGGTTTTGTTGTTTTTATTAACATTTTGGCTTTTCTTTTTCAGATACAGCATTCAGGGATTCAGTGTGCAATCTCCCACCCTGCCTCCCCAGGAGGGCGGCTGAGCGAGCAGTGTGGTGTCGTCCGCATCGCAGCTCTCAGACCGCCGGCAGGACATTATCTCCTGACACCCTCCCAGGTGCTCCAGGGTCTTTATGGTGGCGGTCCTTGCCAAACAGTCCCCCTCACCCCTCTCCTCGGAGAGGGCTGAGAGGAAGACGGTGGTCACCAGCGGTGATCCTCCCCCTTGTTTTGGGGGGTCAAGGCCGTCTTCTGGACGAAGGATTCTGTTCCAGCGACCCGTCTCATCGGGCCCCTGGTCGATCCTCTCTCCCTCTACCTGTGGAACCGGAACATGCAGGTACCAGCGCTTCAGCAGCCTCTCCCCCGCAGCAGTATTTCCCTGTCTAAATGTACAGTGCTTTCACACAGACCGTTTTTACTTACACTTTCACTGCTGCGGCCGGCCACGCCCCCTCCTTTTTCGGCGCTCTTTTCCTCCTCCACTCAAAGGGGTTTCTACATCCCGGGCACACCCTTCCCTTTCAGTGCGGCCCTATCAGGAGCCTTGGCTTATTCAGCCAAGATGGATTATTCAGATGGAGACATCGTGTGTTGGGGGACATGGACTACTCTGCTCTGCGGTGTGGTAGGATTGCGATGCTATATTGGCCCCTCCCTGGTATTATCCATACCACTGTAGGCCCCTTAGCCTTTTCTGTAGTATAGTGCTGCAGAATATCCTTATGTCCAACTCTTCTGGAGCCTTCTTTACCAAACCTACCATAACTCACTACGCCTGTGCTCATTGTAAGATAAAGTGGTCAGTAGGCCAATCGTCGCCTCTCTGCCAGTCCTGC
The DNA here is from genome assembly GCF_051348905.1 of Ranitomeya variabilis. Classification (NCBI taxonomy): domain Eukaryota; kingdom Metazoa; phylum Chordata; class Amphibia; order Anura; family Dendrobatidae; genus Ranitomeya; species Ranitomeya variabilis. Next base: position 602,623,657 of record NC_135232.1, on the reverse strand, counting down.
AGTCCTCCTGCCATGTCTGCCCCGCAGGAAGCTTCCGACTCTCGGGATGGGGGCGCTCTCCCTCCCCCTGAGTGGGCCGTTGCTATCTTGCAGTCGGTCTCTGATTTGACTAAGGTATCTCAGTCCCTGGTCCAGGCGCTTGAACGTCTTCCACAGCCTCCTTCAGCCACCAGCGCTCCGACCGTCTTCCATGGCGAGTCGGCCGCACCTGACCCTGAACCACAGGGAGACAAATCAGCCAGCCGCTCTAGAAAGAGGACTCTGTCTGGCTCTTCGTCTGGTTCTCCAGGTCCCTCCGCAGCGCCCAAGCGGCTCTCCTCCTCCCAATTCCCCTCTTCGGAGGAGGACATTGGGTCTGATGTGGATTCCCAGTCCGGTTCTGACTCTGATTCAGACCAGAATTCTAGCATGCAGGCTGTCGTAGATAGTCTTATTTCGGCTATATCACTAACCCTCAAACTAAAGCAAAACGAGGTTTCCCCCCAGGATTCCTCTGTCTCCTTTAAGCGGGTGAAGCGTCCCTCTCGCTCCTTTCCTACCCATGAGGAGTTTGAGTCTACCCTGTCTAAACACTGAGAACATCCTGAAAAACGTTTTTCGGGTAGAAAACATCTGGACGTGCTCTCTCTTTTTAGCGCCGATCTTCTCTCCAAGTGGGCTGAATCTCCCAAGGTCGATCCACCGATCTCCCGTCTTTCCTCCAAGACTGTTCTCTCCTTACCGGACGGCGCTTCGCTTAACCCCTTCCCGACCTTTGACGCCACGTAGGCGTCATGAAAACCCGTGCCAATCCGACCCATGACGCCTATGTGGCGTCATGGAATGATCGCGTCCCTGCAGATCGGGTGAAAGGGTTAACTCCAATTTCACCCGATCTGCAGGGACAGGGGGAGTGGTACTTCAGCCCGGGGGGTGGCTTCACCCCCCCGTGGCTACGATCGCTCTGATTGGCTGTTGAAAGTGAAACTGCCAATCAGAGCGATTTGTAATATTTCACCTAAAAAACTGGTGAAATATTACAATCCAGCCATGACCGATGCTGCAATATCATCGGCCATGGCTGGAAACACTGATGTGAACCCCACCCCCCACCCCACCCCACCGATGGCCCCCCCAAGCCACCGATCTGTGGTCCGCTCCCCTCCGTCTTGTGCTCCGCTCCCCCGTCCTCCTGTCCGCTCCCCCCGTGCTCCTATGCCACCCCCCCGTGCCCCGATCTCCACCCCCTTATACTTACCGAGGCTCCCGGTGTCCATCCGTCTTCTCCATGGGCGCCGCCATCTTCCAAAATGGGCGCATGCGCAGTGCGCCCGCCGAATCTGCCGGCCGGCAGATTCGTTCCAGATAGGTTTTATCACAGTGATCAAATTATATCACAGTGATCAAAATAAAAAAAAATAGTAAATGACCCCCCCCCTTATCACCCCCATAGGTAGGGACAATAATAAAAAAAAAATATATATTTTTTTTCTTTTTCCACTAGGGTTAGGGTTAGAACTAGGGTTAGGGCATGTGCACACAGTGCGGATTTAGCTGCGGATCCGCAGCGGATTGGCCGCGGATCCGCAGCGGATTGGCCGCTGCGAATTCGTAGCAGTTTTCCATCAGGTTTACAGTACCATGTACACCTATGGAAAACCAAATCCGCTGTGCCCATGGTGCGGAAAATTCCGTGCGGAAATGCTGCGTTGTATTTTCCGCAGCATGTCAATTCTTTGTGCGGATTCCGCAGCGTTTTACACCTGTTCCTCAATAGGAATCCGCAGGTGAAATCCGCACAAAAAAAACACTGGAAATCCGCTGTAAATCTGCAGGTAAAACGCAGTGCCTTTTACCTGCAGATTTTTCAAAAATCGTGCGGAAAAATCTCACACGAATCCGCAACGTGAGCACATAGCCTTAGGGTTAGGGTTGGAATTAGAGTTGGAATTAGGGCTAGGGTTGGAAATAGGGTTAAGATTAGGCTTGTGGTTAGGGTTACGGATAGGGTTAGGAGTGTGTTGGGGTTACAGTTGTGGTTAGGGTTGGGATTAGGGTTAGGGTTGGGATTAGGGTTAGGATTAGGGTTAGGGTTGGGATTAGGGTTACGGGTGTGTTGGGGTTAGGGTTGTGGTTAGGGGTGTGTTGGGGTTAGGGTTGTGATTAGGGTTAGGGCTACAGTTGGGATTAGGGTTAGGGGTGTGTTGGGGTTAGTGTTGAAGTTAGAATTGAGGGGTTTCCACTGTTTGGGCACATCAGGGGTCTCCAAACTCAACATGGCACCACCATTGATTCCAGCCAATCTTGCTTTCAAAAAGTCAAATGGCGCTCCCTCCCTTCCAAGCCCCGACGTGCACCCAAACAGTGGTTTACCCCCACATATGGGGTACCAGCGTACTCAGGACAAACTGGGCAACAACTGTTGGGGTCCAATTTCCCCTGTTACCCTTGCAAAAATAAAAAATTACTTGCTAAAACATAATTTTTGAGGAAAGAACAATTATTTTTTATTTTCACGGCTCTGCGTTATAAACTTCTGTGAAGCACTTGGGGGTTCAAAGTGCTCACCACACATCTAGATAAGTTCCTTGGGGGGTTTAGTTTCCAAAATGGGGTCACTTGTGGGGGGTTTCTACTGTTTAGGCACATCAGGGGCTCTGCAAATGCAACGTGATGCCCGCAGACCATTCCATCAAAGTCTGCATTTCAAATGTCACTACTTCCCTTCTGAGCCCTGACGTGCGCCCAAACAGTGGTTTACCCCCACATATGGGGTACCAGCATACTCACAACAAACTGGGCAACAAATATTGGGGTCCAATTTCTCCTGTTACCCTTGTGAAAATAAAAAATTGCTTGCTAAAACATCTTTTTTGAGGAAAGAAAAATTATTTTTTATTTTCACGGCTCTGCGTTGTAAACTTCTGTGAAGCACTTGGGGGTTGAACGTGCTCACCACACATCTAGATAAGTTCCTTGGGGGGTCTAGTTTCCAAAATGGGGTCACGTGTGGGGGGTTTCTACTGTTTAGGCACATCAGGGGCTCTGCAAACGTAACATGATGCCTGCAGACCAATCCATCAAAGTCTGCATTCCAAAACGTCACTACTTCCCTTCCGAGCCCCGGCATCTGCCCAAACAGTGGTTTACCCCCACAAATGGGGTATCAGCATACTCAGGAGAAACTGGACAACAACTTTTGGGGTCCAATTTCTCCTGTTACCCTTGGGAAAATAAAAAATTGTGGGCTAAAAAATCATTTTTGAGAAAAGAAAATTATTTTTTATTTTCATGGCTCTGCGTTATAAACTTCTGTGAAGCACTTGGGGGTTCAAAGTGCTCACCACACATCTAGATTAGTTCCTTGGGAGGTCTAGTTTCCAAAATGGGGTCACTTGTGGGGGAGCTCCAATGTTTAGGCACACAGGGGCTCTCCAAACGCGACATGGTGTCTGCTAACGATTGGAGCTAATTTTCCATTCAAAAAGTCAAATGGCGCGCCTCCCCTTCCGAGCCTTGCCGTGCACCCAAACAGTGGTTTACCCCCACATATGAGGTATCGGCGTACTCAGGAGAAATTGCCCAACAAATTTTAGGATCCATTTTATCCTGTTGCCCATGTGAAAATGAAAAAATTGAGGCTAAAGGAAATTTTGTGTGAAAAATTAAGTACTTTTTCATTTTTACGGATCAATTTGTGAAGCACCTGAGGGTTTAAAGTGCTCACTATGCTGCTAGATAAGTTCCTTGGGGGGTCTAGTTTCCAAAATGGGGTCACTTGTGGGGGAGCTCCAATGTTTAGGCACACAGGGGCTCTCCAAACGTGACATGGTGTCCGCTAGCGATGGAGATAATTTTTCATTCAAAAAGTCAAATGGCGATCCTTCCCTTCCGAGCCTTACCATGTGCACAAACAGTGGTTTACCCCCTCATGTGAGGTATCGGTATACTCAGGAGAAATTGTCCAAGAAATTTTAGGATCCATTTTATCCTGTTGTCCATGTGAAAATGAAAAAATTGAGGCTAAAATAATTTTTTGGGGAAAAAAAAGGTACTTTTTCATTTTTACGGATCAATTTGTGAAGCACCTGGGGGTTTAAAGTGCTCACTATGCATCTAGATAAGTTCCTTGGGGGGTCTAGTTTCCAAAATGGGGTCACTTGTGGGGGAGCTCCAATGTTTAGGCACACGGGGGCTCTCCAAACGCGACATGGTGTCCGCTAAAGATTAGAGCCAATTTTTCATTCAAAAAGTCAAATGGCGCTCCTTCCCTTCCGAGCCCTGCCGTGCGCCCAAACAGTGGTTTACCTCCACATATGAGGTATCAGCGTACTCAGGACAAATTGGACAACAACGTTCGTGGTCCAGTTTCCCAAGTTTCTTCCCTTGGGAAAATAAAAAAATTGTTGCTAAAAGATCATTTTTGTGACTAAAAAGTTAAATGTTCATTTTTTACTTCCATGTTGCTTCTGCTGCTGTGAAACACCTGAAGGGTTAATAAACTTCTTGAATGTGATTTTGAGCACCTTGAGGGGTGCAGTTTTTAGAATGGTGTCACTTTTGGGTATTTTCAGCCATATAGAACCCTCAAAATGACTTCAAATGTGAGGTGGTCCCTAAAAAAAATGGTTTTGTAAATTTTGTTGTAAAAATGAGAAATCACTGGTCAAATTTTAACCCTTATAACTTCCTAGCAAAAAAAAAAATGTGTTTCCAAAATTGTGCTGATGTAAAGTAGACATGTGGGAAATGTTATTTATTAACTATTTTGTGCACATAACTCTCTGGTTTAACAGAATAAAAATTTAAAATGTGAAAATTGCGAAATTTTCAAAATTTTCGCCAAATTTCCGTTTTTTTCACAAATAAACTTAGAAATTATCGACCTAAATTTACCACTAACATGAAGCCCAATATGTCACGGAAAAACAGTCTCAGAATCGCTAGGATCCGTTGAAGCGTTCCTGAGTTATTACCTCATAAAGGGACACTGGTCAGAATTGCAAAAAACGGCAAGGTCATTAAGGCCAAAATAGGCTGGGTCATGAAGGGGTTAAGGACGCATCGGACAGACAAATTGAGGCGCTGGCCAAATCGGCTTTTGAGGCAACGGGTGCTTCCCTCTGCCCCAGCTTTGCTTCCACATGGGTGGCTAAGGCCATATCTGCCTGGGCCAAGATTCTCCGTCAGGGCATTTTGGATTCGGCCTCCCCTACAGAGCTGGCTGACCTCGCCGACCAGATTAACCACGCAGGGAAATACCTTCTCACTGCTTCCTTAGATGCAGCAGCCTGTAGAGCCAGGGCAAGCAGCAACATTGTCGCTATGCGCCGCATTCTTTGGCTCAAAGCATGGAATCCAGATGCTACTTCCAAAAAGTCTCTCACCAACTTGGCGTTTCAAGGTTCCAGGCTTTTTGGCGCTCTTCTGGATCAAATTATCTCAGACGCGACTGGGGGCAAGAGTACCTCTCTCCCCCAGTCCAAGCCAAAACGCTTCTTTAACCCAAAGGCTCCTCGAACATTTCGCCCCTTTCGTCCGTTTGCAGCCTCAGATTCCTCTTCGCAACAAGAGTGACTCGCTACCACGGGTGAACGTAGAAAACACTCTTACAAGCCAGCTCCCATGTGGAGATCCAGGGCTCCACCTCCCAGGTCTTCCAGACCTCGTTCCAACAGATACCGTTCCAAGTGACGGGTCGCCCCTACCTGGGAGTCTTTCCAGGGTGGGAGGCAGGCTTCTTCTCTTCAAAGACACCTGGCTGTCAGTGATCAGCGATGCCTGGGTCAGAGAGATTATCACCTCCGGGTACAAGATCGAATTTTCTACCCTCCCGGAAAATCGCTTCTTTCTCTCTTGCCCCCCAAAGCAACCGTCCCATTTACCCGGCTTGCTTCAAGCCGCAACGTCTCTGGTCGCCGCCGGAGTCTTAATTCCCGTTCCTTCCGAAGACCGTTTTCTACTCGAACCTTTTTGTAGTCCCAAAGAAGGACGGGTCTCTTCGCCCTATCCTGGATTTGAAGCTTCTGAACCGCCACGTCCGACCTCGCCACTTCAGAATGGAATCCCTGCGGTCAGTGATCGCCGCCATGGAACCTGGGGAGTTCCTCTGCTCGGTCGACATCCAAGATGCGTACCTTCATGTCCCCATCTGCGTACGGCATCAGAGATTCCTTCGGTTTGCTGTCGGGGACAATCACTACCAGTTCACGGCTCTCCCCTTCGGTTTAGCGTCTGCCCCCAGGGTCTTCACCAAAATCATGGCGGCGGTCATGGCCCTCCTTCGTTCCAGGGGGATCCTCGTTATCCCCTACCTGGACGATCTGTTGATCAAGGGGTCCTCTCGTCTAGACAGTGCCCACAGTCTCCAGGTCTCCCTGGATACCCTGACCCGTCTCGGTTGGATTATCAACCGGACCAAATCCTCTCCGATTCCATCCCAACGACTGTCCTTCCTGGGCATGGTGTTCGACACGAACTTAGCTCGGGTCTTTCTCCCAGAGGACAAGTTCTCAGTACTCCTCAAGGCGGTCCGCCTTCTCAAACGCCCAGCCCCTCAGTCACTTCGTTTCTGCATGGGAGTCCTGGGAAAGATGGTGGCCTCCATGGAGGCTGTTCCTTTCGCCCAGTTCCACACCTGCCCCCTCCAACTATTCCTCCTATCCACCTGGAACAGGTCCTTGGACTCCCTGGACCGTCCCGTCCACCTTCCTCTCCAGGTCCGTCAGTCCCTAACCTGGTGGACGTTGTCCTCCTCTCTCCTGAGAGGAAGATCATTTCTTCCCCTTCAGTGGCAGGTCATCACCACCGATGCCAGCTTTCTCGGGTGGGGAGCAGTCTTCCGACAACACACGGCTCAGGGCCATTGGACCACCCAGGAAGCTCTCCTTCCCATCAACCTTCTGGAGATCAGGGCAATCTTCCTTGCGTTAATCCGCTGGCAGTCTCTTCTGTCGAATCTTCCCGCCGCATCCAGTCGGACAACGCCACGGCCGTGGCGTACTTAAACCACCAGGGCGGGACTCGCAGCGGCCAAGTAATGGCAGAAGTGGCAAAGATTCTTCGGTGGGCGGAACGCCACGTTCCGGCCATATCAGCCGTTCATATCCCCGGGGTCGAAAACTGGGCAGCCGACTTTCTCAGTCGCCAGGGCCTAGCAGCGGGCGAGTGGTCTCTCCATCCCGCAGTCTTCAATCAAATTTGCCTCCGCTGGGGTACGCCAGACGTCGATCTTATGGCATCCCGGATGAACCACAAGGTCCCTCAGTTTGTCGCCAGGTCCCGGGATCCTCTTGCCGTCGGCCACGACGCCCTGGTAATTCCATGGTCCCAGTTTCAGTTTCCCTACCTGTTCCCACCCCTCCCCTTGATTCCAAGGGTGGTAAAGAAGATCAAGTTGGAAGGGATTCCAGTCATACTGATAGCGCCGGACTGGCCAAGGCGGCCGTGGTACGCCGAGCTCGTAAACATGCTCGCGGACACTCCTTGGAGACTCCCGGATCGGCCAGATCTCCTCTCGCAGGGACCTCTCTACCACCAGAGTTCTCAGTCGCTGAGTTTTATGGCATGGCCGTTGAGGCCGCAGTCTTAAAAAACTCTGGTCTCTCTTCCCAGGTCATACAGACCATGATCAGAGCCAGAAAACCGGCTTTTTCCCGTATCTACCATAGGTACTGGAAAGCGTTCTTTCGCTGGTGCGAAACCAATGAAGTTTTTCCAATGTCCTTTTCTCTTCAGGCTGCTCCCTTTGAGCCTCTTCATGACGTCCCCTTGTCTCTTGGAAGGTCGCCTTCCTCATTGCCATTACATCCATCAGGAGGGTCTCTGAGTTGGCAGCCCTGTCATGTCGTTCCCCTTTCCTGATTCTTCATCAGGATAAGGTCGTTCTTCGACCGGTTCCTGAATTCCTTCCCAAGGTGGTCTCGGCTTTCCACATCAACGAAGACATTGTCCTTCCATCATTTTGCCCTTCTCCGGCTCATCCTTTGGAGAAGTCTCTTCACAAGCTTGACGTGGTCAGGGCCATTCGGGTCTATCTTTCTAGAACCGCTCCCTTCCGTCAATCTGATTCTCTCCTTGTCGTTTCTGAAGGTCGTCGGAAGGGCTTTCAAGCGGCTAAATCCACCATTTCGCGCTGGATTCGCTCGGCAATTTCAGAATCGTACCATGTTCATGAGACACGTCCTCTCCCGGGGGTGCGAGCTCACTCCACCAGAGCTGTCGGAGCTTCTTGGGCTGTTCGCCACCAGGCCTCCGCCTTACAAGTTTGCAAGGCCGCAACCTGGTCGTCTTTGCACACGTTTACGAGGTTCTGTCGGGTTCATACCCAAGCCTCGTCCGATGCAGGTCTTGGTAGGAAGGTACTGCAGGCGGCGGTCGCACACCGGCCGACCTGAGACCTTTTCTCTTTTCCTTTCTACCCACCCTTTTCCGGGACTGCTTTTGGACGTCCCATGGTTGTCCTGTGTCCCCCAATGAAGCGATAAAGAAAGAGGGATTTTTGGTACTTACCGTAAAATCTCTTTCTTGGAGCCTTCATTGGGGGACACAGCACCCTCCCTACTGGTTTGTTCTGGTACCGTGTTTGGGGCCTGGAGACCCTAGTTGAGTTGGTACTTTTACTGTTATGAGTTCTGTCGCTTCTCCTACTGCTTTTGCACTAACTGAGGTGCTTGGTGCCTGTCGGTGGGTGTATACTGCCGGGGAGGAGCTACGCCTTTTTCCTTTTTTGCATAGTGTCAGCCTCCTAGCAGCAGCAGCATACACCCATGGTTGTCCTGTGTCCCCCAATGAAGGCTCCAAGAAAGAGATTTTACGGTAAGTACCAAAAAATCCCTCTTTTCAGCCAATATAAGAACACGTGGGGTGTCCCCTCCACGTATACCCCCCCTAGGACGTGGGATGCCATGCCTGGTCTGATTCTTAGGGGCGACGGGTCCTTTTAAAGGGCACCGATCTCCCCACACCATCAATAGACGAGCACACGGAGTATCGCCTCTATGTATCCTCTTCAGCCAGGCCTAACGCCGGACAACCAGCCCTGTCCACCCGGTGACCTGAACTCTGTGGATGTACGGAGGCACCCTTTTCGGCGTCCTAATGTCCCCCTCTGCATCACCGCTATTTAGCAGGTGATGCTAGAAGGCGGACGATCTGTCTCCACTTCCCTGTTAAGAGGATGGTGGATCGAGGGTTCCTAATTTTTAACTCCGCACCGTCAAAAGAGAGTGGCGATTGCAAGAGACGGCTATTCCTGACCTTCCGGATGCAGCCGCGCATTCTGCCACTTGGCAGATTAACCGGGTAGAATCTCCTGTTGTATACCTTCCAGTATCCCTGCCCGATGGGACATCAATTAAAAATACAACGGACTGTCAGATAGCAAATCTGGTTAGTCCCGTCTTGCGGCCTCGGGTTCAGCGCTCTACCCTTCCTTAGCCGCTGCATGGGTTGCTGCAGCAATGGTCTCCTGGTCGGAGACCTTAACTTCCTTGATTCACAACAGTAACCTTCTCCCGAAGACAGTACAGCTGGTCAATCAAATTTCTTGAGTGGGAGACTAGCTGCTTCACGCCTCTCGGATGCGGCTATTCGTGCGGCGCTGTCAGCAGCAAATGCCATTACACTCAGAAGGACGTTATAGCTCAGAGAATGGAAGCGTACTCTGCGTTCAAAAAGCCTCTGACATCACTACCTTACCAGGGTGATCGGTTATTCGGTGAGAAGTTGGGAGCGTTCTCCACGCAGGAACAAAGGATCGTATGTTTCCTATAGACCCAACCAGCAGTGGATGAGTTGACCAAGACGGTTTAGATCTAAGGCATCTTAGTTCCAAAAAGGGGACCGAAAACTAAGACCGATCCTGGACCTCAAAATTCTACCATGCTTCACAAGGTCCCCCTTCTTCGGATGGAGTTCATCCGCTTAGCCACTACTTCAACGGAAAAAGGTAGAGTTTCTGGCATCCTCCGACATTCAGGACTCTTACTTCACATTCCTAATTTTTCCCCTCTTCAAAAATTCCTTCGCTTTTCCATTCGCGAACAGCATTTTCAAATCACGACCTTGTCCTTCAGCCGTGCTACCACACCCATAGTGTTCGCAGGGGTTATGGCGGCTGTCATGTTCCTCTTGCACCCTAGAGGCATGGTCATCCTGCCCTATCTGGTCGACTTTTTAGCCACTCTTCCAGGACAGCGCTGAGTCGTCTATATCTCTTGCGATACCCTTTCTCACCTGGGCTGGCAGCTAATCTTAGAAAAGTTTTTCCTCATTTCCAGCCCAGCAGATATCCTTTTTGAGGATGATCCTGGACACTTCCAGAAGGTTGGTAATTCTCCCTTGAGACAAGGCCGTGGCCCTGCAACAGGGAGCTTGCGCACTTGTTCACACGTCCCTTCATTCCATTCGATTTGCTAGGAGGGTTCAGAGGGGAAAATGGTGACGACAATGGAAGCGGTTTCCTTCGCTCCTCTCGTTTTCTGCAGGTCAAACAGGCTTTCAGAGGGTAGTCTCTGAGCTCCTTCCTCATCCAGGGGAGATCCTTTCTCCCGGTTCAATGGTTATTAGTGACTACTGATGCCAGTCCTCTTCTCCTGATCATTGTTCTGGGGATCCGAACTGTATGGCTAATTCTACAGCAGGTCCACTGCCTTCTGATGGGTCACCCCTTCCGAATTCAGTCGGACACTGCCACGGCTGTGCCATACGTCAATCATCTAGCACGTACCCACGGTCAGGCGTCAGGGTCGAGGTACCTCACATTCTCTGATGGGCCGAGATCTAGCATTCAGATCTATCACGCCGTCAGGGTCCCGCCACAAGTGAGTGGGAACTTCACCCGGAAGTCTTCCATCAGATCTGCCTTCTCTGGAGCGCTCCAGATGAAGGTCGGATGGCATCCAGACTGAACGCCAATGTACTCTAGTTCATGGTTCGGCCTCGAGATCCAAAAGCCATCGCAGTGCATGCTCTGGTTCTTCCATGGTGCCTGTCACAGATCCCTACTCCATGGTGTAATTAATTCGTCACGTGCCCGCTCTCAGCGTGTGACTTGGGTTGTGCCTGCAAGGGTTAATCTCCCCACTCTCAGTCCAGTATCCAACCTCTGTCCTATGCTGTAATGGGAGCATAAATCGCACACCGACCCAGGCCACACACATGCTCATACACGCTGCCACCACTGACCGAATACACGACATGAGTCACGGAAATTTTAATACTAATACTGTCTACCACTCATAAGGCTCACACACCTTAGGCTATGGATTCTTTTAGAACATTCAAGGTTTAACTTGTTAAAGTTTTATTCTTTAATTCATAAAGGTTCAGTGCTTACAGTAAGAAAAACTTATAAAAATATGATAAAAAGAAATACAACTTATGCAAAACAGTATAAAAAAACAGGAGAAAACTTACAGAAATCATCTAACTGGTAGTTTGCTTTCTGCTACCTGAAGGGGGGGTGAATGGAGTTGGTGGAACACATCAGCGTTGGCTGCCCTCACATGTGAACTTGACTCTCTGTATATAGGTCTAATTTATAGCGTTGGTCTGGAGGTCAGGTTTCTAGACCAGCCCCTCAGGTTAATATAATTGCTTGGTTTTTGATTGGACTACGGCCGCGCCCCCAATGAATATATTATTTTCTCTTGAGTTCCTTAGTGTAACAGCTGTCACAGAGATACTATCAGGTCGTAATTAACATCTCTCTTCCAAGAGCTAGGAGGTGTCAAATGTTACCTTTCTTCTTGGCTTCCAGCAGGACCCCTTGGTGAGATTGGAGACAGAATTCTACTTGTCCCAGGAAAATGCATATTAACACCGGGGTGCGAACCTGCAGCCTTAAGGACAGATGTTACATTATTGCCAGTGACACAATAAATCTGTACAGTTATATATATATATATATATATATATATATATATATATATATATATATATATATATATATATATATATATATATATATATATATTTATATATTTTTTTTTTCCCAATATTTCACCACACCGCTTTTTTTTTTTTTTTAGTATCTACAATCACAGCATCTACTACCCCAAGTCAGAATTTGCAGATCCCTGGCCCCAAACTTGATAATCCAAATCCCTCTAAGGAACAGTGGCCTTTCCCAGGACAAGGAGCCGGCAGATATCCAGGTATCTTGTGTTAATGCTATTCTTAGGGCCTCGGTAGGAAGTGTTCCCTACTTCAGCGCCCCCTGGTGTGCCTTAGCAGTTCTACACTGCAGCTGACAAGGATCTTCCAGTAATATGTGGATTATGTGTTGGCAGCAGAGAACGTCGTCCCTTCCAATCCTGTGACCGGTTACCAGCAGTTACCTGGGTCCAGTACTGCACCAGTCCAACAAGCCGGTCCGAGAGCTCCAGGTAATTATTGTAGTAATGGTCTCAGGTGGTTGCAATTGTAAGATCCAGTTTTGTAAATTGAAGTCCATCCTCATTACGATGCAGAGGTGATGGCGCAGAGGAGACCCTCTGACCCATGTACATTGGCGAGGATGTAATCTGCTTTCATTTTTTCAGGCCCTGAAACGCGTTACGCTCAGAATCCTGAGATTCCCGGGTCCAGATTTAATAATCGGGACCCCTCTAAGGAACAAAGGCCTCCTTTGTTGGGACAAGGACCTGGTGGATATCCAGGTAATCCTGCACCGTGACTACTAATTCACACTAGTGATAATGCTATAACAGTTTCCAGGATCTCGATAGTGATTAGTAGGGTCAGATGTATGCTTCGCCTGTTGATAGGGCATTGTGCCATCCGCCCTCTATTCCCTACATCTGACAGGGAAGGATCCCCGATGACATTATGCCCTAGCAGGGGGTACAGACAGGTGGTCCAGTTAAATAATCACTTGGTCTCATATTCTGCCGATACCTTTAGCTCACCCTAGTAGTGATGGGCAGTCTGGCTCCGCTCACCAAAAAGAGCCTGCTCTTATGGATCCTGAATGGATCACTGTAAAATGTGTTCACAATAGGTGAATACGTATTTAAGCTGATGTTAATGCGGCCGAAACCTCGCCCAACCATGATGGTTGCTGTTAACCAATTAAATTGATGAGTGGGTGGAATTTGGTTTGGGTGGGTGGAGTTACGTCTGTTGAACACCAGAATTTCACGCCCAGTGATAGCCATTCAGAGAATTCAGTGGCACTCACTGGGGTACCATCACCCATCGGTCACAGCAGGGACCCGGCTCTTTGTACCTGATCGTTCGCCAACGACCCATCACTACCTCCTAGTGGGTGATAATGGTAATACACTGCTATGTACAAGATTTGTTTCCACGTGTAGTTTTATTTCTGCAGTTTGACAGTAACATCAATCTCTTTATACACTTCCAGCTCCCATGAATCCCAGCCAGCCTCAACAACAAGCTGCTCCAAACCCTCAAGGTAGCACCGTATTATAATGGTCGCAGACTAGTAATGGTCCCATTGTAAAATGATGTGCCGCCCCCTGATGTTTAAGGGGCAGGACCCCCACAGCTTTCCTAGTCTGCCACATACTAACTGTATACACGTGGCACCTGCATTGGTTATTGTATATATTTTTTCCTCCATAGACGCCAATCGCTTTAACCAAAATCCTCGTCCTGGCATTGACATCAGGGGACCTGTGGATGGAGCAGGACCAGGTACGGTGGAAGGAACAACCACTGCTCCATTCATTTCCTGAGGGGCTGCCATTCTACAGGGGATCCAAGAGCACTATTTTTGTGATCAGTTGGCTCCCCGTATTCTGGCTCCAGCCATCACATGTATTAGGTTGCGCATCGTCCTTTTGAAATGCAATGGTATTAATGTGTCTGTTGCAGAACATAGCTGCCATCTTACCCCCTGCAGCCATACATTCCCATGCACATGTAGAAGTATGTCATGTTCTCCCTTCGTCTCGTAACTTCTTTTTTTTTTTTTTTTTTTTTTTTTTTGCGTTACAGGTTCTGAAACACGCTTCAGTCAAAATCAGGGACCTCCCGTGTCCAGATTTGATAATACAAATCCCCCAAAGGACCAAAAGTCTCAGATGGGACAAGCAGTGAGCAGATATCCAGGTATCCATGGTGTGTGGGGATAGATGCTCTCCATTTGTACCACACGAGTGGTAATTACATGTGATCAGCCTCGGTTATAATTCTGTCATTCTTCGATTAGAATCAGATGGTCGTTATAACCAGAATGAGGCGTTTCCCGGTCCCCGGACTGACAGCGCGGGAGCTCCCAATAAGTCAGGACCACCATTAGGAGCAGGTGATTACTGATAGTCGGGATGAGGACATGCCAGATGATCAGGTGTATTTCATGGTCATATTTGGGATGTATTCCCTTCATATTGTGGCATCACAAATGACGTATGTAATGTATACTCATAGCCATACACCTGACTCTTGCTTTCTTTTTTTATTAAAACCTCTTAGATGCTGCAGTAAATGCCGACTGTAGCATCTAGGGGTGCTAAGAAATTGACAGCATGTGCCACGGCTCGGGTGAATCATCTCATAAACTGCCCCACAAAGTGGAACATAGTCTCTGATTGGATATTTTTTTGGCCCCCTGCATGGTTGGTTACTGAAAATATTGAGCAATCGCAGGGTGAACAGCAGCCAACAATGCGCAGAGTGGTGCTGGCATGACTGCCATTATGTCTTACTGGTGTGGCAGTGGTAGGACCTCCGCTGATGGGACATTGGTGGCAGAATCTACATCGCTCTTATAACTCCTACCACATGCAAACATCACATGATCCCGTACTTTTTCCATCATACATGCTCTTGTATTTCATACATGCTCCCTTTTCTTTTCTTTCACAGACGCTGCCAATCGTTTTAACCAAAATCCGCCTTCCCGCTTTGATACCAGAGGACCTGTGGATGGTGCAGGAGCAGGACAAGGTATATATATACATGTTACACAGCTCACCAGGGTCCACCCGTACACATTCGATTAATATAGGCCTACTCCACCCGGATCTTTTGACCATGGGGAAGTCCTCATTGTTTGTTGTGGGTCCTTCTGTACCTCCATATGCCCCCAATATGGTATAGAGTATTGTTAGCATTACTATAGACCTGGAGCTGCTATGTAGGCTCCATGGATGTTTCGGAGCCATGTGTAGTATCACTTTATTTTTCTACAGGTCCCAGAACGCATTTCAGTCAGACTCCACAAGTTCCTGTCTCCAGATTTGACAATCCGAATGTCTCTAAGGATTCAAGGTCTAATGTCGGGCAAACAGCAGGCAGATATCTAGGTACCTCGCACATATCTGAATTTGGTCCCAACTTGGATGGGTGACCACTTATTGATCACTGGCGTTCGGGTTTTGGGACACAATCACTTACTGTGCCGTCAGTGATTATATATTATTACTGTGAGAATTGATCGGCCTCGGTTATAATTTTATCATTCTTCAATGTATAGGGACGGATGGTCGTTACAGCCAGAATGAGCCGTATCCCGGGGCCCGGACTGACAACAATGGATCCTTCGATAAGACAAGACCACCATCAGGAGCAGGTAATTACTGACCGTCAGGATTGATGACAAAGGGTTTTTCACTTGGTAGTAGGGTCCTTTGACAACAATCTGATCACTTTGTCCTTGTTTTTCTCAGTGATCAGCTGTAAACTGTGGATAAACCTCGCAGTATCTAAATTTTCTGCTGCGCCTCCAGAGGGGAAATGCAGCATTATAGTTTCCATATCAATGAACTGTCTGCGTAATTCAGGGCAGGCCGTGTCCTCCAGAGCGAGAAAAGTACTAAGAGATGATGAACAGAGGACCCTTTGTATTAACTCAATCTATGTTTTTGTTTGTGTTTTTACAGGCTCTGAGATGCGTTTCAGTCAGAATTTGCAAAACCCTGGTCCCAGATTTGACAATTCAAATCCTGGTAATCAACCAAAATCCTTGGTGGGACAAGCAGCAAACAGATATCAAGGTATCCTGATTCACAGCAACACTGCTCAGTACTACATTATCCAAAGAATTGGTGGGGATAGTGGTGCTGAAATGGCTATGAAGTCCAATGGTGCAGGGTATAGCACCTGGAGTGGAGGGGGTGAGGCGCAGCACTGAACAATATTCGTGGCACAGCAATAGAACCGGGAGATATAAAAACATTAGAGGTTATGTTGGTGTGCTGCCAGCACAATTAGTGAGGATGCAGTAATTAAAAATAAATCCCTTTCTATTTTAGTGTTTTCAGAAATCACTGAGGTCAGATTCCAATTTTGTCAATGGGTTATAAGTGATGTTTTTATAATATTTTTCTTCAAACAGAAAAGATATTTATTTTTAATTACTGCATCTTCAGTAATGCTACTGGCAGTGCACTAACTTAAGTGTTTAATCACACTGAGTGCTGGATTCACAGCTACTTCTCAATACTGCTGTATAATGTCCTCTGCGCTGCTGCTTTCTAGTAAAAGCAGCAGCAAGTCTGGGTTCACAGTGACAGTGCTCAGTACTGTTGTATGATGTGCACCATGATGATGCTTCTACTGAACAAGTGCTACATGACGCAGGACATCTACCATACGCAGCTCACTCAGCCAGATCAGCTAGTCTCCACCCACTAGCTCAGACAGTGATAATTTTTTCATTCTTTGTGTACAGAGCCAGACACTTTTTATAGCCAGGATGACACGTATCCGGGTGCCTGGACCAAAAACAATGGATCTCACGATAAGACAAGACCACCAGTAGGAGCAGGTGATTACTGACTGTCAGGATCAGCGAACCGACAGATGATCTCATTTATTGCTTTTTTGGACATGAAAGTTAAAGGAAACTTGTCAGCAAGATTGTGCACAGTACGTAGTAAAAAATCCAGCACCAAGAGGTTGCACTCCAATAAGCTTTATTCAAACAAAATCTTCATAGAAAAGCATAGACAACCGATAATAGAAAAAAATGGCACAAATAGCAGGGGTCCCAGACACCGGTTTACGCGTTTCAGGGCCAAGTATGCGTATTTCTGCCATTTTTTTTCTATTGTCTATGTTTTTATATGAAGATTTTGGAATAAAGCTTATTGGATTGCAACCTCTTGGTTCAAGCTTATTGGAGTGCAACCTCTTGGTTCTGGATTTGTTACTACTTGTTGGATTTTCCTCGGATGGCAGCCATGCACAGAGAGGACAGGTGAGCTGAAAAAGACTTTTATTTACTCCTTGTACTCAGTAACCTACACACAGTATCAGGTCGGCGATGTTATGCTGATTACAATGATACCTGGTGATGAAATCCGACTTGTGGTTGTTGTGTAATCTTTATTTGTAGTTTTGAGTTAATGATCCGCTCGTGCTCCAGGGTGGCCTGTGGGGGTCTTCATGCTCTGATTAGGTATTCAGCAGTATGACTTCTGTCAGGTCACTGACCCCTCACTGACCTGTCCCCTAGTTTACTAAATGAATACTATATATGATCGCATCCACATTGTGCATTTAATTATTCTTATGGTATACATAGATTGCTTTAAAAAAAAATAAAAATCAGTTTGAAAATGGCGCCGGTCGCGCCATCTTGCTAGGGAAAAAAAATTGCCTCTTCCGAGATGGCGCCATTTTTTTTTTACAGGAATTTATGGATACCATCAAAAAGAATAAATGCACAATATGGATGTGATCATGGTGCAACACTGGCTCCTGCCTGCAGGAGGGTGGGGCTTTTTTAACCCCTTAATGACAATGGTATTTTTGTTTTGCATTTTCGTTTTTTGCTGCCCTTCCAACTTTTGGCATGTTTCAATAGTCTCAATGGGAGACTTAAAGCTGCCATAACCCGATCGCCTCTGCTACATAAAAGCTATGATCAGATTGATCGCCTTGTAATGAGCGCCAACCACCAGGCGGCGCTCATATCGATCCGGCAGTGACAACCATAGAGGTTTGCAGGAGACCTCTGGTTGTCATGTCAACCCATCGGTGATCCGCGATCACATGACGGGGTCACCCAACGATGGGTGGATTTCCGGCGCGCTTGCCTGAAGCACGTGTTAAATGCGCTGTCAGTTTGACAGCGGCATTTAATGGGTTAATAGCCGTCGGTGGATCACGATCCCTCCCACGGCTGTTAGCAGCACATGTCAACTGTTCAAAACAGCTGACATGTGCCGGAAAAGGATGTGGGCTCAGTGCCAGAGCCCACATCAAAGGGAGGGTGTCTGACATCGGCGTACATTTACGCACGATGTCAGAAAGGGGTTAAATATATAATATTATATAAACTAGGGGGCAGGTCAGTGACAGATCAGTACCTGTGAGAAGCGATCCTGATGAAACCTAATCAGAGCACCATATGAAGACCCCCACAGGCCGCCCCGGGGCACGAGCAGATCATTAACTCAAAACTGAAAATAAAGATTAAAGAACCACAAGAAGGATTTCATCACCAGGTATCCTTGTAATCAGTATAACGGCGCCGACCTGACACTGTAGGTTACTGTGCACAATCCTGCTGACAGGTTCCCTTTAACAGTGTGGTTGAGGACTTTGATACGGCTAGCCAAGCTTAAGTATTGGTCAGCTGTATCATATTTATTGGGATCCTGCAGCTGTCTAAAGTACACAGTGTACAGAGCTGGAACACAACAGCGCCGTACAGTGGGCGTGGCCATTCACGGTACTGCCTTTTAGTTTTTATTCACTTTAATACGAGCTGCTCTTCAGTGCCTAAAAAGTGCCACAACATGGCGTATAAGAGCTTACTTCCTACCTCACTTTTCCTTTGCATGGAGCGTACATTTGTGTCCTTCCAGTTGCAGTAGAGCTTTGTATCAGCCGAGGGTCCGGATTTTAATGACCTATTCTAGGTGTCTTAGTCAACCGCTTTAAGCTAGAATCTCTATTTCCCCTGTCCTGAGTATGTTGCCCCTTTTCTGTATCACCATGTTTATTGTATGACGCATTGCGTGCTGTTGTGTTGCTTACAAGTATAATGGGGGCAACATGGGACAGCACAGGAAGTCCCCTACGTACCAGTAGCCCTTTGATGGAGGGATAGCTTCACTGTAGTGAAGCGATTCCAGGTCCACATAGGTCTATGGGCGATCCCCGCCACCATTCCATATTGCTGGACTGTGACTGTATATATTTTCTTGGCGATTATAACACATACGCTTTATCTTCATAGATCAACAAGGAAATTATAAGCAGGCGGCATGGAATAGCGGCCCAACATCAGGAAAACAGGGCTTCTATAATGAGGCGCAACCAGCTTCCGGGATGGGAACGGGAAGATATGACGGTATTATTAATGTGTACTGTTAATGTGTCCATGCTATACACTGTGGGTGGATTGTGGTTGTTGTGGGGTCTGTAGGGAAACAAGATATCTGTATGATGGACGGAGACATGTAAATAATCACTCGTGTGTTTTGTCAGACCAGTACACCCAAAACCAGTGGCAATCCCAGTACAGTAGCAAAGAGCAGTATGGAGCCGGAATAGACAATAAACCTCCTGGTATGTATCTATGACTTACTAGATTTGCATGGAGATAGGAGTAGTTATTTATTTATTTTACTTGGTTATATTGCACCATTAATTCCACAACGTGTTACACACATTATCGTCGCTGTCCCCATTGGGGCTCACAATCGAGATTTCCTATCAGTATGTCTTTGGAATGTGGGAGGAAATCAGAGCAAAATACCTTCCAGTAAATTTTAGCATCCGGAGGAACCCACGCAAACGCACAAACTCCTTGCAGATGTTGTCCTTGGTGGGATTTTAACCCAGGACCTCAGCGCTGCAAGGCTAACCACTGAGCCGTCCATAAGTAAGCTTCTGCCACAACCCTCTGGCGTGGCCGCTTTTTTTGCAATCTGTACCACTTTGTTACCTACGCAGAGCATCCCCATGTCTTTGGTGGAAAAACCCCTTAACTGTAGGAAAGAAATATGGCTTAGTGGATTGGGAGGTTCGGCCATAACACGTGATAATTTTTGGGTGATAATAAGTGATAGATTTATATTGGCATATTAGTTCTTAATTCTTGTATTTCATCATTGCTTTACAGCACCCCAAGGTCTCCAGCCTCAGCCTGCTGCTTCTACCGGGTACTCATCAGAGGGGCGTCCAGACACATGGCCCAGTGCAGCTCCTGCTAAACGTGGCGTTTACCCTGCCGGCATCCTCAAAAACAAAACGGTCAACCCCCCTTCCTAAATCTTTCCCAAATCAGGCAAATGTCTCTGTAAGTAGTAGCAAAGACCACCCCAATTCATACTCTGTTAGATCAAATTGAGGTCATGACAAGAGGGGTGTCTGCTTGTCACCCCCTCTTCTTATTCCTTAACCCTGCTGTGGAACCATGAAAAAATCACTGCTTTGGTACCATGGGGTCTATATGACCCCAGGCTCAAAATCGTCATATTTCATTAAAATGAGCATGCTGGCTGTTCAGAATAGTCAAGTGTTATTCTGTCGTCATTTCAGAACACAGTTATGAAATCAAATGTACCTTTGAAGCGATTTATTTGTCAGCATCAAACACTAACTGAAATTTATACCAAAATACATTACTAATAACTGAAAGTATTCAAATTCAATAACAAAAATGCACAATAACTGCAGCTGTGTGGATTTTAGTAAAAACATAATGGCAATGAATGATCTGGCAATAAATGTAGCCCTTGCATTCACTGCACGTCATAGTGCCATGTTCTTCACAAATGAACTTCTTGCAAACAAATCTCGTCTTTTTGTCCTTCGATCGCCAGTGTCAGACAGAATACCACCTTGTTCGCTATCTGAATCCGATCGAGATCTGCGTCACTTTCAACCCAGCTCAAATTATCTTCCAAATTACCTTCATTACCAGTATCAACATCACTAGAAGCTGCCAATATTTCATCAGGAGTCATCATCTGTCTATCTATCATCTATCTATCATCTATCTATTAACCTGTTTATACATATAGAACCTTATAAGCACTAATTGTACCCACTTTGGGGTTTATTTAAATAGAAACATTGTTCAAGGATTTCTTCATTTTTTTTTGCTATGCTATTGTTATGAAATTTGAATCCTAACCCAATATTTGGAGTAATCATCCCTGTGTTGTCAGGTCCATTTTGTGTATCTACCCACTAAAGGCAATTTATGTTTTTTATAATTGTTGGTTAATAAAAATTGTTATTTTTAAATTACTTGGCAGATGCTTCCGCCTGTATATAGGTAAAATAAGCAGAAATATGTCACTTGAAAATACATAGAAGGTCTGAGATTGACCAGTTTTAGAAATATTCCAATTTATTCAGTGCTGGGGTCTATATGACCCCATGGTTCCACAGCAGGGTTAACTTCCCTTTTCCTCTTCTGCCTTCTTTTTCATTTTGCCATTTCCTTACCTATCTTTTACTTCCCCTTCACTGCCTTTATTTCCCCTCTTTCTGCCTCCATCTTTCTTCTTTCACTTCCCTTTTCTCTACCTTCCTGTTGCAGCCCTTTTTTTCTACCAGTCCAAAAAATAAGAGAAAAAAGGAACGCACTTACCCCTGTTCAGAAATTGTTCACTTTATTTGGACATACTTAAAAACAGATTTGCAGGGAGGGATAGAAGCAGCTCTGGACAAGGGCCGTTTCGTGCGTACAAGCACTTCAACGGGTCCTGTTTTTAAGTATGTCCAAATAAAGTGAACAATTTCTGAACAGGGGTAAGTGCGTTCCTTTTTTCTCTTATTTTTTGGACTGTTTGCATACTTCTTTGGAAATCGCACCCCCAGTCTCACACAGGATATATGTGGCTGCTGTAACCATTATAGTGTGAAGTGGTCAATTTATTTATGGATTACATTCAGTTGGCAGTGCGGATTTGTGTGTTTGTTCTCACCTTCGATCTTTTTTTCTACCAGTTTCCTCACCTTTTATATCCCTTTTTTCTCTTTCTCACCCTTGTCCCTGATTCACCTTTCTCTTTTCCTTCACTTCTTCTCCCCCTTTCTCTCCTTTTTTCCCCTTCTACCATTATTTCTCTTCCTTCAGTCACTTTTATTTATTCTTTTCCTCCTTCATTTCTCCCTTGTCTTTCATTTTACTTCTCCTCCCTTCCCATTTCTTCCCAACAGTTCCTTTATTCCTCACCTTATTTGTCCTGCTTTTCTCACCCTTCACCTCCTTTCTTCTGCTCTTCCTCTCTTTATTTCTTTTCCATGTTTCTTTTCTTATCCTTCTTTCTCTTTCTTCCATATTCCTCCCTGTTCTGCTTGTTCTTGTTTTGTTCTTTTTCTTAATTTCCTTCCTTCTTTTGTTTCTTTCTCCAATACTACATAGAGAAGTCTGTGGTACAATCAGCATGTTCCCTGGCAGTAACTTGGCCCTGCTGATGTCTGCACCTCACTACCATCTTTCTTTTACAGATGACGTGATGAAGTTCCGGGGTTGCGCTTGTTATCAGGAGCTACACATCGTCATGAATAGAGTCTGCATATTACATAATTGTGTTTAGAACTTCATTTAATTATATCCTGTGAGTTAAGATGGAAGTGGCCCACGTGCCAGTAACTTTATAGATTTTCCTTTTTATTCTGTTATTGTAGAATGTAACATCAGTAAAGTGTGACCTGAAACCTGCTGCATTCCTTCTGTCATTTATTTCTAGTAGATGGTGCAAAATGTTTGAACTTCATAGAATTATTAAATATCTTTGGTCAGATCGCCAGACTGGTTACCACAAGCCTTCAATCCTAGATCGAGTACAGGCCGTGATGTTCCCTGGTCCAATCTCCACAGGCATATGTGATGTTCTGGAGTTTGGCTTATGCCAATATTCCGAAAATGCTTGCTCTGGGGCAGGGTTTAAAAGTGTTGGAAGACCCGCCCCTGCAGTGCTGTTGTTTTGTGGAGTGGGCTTTATGTTCAGCTGCCGAAGGTCATGGGTGCCCTACTCTGATGGCAGAACATTTTTTTGCCGCACTGCCTGTGTGTCCCATTTAGGATAGGAGGGTGTGCCATCCCCCATCACCACAGTCTCTGTGCCTTGGTGCCTGACCACAGCGCATTGTAGAAAACCCATCTGTGGGCCGAGGTTAGTCTTTTATGACTCATGGGGGTAAACCCATTGCATTGCTTAGTTAGAAACCCAATTTTAATTCTACAGTGTCAGGAAACTGCTATACTCGATATTCAAAGCATAGTACTAGGATAATTCTTAAAGAGTATCTGTCACTTTCTAGAAATATTAGAGTTGGTGCTAATCGATTTGCAGGACCCGTCGGCCACCCCAGTAATTTGTGGCTGCTGGATGGGGAGCCTTACCTCTCTGCTTCCACAACTTTATCTTTTGATTACCTGGCCTGGTGCAAAGTCATTGCTGCCTGATGTACATGGGACGTCACACCAAGCCAGATAATGAAAAGAGCCACGGCTGGAATCATGTAAGGGACGGTTCTCGGGACTCCTGTCCACCAGCGGATCACCGACAGCCCATGGACTGGATCCTGCGAATAAATTTACAACAACTCTAATATGTACAATTTTAACTGTCTCAAATTGAGGACCCACATTCGGGACCCCCAGAAATATGAAGCCTATTTCACAATTAGTAGACAGGCAATAAATGGGAATATACAGAAGCAGCAGTCCTCATAAACACCATATACAACGTTGCTTATGATTTTCCACTTTCCTCATCATTGCAGATAACATATATGTCCCTTTATTTGGGAATCCACACTCTCCGTAAATTGTAAGCCATCCACACATCCTTGATACATTGCGTATAACTAAAGTCATCTCCACGTTAATTACACTTTTTAATGTTTTTGTGTACATTTTATAATAATACATTCCATGAATGGTGCTGCAGAGCGAGAGCAAGGGGCCCGACTGTAAACACTGTGAGATGAAAGGACCTTGTTAGTGCAAGACTACAAAAATATCAGGACTCTTCAGTCAGAGTTCAGGAAGAAAAGTTCATGTTTTGGAAACCGATGGGGGATCTGCAAGAGCAGAAAAAAATCCCACAAAAATAGTAGGAAAAAAAATGTAAAAAAGGAAAAGCTTTCTCTGTACTAAACCGATTACACCCGGTACATTGACAACATGCGAATAAAGTGATTCATCGCTGCTGCGACATTGAACATGTAATGCATATGTAAGCTAGATACCAAGTGTCCAGTGGGCAGTCCCAGGCTAGGAATGTGCTCTAGTGTCACTAATCCCTCCTTAGCACCTCTTTCTCTGTGGTGATTGACCACACTGGCGCAGCCCAGGACTGAAAGGTTATCAGTCAACACCAGGGGAAGGACACGAGATTGGTGGCAACTACTTGGGACCTCCCACTGGACACTTAAGACCCAACTTCCCACCAGATGCGAAAACCAACGTCATCATGGGGTTCATGGTCTAATTTGGCAAGAGCTCTAGTTCTCAATACTCAAACCGCCCCGAGCACAATGACCTCAGTGCTGACTGATGGCAACAGTGCAGTATTCAGTACAGCCAATAATGAAGTTGACAACACTGGTGGGGTCACTAAAGACAAGGTGGAGGGTGGGGTTAGTAACAACAACCACATCACTTGTCTGGCTCTGCATCGCCAATTTAGGCACAGTTTAGATTCAGGGGAGAAATGACCGCCAAAACGTCTTTTAACTGACCTGAGATGTAAGAGTCTAGCATCGTCATACAGGAGACAATCCAGCAGCTGTCAGCTGTCCACTATAGCTGACAACTTGCTGCATCAGTCACGATCAGTGTTTGCACTGTCCAAATCTGTTTACCCTTAGATGCTGCTTTCTATAGTGACTACATCATATAAATGGTTGAGTGTGGGGGATCCTCTTTATCCCAATTGGCACCCTGAGATCATGATTGTGTGGTCCTGGTGTTTGCCATGGCAGTTCACAGCAAAATAGCGGCCTTAGTCTGACGACTGTAGTAATTTGTTCAGAAGTCAGCGACATTTAGGTGGTAAAAATACAGTTCTTCTTTCCTGTAATGTCACTTTGCATTAATTCCTGAAAATCACTTGAAGGGTTAATAAACTACCTGACATCAGTTTTCAATATGTCAGGAGGTGCTGTTTTTAAAATGGTATCACTTTTGAAGGGGTCTCCAATATATAGGACCCCCAAAGTCACTTCAAACATGGATAGGTCCCTAAAAAAAAAATTAATGTTGTAAATTTCCTTAGAAAAAAATAAAAATTGCTGCTACATTTTTAACTCTTCTAAAACGATAACAAAATAAAATAACATTTTACCACTGGTGCTGATGTAAAGCCGACATATTGGAAATGTTGTTTATTAACCCCTTCACGACCTTTGACGCATACGCTGCGTCATGAAAGTCGGTGCCAATGCGACCTATGACGCAGCGTATGCGTCATGGAGGGATCGCGTCCCTGCAGATCGGGTGAAGGGGTTAACTCCCATTTTACCCGATCTGCAGAGACAGGGGGAGTGGTGCTTCAGCTCAGGGGGGGTGGCTTCACCCCCCCGTGGCTACGATCGCTCTGATTGGCTGTTGAAAGTGAAACTGCCAATCAGAGCGATTTGTAATATTTCACCTAAAAAACTGGTGAAATATTACAATCCAGCCATGGCCGATGCTGCAATAACATCGGCCATGGCTGGAAAACCTAATATGTCCCCCCCCACACCCACCGATCGCCCCCCCCAGTGCTCCGTTATGGGGTCCGGTCCCCTCCGTCCGCCTGCCGGCTCCCCCGTCCTCCTGCCCGCTCCCTCCTTGTTTGAATAAACCCCCCCTGTGGTCCGATCACCCCCCCTGTGCTCCAATCCACCCCCCCCACCACCCCTTCATACTTACCGATCCTCCCGGTGTCCGTACGTCTCCTCGCTGGGCACCGCCATCTTGGAAAATGGCGGGCGCATGCTCAGTGCGCCCGCCGAATCTGCCAGCCGGCAGATTCCTTACAAGTACATTTTGATCGCTGTGGTAGGTTCTATCACAGCGATCAAAATAAAAAAAATAATAAATACCCCCCCCTTTATCACCCCCATAGGTAGGGACAATAATAAAATAAAGAAAATATATTTTTTTTTTTTCGTTTTCCACTAGGGTTAGGGTTAGAACTAGGGTTAGGGTTAGAACTAGGGGTAGGGTTAGGGGTAGGGTTAGGGTTACGGGTAGGGGTAGGGTTATGGCATGTGCGGATTTGGCTGCGGATCCGCAGCGGATTGGCCGCGGATCCGCAGCGGATTGGCCGCGGATCCGCAGCGGATTTGGCTGCGGATCCGCAGCGGATTGGCCGCTGCGAATTCGTTGCAGTTTTCCATCAGGTTTACAGTACCATGTACACCTATGGAAAACCAAATCCACTGTGCCCATGGTGCGGAAAATTCCGTGCAGAAACGCTGCGTTGTATTTTCTGCAGCATGTCAATTTTTTGTGCGGATTCCGCAGCGTTTTACACCTGTTCCTCAATAGGAATCCGCAGGTGAAATCCACACAAAAAAACACTGGAAATCTGCTGTAAATCTGCAGGTAAAACGCAGTGCCTTTTAGCTGCAGATTTTTAAAAAATCGTGCGGAAAAATCTCACACGAATCCGCAACGTGGGCACATAGCCTTAGGGTTAGGGTTGGAATTAGAGTTAGGGTACCGTCTCACAGTGGCACTTTGATCGCTACGACGGTACGATCCGTGACGTTCCAGCGATATCCATACGATATCGCTGTGTCTGACACGCAGCAGCGATCAGGGACCCTGCTGAGAATCGTACGTCGTAGCAGATCGTTTGGAACTTTCTTTCGTCGCTGGATCTCCTGCTGTCATCGCTGGATCGTTGTGACAGCGATCCAGCGATGCGTTCGCTTGTAACCAGGGTAAACATCGGGTTACTAAGCGCAGGGCCGCGCTTAGTAACCCGATGTTTACCGTGGTTACCAGCGTAAAAGTAAAAAAAAAAAAAACCGTACATACTCACATTTCGGTGTCCTTCAGGTCCCTTGCCGTCTGCTTCCCGCTCTGACTGTCTGCCGGCCGGAAAGTGAGAGCACAGCACAGCAGTGACATCACCGCTGCGCTCTGCTCTCACTGTACGGCGGCACTCAGTCAGAGCGGGAAGCAGACGGCAAGGGACCTGAAGGACACCGAAATGTGAGTATGTACGGGTTTTTTTTTTTAAACTTTTACGCTGGTAACCACGGTAAACATCGGGTTACTAATCGCGGCCCTGCGCTTAGTAACCCGATGTTTACCCTGGTTACCCGGGACCTTGGCATCGTTGGTCGCTGGAGAGCGGTCTGTGTGACAGCTCCCCAGCGACCACACAACGACTTTCCAACGATCACGGCCAGGTCGTATCGCTGGTCGTGATCGTTGGTAAATCGTTATGTGAGACGGTACCCTTAGGGTTGGAATTAGGGCTAGGGTTGGAAATAGGGTTAAGATTAGGCTTGTGGTTAGGGTTAAGGATAGGGTTAGGGTTGTGTTGGGGTTAAAGTTGTGGGTAGGGTTGGGATTAGGGTTAGGATTAGGGTTAGGGTTGGATTTAGGGTTACGGGTGTGTTGGGGTTAGGGTTGTGGTTAGGGGTGTGTTGGGGTTAGGGTTGGGATTAGGGTTATGGCTACAGTTGGGATTAGGGTTAGGGGTGTGTTGGGGTTAGTGTTGAAGTTAGAATTGAGGGGTTTCCACTGTTTAGGCACATCAGGGGTCTCCAAACGCAACATGGCGCCACCAAGCCCCGACGTGCGCCCAAACAGTGGTTTACCCCCACATATGGGATACCAGCGTACTCAGGACAAACTGGGCAACAACTATTGGGGTCCAATTTCTCCTGTTACCCTTGCAAAAATAAAAAATTACTTGCTAGAACATAATTTTTGAGGAAAGAACAATTATTTTTTATTTTCATGGCTCTACGTTATAAACTTATGTGAAGCACTTGGGGGTTGAAAGTGCTCACCACACATCTAGATAAGATCCTTTTGGGGTCTAGTTTCCAAAATGGGGTCACTTATGGGGTGTTTCTACTGTTTAGGCACATCAGGGGCTCTGCAAATGCAATGTGACGCCCGCAGACCATTCCATCAAAGTCTGCATTTCAAATGTCACTACTTCCCTTCCAAGCCCTGACGTGCGTCCAAACAGTGGTTTACCCCCACATATGGGGTACCAGCATACTCGCAACAAACTGGGCAACAAATATTGGGGTCCAATTTCTCCTGCTACCCTTGTGAAAAAAAAATTGCTTGCTAAAACATCTTTTTTGAGGACAGAAAAATGATTTTTAATTTTCACGGCTCTGCGTTGTAAACTTCTGTGAAGCACTTGGGGGTTGAACGTGCTCACCACACATCTAGATAAGTTCTTTGGGGGGTCTAGTTTCCAATATGGGGTCACTTAGGGGGGGTTTCTACTGTTTAGGCACATCAGGGGCTCTGCAAATGCAACGTGATGCCCGCAGACCATTCCATCAAAGTCTGCATTTCAAATGTCACTACTTCCCTTCCGAGCCCTGACGTGCGCCCAAACAGTGGTTTACCCCCACATATGAGGTATCAGCGTACTCACAGCAAACTGGGCAACAAATATTGGGGTCCAATTTCTCCTGTTACCCTTGTGAAAATAAACAATTGCTTGCTAAAACATCTTTTTTGAGGAAAGAAAAATGATTTTTTATTTTCACGGCTCTGCGTTGTAAACTTCTGTGAAGCACTTGGGGGTTGAACGTGCTCACCACACATCTAGATTAGTTCCTTGGGGGGTCTAGTTTCCAAAATGGGGTCACTTGTGGGGGGTTTCTACTGTTTAGGCACATCAGGGGCTCTGCAAACGTAACATGATTCCCGCAGACCATTCCATCAAAGTCTGCATTCCAAATCGTCACTACTTCCCTTCCGAGCCCCGGCATGTGCCCAAACAGTGGTTTACCCCCACATATGGGGTATCAGCGTACTCAGGAGAAACTGCACAACAACTTTTGGGGTCCAATTTCTCCTGTTACCCTTGGGAAAATAAAAAATTGTGGGTTAAAAAATCATTTTTGAGGAAAGAAAAATAATTTTTTATTTTCATGGCTCTGCGTTATAAACTTCTGTGAAGCACTTGGGGGTTCAAAGTGCTCACCACACATCTAGATTAGTTCCTTGGGTGGTCTAGTTTCCAAAATGGGGTCACTTGTGCGGGAGCTCCAATGTTTAGGCACACAGGGGCTCTCCAAACGCGACATGGTGTCCGCTAATGATTGAAGCTAATTTTCCATTCAAAAAGCCAAATGGCGTGCCTTCCCTTCCGAGCCCTGCCGTGCGCCCAAACAGTGGTTTACCCCCACATATGGGGTGTCATCGTACTCAGGACAAACTGGACAACAACATTTGGGGTCCAATTTCTCCTATTATCCTTGGGAAAATAAAAAACTCCGGGCTAAAAATCATTTTTGAGGAAAGAAAAATATTTTTTTTATTTTCATGGCTCTGCGTTATAAACTTCTGTGAAACACCTGGGGGTTTTAAGTGCTCACTATGCGTCTAGATTAGTTTCTTGGGGGGTCTAGTTTCCAAAATGGGGTCAATTGTAGGGGAGCTCCAATGTTTAGGCACACAGGGGCTCTCCAAACGCGACATGGTGTCCACTAACGATTGGAGCTAATTTTCCATTCAAAAAGTCAAATGGCGCGCCTTCCCTTCCAAGCATTGCCGTGCACCCAAACAGTGGTTTACCCCCACATATGAGGTATCGGCGTACTCAGGAGAAATTGCCCAACAAATTTTAGGATCCATTTTATCCTGTTGCCCATGTGAAAATGAAAAAATTGAGGCTAAACGAAATTTTGTGTGAAAAAAAAGTACTTTTTCATTTTTACGGCTCAATTTGTGAAGCACCTGAGGGTTTAAAGTGCTCACTATGCATCTAGATAAGTTCCTTGGGGGGTCTAGTTTCCAAAATGGGGTCACTTGTGGGGGAGCTCCAATGTTTAGGCACACAGGGCCTCTCCAAACCTGACATGGTGTCCGCAAACTATGGAGATAATTTTTCATTCAAAAAGTCAAATGGCGCTCCTTCCCTTCCGAGCCTTACCATGTGCCCAAACAGTAGTTTACCCCCACATATGAGGTATTGGCGTACTCAGGAGAAATTGCCCAACCAATTTTAGGATCCATTTTATCCTGTTGCCCATGTGAAAATGAAAAAATTAAGGCTAAAAGAAATTTTGTGTGAAAAAAAAGTACTTTTTCATTTTTACGGATTAATTTGTGAAGCACCTGGGGGTTTAAAGTGCTCACTATGCTTCTAGATAAGTTCCTTGGGGGGTCTAGTTTCCAAAATGGGGTCACTTGTGGGGGAGCTCTAATGTTTAGGCACACGGGGGCTCTCCAAACGCGACATGGTGTCCGCTAAAGATTGGAGCCAATTTTTCATTCAAAAAGTCAAATGGCGCTCCTTCCCTTCCGAGCCCTGCCGTGCGCCCAAACAGTGGTTTACCCCCACATATGAGGTATCAGCGTACTCAGGACAAATTGGACAACAACATTCGTGGTCCAGTTTCTCCTTTTACCCTTGGGAAAATAAAAAAATTGTTGCGAAAAGATCATTTTTGTGACTAAAAAGTTAAATGTTAATTTTTCCCCTCCATGTTGCTTCTGCTGCTGTGAAACACCTGAAGGGTTAATAAACTTCTTGAATGTGGTTTTGAGCACCTTGAGGGGTGCAGTTTTTAGAATGGTGTCACTTTTGGGTATTTTCAGCCATATAGAACCCTCAAACTGACTTCAAATGTGAGGTGGTCCCTAAAAAAAATGGTTTTGTAAATTTTGTTGTAAAATGAGAAATCACTGGTCAAATTTTAACCCTTATAACTTCCTAGCAAAAAAAAAAAATTGTTTCCAAAATTGTGCTGATGTAAAGTAGACATGTGGGAAATGTTATTTATTAACTATTTTGTGTCACATAACTCTCTGGTTTAACAGAATAAAAATTCAAAATGTGAAAATTGCGAAATTTTCTAAATTTTCGCCAAATTTCCGTTTTTTTCACAAATAAACTCAGAAATTATCGACCTAAATTTACCACTAACATGAAGCCCAATATGTCACGAAAAAACAATCTCAGAACCGCAAGGATCCGTTGAAGCGTTCCTGAGTTATTACCTCATAAAGGGACACTGGTCAGAATTGCAAAAAATGGCAAGGTCATTAAGGCCAAAATAGGCTGGGTCATGAAGGGGTTAATGTTTCGCTGTGGTATCATTATCTGAATTAAAGGGATAATGATTCAAAGTTTGAAAATTTCAATTTTATATTTTTTTGTCATATTCCTGATATTTTTTATAAACACAAAACACATCGACCTAAATTTACCATTATAAAGTACAATGTGTCACGAAAAAATGAGATATGTTGAAGCGTTCCAGAGTTATTACCACATAAAGTGACACTGGTCAGATTTCAAAAACTTGGCTCCGTCACTAAGGGGTCAAAGACTTCTACCTAAACAATACATCAAATTCTGTTACTAGGTGATGTGACACTATAAAACTGTGACCTGGTTTATGCTGTAATTATAACCCTCTGATGTTCTGGGCCTGCAGACGACACATCCTCCGTTTGCTCCATCTCCTTTCTGAAATGTCACTTGCATGACTTTAGCCTAAGCTCCAGGAAAGCTTGATATATTGAGCTTGCAAGCTTCCCCTACATCTGTTTCAATCTTTTTTTAGACCCCCTTAGTCTCTCCCCCTTCCCTCTCTCTCACACACACCCTATACTGTACTTCTTCCATCCTGCAAGTAACATATGCACTGAGCCTGCAGCGCTGAGGGGGCCAAACACAGTTGTTCAAGCAACGAGCAGGTGCCAATGTCCACTGATTTATCTCCCCTCTGGTGTCTCCGGAGCTCCGCTGAGACAAGCTGCACCCACCCTAAAAAAAAAAAAAAAAAAGGTGGTCCCAGATGAGGGCACAGAACTGTGCATAGAAGTGCAGTGGGATCATCTATCATTCTGCCACTAGAGTTTTGGGGTCCGACTATTGGGTGGCGGACGAGATGCTGGTTTGATCCGTTGCAGTCACTGCCACCTGCAGCAGTGCGGCTACATGAGTCATGGGCAAGTGAAGCTTACGGCCTGCGAGCGGTGTGCCAGGTAAGTGACATGCGCATGTCTGCAAAGGCAACTATCCAGCAGTGGGTATTTTTCTCTTTGATTCTTAGGTTTTGAAATTTTGTCTGAAAAACAAAAAAGACCACAGTATGTGTATATGTGTGTGTGTGTGTATATATATATATATATATATATATATATATATATATATATATATATATATATACACACACATATATACACACACACACACAGGCACACATTATATATAATGTATATATACATTTTGGGATTTTAAAAATAATTTGATAGAAACACTGCGTGCGTGTGTGTGTGTGTGATATATATATATATATATATATAATTATAATTATACTTTACATTATACAATCTAAAACTTTTAGTACATCTATTTTTTTTTATTTTTTACCTCCTGTAATTTATATATAAAAAAACGAATTCTAAAAGTACAGATTTTGTAAAAAAATATATATAATATAATTTTTTTTCTTACAAAATCTGTATTTTTAGAATTAGTTTTCTATATATATATCGAATTTGTATATATATGTGTATGTATGTATATATGTATATGTGTGTGTGTATATATATATATATATATATATATATATATATATATATATATATATATAATATATTCTCTGTGATTACATATTTGTTTTATTGAAATAGTAATTTTCCTGCTGGTTTCACTACTGAGGGTCTGTGGATATTGCACTTTAATTTTAGGGTCTAGTATAGGAAAAAATTGAAAATTGTATTTATCCTGCTGGCATCTGTAGTTCTGCATCCACCAGTGTTCATAGGTTATCTCCCCAGTTTTCCTCTAAATTTATCCTTGGCATTTGGAAATGCAGAATCACCAAACTGAGTTTTTCCTCACACCAGACACTTTGTTCTTATCAATATTTGTACAAGAGCTTGGAAGCAAATAGGAAAACAGCTGGGACCGTACATTCAATCCCCAAGTGGCATTTACCCCCAAATTAAAAAAAAAAAAAAAAATCTGAAGCCATTTTTCGTTCTATCCGTTTTTTCCGATGGGGCTCCTTTACAAGACTGCCTTGTCGACCCATTCAGATTTGAAGGGAATTTGAGGGTGATTGGAGTGAATGCCCATCGGGTCTTCAAGTCTGACATCCATGACCTTGTGCATGTATAACTTTTTAGAGGAAATGTAGAGTGTGGCCGCTCAGGGTGCCTTGTCAGCTGCGTGGTAACATTGAGGAATTTGCTTCTGACAGTTTGATCTTTGGGCCGGCGGGGACTACTGATTACAGCAGTCATTACGAGAGGGGTAACACATGGATCACACTAAACTGCAAGACAATATGGCACTTAGTTGTAAGGAGAAAGGCAAATCTGCGGACACCTGGCGTCATTAAATTTCTGTAGTCTGGAGGCCATCGGGCAACCATTTTGCTGGACTTGTTCATTTTTGACCGTATAAACTGTGAAGGGTGAAATCTGCAGTAAATTAATTTCTGCGTGATTTGATGGGGATTGTGGTGGTTGCAGGGGGTACAGCCAGGCCCACAGAGGTGTGATGAGAGGACACCGGACCTTGCTTTACTTATGTGGGCAAATCAATGTGTAGCAACAGCAGCGGCACAGAGAATTTCTGGAATGGAGCAAGGAGGTAGCGACCTGTCTATTCATAATTGGTAATGAAGATGGCATCATGTGGGACAGGAGCAGTGAGGAAAATATAGACGAGAGGTCAAAGTCAATGGAAGGTGTCACAGCAGCTCAGAGTATTTCAGCAGCACATAATGATCCTGGAGAAGGAGCTGTGATCTGACCACTCCCTCGGATAAGGCATGGTGGACAGATGAGGATGTGAATGAATTAAGTGGGAGGTTAGTTTGGAGGAGCAGGATCTTTCAGCAGCACAGAGAAAGTCAGCAGTGGGGAGGAAAAACAGTGTTGCTACTGGGAAGGGCAATAAATGTGTGTGTGTCGCACATAATGGAAACCACAGGATGGAGACGTTACTGATTTCTAAATGAGGGGAAAATGGAAACAAAATTTTCAAAGCATCTTGATGTATTCAGGAGTATGAGCCATGGGCAGAAATCCCTCGTGCTGCTTTGGCTGCTATCACTGAGATTATTAACGGTCATCTTAGGAAGGTTGTACCCCTGAACAGTGTTGGACTGGGGTGCCAAGGGCCTACCAGTAACATTGACTTTGAGGGGGCCCACTTTTCACCTGCATACAAATATTACACGACCCTTTTTCACAAATTTACATATATCTCATAATAATAACTGTGTAGTTTGGTTAATGAATGATGAGATGCTGCTTTTTTTCTGTACAGAGTGAATCAAGTGAATTATGCCAAGTACTGCCCATACAGTGGGGTTGGGGCTCAGATCTGCACAGA
The DNA here is from genome assembly GCF_051348905.1 of Ranitomeya variabilis. Lineage (NCBI taxonomy): Eukaryota > Metazoa > Chordata > Amphibia > Anura > Dendrobatidae > Ranitomeya > Ranitomeya variabilis. The sequence continues at coordinate 602,589,230 of NC_135232.1, read as the reverse complement.
GGCTCACCGGAGGATTCCCGTTACCCTATGGGCCAGTCCGAGCCTGCGCTGAATGCACTTGGGCACATCATCAAGATTCGCTGGTGGCAATTACCGACCAATGACGTGCAAGATGGAAAACAAGTCTGGAGACGCTGTGGCCATGTTTGCACGTTTAGGCCATACCACGGGTTCTACCACTCAATCAATGTAACGCTATGCTGTTAGTGTACTCAGCATGAAGACTAGTTGGGTCCGGCTACTGTACATTACACCATCACACACCATATTCCCTGGATTAGGACCAAAGTGACGTTCCACTGTGAAGGCCCCTTCATGCTGTTGCCCACGTGGTCTCGAGTCCAATCTCCGACTAACATTGCATCTAAGCCATAAACATGACATCACTAAAGAGGAAAGACCTGCCTTCAATGCTCGATTCTAGCCCCCGGTCTCCATCTGGAGACCACATGTGCAATGCTTGACATCAAGATGCCTTCAAGAGGGAACGTAACACTGGTCCTGCTGTTGGGATTATGGTGTCTAGTGGCATAATGTATGGCAGATAGACCCCTATAATCTTCATTCTGGGTACACTTAACAATTTGGTTTTACATTGATTTGATGATGGAACCAGTGGTGGTGCCTTTTCTCCAGGGTCTCGCATCATTTTTCAACACTACAACGCCAGGCTCCATGATGCTCGTGCTACTTTGAGTAGCCTCCAGACTTGTCTCCCATCAAGCACAGCTGTGACATCTTTGGTCAGTGATTATACAGAAGCTGCCAGAATAGTATCTTGATGATTTGTCTGAATGTACTCAGTGCAGCAGAACTTTCCTCAGATAACTATTAATAACCTCAGTGATGGCAGCCAAGCTTGGAAGTGCAGGAATTTCTGCACATGGCTCATACTCAATAATGAAGAAATCCTGTTGTTTTTAAAATTTTGTTCACATTTTTTCATAATTTCTAACATGTCTCCATCCTCTATAATTCCATGACTTTTCCTTCTTGGTGTTACAATTTCAATGTTGAGGAGTGTATATCCGACGTGGTCACTGAGTACAGGAATCAGTTTGAGTCACTATCGGTGAAAGGTAAGACTATGATGAAAGTGAACATGTCCAGTCAGACTAAGCAGCAGACTGTGAGTGCTATGCACAGGTGACACTGCCAAAGTCACCATCCAGAATGGGAAAATCCTGCCCCCCAGTTTAGAGGTTAGCGGAGAGGTATCACCAGTCCAGTAAAGAACCAGTACATTCCAGTCCCTTCTGATCAATGACAACCTCTTCGATCCTACGTACAACCTCTTTAGTAAAGCGTAAGGAACAGTGGCGTAACTTGAAACTCATGGGCCCTGATGCGAAAGCTCCAACGGGGCCCCTAAATATTTTTAATCTTTAATAGCAATAGTTTTTTTTATATAGGCCAAAGGGAATTTTAAGGCCTGGGTGTGATTGCAACCCCTGCACCTGTTATAGTTACGCCCCTGGTAAGGAACCCAATAGGGTCTGTCAAAGGCCGGGATCACACATACGCGAGATACGGCCGAGTCTCGCAGGTGAAATCCCTCCTCTGGCACCAGCACTTGGGAGCGGAGCGTGCAGCTCCATGTATTGCTGTGTGGCAGCACGCTCCGCTCCGGAGTGCCGGCGCCAGAGCTAGGTTTTCACCTGCGAGACTCGGCCATATCTCGCGTATGTGTGATTCCGGCAAAAATTAGATAAAATTCTCTTGCGACTCTCGGTTTTCTCCGCTTTGAACAATCCCCTTTTTGGAACAAGAGAACCGATGATGAGCTGATCACAGGATGCCCAAGGAAGTACATAGTGAAAAAGGAAAACAATTAATGATCCCAGAAATTGCGGAATCCAGGCTATAAGTGAACTCCATTACACAGCACTGTATTCTAGCTAATTAATAGAGTTCATGTATAGCCTTGATTTCCGAGTGTCTGCGACATTTTTGAAGAACTGTCAGCCTCTAGGATACATCTAAGCTGAGCCCTCAATATCCACAAAGTTGTCATACAGCTTGCCATGTATATACGCAGCTAAATATCACTGCGCCAAAGTAATATAGGACTTGGCCTCAAGCGCTCAACCTGTTGAGCAGCTGCGAGCAGCCCTGATACAGCAGATTAGTGATGCATTACATAGCTTGTTCCCCAGAGCTCGACTTGATATATCCAACATGGCTGCTCCTCGGCACCTGGCTGGAGTTAGCACATGGGAGAGCCTTGGCCTACGTTCTGCATGCAGAAATATTACTAGATCACATCAATCATCTGTCAGATGCGCTCCATCCCCCGACACCTCGACGGTCTAATTACATGTGTGCTCCATTAACAGGCAACAAGTGAGGAACATCATTTCTCATTTATGACTCCCACCTGACAGAATGGACTGCAATAAAAGTGTTAGAGAATGGAGGCCTGAACTATATGCATGCTAATCAGAATCGGACACTGATAGCTTGGGACCCTTGTGCTTGTGTTTGGGGCCCTCCTCCTGGACTGGTCTTCTGGTTAGATGCTGCTGTATAAGCAGTCATTTTATATCTAACAAGAGAGGACACTATGTAATAAAGAGAAGGCAATGTGAATACCAAAAATAATGAGGATACGCATTGTAAGAGACTGCTATATATAACAAGATATGATACTATGTAATAATGGGACAGCACTGTACATAACAACAGAGGATGCTACATAATAAGGGACTGCTCCATACATAACTAGAAAGGATGATGCGTAATAAGAGATGTCCATTCCAGTAATAATGTCCCCCATACTGAGCCATTTCCTGGTCCCCATCCTGGTATAATGTGAACCATCCTGGAAGCACATCCAGGTGAAGTAGTCGCTGGAGGCTCTTCTCCTCCGGGCGCCGATGAAGCAAAATCGGTGATTTCTCCACCCCTAGCGCTTATACAACCTCACAAAATCCCTCCAAATTTACACAAGAAAATTAATATCTACTATTAAGGCTATGTTCACACGCCATGGGTTTTACAAAGCGGCGAGAAGCGCACTACATTGTATGAGTTTTGTATGCAAAATTTACTTAGTTGCTAAATTGTAGTATAGAGGGTTTGTGTTGAAATGGTAAATGCACAAATTGTGGATTGTATGTGACTTTCATACAGATTTTAGCACAGGTTTTGGTGTGGATTTCACCATATTCATTGAAAAGAGTTAATGACTAGTGATGAGCGAATATACTCGTTACTCGAGATTTCTCGAGCATGCTCGGGGGTCCTCCGAGTATTTTTTAGTGCTCAGAGATTTCGTTTTTCTTGCCGCAGCTGAATGATTTACATCTGTTAGCCAGCACAAGTACATGTGGGGATTTCCTAGCAACCAGGCAACCCCCACATGTACTTATGCTGGCTAACAGATGTAAATCATTCAGCTGTGGCAAGAAAAACTAAATTTCTGAGCACTAAAAAATACTCGGAGGACCCCCGATCATGCTCGAGAAATCTCGAGTAACGAGTATATTCGCTCATCACTATTAATGACTTCTGTGGACCTTGAAATCTGCACTGTGGGTTAATTAACTAAGAGAAAATTGGTTTAAAAATCTCATTTCCTTAGCTTTTACTTCACTAATCTGCATTAAAATCGGTGCAGAAAATGTGCAACAAATGGTCACCACATGCATTTACCCCAAAAGATAACATCCGAGGCATGAATTGACCTGACATCAATTGCTGTGAAGATTTTTTTCCCAGTGATGCGTGGATGATAATTTTGGATTTTACTCATGTTTTCCATGAGTTTGCTGAAAGAGGGTGGATAAGCTGCTGATTTTTACTCTAGATTTGCTTGTGGAAAATTCACAATATCCTACAGACTTTGCAAAAAATCTTATCTACATGCTGTGGTGAAAAAATAAATACATCTGTGGGGTGGATTCCAAGGTAGATTCACACCTAAAAGATCTGCTGTAGATTTTTTCACAGCAAAATGCAAGAATATTACATTCAGATTTTGCCACGGATTTTGTTGCAGATTTGCTACAAATTTCAACCTGTGTTTCAATAACATCATGGCCAGGCAGTGCCCCCGACCGACATCAGCTATTTCTATGACCGCCTGCCAGGTGCATGTTTTAATTGGCCCTGTCCGAAGAAAAATCTAAATTTAGTGCAGGCTTGTAGCTTTACCAAAATAAATGTAAGCAGGAGGGCAGCGCTTGGGTCTCAGTGGGAATGTAGAGCATTTAAAAAGCAGATCGGGGAACTGCATTGATGTGGGTAATACTAGACTATAATACTATCGATGTTTAATAATATAGTAGACTCTAGTAGAGTACTAAGAAAGTTGGAGACATGAAAGAGGAGACACCGGAAGAAAGCAGGTAAGGTGGGGGGGGGAGAAAGAAGGGACTATGCATTGCTAAGAATCCAAGGTGACTGTGAAACTATATAATGGCTCCAGAGATGCAAAAATGGTTAGCTACATGAAGACCGTGAGGTTAGTAGAATAACCAGGGGACATGCTTGGTGACGCGTGAAGATGTGTTGCTTCATACCATTCGGTTTTGTCTTGATTTAATATTTTTATATAAAAGGATAGCGTGGAGCAGATTATGACCACATGACCTCGCACTCTGGAGAACACTGGCCAGAAGAACCTTTAGGATGTAGGCTTGAAACCTCTATCTATGCTCCTGCAGCGCCCCAGAGTCCTGGTCGTTGCAGTACTGATGCTCCGCCGCTAAGGGGGGCTATGGTACGTCTGATGGCACTGAAGGAGTTCACCTGACCAGGTATCACAGACACCAATACACTTCACAGTCTGGCCTCCAGGGGGAGCTAAGGGTGCTATGTATTAGGCCACTCCTCACAATCTGGTAAAACTGGGGGTTAGATAGGAAGTTAGTCAGAAGCTGACTGGGTTGGAACCAGGCAACATCCTGTGGCAGAGGGTGTTGCAGGGGAAGATTCAGGGGGGTCCCTGTCAGGGGTGGGATCCTGACAGAGGCCTAGCGAACAGAAAGAACGTTACGGGACCGCGCCTGCACTTCATCGTGGCGGTACCCCAAGAAAGGACAAGAAGCGAGGTTTATTGTGCTGAGTGAGAAACGAGATCAACGCAACAAGGAGAAACACCAGTAGGAGTCGTGCTGTAAGACGAGGCAACATCCTACTGAGGCGCGTAGCCGGTGACCGAAAACGCCGAGGAAGTATTGAGCTCCAGGCCTTACTTCAAACCTACGGCAGGATAGTCAGTTATAGGCGGGCTGTCTCACTCAAATCACCTAAGAAGACATAGGGGGCAACAGTTGGAGAGGGGCGACACTAGGGTCCCGGAAGAGCTCCGAGCCTACCCGTCATGGAGCGCCCCCACACCGCCGCAGGGCCGAGGGGCACCCGGAGCCGGGCCTCTAGGTCTCAGTCTTAAGTTTGTCACGGTGGCTAGACCCGGTCCGTGGCCCTGTCCGTCAGTGGGGGACGTCCGGTGAAATAAGTCGTGTTGTAACGGTGCAGTTGTGGGGTGCAGGTCGCGGTAAATAATGAGGACACCAGGTTGCAGTCTCTTTACCTCTTTACTGGAGATCTCTGAGTCCTCAGTCCAGAGTACGGCTCACCAGGCTGCGCAAGTCCGGCCGGTCCAATGGCACCTCCAGAGTCCTCTTCGCAGGTGGAAATCGGTGCCTTCCTTCTTAGCGCTATGTGTTGTAGTCCTCCCCTGCTGTGCTTACGGAAAGTACCCCACAACTGTTGTGTCTGTTTCTTAAGTTCCCTCACAACTCGATTAAATGATGTTCTTCTAATCGTCCGTCCCTCCCTGATGTTACGGTTAGAACGGCACCCGTTTGTCGGGTAGGCCTGGAGTTCTTCCGGGACCCTAGAGACGCCCCTCTCCCGCAATTGCCTCCCAAGACTTCATAGGTGATATGTGTTAGACAGCCCGCCTGAGACTGACTGCCCTGCCGCTGTTTAGAGTATTGCTTGAAGCTGAATGTTATAATACTCCCTCGGCGTTCCGGCCACCGGTAGTGCGCCTCAGTAGGGTGTTGCTTCGGTCTTACAGCACGACCCCTGCTGGAATTCTCCTATCGCTTGATCTCGTTTCTCACTCAGCACAATCTATCTCGCTTCTAGTCCTTTCTTGGGTCCCGCCGCTTCCCGGAGCTGGCGCGGACCCGTTACGTTCTTTCCAATGCCAAGCCTCTGTCAGGATCCCACCCCTGACAGAGACCCTAGTGTCTCTTTCTCCACAACACCCTCTGCCACTGAGTGTTGCTTCGTCCAATCCAGTCAGCTTTCTGATCTAACTTCCTGCCTGACCCCCAGTTTACCCACTATGGTGGGGAGTGGCCTAATGAATAGAACCCTTAGCTCCCCCCGGAGGCCCGGCTGTGAAATGTATTGGTGTCTGTGATACCTGATCAGATGAACTCCTTCAGTGCCATCGGACGCACCATGGCTCCCCATAGTGGCGGAGCCACAGTACTGCAACGACCAGGACTCTGGGGCGCTGCACTCCCCCCTGGTTAAACACAGTACTCCGGGACTGGGAAGAAAACAACAATACAAGTTAGCAAAAAGACATACAATTTTTGTTGAGTGTAATAACAATAAGCATATTTGAACAGGCTTCCCTTTATGGAAGGTAAGGACACTTGAATGTTACAAACATGGTAAAATATCATAGCAACATGCTACAATTAACTTTTCTTACCCAACCGGGTATTCTACTAAGTGCAAACATTGTTGAACAATAATTTAACTTTGCCTTTAAGGATATACACTCTTAGTCCATTAAAGACCTTCCTATAATCACATTATAAGGTATTTCAACTTTTTCATTCTCCTTCTTTAAATCTGCAGGACCGCCTGTCCTATCGTCACCAGACCTACTGCCTCTCCTTTCAGTTACAGGACCGCCCCGTTCAGCCAGGGCCTACTGCCTTTTCAGCTACTATACACAGTATAGAACATAACTTTTCTTTCAGTTCGAGAACACTGAGCCGGGTCTACTTGGCTCCTATAAGGACTCACCCACTAACCCTTACAGGTTCACTTTCTGTCCTTAGTAACACATTACTAACTTTCGATGGGGAACGCAGGGTTTACCTTCTATCCCCCCCCCTTTTCTTATCAACATTATCAACTATCTTCTTTTCACAACATTAACCTTTCTCATTTCTTCCTTCTACTTTTTCTTTCAGAGAACATTATCAATATTTCTTCACATTTAACCAGTTAAACACATATAACTTTTCTCATGTAAACATTATCATCATTTCCTTCCATTGACATTATTGCTACCGATCTTAAAGCAATATCACCATTTACGTGCATCAAATGAACATCCCCTTTAAGAGGGGATCAAGTCTTTCTGAGGTAGTTCGTCTTTTCAGACTACCAGTCCATGCTCAGCAAAGGTTCCAGTGCGGTATCTTCGCAAAGAGTCCTTCTTTAAGTATTACCAGCAGGGAGCTCCTTTAAGAAGGTGCGAACTATATACAGGAAGTTTGTATCATGCACTGTTCATGATTCAGCAGTTTTTATAACATTGTGGAACAAAAAGCAAAAATGAAAGTGAAAGCAAAAATAAAAAGCAATAGGGATCCCGGGTAAACAAAGGGATCCCTTTAAGAGTTAACCCAGGACGGGTTTTAGCAGCAAAACAGCAAGGAAATAAACAGTTAACTATTTACAGTTTCAGGTTTCCGAGGTTTAGTTGGACGGCTTCCAGGGCTGCACCTGGCACTTAACCCTTCTTGGCCTGGGCAAAGTGAGGTCCAGGGTTACACCCAGTGCTGGACAAACGCCGTTAATCCGTCCTTCATGTATGGTTAAATCATGCGCAGCGATGGAGGTCTGCGCAGCTTGAGTATGGGCATTTGCTGCAGCAGAGGTAGCGGCCGCTGCAAGATCAGTCACTGGAACGGAGTCAGCAGCTGTGGCACTAGCAGTCACTGGAGGGGTGTCGGTCGTCAGGGCAGGGTCGTCTTTCATACCTGCTTCAGATGCGGTCCCTCCGGTGCCGGTCTGCTCTGCCTCTGCTGGGGTCTGGAACGCTGGTTGCGGGACCTTGTGCTGCGGCGTTGTCATCTCTGCTCGCAGCATACCCCTTTCCGGCAGGGCCTTGCTTTCCAGCTTCGGAGCGCTGGGACTTCTTCCCTGCTCCGGACCAGATGAGGCTGCCGACAGATGTCCGGTGAGGCTCCTGATGATGGCCTTCTTCCACCCGGCCTCAGTGCTCAGCTGCGTCTGCGGGAGTCGGTGGATCAGCTCGTCCGCTCCGGTCTGCAGGAGGTCAGCGTCAATTGTGGAGGTCTGGCTGCGGTGCCTCTCCGGGTAGCTGGGGGAGTCCTCGGCTCCGACCCCACGCTCCGGCTCCGGGCGGCTGGCCATGGCGTCCTCCATGTCGCTGAATTCTTCTTCCTGGTCCTTTTCCCGCTCTCTCCTTCGTGGGCGGTTTCGTTTTCTCTGTCTCTGCCCACCATTGAGGATCAGGAGGCGGATCTCGGCTGCTGACGGACACGTCCTCAAGGGGCCGAGATATTTAGACTGGGCGGCCATTGTCTTTCGCGCTCTTCAGCTTGTTCACGCCCACTTCCACGCCCTTCTTCTTCTCCCGCGCTCTCCTTAGCGCTGTAATGGCGGCGGATTTGGCGCGAACTTTTGGCGGCAAGTGACACAGCACAGTCTTTGCAATAAAGTACAGTCCAAGCACAATAAATCACAGTTCCAAGGCACACATGACCTGATTCTTCAGGCTTAAGTAGATCCTGTTCGTGACGCCAAGTTGGAGCGCCCCCACACCGCCGCAGGGCCGAGGGGCACCCGGAGCCGGGCCTCTAGGTCTCAGTCTTAAGTTTGTCACCGTGGCTAGACCCGGTCCGTGGCCCTGTCCGTCAGTGGGGGACGTCCGGTGAAATAAGTCGTGTTGTAACGGTGCAGTTGTGGGGTGCAGGTCGCGGTAAATAACGAGGACACCAGGTTGCAGTCTCTTTACCTCTTTACTGGAGATCTCTGAGTCCTCAGTCCAGAGTACGGCTCACCAGGCTGCGCAAGTCCGGCCGGTCCAATGGCACCTCCAGAGTCCTCTTCGCAGGTGGAAATCGGTGCCTTCCTTCTTAGCGCTATGTGTTGTAGTCCTCCCCTGCTGTGCTTACGGAAAGTACCCCACAACTGTTGTGTCTGTTTCTTAAGTTCCCTCACAACTCGATTAAATGATGTTCTTCTAATCGTCCGTCCCTCCCTGATGTTACGGTTAGAACGGCACCCGTTTGTCGGGTAGGCCTGGAGTTCTTCCGGGACCCTAGAGACGCCCCTCTCCCGCAATTGCCTCCCAAGACTTCATAGGTGATATGTGTTAGACAGCCCGCCTGAGACTGACTGCCCTGCCGCTGTTTAGAGTATTGCTTGAAGCTGAATGTTATAATACTCCCTCGGCGTTCCGGCCACCGGTAGTGCGCCTCAGTAGGGTGTTGCTTCGGTCTTACAGCACGACCCCTGCTGGAATTCTCCTATCGCTTGATCTCGTTTCTCACTCAGCACAATCTATCTCGCTTCTAGTCCTTTCTTGGGTCCCGCCGCTTCCCGGAGCTGGCGCGGACCCGTTACGTTCTTTCCAATGCCAAGCCTCTGTCAGGATCCCACCCCTGACAGAGACCCTACTGTCTCTTTCTCCACAACACCCTCTGCCACTGAGTGTTGCTTCGTCCAATCCAGTCAGCTTTCTGATCTAACTTCCTGCCTGACCCCCAGTTTACCCACTATGGTGGGGAGTGGCCTAATGAATAGAACCCTTAGCTCCCCCCGGAGGCCCGGCTGTGAAATGTATTGGTGTCTGTGATACCTGATCAGATGAACTCCTTCAGTGCCATCGGACGCACCATGGCTCCCCATAGTGGCGGAGCCACAGTACTGCAACGACCAGGACTCTGGGGCGCTGCAGTCATACGGGTGCATCCTAGCCATATCATCTGGGGGGACGAAGAAGAACATCAAAATCGAGTTGTGAGGGAACTTCAGAAACAGACACAACAGTTGTGGGGACTATCCCGTAAGCACAGCAGGGGAGGACCACAACACACAAGCGCTAGAAGGTAGGCACCGATTTCCACCTGCAAAGGGAACTCTGGAGGTGCCATCGGACGCAGCCCGGTTAACCGTATTCCGGACTGAGGATCCTGAAGCCTTCAGTAAAGAGGTAAAGAGACTGCAACCTGGTGTCCTCAATATTTACTGCGACCTGCACCGCACCACAACCTCATCACGTTCTCAACTTTCACTGGACGCACCTCAGCAGGGTCACGGACCGGGCCCAGACACCGTGACAACCCCAGAACCGAGACATAGCGGCCCGGTACCGGGTGCCCCTCGGCCCTGCGGCAGTGGGGGCGCTCCAACTTGGCGTCACGAACAGGATCTACTTAAGCCTGAAGAATCAGGTCATGTGTGCCTTGGAACTGTGATTTACTGTGTTTGGACTGTGACTTATTGCAAAGACTGTGCATTGCCACTTGCCACCAAAAACCGCCGCCATTACAGCGCTGAGGAGAGCGCAGGAGAAGAGGGGCGTGGAGTAGGCGTGGACCAGCTGAAGAGCGCGAAAGACAATGGCCGCCCAGTCTAAACATTTTTGCATCCTGAGGACGTGTCCGTCAGCAGCCGAGGTCCGCCTTCTCATCCTCTTTGGAGGGTAGAGACCATGGAGACGGGGCCGCCCACGAAAGAGACCGCGGGAAGAAGACACTGGAGAGGACGCAAAGATGGCGACGCCGGGAGCACCGCGTGGGGACGACCCGACTCAGCATGAGGCTGCACCACCTGACACAGCCCCAGACGCGCCATCGTTGCGGGGACTGGCCCTTATGGAGCTACCGATGGGCAGACCCAACTGGCCGCCGTCTGAGGAGTGTGTGGCCGCTGCCGAGGCCCGGCAGATAGCATGCCGCCGGGAGGCCGATGCTCGTGTGACCGCTCGGCTGGGCCAGCCTGCGGAGGTCTGCCTAACTCCGGTGTCCCCTGCTTCCTCCATCCTGGCCGCGGCAGAGTGCGAGCTGCAGGCGCAGGGCCTGAGGATCCTGCCGGGGGCAGAACATCTGCGGCGCCTGATGACGGCGTGGAGGAATAGACCCCAACCTGCGGCCCAGATCGACCTGACGGAAGTCGAGGAGGTTCCCCCCGTCACATTGGGGTGTGGTGGTGTTCTTCAACTCCCGGGAAGGACGGGGAGTTATACAAGAAATTGGAGAGCCACTGCAGGTCCGTGTGGATCGGGAAGAGGTGGAACCCTGCGGGGGAAGGTACGGTCGCGACCTGGAGCCTGGAGACGCAGTGACTTACACCCGGTGGAGAAGGGAGGTTGGCTGGATAGCTCGGGGCATCCAGCGGTGCGTCGCACTCCAGGCCGCAGCCGGAACGTCGGAAGACGAGCCTCCTGCAGGGAAGGTGCTGGAACCTGCCCTCGCGGAACCCCAGGGGATTCAGACCCACCGTGTCGTTATGGGTCGTATTCACCCACGAGCGAGGAGGGTGTCCCAACGAGGGATCCTATCGTTACTGGGACCGGTCTTTGCTACACCATCACGACCCGTTGGTCCGGTGAGGCCCGGGAGGAGGCCGCCTCCTGCCCAGCCAGAAACTGAGTAAGCAAGAATGCTTCATCATTTGTATATAGTTAACTGTTCATTTTCCTATGTGTTTTCTTGCTGATACAACCCGTCTAGGGTTAACTCTTAAAGGGATCCCTTAGTTTACCCGGGATCCCTATTTTGCCTTTTTGCTTTTGTTTTTGTTTCTTGTTCATCATTCTTTAAAAGAACTGCTGGATCATGAACACTGCATGATTACAAACTTATTGTAAATAGTTTGCACCTTCTTAAAGGTGCCCTCTACTGGTTTTACAAAGAAAAGGACTCTTTGCGAAAAAACTGTTCCTGAAAGCAGTACCGGAGTCCTTGCTGTACACGAACTTGCAGCTTGAGAAGTTGCACTACCTCCGAGAGACTTGGTCCCTTCTTAAAGGGGACGTTCACCAACAGCACTTAAAGTCGAATAATGCTTACATGTGAAAGTTATATGTAGTTAGCTAGTTAATTGTAAGAAATGTTTAATAATGTGTTAGAAAATGAGGACAGGAAGTGAAGCCGTATGGGGTTAGTCGGTGAGTCCTCCTAGGAGCCATACAGAGATGGCTCAGTGATCTTGAACTGAGAGAAGGTTGATAAGTTCTATACTGTGTATAGTAGCAGAAAGGCAGTAGGCCCGGGCGGAAAGGGGCGGTCCTGCAACAGAACGAGAGGCAGTAGGCCTGGGGCAGATAGACAGGCGGTCCTGCAGATGTAAAGGTGGAAAATGAAGAAAAGTTGATTAGCCTTATAGTGTTTTATAAGAAGGTCTTTAGTGGATTCAGTGTGTACGTCCTTAAAGGCAATGTTAAATTATTGTTCAGAAATTGCACTAAGTAGAATACCCGGTTGGGTAAGAGAAGTTATTTAAAATATTTAACCATGTTTGTAACGTTCAAGTGTCCTCACCTCCCATAAAGTGAAGCTCTGTTCAAGTTTACTTGTTATTGCATTTCAAAAATTGTATGTCTTTTTGCTGACATGTATTGTTGTTTTCTTCCCAGTCCAGGAGTACTGGGTTTAACCGGGGGGGAGTGCAGCGCCCCAGAGTCCTGGTCATTGCAGTACTAATGCTCCGCCGCTAAGGGGGGCTATGGTACGTCTGATGGCACTGAAGGAGTTCACCTGACCAGGTATCACAGACACCAATACACTTCACAGTCTGGCCTCCAGGGGGAGCTAAGGGTGCTATGTATTAGGCCACTCCTCACAATCTGGTAAAACTGGGGGTTAGATAGGAAGTTAGTCAGAAGCTGACTGGGTTGGAACCAGGCAACATCCTGTGGCAGAGGGTGTTGCAGGGGAAGATTCAGGGGGGTCCCCGTCAGGGGTGGGATCCTGACAGAGGCCTAGCGAACAGAAAGAACGTTACGGGACCGCGCCTGCATTTCATCGCGGCGGTATCCCAAGAAAGGACAAGAAGCGAGGTTTATTGTGCTGAGTGAGAAATGAGATCAACGCAACAAGGAGAAACACCAGTAGGAGTCGTGCTGTAAGACGAGGCAACATCCTACTGAGGCGCGTAGCCGGTGGCCGGAAACGCCGAGGAAGTATTGAGCTCCAGGCCTTACTTCAAACCTACGGCAGGACAGTCAGTTATAGGCGGGCTGTCTCACTCAAATCACCTAAGAAGACATAGGGGGCAACAGTTTGAGAGGGGCGACACTAGGGTCCCGGAAGAGCTCCGAGCCTACCCGTCATACGGGTGCGTCCTAGCCATATCATCTGGGGGGACGAAGAAGAACATCAAAATCGAGTTGTGAGGGAACTTCAGAAACAGACACAACAGTTGTGGGGACTATTCCGTAAGCACAGCAGGGGAGGACCACAACACACAAGCGCTAGAAGGTAGGCACCGATTTCCACCTGCAAAGGGAACTCTGGAGGTGCCATCGGACCGGCCGGACTCACACAGCCCGGTTAACCGTATTCCGGACTGAGGATCCTGAAGCCTTCAGTAAAGAGGTAAAGAGACTGCAACCTGGTGTCCTCGTTATTTACTGCGATCTGCACCGCACCACAACCTCATCACGTTCTCAACTTTCACTGGACACCCCTCAGCAGGGTCACGAACCGGGCCCAGCCACCGTGACAACCCCAGAACCGAGACGTAGCGGCCCGGTACCGGGTGCCCCTCGGCCCTGCAGCAGTGGGGGCGCTCCACTCCCTTTTTACAAGGCATCCCTTATCTGTTGTTTCCTGAACATAGGGGGCACTCCAATGATGGATGATTCCAGTAATGGGCACAAGAATGGGAAGTTTTGGAGTGTGCCGATTCTTCAGAAGCATGGCAAGTTTCCCCTTTTTCTACAAGCCTCCCAGGCGTTTCTGGAGAATTGGCAAGCATAGATTAAATGTCAAATATTGAGGGTCTAGTAGTCTGACCAAACTTGAACAAAATATTATTCTTGAGCTGCAATTTCAATTAAACCTCTACATGTGCTAGGAAACCACCAAAGTTACAAACATGACCCTTAAAACCATGAGCTCCACCTCTCAATAATGTCACATTTCCCACGGTTGGAACTTATTAACCTATCATGGGCTTGTAAATAAAGTCATCAAGAGTCTAAGGTCCCCATACATTAAAGGGACTCTGTCACCTGAATTTGGAGAGAACAATTTTCAGCCATAGGGGCGGGGTTTTCGGGTGTTTGATTCACCCTTTCCTTACCCGCTGGCTGCATGCTGGCTGCAATATTGGATTGAAGTTCATTCTCTGTCCTCCATAGTACACGCCTGCGTAAGGCAAGATTGCCTTGTGCAGGCATGTACTACGGAGGACAGAGAATGAACTTCAATCCAATATTGCAGCCAGCATACAGCCAGCAGGTAAGGAAAGGGTGAATCAAACACCCGAAAACCCCGCCCCAATGGCTGAAAATTGTTTCCTCCAAATTCAGGTGACAGAGTCCCTTTAAACCTGATGAGATAGGTCTACAGACTAATGTGTAGAGAGGCCTCCCAATTCTCCAATTGAGAGGAGATGATGGGGAAGAGAAGGCTCGGCACACTGAAACTCCAAGGGCTGATCCTTTTATTCTCTGGGAGATACAGTCACATGCAAAAGTTTCGGCTCCGTTGATCAAAATTACTGTTATTGTGAACAGCTAATCAAGTTGAAGATGAAATGATCTTCAAAAGGCTTAAAGATAACACATTTCCTTTGCATTTTCAGCAAACACACACACACACACACACACACACACACACACACACACACACACACACACACACACACACACACACACATTCTTTGTTTCATTGCAGCCATTTGGTAAATTCAAAAAAGTTAATATTTTTCTCATTACTGTACACTCTGCACCCCATCTTGACTGAAAAAATCAGAAATGTAGAAATTTTTGCAAATTTAATAAAAAAGAAAAACTGAAATATCACATGGTCATAAGCATTCAGACCCTGACACTCATATTTAAAGGTACCTTCACACTAAGCGACTTTGCAGCGAGAACGACGACGATCTGTGACGTTGCAGCGTCCTGGATAGCGATCTCGTTGTGTTTGACACGCAGCAGCGATCTGGATCCCGCTGTGATATCGCTGGTCGGAGCTAGAAGTCCAGAACTTTATTTCGTCGCTGATCACCCGCTGTCCATCACTGGATCGGCGTGTGTGACGCCGATCCAGCGATGTGTTCACTTGTAACCAGGGTAAATATCGGGTTACTAAGCGCAGGGCCGCGCTTAGTAACCCGATATTTACCCTGGTTACCATTGTAAAAGTAAAAAAAAACAAAACAGTACATACTCACATTCTGATGTCTGTCACGTCCCCCGGCGTCCACAGGGTTACGCGCTGCTGCTCAGAGCTTTCTGCACTGACTGTCAGTGCCGGCCGTAAAGCAGAGCACAGCGGTGACGTCACCGCTGTGCTCTGCTTTACTGCCGGCGCTGACACATTCAGTGCAGGAAGCTCTGAGCAGCAGCGCGTAACCCTGTGGACGCCGGGGGACGTGACAGACATCAGAATGTGAGTATGTACTGTTTTTTTTTTTTACTTTTACAATGGTAACCAGGGTAAATATCGGGTTACTAAGCGCGGCCCTGCACTTAGTAACCCGATGTTTACCCTGGTTACCCGGGTGCTGCAGGGGGACTTCGGCATCGTTGAAGACAGTTTCAACGATGCCGAAGTCGTTCCCCTGATCGTTGGTCGCTGGAGAGAGCTGTCTGTGTGACAGCTCCCCAGCGACCACACAACGACTTACCAACGATCACGGCCAGGTCGTATCGATGGTCGTGTTCGTTGGTAAGTCGTTTAGTGTAACGGTACCTTTAGTCACATGCTGTCCATTTCCTTGTGATCCTCCTTGAGATGGTTCTATTCCTTCACTGGAGGCCAGCTGTGTTTAATTAAACTGATAAGACTTGATTTGGAAAGGCACACACCTGTCTATATAAGACCTCACAGCTCACAGTGCATGTCAGACTAAATGAGAATCATGAGGTCAAAGGAACTGGCCAAGGAGCTCAGAGACAGAATTGTGGCAAGGCACAGATCTGGCCAAGGATACTACAGAATTTCTGCAGTACTCAATATTCCTAAGAGCACTGTGGCCTCCATAATCCTTAAATGGAAGACGTTTGGGACCACCAGAAGTCTTCCTAGACCTGGCTGACCAGCCAAACTGAGCAATCATGGGAGAAGAGCCTTGGTTAGAGAGATAAAGAAGAACCCCAAGATCACTGTGGCTGAACTCCAGAGATGCAGTAGGGAGATGGGAGAAAGTTCCACAAAGTCAACTATCACTGCAGCCCTCCACCAGTCGGGCCTTTATGGCAGAGTGGCCTGACGGAAGCCTCTCCTCAGTGCAAGACATATCAAAGCCCACATAGAGTTTGCTAAAAAACACATGAAGGACTCACAGCCTATGAGAAATAAGATTCTCCGGTCTGATGAGACGAAGATAGACCTTTTTGGTGATAATTCTAAGTGGTATGTGTGGAGAAAACCAGGCACTGCTCATCACCTGCTCAATTCAATCCCAGCAGTGAAACATGGTGGTGGCAGCATCATGCTATGGGGGGTGTTTTCAGCTGCAGGGACAGGACGACTAGTTGTCATTGAAGGAAACATGAATGTGGCCAAGAACAGAGATATCCTGGATGAAAACCTCTTTCAGAGTGCTCTGGACCTCAGACTTGGCCAAATGTTCACCTTCCAACAAGACAATGACCCTAAGCACACAGCTAAAATAACAAAGGAGTGGCTTCAGAACAACTCTGTGACCATTCTCGACTGGCCAATCCAGAGCCCTGACCTAAACCCAAATGAGCATCTCTGGAGAGACCTGAAAATGGCTGTCCAACAACGTTCACCATCCAACCTGATGGAACTGGAGAGGATCTGCAAGGAAGAATGGCAGAGGATCCCCAAATCCAGGTGTGAAAAACTTGCTGCATCATTCCCAAGAAGACTCATGGCTGTACTAGCTCAAAACGGTGCTTCTACTCAATACTGAGCAAAGGGTCTGAATACTTATGACCATGTGATATTTCAGTTTTTCTTTTTTAATAAATTTGCATAAATTACTACATTTATGTTTTTTTCAGTCAAGATGGGGTGCAGAGTGTACATTAATGAAAAAAAAAATAACTTTTTTAAATTTACCAAATGGCTGCAATGAAACAGTGAAAAATGTAAAGGGTCTGAATACTTTCCGTACCAACTGTGTGTGTATCTACTATATAATCGTCTAATTCTGTCTGTCTGTAACGGAAATCCCGCGTCGCTGATTGGTCGCCACATAGTTCAGTTTACTGAACAAGTTCTCTCAGTCACAGTGTGATGTAGTTCAGTCACGTTTACTTGGCAAGTTCTGTCAGTCACAGTGCCACGTAGTTCAGTCACGTTTACTGAATAAGTTCTGTCAGTCACAGTGCCACGTGGTTCAGTCACGTTTACTGAACATGTTCTGTCAGTCACAGTGCGACATAGTTCACTCACGTTTACTGAACACGTTCAGTCAGTCAATGTGGTGTACAAAAATATTTTGGGTTGATATTGTTAACAAATATATTATAGTGTCGATGTATTTTTTTCGTCCAATGATTTATTTTAATAGAGTTAGATATTTATGTAATGGTTTATATATTTTGATGATCTGTTTAATAATTTCGTTCAGTTGTATTAAGTTCTATGAGCAATAACATTTAATGATAATGTATATACTTTACAAAATAATGGAAACACCTAACGTTTTGGCATCATAATTTTCAAACTAGCGATAAACATGCAAATCTTGACATATGGTAATGTTTTGTAGTTGATTATTTGTGTTATGTAATATGTGTATGTAAATTAACTGTTTGTTTTGAATAATTGTAAGGACATTGATGAGAACCTGATACCAATGGCAGACCTCTCGGATTTTCAAAGAGGCCAAATTGTTGGTGCTCGTATGGCAGACGCTAGTGTAACAGAAAGTGCCCGAATGCTTGGCGTGTCAAGAGGTACTGTCTCCAAAGTAATGACTGCGTTTGAAAGAGAAGGAAAAACGTCCACAGCAAAGCACAAGTCCGGACGAAAGTCAAAGTTGACTGAGAGAGACTGTCGGACTCTAAAGCGAATTGTGAGAGAGGATCGCAACACCATGGCTCTGAAAATCATTGCTGAGCTCAATGAACACCTACAGAACCCAGTTTCCACGAAAACTGTTTGTCGGGGGCTGAACAAATCTGGATTCCACGGAAGAGCTGCAATTAGAAAACCGCTGCTCTCAATGACAAATGTTTCCAAGTGTTTAGAGTGGTGTAGAAACCTCCAGAATTGGTCCTTCGAGCAGTGGAAACGTGATATTCTCAGACGAATCATCGTTTACCCTATTTCCGACCTCCGGCCGAGTGTACGTTTGGAGACAGCCGAAAGAAGCATTCCATCCAGACTGCCTTCACCCAACTGTAAAACATGGTGGAGGTTGTGTGATGATCTGGGGTGCTATTTCGTGGAGATCCGCTGGGCCAATGATATCCCTTCATGGAAGAATTAACAACCGAGATTATTTAGGCATTTTGGGTGACCAAGTGCATCCAATGGTTCAAGCACTGTTCTCGGAGGGGAACGCCATCTTTCAAGATGATAATGCACCAATTCATACAGCTAGAATCGCTAAAGCATGGCACGAGGAACATTCTAATGAAGTTGAGCATCTCATCTGGCCCCCACAATTCCCAGACCTCAACATTATTGAGCATTTATGGTCGATTTTAGAGATTCAAGTTAGACGTCGATTTCTGCCGCCATCGTCGCTCAAAGAACTGGAGGGTGTTTTAACTGCAGAATCGGCTAAAATTCCTTTGGAAACAATTCACACCTTGTATGAATCCATACCTCGGAGAATTGAGGCTGTAATCGCCGCAAAAGGTGGACCTACACCATATGAAACCAACTTTTGTTGATGTTTCTAGGTGTTTCCATTATTTTGTCAACCCCTGTATATATATATATATATATATATATATATATATATATATATATATATATATATATATATATATATATATACTAGCTGTTTCCAGCCAGCTAACACTCGGCACGCTCATTGCTATCTAATTAACGCTGCTGGTGATTAAACTAAAGTAAATAATGACAACATTCAATAGCGCTTACGCAAGTGGTAAATTAACTTAAAATGACGTTAATAACAATAATAATCATTAAAAATCTGAATAATACTAATAATACATTTTATTCACAGTGTAAAATCAAAAACAAACTGGATTCAGTAAGATGTGCGGTAATGTGTGGGGACGGAGCCTCGTGTGGTAATGGGGTGGGTGGGCGGGATGTTATGACCTGGTGGTTAGGAGCACCTGGAATGACCTGATGGTTAGGAGCACCTGGAATGACCTGATGGTTAAACTAGACGACAAGACAAGCTCTGGGGAGTGGGATCTCTGCTGACCGCAAACCCTAATCCTATCACACAAACTAGAAATAGCCGTGGAGCGTACCTAACTCTCCCTAGACGCCTCTTCACAGCCTAACAGCTAACTACCCCTAAAGATAGAAAATAAAGCCTTACCTTGCCTCAGATAAATTTCCCCAAAGGAAAAGGCAGACCCCCACAAATAATGACTGTGAGTTAAGAGGAAAGTCACAAACACAGGAATGAAACAGGTTTCAGCAAAGGAGGCCAGACTTACTAAATAGACTGAGGATAGAAAAAGGGATCTTATGCGGTCAGCACAAGAAACTACAAAAAGCCACGCATAGTGTGCAAAAAGACCCCCGCACCGACTCACAGTGCGGAGGTGCCACTCTGCACCCCAGAGCTTCCAGCTAGCAAGGCAATATCATGTTAGCAAGCTGGACTAGAACTTAGCAAGTACTAATAAATATATTCTGTACACAATGAACAACAAATGAACTAGCAGGGACTTAGCTTCTGCTGGAGTAGACAGGTCATCAGAAAGATCCGAGAGAGATCTGAACCAGTACTGATACATTGACAGCTGGCATGGAGTAACGATCTGAGTTGAGTTAAATAGAGAAGCCAGCCGAGCCGCAAACGAGGGCAGGTGAGGAAGCAACCTCAGAACCAGCAGTCCCACTCACAGCCACCAGAGGGAGTCCACGGACAGAACTCGCCGAAGTACCATTCATGACCACAGGAGGGAGTTCGAGAACAGAATTCACAACAGTACCGCCCCCTTGAGGAGGGGTCACCGAACCCTCACCAGAGCCCCCAGGCCGATCAGGACGAGCCAAATGAAAGGCACGAACCAAATCGGCAGCATGGACATCGGAGGCAACAACCCAGGAATTATCCTCCTGACCATAGCCCTTCCATTTGACCAGGTACTGAAGTTTCCGTCTCGAAATATGAGAATCCAAAATCTTCTCCACCACATACTCCAACTCCCCCTCGACCAACACCGGAGCAGGAGGGTCAACGGAGGGAACCATAGGCGCCACATATCTCCGCAACAACGACCTATGGGACACATTATGGATGGCAAAAGAAGCTGGAAGGGCCAAACGAAACGACACAGGATTGAGAATTTCAGAAATCTTATAAGGACCAATGAAACGAGGTTTAAACTTAGGAGAAGAAACCTTCATAGGGACATAACGAGAAGACAACCAAACCGAATCCCCAACATGAAGTCGGGGACCAACACAGCGACGGCGGTTAGCGAAACGTTGAGCCTTCTCCTGGGACAATGTCAAATTGTCCACTACATGAGTCCAAATTTGCTGCAACCTGTCCACCACAGAATCTACACCGGAACAGTCCGAAGGCTCAACCTGCCCTGAAGAAAAACGAGGATGAAAACTTACAATTACAAAATTGTAACAGAATTACAAAAAAAAGGCGAAACCAAAGTAGCCGAACTGGCCCGATTATTAAGGGCGAACTCAGCCAATGGCAAGAAGGTTACCCAATCATCCTGATCAGCAGAAACAAAGCATCTCAGATAGGTCTCCAAAGTCTGATTAGTTCGCTCGGTTTGGCCATTTGTCTGAGGATGGAAAGCCGAAGAAAAAGACAAATCAATGCCCATCTTAGCACAAAAGGACCGCCAAAACCTTGAGACACACTGGGAACCTCTGTCAGACACGATGTTCTCCGGAATGCCATGCAAACGAACCACATGCTGGAAAAATAATGGAACCAAATCAGAGGAGGAGGGTAATTTAGGCAAGGGTACCAAATGGTCCATCTTAGAGAAGCGATCACAAACCACCCAGATGACCGACATCCTTTGAGAGACAGGGAGATCTGAAATAAAATCCATGGAAACATGCGTCCAAGGCCTTTTCGGGACTGGCAAGGGCAAAAGTAACCCACTGGCACGAGAACAGCAGGGTTTGGCCCGAGCACAAGTCCCACAGGACTGCACAAAAGAACGCACATCCCGTGACAAGGAAGGCCACCAAAAGGACCTAGCCACCAAATCTCTGGTACCAAAAATCCCAGGATGACCAGCCAACACCGAACAATGAACCTCAGAGATAACTCTACTAGTCCATCTATCAGGGACAAACAGTCTCTCCGCTGGACAACGGTCAGGTCTATCAACCTGATACTCCTGCAGCGCCCGCCGCAAATCAGGTGAGATGGCAGACAGAATTACCCCCTCTTTGAGAATACCAGCCGGCTCAGGAACTCCCGGAGAATCAGGCACAAAACTCCTTGAAAGGGCATCGGCCTTCACATTCTTAGAACCTGGAAGGTATGAAACCACAAAATTGAAACGGGAGAAAAACAGTGACCATCGAGCCTGTCTAGGATTCAACCGCTTGGCAGACTCGAGATAAGTCAGATTCTTGTGATCCGTTAAGACCACCACGCGATGCTTGGCTCCCTCAAGCCAATGTCGCCACTCCTCGAATGCCCACTTCATAGCCAACAACTCCCGATTGCCAACATCATAATTACGCTCAGCAGGCGAAAACTTTCTAGAAAAGAAAGCACATGGCTTCATCACAGAGCCATCAGAACTTCTTTGAGACAAAACAGCCCCTGCTCCAATCTCAGAAGCATCAACCTCGACCTGAAAAGGGAGCGAAACATCTGGCTGACACAACACAGGGGCCGAAGAAAAACGACGTTTCAACTCCTGAAAAGCCTCAACGGCCGCAGAGGACCAATTCACCACATCAGCACCTTTCTTGGTCAAATCAGTCAACGGTTTAACAACACTAGAAAAATTAGCGATGAAGCGACGGTAAAAATTAGCAAAGCCCAGGAATTTCTGAAGGCTCTTCACAGATGTAGGCTGAGTCCAATCAAAAATGGCCTGAACCTTAACAGGATCCATCTCGATAGTAGAAGGGGAAAAAATGAAGCCCAAAAAGGAAACCTTCTGAACTCCAAAGAGACATTTAGACCCCTTCACAAACAAAGAATTAGCACGAAGGACCTGGAACACCATTCTGACCTGCTTCACATGAGACTCCCAATCATCCGAAAAGACCAAAATATCATCCAAATATACAATCATGAATCTATCCAAATACTTTCGGAAGATGTCATGCATAAAGGACTGAAACACAGATGGAGCATTAGAAAGCCCGAATGGCATCACCAGGTACTCAAAATGGCCCTCGGGCGTATTAAATGCTGTTTTCCATTCATCGCCCTGTTTAATACGCACAAGATTATATGCCCCTCGAAGATCTATCTTGGTGAACCAACTAGCCCCCCTAATCCGAGCAAACAAATCAGACAATAGAGGCAAAGGGTACTGAAATTTGACCGTGATTTTATTGAGAAGACGGTAATCTATACAAGGTCTCAGAGAACCATCCTTCTTGGCCACAAAAAAGAACCCTGCTCCCAACGGTGACGATGACGGGCGAATATGCCCTTTCTCCAAGGACTCCTTTATATAACTCCGCATAGCGGCGTGTTCCGGCACAGATAAATTGAAAAGTCGTCCCTTAGGAAATTTACTACCAGGGATCAAATTAATAGCACAATCACAATCCCTATGAGGAGGTAGGGCACTGGATTTGGGCTCATCAAATACATCTCGGTAATCCGACAAAAACTCAGGGACTTCAGAAGGAGTAGAATAAGAAATTGACAACAACGGAACATCGCCATGTACCCCCTGACAACCCCAACTGGACACAGACATTGATTTCCAATCCAATACTGGATTATGGACCTGCAGCCATGGCAAACCCAACACGACCACATCATGCAAATTATGCAACACCAAAAAGCGAATATCTTCCCGATGTGCAGGAGCCATGCACATGGTCAACTGAGTCCAATACTGAGGCTTATTCTTGGCCAAAAGGCGTAGCATCAATTCCCCTTAATGGAATAGGATACTGCAAGGGCTCCAAGAAAAAAACACAGCGCCTGGCAAACTCCAAATCCATCAAATTCAGGGCAGCGCCTGAATCCACAAATGCCATAACAGAGTAGGACGACAAAGAGCAAATCAGAGTAACGGACAAAAGAAATTTAGGCTGTACAGTACCAATGGTGACAGACCTAGCGAACCGCTTAGTGCGCTTAGGACAATCAGATATAGCATGAGTGGAGTCACCATAGTAAAAACACAGCCCATTCTGACGTCTGTGTTCTTGCCGTTCAGCTCTGGTCAAAGTCCTATCGCATTGCATAGGCTCAGGCCTCTGCTCAGAGGATACCGCCAAATGGTGCACAACCTTGCGCTCACGCAAGCGTCGATTGATCTGAATGGCCAAGGACATTGATTCATTCAGACCAGCAGGCGTGGGGAACCCCACCATAACATCCTTAAGGGCTTCAGAAAGACCCTTTCTGAAAATTGCTGCAAGGGCACACTCATTCCATTGAGTAAGCACAGACCACTTTCTAAACTTCTGGCAATATACCTCCGCTTCATCCTGACCCTGACACAAAGCCAGCAAGATTTTCTCTGCCTGATCCACAGAGTTAGGTTCATCATAAAGCAATCCAAGCGCCAGAAAAAACGCATCTACATTAAGCAATGCAGGATCTCCTGGCGCAAGGGAGAATGCCCAGTCTTGAGGGTCGCCACGTAACAAAGAAATAATGATTTTCACTTGCTGAATGGGGTCACCAGAGGAGCGGGGTTTCAAAGCAAGAAACAGTCTACAATTATTTTTGAAATTCAGAAATTTAGATCTATCCCCAGAAAACAAATCAGGAATTGGAATTCTAGGCTCTAACATCGGATTCTGAACTACATAATCTTGAATGTTTTGTACCCTTGCAGCGAGTTGATCAACACAAGAGGACAGACCTTGAATGTCCATATCTACACCTGAGTCCTGAACCACCCAGAGGTTAAGGGGAAAAGAAAGACAAAACACACTGCAGAGAAAAAAAAATGGTCTCAGAACTTCTCTTATCCCTCTATTGAGATGCATTAACACTTTATAGGCCAGCTGTACTGTTATGACCTGGTGGTTAGGAGCACCTGGAATGACCTGATGGTTAGGAGCACCTGGAATGACCTGATGGTTAAACTAGACGACAAGACAAGCTCTGGGGAGTAGGATCTCTGCTGACCGCAAACCCTAATCCTATCACACAAACTAGAAATAGCCGTGGAGCGTACCTAAATCTCCCTAGACGCCTCTTCACAGCCTAAGAGCTAACTACCCCTAAAGATAGAAAATAAAGCCTTACCTTGCCTCAGAGAAATGTCCCCAAAGGAAAAGGCAGCCCCCCACAAATAATGACTGTGAGTTAAGAGGAAAGTCACAAACACAGGAATGAAACAGGTTTCAGCAAAGGAGGCCAGACTTACTAAATAGACTGAGGATAGAAAAAGGGATCTTATGCGGTCAGCACAAAAAACTACAAAAAGCCACGCAGAGTGTTTAAAAAGACCCCTGTTGTGAATTAGACTTTTTGGCTCCCTCTTGTGGTCACTAGTGATATGACTCTGGGATTGTCTTTCTTCAGTTTGGCACTCACCTGGGTCATTAGTCCAGGGGTGTCGCTATATAAACTTCCTGGATCCTTAGTCCAGTGCCTGGCATCGTTTGTTGTGATTTTGCTTTTTGCTCCCTCTAGTGGTCATTAGTGATTTGACTCTGGAGCGTCTGTCTTTTCCTATATCCTCACCTGGGCCGTTAGTTCAGGGGCGTTGCTATATTAGCTCCCTGGACCTTCAGTTCAATGCCTGGCATCGTTGAAATCAGAGCTAATCTGTTGTGCTCTTGTCCTCTGATCCTGGTTCCTGTTTTTCAAGCTAAGTCTGCTTCTTTGCTTTTTGCTTTTGTTTTGTTTGGTATTTTTGTCCAGCTTGTTCCTATCTGTATCCTGACCTTTGCTGGAAGCTCTAGGGGGCTGGTGTTCTCCCCCCGGACCGTTAGACGGTTCGGGGGTTCTTGAATCTCCAGCGTGGATTTTTATAGGGTTTTTGTTGACCAGATAAGTTATCTTGCTATATTCTGCTATTAGTAAGCTGGCCTCTCTGTGCTGAACCTGGTTCATTTCTGTGTTTGTCATTTCCTCTTACCGCACCGTTATTATTTGTGGGGGGCTTGTATCTTGCTTTGGGGTCCCTTTCTCTGGAGGCAAGAGAGGTCTTTGTTTTCTTCTCCTAGGGGTAGTTAGATTCTCCGGCTGGCGCGAGTCATCTAGCGATCACCGTAGGCATGATCCCCGGCTACTTCTAGTGTTGGCGTTAGGAGTAGCTATTTGGTCAACCCAGTTACCACAGCCCTATGAGCTGGATTTTTGTATCTTGCAGACTTACACGTTCCTCTGAGACCCTGTCCACTGGGGTCATAACAGTATGCCAGGCCAGTATTAAATGTTTAATGCATTGCAGAAGTGGGATTATAAGAAAGAATATTTTGAGTTGTTTTTTTTCCCTCTCTCATTTTTTTTTTTTTTTTTCTTTTCCCCTTTACCTCAGAGTGGCTTAAGCTTGCTGCAGACATGAATGTCCAGACCTTGATTACAAGTGTGGACCAGCTTGCTGCTCGTGTGCAGGGTATACAAGATTATGTTACCAGAAATCCTAGGTCTGAACCCAAGATTCCGATTCCTGAACTGTTTTCAGGAGACCGATTTAAGTTTAGGAATTTCAGGAATAATTGTAAATTATTTTTGTCCCTGAAACCTTGTTCGTCTGGAGACTCTGCTCAACAAGTAAAAATTGTTATTTCATTCTTACGGGGTGACCCTCAGGATTGGGCTTTTTCGTTGGCGCCAGGAGATCCGGCATTGGCTGATATTGATGCGTTTTTTCTGGCGCTCGGTTTACTTTATGAGGAACCCAATCTTGAGATTCAGGCAGAGAAAGCCTTGCTGGCTATGTCTCAGGGCCAGGACGAGGCTGAGGTGTATTGCCAAAAATTTCGGAAATGGTCCGTGCTGACACATTGGAACGAGTGTGCACTGGCCGCTAATTTTAGAAATGGCCTTTCTGAGGCCATTAAGAATCTTATGGTGGGTTTTCCCATTCCCACAGGTCTGAATGATACCATGTCCCTGGCTATTCAAATTGACCGGCGGTTGCGGGAGCGCAAAACCGCAAATTCCCTCATGTTGTTGTCTGAACAGACACCTGATGTGATGCAATGTGATAGAAAAACCACAAATTCCCTCATGGTGTTGTCTGAACGGACACCTGATTTGATGCAATGTGATAGAATCCTGACTAGAAATGAGAGGAAAATTCATAGACGCCGGAATGGCTTGTGCTACTACTGTGGTGATTCTACACATGTTATCTCAGCATGCTCTAAACGTATATCTAAGGTTGTTAGTCCTGTCACCGTCGGTAATTTGCATCCTAAGCTTATTCTGTCTGTAACTTTGATTTGCTCACTGTCATCTTATCCTGTCATGGCGTTTGTAGATTCAGGTGCTGCCCTGAGTCTTATGGATCTCTCATTTGCTAAGCGCTGTGGTTTTGTTCTTGAACCATTGGAAAATCCTATCCCTCTTAGGGGTATTGATGCTACGCCATTGGCAGAAAATAAGCCGCAGTATTGAACACAGGTTACCATGTGCATGACTCCTGAACACCGCGAGGTGATACGTTTTCTCGTTCTACATAAAATGCATGATTTGGTTGTTTTGGGGCTGCCATGGTTACAGACCCATAATCCAGTCCTTGACTGGAAGGCTATGTCAGTGTCTAGTTGGGGCTGTCGTGGTATTCATGAGGATTCCCTGCCTGTGTCTATTGCTTCTTCTACGCCTTCGGAAGTTCCGGAGTACTTGTCTGATTATCAGGATGTCTTTAGCGAGTCCAGGTCCAGTGCATTGCCTCCTCATAGGGAATGTGACTGTGCAATAGATTTGATTCCAGGCAGTAAATTTCCTAAGGGAAGACTGTTTAATCTGTCGATACCTGAACATACCGCTATGCGTTCATATATCAAGGAGTCTCTGGAGAAAGGACACATCCGTCCGTCTTCTTCCCCTCTTGGTGCGGGATTCTTTTTTGTGGCTAAAAAGGACGGATCTTTGAGGCCTTGTATTGACTATCGGCTTTTAAATAAGATCACTGTCAAATTTCAGTATCCTTTGCCGCTGTTGTCTGACTTGTTTGCCCGGATTAAAGGTGCCAAGTGGTTTACCAAGATAGACCTTCGTGGTGCGTACAACCTTGTGCGCATTAAGCAAGGGGATGAATGAAAAACCGCATTCAATACGCCCGAAGGTCATTTTGAGTACTTGGTGATGCCTTTTGGGCTCTCTAATGCCCCTTCAGTTTTTCAGTCCTTTATGCATGACATTTTCCGGAACTATCTGGATAAATTTCTGATCGTTTATCTGGATGATATTCTGTTTTTTTCTGATAATTGGGACTCGCATGTGGAGCAGGTCAGGATGGTCTTTAAAATTTTGCGTGAAAATTCTTTGTTTGTCAAGGGCTCAAAGTGTCTTTTTGGTGTACAGAAGGTTCCCTTTTTGGGGTTCATTTTTTCCCCTTCTGCTGTGGAGATGGACCCAGTCAAGGTCCGAGCTATTCTTGATTGGACTCAGCCCTCGTCAGTTAAGAGTCTTCAGAAGTTCTTGGGTTTCGCTAACTTCTACCGTCGTTTTATCGCTAACTTTTCTAGCATTGTGAAACCTTTGACGGATATGACCAAGAAGGGCTCCGATGTGGTTAATTGGGCTCCTGCTGCCGTGGAGGCTTTCCAGGAGTTGAAACGTCGGTTTACTTCGGCGCCTGTTTTGTGCCAGCCTGATGTCTCGCTTCCCTTTCAAGTTGAGGTGGATGCTTCAGAGATTGGAGCAGGGGCCGTTTTGTCGCAGAGAGGCCCTGGTTGCTCTGTTATGAGACCTTGCGCCTTTTTCTCTAGGAAGTTTTCGCCTGCGGAGCGAAATTATTTGTGGGCCAACCGCCGCCGCGGTGTGGGTCCCCGACTACGTGTTGGGGATTTGGTGTGGCTTTCTTCCCGCTTTGTTCCTATGAAGGTTTCCTCTCCCAAATTTAAACCTCGTTTTATTGGTCCTTACAAGATATTGGAAATTCTTAATCCTGTATCCTTTCGCCTGGATCTACCTGTGTCGTTTGCTATCCACAACGTGTTTCATAGGTCCTTGTTGCGGCGGTACGTTGTGCCTGTGGTTCCTTCTGCTGAGCCTCCTGCTCCGGTGTTGGTTGAGGGCGAGTTGGAGTACGTGGTGGAGAAGATCTTGGATTCTCGTCTCTCCAGGCGGAGGCTTCAGTACCTGGTCAAGTGGAAGGGCTATGGTCAGGAAGATAATTCCTGGGTGGTCGCCTCTGATGTTCATGCGGCCGATTTAGTTCGTGCCTTTCATGCCGCTCATCCTGATCGCCCTGGTGGTCGTGGTGAGGGTTCGGTGACCCCTCACTAAGGAGGGGGTACTGTTGTGATTTTGCTTTTTGCTCCCTCTAGTGGTCATTAGTGATTTGACTCTGGAGCGTCTGTCTTTTCCTATATCCTCACCTGGGCCGTTAGTTCAGGGGCGTTGCTATATTAGCTCCCTGGACCTTCAGTTCAATGCCTGGCATCGTTGAAATCAGAGCTAATCTGTTGTGCTCTTGTCCTCTGATCCTGGTTCCTGTTTTTCAAGCTAAGTCTGCTTCTTTGCTTTTTGCTTTTGTTTTGTTTGGTATTTTTGTCCAGCTTGTTCCTATCTGTATCCTGATCTTTGCTGGAAGCTCTAGGGGGCTGGTGTTCTCCCCCCGGACCGTTAGACGGTTCGGGGGTTCTTGAATCTCCAGCGTGGATTTTTATAGGGTTTTTGTTGACCAGATAAGTTATCTTGCTATATTCTGCTATTAGTAAGCTGGCCTCTCTGTGCTGAACCTGGTTCATTTCTGTGTTTGTCATTTCCTCTTACCTCACCGTTATTATTTGTGGGGGGCTTGTATCTTGCTTTGGGGTCCCTTTCTCTGGAGGCAAGAGAGGTCTTTGTTTTCTTCTCCTAGGGGTAGTTAGATTCTCCGGCTGGCGCGAGTCATCTAGCGATCACCGTAGGCATGATCCCCGGCTACTTCTAGTGTTGGCGTTAGGAGTAGCTATTTGGTCAACCCAGTTACCACAGCCCTATGAGCTGGATTTTTGTATCTTGCAGACTTACACGTTCCTCTGAGACCCTGTCCACTGGGGTCATAACAATCGTTGTAATCAGATCCTTCTGTTGCTCCTGTCTGCTGGTCCTGGTTTTTGCAAAATTAAGCTAAGTCTTGCTTCTTTGTTTTTTGGGTTATTTGCTTTGCTTCTATTTTTGTCCAGCTTGTACTAAATGTGAGTTCTGACCTTGCTGGAAGCTCTAGGGGGCTGGTGTTCTCCCCCCGGCCGTTAGTCGGTTCGGGGGTTCTTGAATATCCAGCGTGGATATTTTAATAGGGTTTTTGCTGACCATATAAGTCATCTTACTATATTCTGCTATTAGCTAGTGGGCCTCTCTTTGCTAAATACCTAGCTCATTCTTATGTTTGTCTTTTCCTCTTACCTCACCGTTATTATTTGTTGGGGGCTTGTATCCAACTTTTGGGGTCTTTTCTCTGGAGGCAAGAAAGGTCTTTCTTTTCCCTTCTAGAGTTAGTTCTCCAGCTGGCGCGAGACGTCTAGAACCAACGTAGGCACGTTCCCCGGCTACTGCTATTTGTGGTGCTAGGATTAGATATATGGTCAGCCCAGTTACCACTGCCCTATGAGCTGGTTTTTTGTGTTTGCAGACTTGGTATTTATTCCTGAGACCCTCTGCCATTGGGGTCATAACAGACCCCCGCACCGACTCACGGTGCGGAGGTGCCACTCTGCACCCCAGAGCTTCCAGCTAGCAAGGCAATATCATGTTAGCAAGCTGGACTAGAACTTAGCAAGTACTAATAAATATATTCTGTACACAATGAACAACAAATGAACTAGCAGGGACTTAGCTTCTGCTGGAGTAGACAGGTCATCAGAAAGATCCGAGAGAGATCTGAACCAGTACTGATACATTGACAGCTGGCATGGAGTAACGATCTGAGTGGAGTTAAATAGAGAAGCCAGCCGAGCCGCAAACGAGGGCAGGTGAGGAAGCAACCTCAGAACCAGCAGTCCCACTCACAGCCACCAGAGGGAGTCCACGGACAGAACTCGCCGAAGTACCATTCATGACCACAGGAGGAAGTTCGAGAACGGAATTCACAACAGCGGGATTATGTGTGGTAATGTGGTGGGGGGTGGGGTTATGTGTGGTAATGTGGTGGGGGGCGGGATTATGTGTGGTAATGTGGTGGGGGGGCGGGATTGTGTGTGGTAATGTGGTGGGTGGGCGGGATTGTGTGTGGTGATGTGGTGGTGGGGGGATTGTGTGTGGTAATGTGGTGGGGGGGCGGGATTATGTGTGGTGATGTGGTGGGGGCGGGATTATGTGTGGTGATGTGGTGGGGGGCGGGATTATGTGTGGTGATGTGGTGGGTGGGTGGAATTATGTGTGGTGATGTGGTGGGTGGGCGGGATTATGTGTGGTGATTTGGTGGGTGGGTGGGATTATGTGTGGTGATGTGGTGGGGGGCGGGATTATGTGTGGTGATGTGGTGGGGGCAGGATTATGTGGTGATGTGGTGGGTGGGCGGGATTATGTGTGGTGATGTGGTGGGGGGCGGGATTATGTGTGGTGATGTGGTGGGGGGGCGGGATTGTGTGTGGTAATGTGGTGGGGGCAGGATTGTGTGTGGTAATGTGGTGGGGGGCGGGATTATGTGTGGTGATGTGGTGGGGAGGCGGGATTGTGTGTCGTAATATGGTGGGGGGCGGGATTATGTATAGTGATGTGGTGGGGGCGGGATTATGTGTGGTGATGTGGTGGGGGGCGGGATTATGTGTGGTGATGTGGTGGGGGCGGGATTGTGTGTGGTGATGTGGTGGGGGGCGGGATTATGTGTGGTGATGTGGTGGGTGGGTGGGATTATGTGTGGTGATGTGGTGGGGGGCGGGATTGTGTGTGGTGATGTGGTGGGGGGCGGGATTGTGTGTGGTAACGTGGTGGGTGGGCGGGATTATGTGTGGTGATGTGGTGGGGGGGCGGGATTGTGTGTGGTAATGTGGTGGGGGTGGTATTGTGTGTGGTAATGTGGTGGGGGGCGGGATTATGTGTGGTAATGTGGTGGGGGCAGGATTGTGTGTGGTAATGTGGTGGAGGGCGGGATTATGTGTGGTGATGTGGTGGGGGCGGAGCTACTGTACAGGGGGTGGGAATAGCGAGTAATCACGATGCCTCATATATATATAGATGTATATATGTATGTATATATATATATATATATATATATATATATATATATATGTGTATATATCTATATATATAATTGTCTAAGGGTTTTTCTGTCTGTCTGTCTGTCTGTCTGTCTGTCTGTCCTGGAAATCCCATGTCTCTGATTGGTCGACGATGATGTCATAATGAAAATCCCGCGTCTCTGATTGGTCGAGGCCGCCAGGCACAGTATCGACGTAGATGTCATAATGGTTGCCATGGCAACGATGATGTCATAAAGGTTGCCTCGACCAATCAGCGACAGGCACAGTCTGCCGCGAATTCTGGAATCATCATTGTCCATATACTGCGGGGACATGCATATTCTAGAATACCCGATGCGTTAGAATCGGGCCACAGTCTAGTATATATATATATATGTATATATATGTATGTATATATGTATATATATGTATATATATATATATATATATATATATATATATATAAATACATTAAAAATTACAAAAAGGAAAAGGGCCAAAAGCAAGAGCTTTGGCACTTTCCATGGTTAGTACCTAGTAGCGCCCCCCCTTTGCAAGTATCACAGCTTGTAAACACTTTTTGTAGCCAGCCAACCAGCCAGGAGTCTTTCAATTCTTGTTTTAGGGATTTTCATCCATTCTTCCTTGGAGAATTCTTCCAGTTATGTGAGATTCCTGGGTCGTCCGCCATGCACTATGTTGAGGTATAGCCACAGATTTTCAATGATTTTTAGATCAAAGGATAGTGAGAGCCATTGTAAAATCTTCAGCTGGCACCTTTTGAGGCAGTCTGTTGTGGATTTTGACATGTGTTTAGGATCATTATGCATCTGTAGGAGCCATCATCTTTTAAACTTCAGCATTTTTTTACAAATGGTGTTATGTTTTCATCAAGAATTTGTTGAAATTTAATTGAATCCATCCTTCCCCTACCGATGAAATGTTTTAAAGATGCATCAGGCTTGTTTAGACTTTTTTTGCATACTTATGATTCTGAATTATATAGTGAGGACGCAGGAGAGGTTTTCTTCTGAGGACTCTTCCATAAATGCCATATTTGTGCAGGTGTCTCTGAACAGTAGAACAATGTACCACAACTTGAGTTTGCTAAATCTTTCTGAAGGTCTTTTGCAGTCAATCGGGGGTTCTGATTTGCCTCTCTAGTAGAGATGGGCAGATATCTGGATTTTCAGGTCCAGCCGAACAGTTACAAAAAGTTCAGGTTCAAGCACCAGAACCACTAGTCACTGATGCTGCACTCACAGCAGTTCATGCATCAGTGGTTCTCAGCTTGGACGGTCGCATCTTGGCACCATCCAGGTTGAAAACTATTAATCCCGGACATGGATTATGGTGTGGGACAGAACGTCGGACAGGTGAGGGATATTCTTGTTTTTCTATTTTTGTTTTATTACAGGAGATGAAGGTTTAGCAGTCTGAGAATACCAGCCCCCAGCTGTCCGCTTTATCTTGACTGGTTGTCCAAAATGGGGGGACCCCATGCCATTTTTTTTTTTAAATTTATTTAAATAATTAAAAAAACAACATGGAAACCCCTCTATTCTTGATTACCAGCCTTGTTAACACTTACAGCTGAAGGTTGCAGCACCCAGCTGTGAGTTTTGATTGGCTGGTTATCAAAAATACAGGTGAACTCACGCAGGTTTTTTTTATTTTTTTTTATTATTTATTCAGTGGAGGACCTGGCTGATGAACACTCCCATCAGCCGCTCCTGCTCTCACTGTTATTAGCAGCAGCAGGCGTAGGCTGATGGGAGCAGTAGTTTCATCAGTCAACACCAGTGACCGGAGGTAAACTTTCTACCTCCGATCACAGCTGCCGGCTCACACTGTCATTTGACAGCACGGGAAACATGGCTATCTGACCGGCGGTGATGATTTTACCGCCCATCAGAAACGGTGTTCGCCACCCGGTGTTCAGTGGTCTGCATCTGAACAGTCACACAGACTTCCTGGTGAAGTCTGTGTTCAGCGTCTGTGCCTGAACAGTAGGTGTTCGGATGCCGAACTTTACTGTTGGGTTTTTCCATCCCTACTCTCTAGCAAATCCTACTAGCAGCTCTCACTGAAATTTTGCTTGGTCTTTCAAACCTTATCTTGACCTCCACTGTTCCTGTTAATTTCCGTTCCTTAATTACATTTTGAACTGAGGAAAGGGCAACTTGAAATCACTTTGCTATCTTCTTATAGCCTTCTCCTGCTTTGTGGGCCCCCACCATTTAATTTTCACAGTGCTAGGCAGCTGTTTAGAATAGCCCATGGATGCCATTTTTTGGCACAAGGTTAGAGGAGGCTGGGGTTTTATAAACCTGTTAAATTTGCATCACCTGGCCTTTCCTAACAATGATAGTAAATTAGTTAAGGTCTGAATCCTTGGTCAAAGTTATTTGAGCACTTAAATCTCAAAGAGTGCACAAACTTTTGCATTGGCCTGTTTGCCTTTTTGTAATTTTTAAAATACAAGGGAAATGTGACATCTTTAACTTTAGCCCTTTTAGAGATCATATAATCTTCAACTTGCTTAACAGCTCAGAATTACAGTAATTTTGGCCAGGGGTGCCCAAACTTTTACATGCCACTGTAAGCAAATATCAGAGGAGTCTGACTCTCTCATCGAGAACACAGGCGCACTACCGTGTATGCATAAGTCTAGGGAAATAGCTGTCGGACAAGCAATCATTCTGCTTACAGCTATTTGTTGTGTATGGGGGCTTAACTTACACTTGCCAGTTCACTCAGAAAGGCTCAGAAGCTCTCAGAAAAAGAGAAAATTTGCTGGTAATAATAATAATAATCTTTATTTTTATATAGCGCCAACATATTCCGCAGCGCTTTACAATTTGCACACATTATCATCACTGTCCCCAATGGGTCTCACAATCTAAATTCCCTATCAGTATGTCTTTGGACAGAGTTGGCAAACCTCCTAGGTACCAGAGAAGCCTCCTGAAACCTTACAACAAGCAGTGTTGTCCCAATATTTTCATTGCGGCTACTCTGAGAAACAATATCCAAAAGATCAATCTGTCTTCTGTAATAAGAATTTTAAGCAGTTGGTAAGTATAGTCTAATTATAAATGGTGCAGAAGAAGCAGTTACCCTCAGGGACGCGTGTTTGAGGGGCCCACAAGCTTCTGACCAACATAAGAAGACAACTGTATAATAGCTGGGGGTTCACGTTACTGAATTTGCAGCGGGCACTTTACACAACTATGTTTATTATAATAATAATAATAATCATATGACCAATCTGGGTTCTAGAAAATCAAGAAGGACAGCATCCAATCTGGGTGAAAAAAACAAAAATACCTCTTTATTTTGCCATAATTAGATGTTTCGACCAATTGTAGGTCTTTTTCATGCTTGAAAAAGACCTACAATTTGTCGAAACGTCGCATTATGGCAAAATTGCTAGAAAAAGACCTACAATTGGTCGAAACATCACATTATGGCAAAATAATTTTTTACCCGGATTGGCTGCTGTTCTTCTTGATTTTCTGGTATACGTTTTTCCTATTTGTCCTATGGATTTTAAATGTGCATTCTGATATCTGAAGTGCTGTCGGCTGTTGCTATTGTATTTTGTGAACAATCTGGGTTCTAGTCATTTGTACTTCTTTGAGTTGGCATAGGCCTGGACTGACAAAGATCAAGGCTTCTGCTTTCTATACCGGGAACCAGTTGATCATTAGCTTTGTGTATGAGGTGGAAGCATGGCTATTGCTCAATGACTGCAGTGTGAGACAAAAAAGCCTGTTTATTAGGATTTTTCAGAGCTGATTAATTTTGACAACTCATAAAAGTGGCCAACTGGAAAAAGAAGTCCTGTGATATCCCTTGTAGTCTCAACAGATGAAGAACTACCACTTCTTGGACTTCTATTGGTGTTATTCTTGAATTACAGATTGGATACCATGGGACAGGAGACTCCAGTGATGTTATCATTTTTGACTGGGCCCAGGTTCTCCTGCTGATACAATTATCTGTTCTATGCGAAGATTGTGTGTGGTTTACAGAGAAAGTCCTGACAGCCACTGAAGCTCTTGAAATACTTGTTGATACAGACAGACAGCTGCTCTTGAAAGTACGGATTATCACTCTTATGAAGGAGGACTGGAAAAAAAGTAGACTGGGATGAACACCGGCTGTCTTTGAAATATATTTCAGGTGGAAGGAGATTTTGTTTTTACAACCTCAACACTTGCCAAAGGACACATTACTACACAGTATGGCCATGAGAAAAAGAGCACATTCGTAAGTGTTTACTACAAGATTACCACAATATCTAAGTTTGAGTAAGGCACTTAAATGGTCTCCTGATATTTTTTTTATGTATGGTATGTGTAATTCTCACTCAATATAATGATGTACAAGTTATTAGAAAGTCATTGCCTTCTGCTTGTTATAATGTTAGCTTGAGTTAAAGAGGCTCCTTGTGATTTAGAGGGGTTCACCAGGCCTCCGAACTGTCCCCACCCTATTTTCCATTAACAACCATAGATCTTGGCAGTGAGCCAGGGTTCCTGTTGATACATTATTTACATTGTTACAACAATATTGTGACGCTCTTTGAAAACAACCTCTGGTGCTTCGGAGAAATGGATCATTTTCTACAAGGAGAGAGGGAGAGGGAATCGAGGTCTTTTTCAGGTGGTCATAGATAATTCTGCTTACATGACCACTTAGATGAATGCATCATGGTGGTCGCTGATGAGATGTGATTCTACATGTTGTATATGGACCAAGATGTTAATTGAAGTCACGGGTCACATTGCGCCTCACAATTTAACAGGACCATTGAGCGACAATCATAAAAAAAGGCTAAATCTGTTGGATTTGGGGTTGAATGAATGGCATGTGGATTGCGCTGCATTGAGATATATACGTTGCATTGTGACTCATGACGTAACATGACCCTAGCGTGACCATCTCCAAAAAATCTAAGCCTGTTTGATTTTTGGTTGGCCAAAAGACTTAGATGACTAAGTTAATTCTGCTACATCTATCACAATTCTAGGTAAAAACTTCGTAACTTAGTACTTAGCAGAGCTGAAGATCTCAAGTTCATCCCCCGGCTGTCTTCCAAAAGTGACAAGTTTAATGAGCAAACAAGGTTGCTGGTGATTACATAATCTCAAGTCTTGTAAGCTTCTTGATCTCACAAAGTAAGCAAGTCCTCTGTTATGGGAGAGCACAGTGTTTTCTTGATAATGTACATCTGCGATGTCTCCCCCTTCCACATCCACGACATCTGGACACATGTTGATCTGGAAGGAAATACTTCCCAAGTCTTCAGAGAGCAATTTGCTTGACAGAAAAAGAGTTTGGCCAAGACAACTCCTATTCCCAGCTGTGGAACCTCCAGTGTTCAGCAGGTGGACGAAAGGGTGCCACTAATTTTAATCCTAAATGTTCTGATCTCCATCCTCTTCCCATAGTGGGGCAGGCCTCAGCTCTTTGATGGATAGAAAGTTATGGCAGCAAATGGTTTATATTAGAAAGAGGTCAAGACAAGTCTGAGGCAAGCGAGCTTAACTTCTGAGTCCCCAGTGCAGGTGAAAAAATGGGGATATATTGAAAAAGTGGTGGGGGAGGAGGGAGCAGATGTTTCCGATGGAAGAACATGACTTTTTCTTCCTCTCCTAGTTATAATATCTGAGTTTAGACATAAATCTGTAGCATTTGCTTTGCGGGACAAGATGAGGATAGTGAGATGAGTGGAATGCATTCATTCGATTATATGGTATAGTGCGCTGATGGTAAAAGGCTCGCCCGACAGTAGAGTAGATGTGTGGGAATCTTTTGTTTGGTGATTTCTCAAACAAAAAAAAATCTAAAAAGTAATGATGTCACCCCAAAATTGTGTCAGCTGTAACTTCAACAGATGGACGGGTCACTGCCAAAGAATGTGAAAATAATGAGATTAACCTAAAATAACATTTGCAACCTCAAGAAGAGAGAAATGAGGTTCATGACAGTGCATAGAGATGGAAGGTAGGAGAAACCGTAGCTGGGATAAGATGCATCCTTGGCTATAATTGTTCTAGAGCTTGTGATGTAGCGCAGGCACAATATGTGACGCAAGTTTTAACAAATCAGTCTGCAATATATTGGTTCTGTCTCATCCACGTATCCCACTTACTTTAGACAAGAAGATGAAAACTTTCAGATATTTGAGCAAATGTGCCAAAATTTTGTTGCACCAAGAATAAGTGGAGGGGGAAAGAACAATCCTTTGTACAAACCTTCGCTCCAAATCACTGCTATCTGAACATGAAAGTAAAGGAGTGCAGATCTTCCTACATCATTGATCGACTCTCATTACTGGCAGCTTATCTACAAAAAAGGACCTTCTGAGGGCTTGAGACCTGGGCAAAAAAGGTAATGGGCCTCTAACTACCCTCCAGTTATAACAGCTTGAGCAAAACTTAGCTCCTAATATTTTCGAGCACTATGATGTGGTTTTGCATATGACCCCAATGATAGCACCAATTTGTATATAGGACAGTGCTATTGTTGCATCTGTCACTTCAACTTCTTGTGCCCTGTTAAGCGGTACTGTGTATGCGCTCCAGGCTTCGCACCCATAAGGGCACAACATGTGTACTAGGCAGCTTTCACAGATGAGCGGTATTAGCAATGCATTCCTCTACGTGACAGGCCAAACGGCACAGTTAATACCCTAAGCTAGTGAGACAGATGGGAGGTAGATTGCAGTTCAGCCATTTAAAGCAGGACACATATGACGCACACATGGTGCATGGTCATATCACCAATACTTCAGATGTGTTAGGACAATTGCTAAGAAGATATGCATCTTACCACTAACCTGGAAGTGACTTAAAAAAAGTTTTGTTCATGTTATGGGAAATCCATGGGTCAGTGATTCCTAAAACACATGTCCCGAGCATATAAACTGCAACTCCCTAACATATACATCCAATGTGTACTGTTAAAAAGCCAAGCTATATATAAGATAAGCAGATAATTTGCCAACACATACCACCCAAGACATCAAGAGACCACTCTTTTGGCCTTTATCAGATAAATGGAGACCTAAAGAGCTCCATTTAGTGCATGTATAGTGCATTATTTTCATTGTTTGTGATGTGCACATAGCGGAATGACCCTTGATGTTCACAACGCATCAGTGATTCAGTATGGATTTCCGAGGTTTATTCATAGTAATGTGTATTCATGGAATTGGAGTAGTTTACCTCTCTTTTACATCTATAGAGTTTATGTTCATTAACACAGACCTATAAATGCCTGGATGAGCTTTTATTAGATCTCGTTCCCAATCATTGGTAAGAGCTGACCACACTCATGCTACTTGCACTTCATCCACTTATTTTTTGGGATCGAAAGACCATTCATGTGTTTTCAATTGGCAAACATGAGAAACACGGTCAACCTCATCTCCTCAAACACAATTGTCATGGAGAGATAGTTGAACTGTACCGCCAAAATCAACAGATTGGGTTCACTTTCATTGAATGTTTATGGGAACCTTTAGTGTTGTGAGTTGATTAAAAATGAACGTTAGTAATTAGATGTGGGATTAAGATTCTATATTAATTAGAACTAGATCTGACGAACCTAACGATATCGGATGTGTCATCTGAATTTGATGGGTATAGATGCCTTCTGAAATCATCAGGTCATATGTAGGAGGAGAGAAGGATCCGGCCACTGGCATTTCCATGGCTGATCCTTTTATTCGTTGGGAGATTAAACTCCTCTGGCAGTGGCTTTCTCATAGAGAACATAGGAGCACTCAGACGGGCTGAACTGTCTGAGTGCTCCTATCTCACCTCCTAACTGAGAAGGGGAGATAGCTGTTGGGTAGAAGATAGTTCAGACCAAACAGATATTTAATATTTATGGGGGAGTTTTGTGCTTTTATGGAGTTGGAGTGGTGTTAGCCTTTCCTTCAATGTGTTCTCAAATCTGGACCCAGAATTAGAGGACAGCCTATCAGGTGTCACATTTTTGGAAAATGACTAAAAATCTATAAACTATTACATTTGGGAAAAAAAAGGTGAGGAGTTTAGAAACAAAAAAATATTAAAAAGTTGTGGTTTGAAAATTCCTTTTGATTGTATGACTGTACTTTATACATATCATCTAAAATCTAGTAAAATGTTTTTTTGAGAAAAAGTTGAGGTTTTATCAGTCTACTTATGTAAAGGCAAGAATAAATTATCCCAGTGTCTTAAAAAGAATTTAACACTTGTTATGTCTTCACAAAAAAAGACTCCACTTCGTCACCCATACTTCTCCACCAGCCTTCCTTAAACTTCAAGAGGCACTTAAAGAATTTTGGGCAATCAGCCAGTCTCTATTGAAAATTTGGACATTTGCTAGTTGAGGGATACATAGCATAAGCGGTCCATCACTAAAAGGATCTGCCAAGTTGCCAAACAGATACGGAAACTGAAAATTGAGCTAGGAAGCTAATATGTTTATCGGAGATAACGAAATCTTGTCAGTTAATATATCTGTCTCTGAACTGTAATGTGAAACTCTGTGGTGAAGGCACTGACAGAAGAAATCTATACACATATAGTTCTAGCTTATGGACCTCTTTAACCATAGTTGATTTTTTTTTCACCAATTTCCCTTAAAATTAATTCTAGATATAAGTCTAAAAAACTTTTTTGTACCAGGTGGAGGATGAGCCTGTGACGAGTGACCATCCCCGGAGAATTGAATGGACTGGAATGGGTAGGCTGACCACTAGACGTTATATCTCAAGATCTACAGAGAGTGTTTTCTTCAAGACTGTGCTTCTGCTAATTTTCTGGGAGCAAGGTAGGTGGGCTGGAAATTTTAACTTATAGAAACTGTGTTAGGAAGATAAATGACTCAAAATGATGGACTGCTTTTACCTTTGTCCAAAAAATAGAATTAAGGCGATTTGATGAAAATTAAGCCATACAGTATGTGAATAATGATTGTACTTGGGAGGTTTGTGGATGTGGGAAGATATTTACCCTTTATCCCTCACTGTAATTAGCCACTGACCCAGTACCATCGTCATGAATAACTCAATAACTTTAAATTAAGTGAAGCATCTTAATTCATGCCATAGTCTTAAAGTCCAAATCTATCAGGTCAAGATTTATAGACACATTTCTCCTGAGTTCTAAGTACATATGCATTGGTGAAACACCTACTAATGAGCATTTTTTTCTTCCTTGTTTAGTGGACGCACAGTGTAAAATTGTGAAATGTAACACTGACTATGTTGCTGCCATATCAAATCCAAGGATCTCCAACAAGAACGCTGTATTCTGCAACGCCTTACGTGCCTATTCTCAGTGCACTCGTAACACAGCTCGAACTTGTAGAGGAGACCTGGTATACCACTCTGCAGTTCACATAATCGAGGATCGTATGATACAGCACAACTGCTCCAAGGTGGGGCCTACCTCTCCTCCCAGACGACAGCCTCCACCAC
This sequence comes from Ranitomeya variabilis, assembly GCF_051348905.1. Lineage (NCBI taxonomy): Eukaryota > Metazoa > Chordata > Amphibia > Anura > Dendrobatidae > Ranitomeya > Ranitomeya variabilis. The sequence continues at coordinate 602,547,995 of NC_135232.1, read as the reverse complement.
AGCCTCTTCCCGATAGTCATGTGAAAGAGGCTTGTGATTATGAGAAAGTCTACCAGGAAAAACATGAGACTGATCCCAAGTACCTGCACTGTGGAGTTTTCGGAGATCCCCATGTGCGCACTTTCAGTGGTGACTTTCAGACATGTAAGGTGAATGGCTCATGGCCTCTTCTTGACAATGAATATCTGTTTGTCCAGGCAACCAGCATACCTCTTCACCCTTCCTTCAATGCTACAGTTACAACAAAGGTAAAATTCATAGCTACCAAGTTCAGTTGATAGTATTTTTTTCCAAAAGGTTGGAGGCAATGGAAATGGCGTGCAAAGTCTTTACAAAAACAAGTGGAGATGATGCAACCATCATGTACACTCCCCATGTAACAATGGCTATACATAGTGCACATAAATAATGCACAGATTATACTTATAAAACCAATGTGTACCTGTGATCAACACCAATATAGCCAGCAAAATCCCACCTACACATTTGTGGTATCTGCCATGCTGTGATATTTTTTGTGATGGCCCAGGGAGAAAGGGCAAAAGTGTCCATACACGCCAGATGAATGTAAGCTGACCATCTAATGCCTATGGGGGGTAATCCAAATAATCATAGAAAGAATAATGGAGTACCTAGATTTTAACATGCTTCCATGAAAGATTATTCACCGCCAGAGTTGTGTGACAGCTACCTTTTACTGTCTCCTCATTGAACTGAGTGTACATATATATGGGGAATAAGGAAGGAACAGCTCTTGACTGGACAGGCATTCAGCACACAGTTATCTAAAGTGTATGGCCAAACTTAAAGTGATTCTCAAGTCAAAAGTGAAAAGTTGCCTTTATATGGCAAATTAATAGTCAATGCACCTAGTGCTCTCATTGTGGACGGTCCTGACATTTTTTGTTTTCCAGTCCTCCTTTTGCATCTTCAAAAAATGGTTGACTCTGTCTCCCTAACATTGAGAATTAATGGGAAGTCTGAAACACACCGCTTCCCTTCCACTGCGCAATTATGTATCCGTGTGGATGATGTCAGCACTTTTTTTACAAAACCACAGTCATCGTCAGCAGGGGTTGGTGTGTCTCAGATGTCTTCAGGGAAGTCAAAGATTGTAATGCTCAGTTTGTCACGAGGCAAACAGGATACCAGAAGAGGTGCGCTAGGTGTGTAGCCAGGTGATTTGCCACAGTAAAATTTGTATTTTTGATTGAAGTTATTTGAATGGGACAGAGGTTTTAATACAACAAGAGATAAAAGGGTAACATGTGACGTACAGTCACTGTCTTAATATAGCGCCATTTTTAATGCTTCATTTATTGTCTTGTCTTTATAGCTAACAATAATTTTCAAGAACATGAAGCAGTGCATTGATCAAAAAGTGTACCAGGCAGAAGTGGGCCACGTTCCAGCGGCTTTCGATGACGGATCTGTCAATGGCGGCACAAGAGCAGGTGGTAGCAGCCTCACCATTCATGAGAAGGAGCCTGGGAAGTACATAGAGATCCACGCTGCTTACATAGGCACCACAATCCGTGTGCGCCAGCTGGGCAGGCAGCTGTCATTTTCCGTAAGCATGGCAGAGGAGATCTCTCAAGCTTTCCAGGAAGAGCAGGACTTGCAGCTTTGTGTAGGTGGCTGTCCATCCAACCAACAGATCTCTAGGACTAAATACATCACTAGGACTCACTCTATGTGCATGGAGAGCGCCAGGTTGTTATGCCGGGAGAGACTGGCCATAGAAGATATGTATTTTGAGTCCTGTGTATTTGACTTGATGGTGTCAGGAAATGCAAATTTAACTGATTCAGCTTTCTATGCCTTGGAAGATGCCAGGGACTTTCACCCGGAACCGGGAACATTACATATATTCAGCAAAGCGGACAATGGATCAGTTTTATCACTCTGTCTGTTACTTGTGCTCTTTATCATTGGGAATATACATCACCTTGATTGAATCTTCCGAAATGTAGATTCAGGGATATAAAGCAATCTGGAAAAATATATTGGCGTTGCCTATCAATAAGCCTATCGAAAACATTTTCCAGCCTTTTTCACACAAAAAAGAACAAAGGTTACTTTGCTGGTTTTGTACTGGTTTAGAGCTTTTTTATGTTGTTTTCTTCATTTATATTCAGAGCTAATTTCAAAATGCTACTGCTTGCCCTTGGAAAAAGATGCAGTTTAGATCTCGGTTAAACATGAGACCTTACCTAAAATCCCATAATACACTGCTGTCTGGAAATCAGCAGAATTACGAATACAGCCTAAGGAAAATGTCCTCAGGGAATATGACATCTTTAAATCTACATTTCTTAAAAAGGATTGTCCAGTGAAAACAAGTTATCACCTATCCAAATAGGTTGCCTACTACTTTTACACAGATGACCTATCCTGTCATCAATGTCTTTTAGATGGGTATTCGACACCTGGCGTCCCCGCCGATCAGCTGTTCTCCATATCATCAGTGGCTGTAACTGCTCAGTTTTGGAGTTGCACAGCGCAGCTAGTCGACAGGATAGTGGCGGCTCCCAGGTAATGCACATCCGCCCCCCACTAATTTGAATTGATGGCGGATGTGCATTAAATGGCCACTGATGAGTTGTCGGAGCTGTGCAGCTCCGTAACTGAGAAGTTCCAGCAGCCGCTGATATCAAGAACAGCTGATCGGGGGCGCCGGGTGTCTCACCCCCACCGATTATATATTGATGACCTAACCTAAGGAAAGGCCATCAATGTAAAAGTAGTGGACAACCTGAAATATGACAGAAATCGTTCTGTTCTTGAAGCTGCACCTGATGAGCAAGATTTATTAACAGCTTTGTTCTTCTTTGTAAATTTAGAGTTTCTTTTTGTAGAGACTAACAGCTGGCATAGAAATAAATAAAAACAAAATTAGCAAATGTGCTCTCCTCCAGAAAAAAGAGAATCTCGTTAAGGAGTCTATAATTTTTCAAATGTGGTGGGAAGAATAAAAGTTTGCAAATTGTATTGCAAATTTAGTTTGGTGCCAACATGTGCAACTTTTTAAATGCCAAACAAGTAACATACATCACTTTATAAATTATCCCCTCACCATGATTGATACCTGCCACCACCAACAGTGGGGGATCAGTGAACACAGGGTTGTAATTGAGTTTAATGTATAAATAGTATGCAGTAAGCTCCACAGTGCCCTCTACTGGCAGCCAGAAAGTTAAATATTTTACATTTACTGTATGTCTATGGAGGATTTGGAGCTCTGTCTCAGAAAAATAACCAGAGCTCCAATCACTATAAAGAAATCAGGTCACAGCTATCATTTTCTCACCTGAACTAGAAGAATATAAGGTGCTCTGTGATTGGTTGCTATCAATGTACTGGAGGCTAAATTAAATAACTTTTTATAAATGTGTTCATATTTAATATCAGTTATATATAGTGACTGTGACTCTTGTACCTAGATGCCGCTGCCCTTATCCAAAGCACCTTAATGTGTTACTGAAGTGCCCAAATGATATAGAAACCTACAACAGTTCCCATTTTGGTAAGACAGGCTTGGAATTAAGGACTTATAGCAGAATTTCTATTGTCCCTAATAGTATTGAAAAGCTTGGGCTTCTCTGGGCGTAGCTGATCTAAGCTGTTTCTCTAAATAATTGGAATTCAAATTACTTTAAGCATTTAAAATAAGACTAACGTCAATTATTGTGTTTATTCTTATTAGGTAGCACATGATTAGAAAGCTCGGGGATAATTTTTCTTTTAACATCTGTCATAGGGGAGAGGTGTCTAAAATTAAAATATGGACTTGACTGTGATTTCAAATTTGTGCACAGTAATTCACACATCTTTAAGTTACAGGCTTTATGACATCAACACAGTCACATTGTATTTGCAGTTTCAGTTTGATGTCCAAAAGAAGTTAAGCAGACCAATAGATGTAAATATTGACCGTTCTACCTCTGTATGACTCAAAATGGAGAAAAAAGTTGTATAACATTAATCAAGGAAAGGTTGAACCATACAATTCTAGTTGTGAGGGATGAAGTTGCATGAATACAGTTTTCCAATGATATCAGTCATGTAATACGCAGGTTGTCCACAAGATGGCAGCAATATCCAGGTGATCCGATAATAATCAGCCTGTGTACTTATGTTAATAGGTGAAAAATATCTATAAAGCTATAATATATTAAAAGAGACTAGAGAAATTTAGTCTTGTAAAAATGTAGATATTTTCACGGACATATATTATTTTGTGTTAGAATATATATATATATATATATATATATACTAGATGGCAGCCCGATTCTAAAGAATCGAGAGTCTAGAATCCATATATACTTTATTTATTCAAATGTAAGAATAATACAATTAATAAATAATAGTAAGAAAGAACAAAAAATGGCTGCACTCACCAGCTCTTGACAATTCTTGACAGTACGGCGCATTTCTGATTGGTCGCTCGCGGCAGGCGGCAACCAATCAGAAAAGTGCCGCGCACCACGAAGGCATATATCTTTGTCCACCCTGAGCGGGTGTAGGACGCTGGTGACGTCACTTATCTCCGGACATTATCTCCGGACAAAGCCACGGAAGTTGGCACAAATTGCCGGAAGTAGTATTCTAGGCAATTATATATTAGATTTTAATGTTATCAGTGTTTACCTTTGAACGTTTATATTGTATTGTCCTGTCACCAGCCATGTGTACGATTATCGGCCGAAAGCCTCTCTGGAACCAATAATCACCCCATGTAAAGGTATCTTTATAAGTTAAAGATTCAGAATACTATGACTTTTATCATATCCTGAACAGTCAAGTTTTTTATGAACCGTTAAGGTTTTCTGGTTGAAGTAAAAAAAACTCTGAGTGTTTACAATTTGAAACCATAAAATGTTGAAAAATTATGTCATTCTTGTATATCACTCAATGGTGCTCATAAACGTGTCAAATTTGATCTATAATATACTTTAATATACGTTACTTTAATCTTTAATATACTTAAGAACAGGGCCCCAGACATCACACAGGGGGTCTGAAACACCGCACAGTGGTCCAAAATATCGCTGTGCTCTGCCTGGGGCCCCATATGCTGCCTGGGGCCCCATATGCTGCCTGGGGCCCCTGTGCTCTGCCTGGGGCCCCATATGCTGCCTGGGGCCCCTGTGCTCTGCCTGGGGCTTCTGTGCTCTGCCTGGGGCCCCATGTTCTGCCTGGGGCCCCTGTGCTCTGCCTGGAGCCACTGTGCTCTGCCTGGTGCCCCATATGCTGCCTGGGGCCCCTGTGCTCTGCCTGGGGCCCCATATGCTGCCTGGGGCCCCTGTGCTCTGCCTGGGGCCCTATAGGCTGCCTGGGGCCCCTGTGCTCTACCTGGGACCACTGTGCTCTGCCTGGGGCCCCATATGCTGCCTGGGGCCCCTGTGCTCTGCCTGGGGCCCCTGTGCTTTGCCTGGGGCCCCATGTTCTGCCTGGGGCCACTGTGCTCTGCCTGGGGCCCCATAGGCTGCCTGGGACCACTGTGCTCTGCCTGGGGCCCCTGTGCTCTGCCTGGGGCCCCATATGCTGCCTGGGGCCCCTGTGCTCTGCCTGGGGCCCCATATGCTGCCTGGGGCCCCTGTGCTCTGCCTGGGGCCCCTGTGCTCTGCCTGGGGCCCCATGTTCTGCCTGGGGCCCCTGTGCTCTGCCTGGGGCCACTGTGCTCTGCCTGGGGCCCCATGTTTTGCCTGGGGCCCCTGTGCTCTGCCTGGGGCCCCTGTGCTCTGCCTGGGGCCCCATATGCTGCCTGGGGCCCCTGTGCTCTGCCTGGGGCCCCTGTGCTCTGCCTGGGGCCCCATGTTCTGCCTGGGGGACCTGTGCTCTGCCTGGGGCCACTGTGCTCTGCCTGGGGCCCCATATGCTGCCTGGGGCCCCTGTGCTCTGCCTGGGGCCCCATATGCTGCCTGGGGCCCCTGTGCTCTGCCTGGGGTCACTGTGCTCTGCCTGGGGCCCCATAGGCTGCCTGGGGCCCCTTTGCTCTGCCTGGGACCACTGTGCTCTGCCTGGGGCCCCATATGCTGCCTGGGGCCCCTGTGCTCTGCCTGGGGCCACTGTGCTCTGCCTGGGGCCCCATATGCTGCCTGGGGCCCCTGTGCTCTGCCTGGGTGTAGGACACTGGTGACGTCACTTATCTCCGGACATTAGCTCCGGACATTAGCTCCGGACATTAGCTCCGGACATTAGCTCCGGACATTAGCTCCGGACAAAGCCACGGAAGTTGGCACAAATTGCAGGAAGTAGTATTCTAGGCAATTATATATTAGATATATATATATATATATATATATATATATATATATATATATATATATATATATAAGACATCACTTTGGACTGAATGTATTTGTACTGAACTAGTAACGACTGTGTTTTAAAAGTATGTTATTGTACTTGGGGGGGCGTTCCTGACAGCTATTATTTAATGTAGCTAATTGCTGTAAAGGATATTGGGTATTTACTTTGTGGAGACCCATAGGTATGTCTACATATACTATATTTTATGTATATAATTCTTCTGCCCTAAGTACCTCCTACAGAACCAGGTGCTTTCCTGTAGTTCCCAGGTACTCGTACAGATTTCATCTTTAGTATTTGTGCCCCCATTGCCATCTTTAGTATCTCTGAATTAGGTTCTCCTTCTGGATCCACTTCCCAATATTAAATCTATACTTTTTTGTTTCAAGTACCCAGTAAAAAGCCTCTGTGCTAGGCACCCCTCTTTGTGCTTCTGTCCAAGGAGTCTTCTATGCTATTGTTGAGGGAGGATCTAAAGTGATCCTTCACAGTTAACTCAGTGATTTCCAAATTAATCTACAGGGAGTTGCCGGCAACTGAAAATGACCAGACGGAGCCGTGTGTCTCTGTTTGGGGGGGGATCAAGCAGATCTCTGGCCCCCGTTTATTGTGTATGACTTTTCATAGTCATAGAAATTATACTTCAACCAATCAGCATAAGAACACGCTCACAGTTCTTAACCTATAAGAATGCAGGAACAGTCTGTGCGTCAAAGTCTCATAGAACAATACACTCTCAGTTTCATGTCCTGTCTAGATTGCAACAATCAAGGTTTCATAACAGCTGTAAACTTTAGCTTAGTAACAATATTTATCTTAGAACAGCAAAATAGACTTGAAAAGCACAAAATGGAGAATCTTTCTTAATTTGTCCCTTCACACTATTTCTGTCCTAAACTTGCTCTGTCTCATTGATCCATTGTTGTACCTCTTCCAAAGTGTCTACTATAGTAGGTGTCCCCTTATGTTTTGACTCAGGTGCCCCCTATAGTGGTTGCCCCTTATAGAAACTGCCCCAAATGCTCTGTATAGTTACTTTCCCAAATACCCCATATTTTATGTATAGTACCTCTGCCCTGTGTGCCCCTTCTTGTGCATCTGTCCTAAATGTCTTTTACAAGTACCTGTCCCAGATGCCCAAATAGAAATTCTGCTGTCCTATAATACTTCACAGGTGTTTGTTCCTAATTTCCCCCTTCCCTAGGTGTCCCTTATAGTATTTTTATCCATGATGCTATGTCAAGGGTGCTCCATATTGATCCTCTGTGGCTCTAAGAGTGACTGTGCCTTAGATGCTCTAAAGTGAATCTGCCCAAAGTACTCCTTTTAGTCCCACATACTCATATTCCACTTAAGAGTGTCTCTGCCTCAGTTGCAGTGGCGGACATACCCCATGTGCAGGCGGTGCAGCTGCACTGGGGCCCGGAGTTGGAGGGGGGTCCCAGCAGTGTGGCTAATATTGAGGGAAATCTGGCCTGTTTCTCTGGCCCCAAAGAGCTCCTGGTCAGATTGCCCTCATGTGCAGCAAAGTGGACCTGCAAGGATCCGCCCTACACTTCCTACCTGCGCTTCCTGTAAGACATAGCTGGCATGGGTGATGTCAGCATTCAGCGCACATCTCTGTCAGATAGAGGAAGCTGCCTGTGATGGTAATGCTGTGGGGGAACGTGCAGAGAGGTGAGCGGTGGTTTGTGTGTATTGAAGTGGTGGAGAAGGAAATGATGGATGTGGTTGGGGAGAATAATGATGGAGGTACTGAGGGAGAACATTGATGGAGATGGTCAGACAGAACATGATGGAAGTTGTAGGGTAGAATAATGATGAAGGTGGTGGGGGAGAACAATGATGGGTGTGTTGGGGAGAACAACTATGGGGGTGGCAGAGAGGACGATGATGGCGGTGGGTGGGGGAGAACAATGATGGTTGTTGTAGGGGAGAACAATGATTGAGGTGATGGGGAGAAGAATGATGGAAGTGGGGGAGTACAATGATGGAGGTGGTGGGAGAGAACAGTGATGGAAGTGGTGGAGAGGGCAAAGATGGAGGTGGTGAGGGAGAACAATGATGGAGGTGGTGGGGGAGAGCAATGATGGAGGTGCCTACAGGAGAAAATGACAGCAGAGCGGAGCTGCAAGGATCCATCCTACACTTCCTACCCGCCTTTCCTGACACAGCCGGGCGGGTCACGTCAGCATTCAGTGCACCTGTGTCAGATAGAGGAAGCTGCCTGCAATGGTAATGCTGCAGGGGAAAGTGTGGAGAGGTGATCGGTGGTGTGTGTGTGTGTGTATGGAGGTGGTGGAGAAGGAAATGTTGGAGGTGGGGGGAGAACAATGATGGAGGTGGTGGAGAGGGCAATGATGGAGGCGATGGGGAGAATAATGATGGAGGTGGTGGGGGAAAACATAATGGAGGTGGTGGGGGAGAACCATGAGGGAGGTGGTGAAGAGGGCAATGATGGAGGTGCTGAGGTAGAACAATGATGGAGGTGGTGGGGGAGAACAATGATGGAGGTGGTGGTGAGGGCGATGATGAAGGTGGATGGGGTAAAACAATGATTGATGTGGTTGGGAGAATAATGATGGAAGCGGTGAAGAATGATGGTGGTGGTGGGAGAGAACAGTGATGGAGGTGGTGGAGAGGGCAATGATGGAGGTGGTGAGGGAGAACAATGATGGAAATGGGGGGAAACAATGATGGAGGTGGTGGGGAGAACAATGATGGAGGTGGTGGAGAGGGCGATGATGGAGGTGGGTGGGAGAGAACAATGATGGACGTGGTTAAGAATAATGATTAAGGTGGTGGGGAAAACAATGATGGAAGTGGAGAAGGCAATGATGGAGGTGATGGGGAGAAAAGTAATGGAGGTGGTGGAGAGGGCAATGCTGGTGGGGGAGAACAATGATGGAGGTGGTGGAGAACAATGATTGGGGTGGTGGAGATGGTAATGATGGAGGTGGAGAAGAGGGCAATGATGGGGTGGTAAGGGAGAACAATGATGGAGGTGATGGAGAGGGCAATGATGGAGGAGAGGGAGAAAGCAATTATGGAAGTGGTGGAGAGGGCAATGATGGAAGTGGGGAGAACAATGATGGGGTCGTAGAGAGTGCAATGATGGAGGTGGTGCGGGAGAACAATGGGGTGGAGGAGAGGGCAATGATGGCAGTGGTGGGGGAAAACAATGATTGGTGTGGTGAAGGCAATGATGGAGGTGGTGGAGTGGGCAATGGTGAGGGTGGTGGAGAGGGCAATGATGGAGGTGGGGGAGGAGGACAAGGAGAGATGTGGGGGATTGGGATGTAAGGAAGGGGGACTTATAATGGACTTTCAAATAGGGGAAGGAGGACGTTAGACATAGATATAAAATTAATTTGGTGGTGGAGGAGGGTGTTAAGCCCCTGATAGCATCCTCCCCATCTCACAATTTATTATGATGCGATCGGGGACTTAACATTTATTGGGGACTGGCAGAGGAGAGGGCAAGGTGCATAGGACACTTTATAATAAACTGAAAGGCGGGAGATGACACTGTCAAGGACTTGTAATGAATTGGGAGGTGGCGGAGGATGCTCAGTACCACTACCAATTTATGACGATGCTATCAAGTACGTATAGTGAATGATGAGGACACAGTACAGGGATTTGCAGGAAAAAATTCTGCTGTATATCCTAATCTGTTGGCAGGAAGAAAGTTGCGTAAAATACATTTATTTATTTTTTCCACATTTGTGCCATGCTTTTGTTATGTTTTTTTCCCATACTCATTAGTATGAGTGAAATACGCTGCAAGAATTGACATTATACTAAAAGAAAACCCCAGAGAAATGGACTATCATAAAAATACTGGACAAGATATAATCAATAAAAAATTGCCTTTATTAATTAGATAGTGGCAAACAGTAGTACTAAATAGGTAAAAAAAAGACATGTGCACGTATCTGGACCATACATCAATTGATAAAGAAATATATTATATATGATGAATATAATGTAAAAACCATAAAACCATTAGAACAGATGCCGGACCACAGAGATCACATAACAAAAACAATATAATAATAATAATAATAATAATAATAATAATCTACTATATAATTGTCTAAGGGTCACTTCCGTCTTTCTGTCTGTCCTTCTGTCTGTCCTCAACTTCCGTCACGGTTATTCATTCACTGATTGGTCTCACCAGCTGCCTGTCATGGCTGTCGCGACCAATCAGCGACGGCCACAGTCCGATTAGTCCCTCCCTACTCCCCTGCAGTCAGTGCCCGCTCCATAGTCCCCGCAGTCACCGCTCACACAGGGTTAATGCCAGCGGTAACGGATCGCGTTATGCCGTGGGTAACTCACTCCGTTACCGCTGCTATTAACCCTGTGTCACCAAGTTTTTACTATTGATGCTGCCTATGCAGCGTCAATAGTAAAAGGATCTAATGTTAAAAATAATAATAATAAAAAAAAATCATTATATACTCACCTTCCGCCGCCTTTCCCGGTCCTCGCGACCCTCCGGTAACCGCTCCGTGCAAGCGGCAGCTTCCGGTAGCAAGGATCGTGTGGGAGAAGGACCTGCCAATGCGTCACGGTCATGTGACCTCGACGTCATCACACCCTGGGACCGGAAGCTGCCGCCTGTACCACGCAGGCAACAGAACTACAAGTATGGTGAGTATGTTACAACTACAAGGGGCCCTCGGATCGGGCTGTGCAATTTACTACGTGGACATGCATATTCTAGAATACCCGATACGTTAGAATCGGGACACCATCTAGTAATAAATATATATATATATATCTACTATATAATTGTCTAAGGGTCACTTCCGTCTGTCTGCCTGTCTGTCTGTCACGGATATTCATTGGTCGCGGCCTCTGTCTGTCATGGAAATCCAAGTCTCTGATTGGTTGCGGCAAAACGGCCATGACCAATCAACGACGGGCACAGTCCGGCGGCAAAATGGCCGCTCCTTCCTCACCGCAGTCAGTGCCCGCTCCATAATCCCCTCCAGTCAGCACTCACACAGGGTTAATGGCAGCGGTAACGGACCGCGTTATGCCGCGGGTAACGCACTCCGTTACCGCTGCTATTAACCCTGTGTGACCAACTTTTTACTATTGATGCTGCCTATGCGCCATCAATAGTTAAAAGATCTAATGTTAAAAATAATAAAAAAAATAAAAAATCGTTATATACTCACCGTCCGTCGGCCCCTCGGATCCAGAACCGGCCTTTCCCGCTCCTCGTGACGCTCTGGTGACCGCTCCATGCATTGCGGTCTTGCGAGATGATGACGTAGCGGTCTCGCGAGACCGCTATGTCATCATCTCGTGAGACCGCAATGCACTCTTGGGACCGGAGCGCCCAAGGAGCGTCGGTAACCACTTCGCCTGGATCCGGGGCCAACGGAAGGTGAGTATATAACTATTTTTTATTTTAATTCTTTTTTTTAACAGGGATATGATGCCCATATACTGCGTGGGCTGTGCAATATACTACGTGGGCTGCGCAATATAATACGTGGGCTGTGCAATATGATATGTGGGCTGTGCAATATACTGCGTGAGCTGTGCAATATACTATGTGGGCTGTGCAATATAATACGTGGGCTGTGCAATGTACAACCTAGGCTGTGCAATGTGCTGCGTGGGGTGTGCAATGTACTACGTGGGCTGTGCAATATACTACGTGGGCTGTGTTATACATCACGTGGCCTGTGTTATACACTACGTGGGCTGTGTTATATACTGCGTGCGTGGGCTGTTATATACTACGTGGCTGTGTTATATGCTATGTGGGCTGTTATACACTCTGTGGGCTGTGCTATATACTACGTGGCTGTGCTATATACTCTGTGGGCTGTGTTATATACTACGTGGCTGTGCTATATACTCCATGGGCTGTGCTATATACTCTGTGGGCTGTGCTATATACTATGTGGGCTGTGCTATATACTATGTGGGCTGTGCTATATACTACGTGGGCTGTTATATACTACGTGGCTGTGCTATATACTCCATGGGCTGTGCTATATACTCTGTGGGCTGCTATATACTCCGTGGGCTGTGCTATATACTACATGGCTGTGTTATATACCACATGGATGTGCAATATAGTACGTGGCTGTGCTATTTACTACGTGGGCTGTTATATACTACAACTACATGACCGGCCTTGAACAATCAGCGACAGGCTCAGTCCTGTGTATTCAATGCATTATTCTAAAATCTTCATAAATAAACTACATACATATTCTAGAATACCCGATGCGTTAGAATCGGGCTACCATCTAGTATATATATATATATATATATATATATATATATATATATATATATATATATACACATATACAGTATAAAAATACATATATTTGTGATCACATAAAAGACCCCCCAAAAAAAGAAGAATGAAGAAAAAGAAGTGAAAGCAAAAAATATATTTTTAGATTAAAATAATATAAAATGAAAAATTAATATATCTGTATTTTCCGGCATATAAGACGACTGGGCGTATAAGACGACCCCAACTTTTCCATTTAAAATATAGAGTTTGGGATATACTCGCCATATAAGTCGGGGGTCATCTTATACGCCGGGTGTCCTCTTATACGGCGCATGCGGAGCACTGAGGTCGCCGCATATGGTGCAGGGAGCGGTCCTGGATGGTTCCCAGGGTCTGGAGGAGGAGGAGAGGAGACTCCTTCAGGCCCTGGGATCCATATTCATGTAAAAAAAAAAAAGAATAAAAATAACAAATAGGGATATACTTATCTTCCAACGGCCCCTGGAGTTCTCCCACTCTCAGCGGTGCACGCGGCGGCTTCCATTCCCAGGGATGCATTGCGCGAAGTACCTTTGTGACGTCACAGTCGTGTGACCGCGACGTCATCTCAGGACCGCTCCCTGCACCATATGCGGCAACCTCAGAGCTCCGTACACGCCGTACCCGGCGTATAAGAAGACCCCCAACTTTTGAGAAGATTTTCAGGGGTTAAAAAGTCATCTTATACGCCAGAAAATACAGTATATAAAAAGTTTATGAAAAAATAAAAAAAAAATTAGCCACAAGTGAATTATAATTGTGAAAAATGTGAGTGTAACATGATATAAAAATGGGCAATAATTGGTTATGAATTAAGTAAAACAATAAAACTCACTCCATTAGGTGACAATCTAAGTGTACCAATGTCAAACAAAATGGTGCAAACCCATACTACATCGCTCCCAGTGCAATATGTGCAAAGATAGGGAAAAAGAGTAAAAAGAATTTGGCAATATACCTTTAAGGTCCGCAAGATCACAGATAGCACGCAGGTCTCTTCCCAATACAGTCCCATATGCAAGAGTCTTTACCACTCCCACCACATGTATTATTTCCCCACACGGGGTGGAGAATGTTACCTCCACAGTCGGGGACTCTCGGAGGTCCCCATATATGCACACTACCCCCACCTTCTGTCCATTAGGACTGTCCACAGCAACCAGGGACCCGTGTACCAGGGTCACCAAGCTCCCCGAGTCCAAGAGGGCTTCCGTCTGGTACCCATTAATGAGTACCTTGCACAGCTGAGGTTTGGTACCGGCAGGGTCTGTAGTGGCAATGCAGACTGGCTGGGCATACATAGATACACGGTGGGTATACCCGCAGTCCATGGGTTCTGTTGTTAGGGGGCAATTGGCAACCACATGTCCAGGCTCTCAGCATCGCCAACACCTAATGACTGTGGCACGATGTAACCTTGGGGCAGGTCTGTGGTCACACTCTTTTGGAGCTATCCCCTCAGCACGGGTTCGGTCTGGTTTTGTCCCAGTGGAGGGTCGTGGACTTTTCTCAGACTCCTGAGCTGGTGGAGCCTTACGTGGCAGCTGGAGCGGAGCCATGTCCCGTATAAAGTCCTGAGTGGCCTTTTACCGCTTTATCAATTCCTACAACCTGGTCCAGGGTACCCGGGTCCTCTTGACCCACCCAACGCTGTATGGCTGCTGGCAGAGCCCTCACAAGTCGGTCGACCACCACCCTATCCACTATCTGAAGTGTGGTTAAAGTCTCAGGTTGGAGTCACCGTTTCACAAGCTGCAGTAAGTCAAAAACCTGAGACCGGGCAGGCTGGGTTTCCACAAAATTCCATCAAAGCACCCGTTGGGCTCTCACGTAAGTATTAACCCCCAGTCGGGCAAGGATCTCACCTTTTAGCTTGGAATTGTCCTGGGCGTCCTCCTGACTGAGGTCAAAGTAGGCCTTTAACGCATCACCCCTCAGGAATGGAGCCACGACTTTGGCCCACTGTGCCGCTGGCAGGTTCTACCGCTCTACTGTGCACTCATAGACGGTGAGGAAAGCTTCCACGTCATCTTCCAGACTCAACTTCCTCAAAGCGGAGCGGACCTTGTCTCGGGCATTGCGACATTCCAGGGTCGGTGCTGGAGGTGCCTCATGTAGGGCTGTAATTTGCTGCAGTAACAGGTTATTAGTTTGCAGCTGTTGTTGCTGTGTGAGGACTAGTGATGAGCGAATATACTCGTTACTTGAGGTGTCCTCCGAGCATTTTTTAGTGCTTGGAGTTTTAGTTTTCTTCGCCGCAGCTGAATGATTTACATCTGTTAGCCAGCATAAGTACATGTGGGGGAATGAACAAAGAGCTAGCACTCGACTGAAGATGGAAGTGGACGGTGCAAGTGAAAGGAGTCCCAAGACCCCAAGAGCTCCAAGAGAATTAAATCATTGCACTCATCATAGTTAAAGTCAATTTTGCTAACGTGAATCTTTTTATTGGAGATGAAAACGAAAAGCCGGATTACTCACCGGTAATGCTCTTTTAATGAGTCCACGACAGCACCCCACATGAGAGAGAGGGATCCGCCCCATAGGAACAGGAAACCTACAGAATAAAAGGAGGCGGTCCCCTCTCCTCCTCAGTTTAGTTTACAGAGTACAAAAAGGGAACCGCAAAAGCTTTAGTATTAATTCTTATTCAGCAAAATATCTTAAACTCTATACAACCATTATTTGTGAATTTAAAAGGAAGAGCTGTGCATAACTTAGGGAGGGTAGTAAATGGGTGCTGTCGTGGACTCATTAAAAGAGCATTACCGGTGAGTAATCCGGCTTTTTACCCTTCGCCACGACAGCACCCCACATGAGAGATTTTCAGAGATTCATTATTTGGGTGGGATTACTGTATTTAGAACAGCTCTACCAAAGGTCAGATCCGAAGATGCAGATAGATCAAGTCTATAATGGTTGTAAAAGGTAGAAGGTGTAGACCAAGTTGCGGCCTTACATATTAGATGGATCGGGACATCCGCTTGTTCCGCCCAGGAGGAAGCCATGGCTCGTGTTGAGTGCGCTTTAATACCCACTGGAGGAATCTCGCCTTTCGATGTATAGGCCAAGCAGATAGCATCTCTGATCCATCGAGATATGGTAGCTCTCGTGACCCCATGTCCTTTCTTGTGGCCCTGAAAGGAGATAAACAGAGCCCTACTCTCCCTCCATGTGTGACACCTTTCTATATAGGTCAGGATGGCTCTTCTGACATCTAAGGTGTGGAATTTATGCTGTTCTGGAGTTACAGGTGAATCAAAAAAGGAAGGGAGAAATATCTCTTGGGACCTGTGGTAGGTGGACGCTACCTTAGGGAGGTATGAGGGGTCTGGTTTTAGGACTATCCGATCCTGGAATATCAGTAAGAAGGGTGGGTCTACTGATAGGGCCTGGATGTCGCTAACCCGTCTAGCTGAGGTTAGGGCTACCAAGAGGGCTACTTTATATGTCAGGACTTTTAAAGGTATTGAATCTAGTGGCTCAAATGGGGAGCTGGTTAAGGCCTCTAGCACTAGATTTAAATCCCACGGAGGTAGACGGGGAATATGGACCGGTTTACTACGTTCACAAGATTTTATGAATCTGGAGATCCACCTATTAGCTGCTATATTGCATCCATATAGGGCTCCTAATGCCGAGACCTGAACTCTCAAGGTATTTACAGATAATCCTAACTCTCGGCCTTTCTGCAAGAACTCTAAAATAGGTGTGATTGGAACTTGCTTAGTGAACGGTACCGTGTGAAAGTCTAAAAATTTATTCCATACCCTACTATATATTAGGGTGGTAGATCTTTTTCTGCTCAATAAGAGGGTGTTAACTAGTTCTGCTGAGAACCCTCTTGATCTTAGTAGTTGCCTCTC
Organism: Ranitomeya variabilis; assembly: GCF_051348905.1. Classification (NCBI taxonomy): domain Eukaryota; kingdom Metazoa; phylum Chordata; class Amphibia; order Anura; family Dendrobatidae; genus Ranitomeya; species Ranitomeya variabilis. The sequence goes on along the minus strand of NC_135232.1, from coordinate 602,531,495 downwards.
AAATTCCACGCCGTCAAGTGAAGACCTTTCACTTGCGGGTGGAAAAAGGGGCCTTGGAACAGCAGTTCCTTGTCTGATGGGAGGATCCATGGATCGCATAGGCACATGGTCTGGAGACAAGAGAACCATGGTCTTTTCGGCCAGAATGGTGCAATGAGGATCACTCTTGCTTGTTCCCTCCTGATTTTTCTGATCACTAGAGGAATCAGAGACATTGGAGGAAAGGCATATGCCAGCTGGAATCTCCAAGGATGGTGGAGAGAGTCCAACATATCTGGGTGATCCATGACGTTCAGGGAAGCGAACCTTTTACTTGCCGGTTGTCTCTTGTGGCAAATAGGTCGATTTGTGGTATCCCCCATGACTCTGTTATCATACTGAATATGGATCTGTTTAAGGTCCATTCCCCTTGACGTAGCTCGTTTCGACTGAGATAGTCTGCCCTGATGTTTTCTACACCTCTGATATGCAGGGCTGTTAGGGATGTTAGATGAGTCTCTGCCAGCTGAAAGATGTCTGCAGCTATGGTCATTAGACTTCCTGATCTTGTACCACCCTGACGGTTCACATATGCCACTGTGGTGGAATTGTCCGAGTAAATTCTTACATCTGCTCCTTGAATCTGCGGAAGAAAGTGATTTAAGGCATACTCTACCGCTTTTAACTCCTTCCAATTGGAGGAACATGACAATTCTGCCTGGTCCCAAGTATCTTGGGCCAGACTGTTTTTCATATGTGCTCCCCACCCAATAGGGCTGGCGTCAGTGGTAATTATTTTAGACGGGTCTATTATCCATGGCACACCCTCTGAGAGGTGGTCCATGTCTAGCCACCAGGATAGCGATTCTAAGACATCTTTGGAAAGAGTTATTTTGCTTTCTAGATGTCCGTCTTTATCCTGAGCCGACAATACCTCATACTGTAATTGACGAGTATGAAATTGTGCCCATGGTACAGCAGGGATACATGATGATAATGACCCCAGTAAGGACATGCTCTTCCTTAGTGTCATGTAGGGGTTGCGTATTGCGTCTGATACCCTTGATTGTATAATCAGTTTCTTTGCCTGGGGGAGGAAGCATCTCTGACTTACGGAGTCTAGCTGGATTCCTAGAAATGTCTGGACGGTTTCTGGATTCAGCCGGGATTTTTCGAAGTTGATGATCCAACCTAACTCCTGTAGGGACGAGATCGTATTAGATAGACGAGTTTTACACTGAAGCATGGAATTTCCCACCACTAGAAAGTCATCTAGGTAGGGTATTATCAAGGTATCTTGTTGACGTAGATGAGCCATTACTTCTAATATCACTTTAGTGAAGATGCGGGGAGCCATAGAAAGCCCAAATGGCATTGCAACATACTGAAAGTGACGAACCTGTCCTCCCAGGATGACTGCTACCCTTAGATACTTTTGATGTTCCGGATGTATGGGAAGATGATAATAAGCATCCTTTAAGTCTATTCCGGCCATGACACACCTAGGAAACAAGAGTTTTATGGTTGAACTAATAGATTCCATTTTGAAGGTATGATTACGCAGGAAGGCATTTAACCTCTTGAGGTTTATGATGGTTCTAAATGAACCATCAGGCTTATTGATCAAGAATAAAGGGGAATAGAACCCCTTCCCTTCTTGATCTCGGGGAACTTCTATCAGGACTTTTTTAGACAGAAGAGATAGGATCTCTGATTCCAGAGCCCTTTGTTGGTCTTGACCTTTTGGAGATGTTACTATAAAGGAATCCCAAGGGATTCGATCAAATTCCAATTTTAGGCCGTATTGTACAATGTCCAGAATCCACTGGCTGGATGTAATTTGTTCCCATCTGGGGAAGAAGAATTTCAATCTGCCGCCTACCTCCTGGTTAGCGGTATTTACGTTTCGGGTTATGGGACCCGCTAAAAAAGGCACCTTTTTGCTTCGGGTCCTTCGACTCCCATCGCTCCCTTTGTTCGAACGGCTTGTTCCTGGTAAAGGGACGTCTTTTGAAGGCTCTCCTGTAGGATGGAAGATACTGGTTAGGGAAGCCTTTTTTCCTTTCACCTGCTTTACTTAGGAGCTCATCCAGTGCTTTTCCGAAAAGAAACTCACCCTGGCAGGGGATCGCACAAAGTTTTGCTTTGGCCTGTGCGTCCCCTTTCCAGTTCTTTAGCCAGAGTGCTCGCCGGGCTGTGTTCACTAGGCCGGCTGACCTGGCTGCTAGGCGTAGCGAGTCCACAGAGGCATCAGCCAGGAATGCTACTGCTTCTTTGATTAGAGGGAATTTCGGCAGGATTGACTCTCTCGAAGTTCTACCTCTAATCTGTTCCTCCAGTTGCTCCATCCATACTAGCAGTGACCTCGCAGTGCAGGTGCTAGATATGGCGGGTCTGAACGCCCCCGTGTTGGCTTCCCACGACCTTTTTAGTAAAGCCTCCGCTTTACGATCCAGCGGGTCTGTCAGGACTCCTGAATCCTCCACCGGTAAGACCGACTGTTTGGTTGTGGAGGCTACAGCGGCATCCACCTTCGGCACCTTTGACCAGGTATTTAGTTCCTCGTCACTGAAGGGATAGCGTCTTTTAGAGGATGATGGTAGAAAACCTCTATTTTGCTTATCCCACTCTTTTTTTACTATTTCTTTAATAGTTTTTATGACGGGGAAGGACCTACGTTTTTTCTGTCCTAACCCCGCGAACATGATGTCCTGAGCCGTTTTACTTTCTTTCTCGTCTGAGCACCCCATCGTGCTTCTGACGGATTTTATCAAATTGTCCACACTGCTGTTGGGAAGACAAAGTCCCCCTTCAGCCTCGGATGAGCTCGGCTGGGATTCCGCTTCGCCTGAGGATATACATACGTCCTCTGACTGTGAGCTGACCGGAGATTTGGACCTACTAGGCTGACGGGTATTGGTGGTACTAGCCTGTGCCAGCCCCTGCATTTCTTCCCGGATTATAGCTCGGACATCTGACGGAGTCATTATGTTTTCCTGTCGTAAGGTTTGCACGATACATTCCGAACACAGTTTTTTGACATAATCATCCGGGAGGGGCTGTGTACATAAAGCACATTCCTTGTGCTTGGACTTGTGTGTCCTTTTCTTAGTCTAGAGGAAGGATACAGGAGGAACATATATCAGCATATAGGTAGAGACTCTTTCAAAAACTCACCCAGTGAAGCTGACAGGTACCGGTTCTGGAGGCGGATTTCGTTTGGTGGTAGAACCCTTCCCTGGAGGTCGATCACCACTTTTTGTGCTGCTCCTAGCGCTCCTCTCCTTGCTAGGAGAACGCTGTTGCACCGCGGGCAAGTGCGCATCGTCGGCCGGTGAAGCCATCTTACACACACCGGCCCGACGCTAGCGCTGCATTTTTAAAACTGCCGCCCATTCTCCTGCCTCCCCGGACCAACCCGGAAGTGCTCCAGCGACTTCCGGGTTAGACGCGCCGCTCTCACTCACCATGCGGCGGCTGGGGATATTAAGCCGGCCGCAGCAGCGCGCGCGTCCTCACGGTGCCGGGCGGACCCACGGTGACCGGACCCGGACCGTGGATGTATGGCCAGACGAGGGGGGAGGCTGCAAGCAGGGGCTCCCCCGCCGCTGCTTCTGGAACCGCAGCCCCTGCCGTTCCCATAGATACCGACGCAGGCGGGTGCATGGCCCAGGGATCCTCTTCATCTGTAGGTAAGCCGGGTCCCTGTAGGAACAGGAAACCTAAACTGAGGAGGAGAGGGGACCGCCTCCTTTTATTCTGTAGGTTTCCTGTTCCTATGGGGCGGATCCCTCTCTCTCATGTGGGGTGCTGTCGTGGCGAAGGGTAAAATAATAAGGCAACAAAAAGGTTTTTAACGTTTCGGCCACTCAGTGGCCTTGATCACAAATGATGCCTCAATAGGTTATTCGTGTGGCGTATTATGATAATAGGGTAGAGAATTCAAAATTAAAGGTGGCCCAGACTTCCCCAGATAGTGGAGGAAGGGGCTTTTTAATTCAATAGTAACTGTACAGGACAGCGTATCAGGGGTTTTAAGACCTCTGCCAGATATTGAATTGTCTTGATAGTCTTAGGCCCGTGTCTTGTAATCCTGAGGGACCCAGGGGTGGGTAGTGAAAGTGGAACTCTCCACATTAGTTTTGACCCCTCAGTATAAGGTGGGTATGCCTATAGAAGAAAGGATTGGTGGCGCAGTGTGAGCGTAGTCCGGGACCGGGGAGACCGTTAGGCTGGTCTTATGTGAAACGCCGACACGGAGCGTGTCCTGGCGGTGGACACGCTCCGTGTCGGCGTTTCACATAAGACCAGCCTAACGGTCTCCCCGGTCCCGGACTACGCTCACACTGCGCCACCAATCCTTTCTTCTATAGGCATACCCACCTTATACTGAGGGGACAAAACTAATGTGGAGAGTTCCACTTTCACTACCCACCCCTGGGTCCCTCAGGATTACAAGACACGGGCCTAAGACTATCAAGACAATTCAATATCTGGCAGAGGTCTTAAAACCCCTGATACGCTGTCCTGTACAGTTACTATTGAATTAAAAAGCCCCTTCCTCCACTATCTGGGGAAGTCTGGGCCACCTTTAATTTTGAATTCTCTACCCTATTATCATAATACGCCACACGAATAACCTATTGAGGCATCATTTGTGATCAAGGCCACTGAGTGGCCGAAACGTTAAAAACCTTTTTGTTGCCTTATTATTTCGTTTTCATCTCCAATAAAAAGATTCACGTTAGCAAAATTGACTTTAACTATGATGAGTGCAATGATTTAATTCTCTAAGTACATGTGGGGGTTGCCTGGTTGCTAGGGAATCCCCACATGTAATTAAGCTGGCAAACAGATGTAAATCATTCAGCTGCGGCGCTAAAAACTAAAACTCCGAGCACTAAAAAATACTCGTAGGACACCCGAGCGTGCTCGGGAAATCTCGAGTAACGAGTATATTCGCTCATCACTAGTGAGGACCAGCTGTCTCAGGATCTCCTCCATTTTGTCCGCAGGCCTGGGTTGCAATGTAAGCAGGCCTAATGACAGACATGCAACACTCTTTGGGGTATGCCTCAGTTCACATGTGGTGCAGCGGCGTCCACGCGGTGCAGTGATGAGGCAGTGACCTAAGCAAATTCAAAAACAAAACGTGTTTAATGTCCAGAAAAAAACTCACACAGTGCACAGCACTCTTTATCCTCTGGATCGCAGCCGGGAAAACAAAAGACAGTCCGGGGCCGGTTGCCGTGAGCGATCGCACTGTCGTATACACAGGGAGCCAGAACTTTTGGCTCTGCTTGGCCCTGTGTTGCCTCACACAGGGAGTGCTCTGCAGACCAACTGCCCTGTCTGCCTGCAAGACTAAAACTGACACACCCAAACTCTCTTGCAGGGTTTTTTTTTCTTTCCTCCAGACTCTGTGGCCATGGGCCACTTATAAGATCTGGGCTGGAGGAAACAGACCGGCCCCACTACCTTCCTGCAGTCCGTTTAAAAAATAAAAGCCCATACCTGGCTTTCCTGAATAATTTCTTGGTCAAATAACTTGACCAAGTTCACACTCACGTTTATTCTGCCTTGTGACTCACAGGTAACCTGCTGTGAGCACAGGGCACTCCAGCGGATCTAATATGCTTCTGAGCACATCCTGGTGGACACATAGCGACCTTCACATATGACACCAGTCACTGCCTCACATAACCTACAGGCCAGCTATTTAAAACTGTGGTTTGTCCATCACATGGATCATACATAAGTGCGCTCAAAATTCTGCCATTTCTGGCCTCCATTTAAATTTTGTTGCAAAGTGTTAGCAAAGTTATTGACACCAGTTTGCTGTTAAAAATAGTTACCTACAGGCCAGCTATTTAAAACTGTAGATTTCCGTCATAAGGATCACATATAAGTTCGCTCCAAATTCTGCTATTTGTAGTGAACCTGGAAAATATTGTCCTCCATTTAAAATGGGCAAGGCACATAGCAAAGGATGGGGAACTGGACGTGATGGTGATGGGCAAGCTAAAATTGTTCCACAACAAACACCCACATCTTCTTGCCTGACCTTCCTGTCCCAATTACTAGGGGACCGCAGTACCCCACTATTGAACCCAGATCAGTGTCAAAAGGTTGTTGGTTGGATAGCAGATAAATCACTTTGAGCAGCCACGGTCACACGAAGGCGACGGTGGGAAAGTGTCACAAGAGGATGATGAGACACAATTGCCAGAAAGTCAGCAGGAAGACCAGGATGTAGAAGCGGAAACGAGGTGGTGGCTGATAAAGTAACTGTCCCAACCTGGCAGGAGGATATACAGAGCGAGAACAGCAGCACACAGGGAGAGGGAGGCGTAGCACTCCAACAGGCAGGAATAAACAGTGTCGTGGCCGCAGACAGAAGGTGGGCAACCGTTCCCCCTGTAACACCAACATGACGGAAGTTGCCAGTACAACTGTTAGGTCTTCCTGAGTCTGGTTGTTTTTTAAAGAATCTGCCGATAACCCCAATAAGGCCATTTTGACCACCTGCCAGGCCAGCATCAGCAGAGGTAGCAAATCTACCAGCCTGACCACCACCAGCATCATCAGGCACATGTGTTGTGAATTCTGCTCTTGTGCTCCCTCCGGTGGTTATAAGTGGTAGCACTGCGGTCTGTCCTTCACAGCAGTCATCAGGTGTTTCCACTTCGGACTGGGCTATTTAGTCTGGTTTCACCCTTTAGTCAGTGCCAGTTGTCCATTGTTTCTGGAGGATTCACATCCCTTCCTGGTCTCTCCTGCTTGCTGTTCATTTCAACAAAGATAAGTTCTGCTTGTTTTTGCAGCCACATGTTGTGGGCCTTATTGTTCAGTGCATTTCATGTTTTTTCTTGTCCAGCTTAATCTGTGTAAGGATTTATGCAGCCTAGTTGGAATCTCTGGAGAGGCAGATATACCCTCCATGTCTTTAGTTAGATGTGGAGTTTTTGTATTTTCTGTGGTAGTACTCTGTCCTATCCTTCCTATCTAGCTAGATTGGCCTCCTTGCTAAATCCTGTTTTCAGTCTGTGTATGTTTTTTCCTCTCCTCTCACAGTCAATATTTGTGGGGGGCTGTCTATCCTTTGGGGATTTTCTCTGAGGCAAGATAGTTTTCCCTTTTCTATCTATAGGGTTAATTAGTCCTCTGGCTGTGTCGAGGTGTCTAGGATCGGTAGGTATATCCCACGGCTACTTCTAGTTGCGGTGTTAAGTTCAGGGTCTGCGGTCAGTACAGATACCACCTTCTCCAGGGTACGTCTTATGCTGCTCCTAGGCCACCAGATCATAACAGTACAACTGGCCAACAATGAGTTAACCGCATCTCAGAAGAAGGGAAAGAAAGTGCTGAGCCATTTTTTTTTCTGTACTCTGTTGTGTTTTTTTTTCCCTCTTTACCTCTGGGTGGCTCAGGAGTTTGGCGCTGACATGGATGTTCAGGGACTTGCTTCTCGTGTGGATCAACTTGCTGCTAGAGTACAGGGTATTTCTGATTATATCGTTCAGACTCCGGTTTTAGAGCCTAGAATTCCAACTCCTGATCTGTTTTTTGGGGACAGGTCCAAATTTTTGAGCTTTAAAAATAACTATAAACTGTTTTTTGCTCTGAAGCCCCGTTCCTCGGGAGATCCCATCCAGCAGGTTAAAATTGTCATATCTCTGTTACGTGGCGATCCTCAGGATTGGGCGTTTTCCCTGGAATCTGGGAATCCGGCCTTGCTTAATGTAGACGCCTTTTTTCAGGCGCTTGGGTTATTGTATGATGAACCTAATTCTGTGGATCATGCTGAGAAAACCTTGTTGGCCCTGTGTCAGGGTCAAGAAGGGGCAGAATCGTATTGCCAGAAATTTAGAAAATGGTCTGTGCTGACTAAATGAAATGAGGATGCTTTGGCGGCAATCTTCAGAAAGGGTCTTTCTGAGTCCGTTAAAGATGTTATGGTGGGGTTCCCCACGCCTGCTGGTCTGAGTGATTCTATGTCTCTGGCCATTCAAATTGATCGGCGCTTGCGTGAGCGCAGCGCAGAGTTGTGCACACTATGGCGTTGTCTTCCGAGCGGAGTCCTGAGCTTATGCAGTGTGATAGGATTGTGTCTAGAGCTGAACGACAGGGATTCAGACGTCAGACTAGGTTGTGTTTTTACTGCGGCGATTCTGCTCATGTTATTTCTGATTGCCCTAAGCGTACCAAGAGAATCGCTAATTCCGTTACCATCAGTACTGTACAACCTAAATTTCTGTTATCTGTGACCTTGATCTGCTCATTATCGTCATTTTCTGTCATGGCATTTGTGGATTCAGGCGCCGCTTTAAATTTAATGGACTTAGAATTTGCCAGACGTTGTGGTTTTCCCTTACAGCCTTTGCAGAGTCCTATCCCTTTGAGGGGCATTGATGCTACACCATTGGCTAAAAATAAACCTCAGTTTTGGACACAGCTAACCATGTGCATGGCGCCAGCCCATCAGGAAGATTGTCGTTTTCTGGTGTTGCATAATTTGCATGCTGCTATTGTGCTGGGGTTTCCATGGTTACAGGTGCATAATCCGGTATTGGATTGGAAATCTATGTCTGTGACTAGTTGGGGTTGTCAGGGGGTTCATGATGACGTTTCTTTGATGTCAATTTCCTCCTCCACCTCTTCTAAAATTCCTGAGTTTTTGTCAGATTTCCAGGATGTTTTCGATGAGCCCAAATCCAGTTCCCTTCCACCGCATAGGGACTGTGATTGTGCTATTGACTTGATTCCAGGCTGTAAGTTCCCTAAGGGCCGACTTTTTAACCTGTCTGTGCCAGAACATGCCGCCTTGCGGAGTTATATTAAGGAGTCTTTGGAGAAGGGGCATATTCGGCCATCTTCTTCTCCATTGGGAGCAGGTTTTTTTTTTTTTGCCAAGAAGGATGGCTCCTTGAGACCCTGTATTGATTATCGCCTCTTGAATAAGATCACGGTCAAATTCCAATACCCTTTGCCTTTGCTTTCTGATTTGTTTGCCAGGATTAAGGGGGCTAGTTGGTTTACTAAGATTGACCTTCGAGGGGCATATAATCTTGTTCGTATTAAGCAGGGTGACGAATGGAAAACTGCGTTTAATACGCCCGAGGGCCATTTTGAATATCTTGTGATGTCATTCGGACTCTCTAATGCTCCATCTGTGTTTCAGTCCTTCATGCATGATATATTTCGGAATTATCTTGATAAATTCATGATTGTATATTTAGATGATATTTTGATTTTTTCAGATGATTGGGAGTCTCATGTGAAACAAGTCAGGATGGTATTTCAGATCCTTCGTGATAATGCCTTGTTTGTGAAGGGGTCTAAGTGCCTCTTTGGAGTACAGAAGGTTTCTTTTTTGGGCTTCATTTTTTCTCCCTCATCTATAGAAATGGATCCGGTTAAGGTTCAGGCCATTCATGATTGGATCCAGCCCACATCCGTGAAGAGCCTTCAGAAATTTTTGGGCTTTGCTAATTTTTATCGCCGTTTCATTGCCAACTTCTCCAGTGTGGTTAAACCCCTGACCGATTTGACGAAGAAAGGCGCTGATGTGACGAATTGGTCCTCTGCGGCTGTTTCTGCCTTTCAGGAGCTTAAACACCGATTTACTTCTGCCCCTGTGTTGCGTCAGCCGGATGTCTCTCTTCCTTTTCAGGTTGAGGTTGACGCTTCTGAGATTGGTGCAGGGGCCGTTTTGTCTCAGAGGAATTCTGATGGTTCCTTGATGAAACCGTGTGCCTTCTTTTCTCGAAAGTTTTCGCCTGCGGAACGCAATTATGATGTCGGCATTTGTGAGTTGTTGGCTATGAAGTGGGCATTTGAGGAGTGGCGACATTGGCTTGAGGGGGCCAAGCACCATATTGTGGACTTGACCGATCATAAGAATCTGATTTACCTCGAGTCTGCCAAACGGCTGAATCCTAGACAGGCCCGATGGTCCCTGTTTTTCTCCCGCTTTGATTTTGTTGTCTCGTATCTTCCGGGTTCTAAGAATGTTAAGGCTGATGCCCTCTCTAGGAGTTTTTTGCCTGATTCCCCTGGGGTCCTTGAGCCGGTTGGCATTCTGAAGGATTTAGTCAGCCATCAATTGTGCAAGTTCTCCCACTTAAAAAAGATGAGAGAGGCCTGTAATTGACATCATAGGTAGACCACAACTATGAGAGTCAAAATGAGAAAACGAATCCGGAAAATCACCTTGTCTGATTTGGCAAGATTTATTTTGTAAATTATGGTGAAAAATAAGCATTTGGTCATTAACAAGAGTTCATCTCAAACATTTTCTGGAAGTCTTCACAAGGTTGGCTCACACTGTTAATGGTATGTTGGCCCATTCCTCCATGCAGATCTCCTCTAGAGCAGTGATGTTTTGGGCCTATCGCTGGGCAACACGGACTTTCAACTCCCTCCAAAGGTTTTCTATGGGGTTGAGATCTGGAGACTGGCTCGGCCACTCCAGGACATTCATGTGCTTCTTAAGAAGCCAATCCTTCCTTTGCCCTGGCGGTGTGCTTGGGATAATTATCATGCCGAAAGACCCATCCACTGTCATGGTCCAGTCCGGAGTTTATTTTCATCTTTCCTCTCTTGGGACTGGTCATGCAGGGGTTAATCTCCTCAGCCTCGTTCTTGAGCTAGCTGGGCTATTTTAGTCCCTCACAGCCTGCTGACCGGTGTTAGTGATAGTTCATGCTTCCCAGCTTGAGCCCCTGACCTGTATTCTGATTTTGGTGATCCTTGTGTCTCTGACTGCCTGTACCCGTGTATGACTCGATCTGATCTCTGGACTTCGCCTCTTGTTTTCCGTCTCTGACACCACGCTCCCCTCCTGGTTCTGACTTTGGCTTGTACCCCGACTTTGTCTTACGTCTCACGTTTTGGTTACCACGTTCCCGGTAGGCTCTGATTTCTTGCGTGTCCCTGATTATTCTCCTGACTGCCCTTGTGTACAGTGCTGATATCTCTGTGTATGACCTTGGCTTGTCTGACTTCTCTCATTACCTCTGACACCTGTGCCTGAGCTCTGTGTTACTACGCTTAGTGTTTAACAGAATGCTAAAAAAAGCGAAAAAAACGGGAAAAAAACGCAAAAAAAAATGCGGATTTCTTGCAGAAAATTTCCGGTTTTCTTCAGGAAATTTCTGCAAGAAATCCGGAAGTGTGCACATACCCTTAGGGGTTTTGAGATAATTTAAGTATGCTACGCTGGAGACAAGATGATACCACTTGTCAGAGGAGGTGTTTGAAGCTGGATGTGACAGTGTCTTGGGAGTGCTTTATAGGAGAATACTGAATGGGGGTATTGTGGGAACCCCTGGATCTTAGTATACTACTTTGGGGTGATTTTTGTGGAAAAGCTTTAGTTACCATTACGCCTGTAATGGGGCTTTGGTTGCCACTATTGTGATGGCACGGGAGCTGAATGTGGCTCGCGACCCTCTCTCAAGACTGGATGTGGCTTGCGACCCTCTCTCAGAGCTGAATGTGGTTCTCAAGATCAGAAATGTTGTGGACCTCTGCTGTAAAACATGGAGGTTTATTTAACCTCTGTGTACTATGGATTTATTTTTATATTGGGAGATTTTGAATTGTGTGGGCTTATTGCCACTTTGTCTGATGTTTGCCTGGTATCTCTGATTCATCTTACTCCCAAAGGCTGGCGACTGGAGGGCAGAGGCTGAAACCAGAGTTACACAGTGTAAACACAGTGTTACACAGTGTAAATCACTATATAAGGCCAGAGAAACATTACTAAAACAGAAGCAGTAAGTTGGGTACATGTAATGGGGACGCCCATGCAGTTTGTGAATTTCCCAGGGGTTCTCTGTCTTGGTGTTGATTCTCTGATATTCCAGACGGATGATGTTTAAAAGCTACTTAGTGATGATGTGAGTACATGTAATCTTTATATGTATTTAATCTTAATATGAATTAACCTTTGTATGATAAAATATACAAAAGGGTAAGCAATCAAACTATTCCTTTAATTTAGTACTTTAACCCCTTTAGCCCCAAGGGTGGTTTGCACGTTAATGACCGGTCCAATTTTTACAATTCTGACCACTGTCTCTTTATGAGGTTATAACTCTGGAATGCTTCAAAGGATCCCGGTGATTCTGACATTGTTTTCTCGAGACATATTGGGCTTCATGATAGTGGTAAAATTTCTTTGATATTACCTGTGTTTATTTGTGACAAAAATGGAAATTTGGCAAAAATTTTGAAAATGTTGCAATTTTCCAACTTTTAATTTTTATGCCCTTAAATCACAGAGATATGTCATACAAAATACTTAATAAGTAACATTTCCCACATGTCTACTTTATATCAGTACAATTTTGGAACCAACATTTTTTTTTGTTAGGGGTTATAAGGGTTAAAAGTTGACCAGCAATTTCTCATTTTTACAACACCATTTTTTTTAGGGACCACATCACATTGAAGTCATTTTGAGGGGTCTATATGATAAAAAATAACCAAGTGTGACACCATTCTAAAAACTGCACCCCTCAAGGTGCTCAAAACTGCATTCAAGAAGTTTATTAACCCTTCAGGTGTTTCACAGGAATTTTTGGAATGTTTAAAAAAAAATGAACATTTAACTTTTTATCACAAAAAATTAAATTCAGCTCCAATTTGTTTTATTTTACCAAGGGTAACAGGAGATAATGGACCCCAAAAGTTGTACAATTTGTCCTGAGTACGCTGATACCCCATATGTGGGGGGAACCACCGTTTGGGCGCATGGGAGAGCTCGGAAAGGAAGGAGCGCCATTTGGAATGCAGACTTAGATGGAATGGTCTGAAGGCATCACATTGCGTTTGCAGAGTGTTGTGAGAACTCTAAACCCCCAAGTGTTTCACTACAATTTATAACGCAGAGCCGTGAAAATAAAAAATCTTTTTTTTTCCGCAAAAATTATTTTTTAGCCCACAGTTTTGTATTTTTCCAAGGGTAACAGTTGAAATTGAACCCCAAAAGTTGTTGTCCAATTTGTCCTGACTACGCTGATACCCAATATGTGGGAGGGAACCACCGTTTGGGCGCATGGCAGAGCTCGGAAGGGAAGGAGCGCTATTTGGAATGCAGACTTAGATGGATTGGTCTGCAGGCGTCACGTTGCATTTGCAGAGCCCCTGATGTAACTAAACAGTAGAAACCCCCCACAAGTGACCCCATATTGGGAACTAGACCCCCCAAGGAACTTATCTAGATGTGTTGTGAGAACTTTGAACCCCCAGTTGTTTCACTACAATTTATAACGCAGAGCCGTGAAAATAAAAAATAAAAAAAAATTCCACAAAAATTATTTTTTAGCCCCCAGTTTTGTATTTTCCCAAGGGTAACAGGAGAAATTGGACCCCAAAAGTTGTCCAATGTGTCCTGAGTACGCTGATACCCCATATGTTGGGGTAAACCTCTGTTTGGGCACACGGGAGAGCTCGGAAGGGAAGGAGCAGTGTTTTACTTTTTCAACGCAGAATTGGTTGGAATTGAGATCGGACGCCATGTCGCGTTTGGAGAGCCCCAGATGTGCCTAAACAGTGGAAACCCCCCAATTATAACTGAAACCCTAATGCAAACACACCCCTAACCCTAATCTCAATGGTAACCCTAACCACACCCCTTATCCTGACACACCCCTAACCCTAATCCCAACCCTATTCCCAACCGTAAATGTAATCCAAACCCTAACTTTAGCCCCAACCCTAACTTTAGCCCCAACCCTAACTTTAGCCCCAACCCTAACTGTAGCCCTAACCCAAGCCCCAACCCTAACTCTAGCCCCAACCCCTAACCCTAATGGGAAAATGGAAATAAATACATTTTTGTAATTTTTCCTTAACTAAGGGGGTGATGAAGGGGGGTTTGATTTACTTTTATAGCGGGTTTTTTGGCAGATTTTTATGATTGGTAGCCGTCACACACTAAAAGACGCTTTTTATTACAAAAAATATTTTTTGCGTTACCACATTTTGAGAGCTATAATTTTTCCATATTTTGGTCCACAGAATCATGTGAGGTCTTGTTTTTTGCAGGACGAGTTGACGTTTATATTGTTAACATTTTCGGGAACGTGACTTTTTTTTTAATCTCTTTTTATTCCGATTTTTGTGAGGCAGAATGACCAAAAACCAGGTATTTATGAATTTCTTTTGGGGGGGGCGTTTATACCGTTCCGCGTTTGGTAAAATGGATAAAGCAGTTTTAATCTTCGGGTAAGTACGATTACAGCGATACCTCATTTATATCATTTTTTAATGTTTTGGCGCTTTTATGAAAAAAACTATTTTATAGAAAAAATCATTATTTTTGCATCACTTTATTCTGAGGACTATAACTTTTTTATTTTTTCGCTGATGATGCTGTATGGTGGCCAATTTTTTGCGGGACAAGATGACGTTTTCAGTGGTACCATGGTTATTTATATCCATCTTTTTGATCGCGTGTTATTCCACTTTTTGTTCGGCGGTATGATAATAAAGCGTTTTTTGCCTTTTTTTAACGGTGTTCACTGAAGGGGTTAACTAGTGGGACAGTTTTATAGGTCGGGTCATTACGGACGCGGCGATACTAAATATGTGTACTTTTATTTATCTATTTATTTTTTAGATAAAGGAATGTATTGGAACAATATATTTTTTTAATTATTATTTATTTAGGTTTGTTTTTTTTCACACATGTAATTTTTTTTATTTTTTTATTTTTTTACTTTGCCCCGGGGGGGACATCACAGTAAAGTGACAGATCACGTTCTGACACTTTGCTGTGCACTGTGTCAGATCAGCGATCACACAGGCACAGCAGGGAGGCTTCCCGACGCCTGCTCTAAGCAGGCGCTTGGAAGTCACCTCCCTGCAGGACCCGGATGCAGCCCCGCGGCCATTTTGGATCCGGGCCTGCAGGGAGGAGGAGGTAAGAGACCCTCGCAGCAACGTGATCACATCGCGTTGCTCTGAGGGTCTCAGGGAAGCCCACAGGGAGTCCCCTCCCTGCGCGATGCTTCCCTATACCACCAGAACACAGCGATCGTTTGATTGCAGTGTGCCGGGGGTTAATGTGCCAGGGGCGGTCCGTGACCGTTCCTGGCACATAGTGCCGGATGTCAGCTGCGATAGTCAGCTGACACCCGGCCGCGATCGCTCTGGACGTACTATTCCGTCCTTGGGAAGTAGGGCCCACCCCACATGGATGGAATAGTACGTCCAATGGCAGAAAGGGGTTAAAATAAAATTGTGTTATATTGCAAGTAGCC
Source organism: Ranitomeya variabilis (assembly GCF_051348905.1). Lineage (NCBI taxonomy): Eukaryota > Metazoa > Chordata > Amphibia > Anura > Dendrobatidae > Ranitomeya > Ranitomeya variabilis. The sequence continues at coordinate 602,516,244 of NC_135232.1, read as the reverse complement.
TTCTTTAAAGCCATATCCGAGCTTTAGTGTTAAAACTTGGCAATACAGTATAGTGTTGAAACCCTTGGACCATGGACCGAGGAAAGCCTTGACAGACTTTACTAGATGAACATCTGAGTCTTCGCTAGAGTCCCTGAAGATGTGATTAAACTTGGCTCCAGATAGATGCCGGATGCTACTCCAGGACAGACTTTGGACACATGGTAACAGATCTTGACAAGTACAGGCAGTCAAAGCAGGTGTAGACAAGTACACCTGGTATACAGACTGGCACTGCAGGTGCAGGCAGGTATGAAAGGTATACATATTGACAAGGCAGGTGCAGGCAGGTATGGATGGTATACAGTCTGACATGGCAGTTACGGCTACTATACAGACTGGCACAACAGATGCAGGGAGATATGGCTGGTATACAGACTGACATGGTAGGTGCAGGTGGGTTACAGTTGATATACAGATTGGCAGATGCTGAAAGACACAAGCAGTGAAAGGCAGGAACAAGCAGGTACTGGTAGGTACTAACAGAGAGGGGACATGAAAACTAACAATAGTGAGGATACAGGAAGATTGAAAGCCAGTGGATTCCATTGCCTGAGTAAACTAATGGGTACAGTAATGGAAACCACTATGCCATGGACCGAGGAGAGTCTGGAGGGGCGTTACTAGGTGAAAACCTGACAGGTACTAGCAGTCACTAACAGACAGGGAACCTGAGGACTAGCAAGCATGCATACTGGCTTAACACGTTGCTCAGGCACCTCCCAACAGGTGGAGGTGCCTTAAATAATAAGTGTCTCCCAGCCATTGGCTGGGAACACTTTTAAACAGTGCACAGAGATAGGAGATGCGCTCGCCCTAAACGCAGTACCCGGGGATCTGCCAGGCATGTGAAGACCTCAGGAAGCAACAGGAGGACACACTGGATGAGAGCTGGGGCAGTAAGTGGGTCAGAGTCCCTGCTAGGGGAGAAGAGCATTGGCAGCATGACCGGATGTACAATACCCCCCACTTTACGCCCCCTCTTCTTCAAGCCCACAAGGAATTTCTCCAGGAGGAGAGGGGCATGAATGTTCTCCTTGGGCTCCCACAACCTCTACTTAAGACCAAATCCCTTCCAATCCACATGAAAAAAGGTTTTCTTTTTACCTTTTTGTGGCCGGAATATTCTCTACCTCGAAAACATCTTCAGAACTGACTAGAGCAGAAGTGGTACCCGGGTCTTTGAAGATGGAGCTGAAGATGACAGGCTTGAGGAGAGACACGTGAAATGAATTGGGGATCCGTAAAGCGGCAGAGTTTGAGCTTGTAAGCTACAGCATTTATCTGTTTGAGAACCTTGAACAGATCAATAAAGTGAGGACACAACTTATATGAAGGTAGCTTGAGACAGACAAGCTTTGAAGAAAGCTAAACCTTTTCATCCGTTAGGAAGATTTCAATAATGTGGTCTTATTGTCCTCCCAGATTTCAAAGAAGTCCTTGATGAGAGTTTCTGCATCAGGATTGTCGGTGGTAGTAGACACAGGAAATGGAATATTGGGGTGTTGACAATACACAATGAAAAACTGAGATTTAGCTGAGAATTCACCCACATGGTTGTTATATGAGAATTCGACCTAAGGCAAGAGACTGACACAGTCACTGTGGTGGGCATTGACAAAATGCCATAGGAAGTTAGTTAGGATCTGATTCACCCACTCTACTTGGCCATTGGATTGTAGATGGTAGGCCAAAGAGAAGTCCAAAGTAACATTAAATAGATTGCAGGTAGCTCTTCTGAAGTGAGATGTAAACTGGACGCCTGTATCAGATACTATCTGGAAAGGTAACCCATGAAGGCAGAAGACATGCTGGACAAACTTCTCAGCAAGCACAGGAGAAGACAGAAGACTGGACAGTGGAGTAAAATGGGCCATCATAGAGAAGTTATCCACAACTACCAAACTTACGGTACATCCGTTCGATACTGTGAAATCGATAATGGAGACCATCACAATGTGCTGCCAAAGAACTGATGGTACAGGGAGTGGAAGTAACTGACCTGTTGGAAGTTGTTTTGGAGTCTTGTTCTGGGCACAAGTAGGACAGGCCGAAATGAAATCCACAATATCTTTGCGCAGGTAAGGCCACCAATAATGCAGAGAAATGAGAAAAGCCATTTTCTTCTGTCCAACATGACCAACCAAATTAGATGAGTTACCCCACCGAAGGATTCACTTCCTGTCTGGTTCAGTGACAAAATGTCTTTCCGGATAGAACCTGGGACAGATCCATTGGAGCAACTGTAATCATCTTTGATGACTCGTGCTCTTCCTGGTCAGAAGATAGAAAGGACCTAGAAAGTGTATCCGCCTTGACGATCTTGTCTGCCAGATGGAAATGAAGAATAAAATCAAAACAGGCAAAAAACAGAAACCACCTGGATTGAAGCGGATTTAGTCGCTGTGCAGATTTCAGATAGGCTAAGTTCTTGTGATTAGTGTACATAATTACTGGAAGCATCGCTCCTTCAATCAAAAAGAGTAAAGTCCTCCAGAGCCAGTTTAATTGCCAACAGTTCTCAATTGCCTATTGCTTAGTTGCGTTCTGGAGCCGAGAAGACTTTGGAGAAGAAACTGCAGGTCACCATATGGCCAGAAGGAGACTTCTGAGTGAGTACAGTTCCGGCCCCTGAGGAAAAAGCATCCACCTCCAAAAAGAATTTCTTATTGTTGTCAGTTCAGTGCAGCACTGGAGATGAGGAGAAGGGCTGTTTTAAGAATATAAAAGCGAGTCACAGCAGAGATTGGGGCTGTCTGAGAAGAGAAATACAGAATGAACTGGAGGTAGTAATTAGAGAATCCAAGGAACTAGTGGATTGCTTTCAGACCACCAGGACGAGGCCAATTCAGGACGGCATACACATTCTAGGGATCCAAAAACCTACAAATTTGTCCTCAAGGCCAAAAGAGGACATACCCCTAAGCCATAGATATGTAAACCAACAAAAGAAAAAAAGAAAGGATGGATCGATAAATAACATATGAAAAATAATAGTGTTCATTAGCTCACAATACTGCCATATATAAAATCCATACCAGATAGGGGTTTATTAGATAAGTACAAAATATTTTATTAAAAAAAAATACATTTACATATATAAATTCAGACATAAGAAAAAATGCTGGCAGCACTCCATAGCTTAAAGGTGAAAAAATGTGGTTTTATTTCAAACCCACATGCTGTGAGTTTGAAATAAAACCACATTTTTTCACCTTTAAGGTATGGAGTGCTGTCTGCATTTTTTTCCTATATCTGGATTGAGGCAAGTCTGGGATATTTTGTCTGGGAGGCATGCACCCACCTATTAGTAAAGTGCTGTTCCAATTTTCTATGTTCATATATAAATTCATACAGACAAGGTGAAAGGTGAGACGAAAATAACAGCTAAAACGCTGTGTGGATAGATGATAAACAACCATACTGGTGAAAAACACATCTGTCCTGAAGCCAGGGGTGGATTAAGGGTAGCCAGGGCCCCGGGCTGTTCAGACACTGTGGGCCCCCCCGGTCATGTGACGGGGGTCATGTTATACCCGAACCAGATTATTCCAGAAAAATGGCCGGGCCCTACTCTACTGTAACCTATTAAATATTTGTTAAAATCTGCAATACAATTTAGGTATATTTTGACCAATAATATCACATACAAGGAACAAATACCACCGTGCCATGATCAGACCACAAATTACAACCACAGTGATCGAATAATATCACATAAAAGGAACAAATACCACCGCACCATGTCAAGACCACATATTACCACCACTTGGTGACCAAATAGCACATTCGAGGGACAAATACCACAACACCATTTCCAGACCACATATTACCACCACATAGTGACTGAATACTACAATACTGATCAGTAATTAAAAAAAACAACAACACAATACTATCACCATAAGTGCCAGTATTCACAGGAGATCTGTACTTAGTATGCAGTGTCTGTGTAGAGGTAATACAGAGATCACTGGTGACATTATACACAGGAGCTCTGTATGTAATGTATAGGTAATACAGTGATCACTGGTGACATTGTACACAGGACCTCTGTATATAGTATACAGTGTATAGTGTCAGTGTATAGGTAACACTGACTCACCAGTGACGTCTCTAGGTGAAGTCCTTCATCTTTCATCCAGCACAGACCGCCATCATTTCTTCCAGTCAGGACTCGTTTCTGCAGGAAATAACACAGTTATCTCGAGCTCTGCTTGCAGAACACATTACTTAATTTATCACAACTTCTACATTACACCACATGGAGAAAAAAAGGCGATATAGTGTCACTCTACACAGTAACAGGACCGCCCCCCCCCCATTTAAAACAGTATACTCAAAAAATAAAATAAATACATCACTGCAGTAATAATATCCCTTAATTAGCCCCTATGGTAATAATATTCCCCACCCTAGCCCCGTGTGTCTCATTCCTGGCTCCAGCCATATGTTCTCCCATCCTGCACTCATGAGTATCCATTCTACACCATATGATCTCCCCATCCTGCTCCATCTGTCTCCATCGTATCCATCCTGCCCCATGATCCAATCCTGCTCCATGTCTTTCATTCTGCCCCGTGTCTCCAATCATGCCCCGTGTCTACATTCTGCCCATGCCTCCAGTCCTGCCCCCAGTGTGTCCAGCAATTTGCCCCAGTGTCTCCAGCATTGCCCCAGTGTCTCCAGCAATCATCTGCCCCAGTGTGTCCAGCAGTCTGCCCCAATGTGTCCTCCAGCATTGCCCCAGTGTGTCCAGCAGTCTGCCCCAGTGTCTCCAGCATTGCCCCAGTGTCTCCAGCAATCTGCCCCTGTGTGTCCTCCAGCATTGCCCCAGTGTGTCCTCCAGCATTGCCCCAGTGTGTCCTCCAGCATTGCCCCAGTGTCTCCAGCATTGCCCGTGTCTCCAGCATTGCCCCAGTGTCTCCAGCATTGCCCCAGTGTCTCCAGCATTGCCCCAGTGTCTCCAGCAATCTGCCCCAGTGTGTCCTCCAGCATTGCCCCAGTGTGTCCAGCAATCTGCCCCAGTGTCTCCAGCATTGCCCCAGTGTCTCCAGCATTGCCCCAGTGTCTCCAGCAATCATCTGCCCCAGTGTGTCCTCTAGCATTGCCCCCCAGTGTGTCCAGCAATCTGCCCCCGTGTCTCCAGCATTGCCCCAGTGTGTCCAGCAATCTGCCCCAGTGTCTCCAGCATTGCCCCCAGTGTGTCCAGCAATCTGCCCCAGTGTCTCCAGCATTGCTCCAGTGTGTCCTCCAGCATTGCCCCAGTGTGTCCTCCAGCATTGCCCCCAGTGTGTCCAGCAATCTTCCCCAGTATCTCCAGCATTGCCCTAGTGTCTCCATCAATCTGCCCCAGTGTATCCTCCAGCATTGCCCCAGTGTGTCCAGCAATCTGCCCTGTTATGATCCTGGTGGTAGGATCTCAAACTGACCTGACACATATACCCTGAATATATAGGACAAGTTCTGGGGATGTGGAAGCTATACTGACCGCAATCCTGATCCTATCCAAACACACTAAAGGCAGCTGTGGAGCGTTACCTGAAAACCTAGACGCCTCGTCACAGCCTGAGAAACTGACTACCCCTAGAGAGAAAGCAAAGACCTCACTTGCCTCAGAGAAATATCCCCAAAGTTTTAGATAGCCCCCCACAAATAATAACGGTGAGTTTAAGGGGAAAACACAAACGTAGAGATGAAACAGGTTTAGCAAATGAGGCCCGCTAATACTAGATAGGCAGATAAAGATAGGTGTCTGTGCGGTCAGAACAAAAACTATCAAAAGTAAACCACGCAGAGAATACAAGAACCCCCACACCGACTCACGATGTGAGGGGCGCACTCTGCACCCCAGAACTAACCAGCAAGCAAAGAATCACATAAAAGCAAGCTGGGCTGAACTCATAATATAATGAGAAACGTTTTCAAGGAAATAATGAGAAACTGAACAAGCAAACTTAGCTTCTCATAGCAGGAGACTGGTCACAAGGAATATTCAGGAGAGCACAGGATCAGGACTGAATACACCGACAGCAGGCGACAAGTAAAGGTCCAGGTGAGTTAAATAGGCCCAGCCTAGCAGGAGATGAAACAGCTGAGCCCAGCCATATCGCTAAAGGCCACCAGAGGGAGCCCAAGAACAAACTCACACAGTACCACTCATGACCACAGGAGGGAGCCCGAGAACGGAATTCACAACAGTACCCCCCCTTGAGGAGGGGTCACCGAACCCTCACCAGAGCTCCCAGGCCGAGCCAAATGAAAGGCACGAACCAAATCGGCCGCATGGACATCGGAGGCGACAACCCAGGAATTATCCTCCTGACCATAACCCTTCCATTTCACTAAGTACTGAAGTCTCCGTCTCGAAACACGAGAATCCAAGATCTTCTCCACCACATATTCCAACTCCCCCTCGACCAAGACCGGAGCAGGAGGATCAACAGAAGGGACCACAGGCACCACATATCTCCGCAACAATGACCTATGGAACACATTATGAATGGCAAACGATGTTGGGAGGTCCAAACGAAAAGACACAGGGTTGAGGATTTCCAAAATCTTATAAGGACCGATGAAACGAGGCTTGAACTTAGGAGAGGAAACCTTCATCGGGACATAACGAGAAGACAACCATACCAAATCCCCCACACGAAGTCGGGGACCCACACAGCGACGGCGGTTAGCAAAGCGCTGAGCCTTCTCTTGGGACAAAGTCAAATTGTCCACCACATGGTTCCAAATCTGCTGCAACCTATCCACCACAGAATCCACCCCAGGACAGTCAGAAGACTCAACCTGACCCGAGGAGAAACGAGGATGAAAACCAGAATTGCAAAAGAAAGGGGAAACCAAAGTAGCAGAACTAGCCCGATTATTGAGGGCGAACTCAGCCAATGGCAAAAAGGTCACCCAATCATCCTCGTCAGCAGAAACAAAACATCTCAAATAAGTTTCCAAGGTCTGACTAGTTCGTTCGGTTTGACCATTCGTCTGAGGATGGAAGGCTGACGAAAAAGACAATTCAATGCCCATCTTAGCACAAAAGGATCGCCAAAATCTGGACACAAACTGGGATCCTCTGTCGGACACAATGTTCTCCGGAATACCATGTAAACGAACCACATTCTGAAAAAACAGTGGCACCAAATCGGAGGAGGAAGGCAATTTAGGCAAGGGTATCAAATGGACCATTTTGGAAAAACGATCACAAACCACCCAGATGACAGACATCTTCTGAGAGACAGGAAGATCTGAAATAAAATCCATGGAAATATGCGTCCAAGGCCTCTTTGGGACAGGCAAAGGCAAAAGCAATCCACTGGCACGAGAACACGAAGGCTTGGCCCGAGCACAAATCCCACAGGACTGCACAAAGGAACGCACATCCCGCGACAAGGAAGGCCACCAAAAGGATCTCGCCACCAAATCCCTCTTACCAAAAATCCCAGGATGACCCGCCAACACCGAAGAGTGAACCTCGGAAATAACTCTACTGGTCCATCTGTCTGGGACAAACAGTCTCTCCGGTGGACAACGGTCAGGTCTATTGGCCTGAAACTCCTGCAACACCCGTCGCAGATCAGGAGAGATGGCAGACAAAATCACCCCCTCTTTGAGAACACCAGTCGGTTCAGAAACCTCCGGGGAGTCAGGTACAAAACTCCTAGAAAGGGCATCAGCCTTCACGTTTTTCGAACCCGGAAGATATGAAACCACGAAATTGAAACGAGAGAAAAACAACGACCATCGAGTCTGTCTCGGATTCAACCATTTGGCAGACTCGAGATAAGTCAAATTCTTGTGATCCGTCAAGACCACCACACGATGCTTGGCTCCCTCAAGCCAATGTCGCCACTCCTCAAATGCCCACTTCATTGCCAACAACTCACGATTACCAACATCATAATTCCGCTCGGCAGGCGAAAACTTTCTTGAAAAGAAAGCACATGGACTCATCACAGAGCCAGCAGAGCTTCTCTGCGACAAGACAGCCCCTGCTCCAATCTCAGAAGCATCAACCTCAACCTGAAAGGGAAGAGAGACATCGGGCTGGCGCAAGACAGGAGCCGAAGAAAACCGACGCTTAAGCTCCTGAAAGGCCTCCACGGCCGCAGGAGACCAATTCGTCACATCAGAACCCTTCTTGGTCAAATCCGTCAAAGGCTTAACCACGCTAGAAAAATTAGTGATGAAGCGACGGTAAAAATTAGCAAAACCCAAGAACTTCTGAAGACTCTTCACAGATGTAGGTTGAGTCCAGTCATGAATAGCTTGGACCTTGACTGGATCCATCTCAATAGTAGACGGAGAAAAAATAAAGCCCAAAAAAGAAATCTTCTGGACTCCGAAGAGACATTTAGAGCACTTCACAAACAAGGCATTGGCACACAGGACCTGAAATACCATCCTGACCTGCTTCACATGAGACTCCCAGACATCAGAAAAGACCAAAATATCATTCAGGTACACAATCATAAATCTATCCAGATACTCTCGGAAGATGTCGTGCATGAAGGACTGAAACACAGAGGGAGCATTAGAAAGCCCAAAAGGCATCACCAAGTACTCAAAATGGCCTTCGGGTGTATTAAATGCTGTTTTCCATTCATCGCCCTGTTTTATGCGCACAAGATTATACGCTCCTCGAAGATCTATCTTGGTGAACCAACTGGCCCCCCTAATCCGAGCAAACAGATCAGACAACAGTGGCAAGGGGTACTGAAATTTGACCGTGATGTTATTTAGAAGCCGATAATCTATACAGGGTCTCAGAGAACCATCCTTCTTGGCCACAAAAAAGAACCCCGCACCCAAAGGGGACGAGGAGGGGCGAATATGCCCCTTCTCCAAGGACTCCTTTATATAACTCCGCATAGCGGCATGTTCTGGTACAGATAAATTAAAAAGTTGTCCCTTAGGGAACTTACTACCAGGAATCAAATTTATAGCACAATCACAATCCCTATGAGGAGGTAGGGCACTGGATTTGGGCTCATCAAATACATCCTGGTAGTCTGACAAAAATTCAGGGACTTCAGAAGGAGTAGAAGAAGCAATTGACACCAAAGGGGCATCGCCATGAATTCCCTGGCAACCCCAACTTGACACAGACATTGCTTTCCAATCCAGGACTGGATTATGAGCCTGCAGCCATGGCAGACCCAACACGACAACATCATGCAAATTATGTAGCACAAGAAAGCGAATCACCTCCTGATGTGCAGGAGTCATACACATGGTCACTTGAGTCCAGTACTGAGGTTTATTCTTGGCCAATGGCATAGCATCAATTCCCTTTAGTGGAATGGGTAATTGTAAAGGCTCCAAGATAAAACCACAGCGCCTGGCAAATGACAAATCCATCAGATTCAGGGCGGCACCTGAATCCACAAAAGCCATAACTGAGTAAGATGACAGAGAGCAAATCAAAGTACCAGACAGAATGAATTTTGGTTGTACAGTACCAATGGTGACAGACTTGGTAAACCTTTTTGTGTGCTTAGAGCATGCTGAGATAACATGAGCAGAATCACCACAGTAAAAGCACAACCCATTCTGACGTCTGTAATCTTGCCGTTCAACTCTGGTCAGAATCTTGTCGCATTGCATAGGCTCAGGTTTCTGCTCAGAAATTACTGCCAGATGGTGCACAGGTTTGCGCTCCCGCAAACGCCGATCAATCTGAATGGCCAAAGACATTGACTCATTCAGACTCGCAGGCGTGGGGAACCCCACCATGACATCTTTAAGGGCTTCAGAAAGACCCTTTCTGAAAATCGCCGCCAGGGCGCACTCATTCCATTGAGTGAGCACAGACCACTTCCTAAACTTCTGACAGTAAATCTCTGCTTCATCTTGACCCTGAGAGAGAGCCAACAAAACCTTCTCTGCTTGATCTACCAGATTTGGTTCCTCATAAAGCACTCCAAGCGCCAGAAAAAACGCATCCACATTTAGCAATGCAGGATCTCCTGGCGCCAGAGAGAATGCCCAATCTTGAGGGTCACCACGTAACAAAGAAATGACAATTTTAACTTGCTGAACAGAGTCACCAGAGGAGCGAGGTCTCAGAGAAAGGAACAACTTTCAATTATTCTTAAAGTTCAAAAACCTAGATCTATCTCCGGAGAACAGTTCAGGAATTGGTATTTTAGGCTCTGACATAGGACTGCGGACTACATAATCCTGAATGCCCTGCACCCTTGCAGTGAGATGGTCCACACTAGAAGACAGACTCTGAATGTCCATATCTGCAACTGAATTCAGAACCACCCAGAGATTAAGGGGAGGAGAGAAGCCAAACACAGTGCAGAGGAAAAAAAAAAAATGACTTCAGGATTTCTCTTCTCCCTCTTCTGCTGCATTAACACTTTGTGGCCTGCTGTACTGTTATGATCCTGGTGGTAGGATCTCAAACTGACCTGACACATATACCCTGAATATATAGGACAAGTTCTGGGGATGTGGAAGCTATACTGACCGCAATCCTGATCCTATCCAAACACACTAAAGGCAGCTGTGGAGCGTTACCTGAAAACCTAGACGCCTCGTCACAGCCTGAGAAACTGACTACCCCTAGAGAGAAAGCAAAGACCTCACTTGCCTCAGAGAAATATTCCCAAAGTTTTAGATAGCCCCCCACAAATAATAACGGTGAGTTTAAGGGGAAAACACAAACGTAGAGATGAAACAGGTTTAGCAAATGAGGCCCGCTAATACTAGATAGGCAGATAAAGATAGGTGTCTGTGCGGTCAGTACAAAAACTATCAAAAGTAAACCACGCAGAGAATACAAGAACCCCCACACCGACTCACGATGTGAGGGGCGCACTCTGCACCCCAGAACTAACCAGCAAGCAAAGAATCACATAAAAGCAAGCTGGGCTGAACTCATAATATAATGAGAAACGTTTTCAAGGAAATAATGAGAAACTGAACAAGCAAACTTAGCTTCTCATAGCAGGAGACTGGTCACAAGGAATATTCAGGAGAGCACAGGATCAGGACTGAATACACAGACAGCAGGCGACAAGTAAAGGTCCAGGTGAGTTAAATAGGCCCAGCCTAGCAGGAGATGAAACAGCTGAGCCCAGCCATATCGCTAAAGGCCACCAGAGGGAGCCCAAGAACAAACTCACACAGTACCACTCATGACCACAGGAGGGAGCCCGAGAACGGAATTCACAACACTGCCCCAGTGTCTCCAGCAATCTGCCCCAGTGTGTCCAGCATTGCCCCCAGTGTGTCCAGCAATCTGCCCCAGTGTCTCCAGCATTGCCCCATGTCTCCAGCATTGCCCCAGTGTGTCCTCCAGCATTGCCCCCAATGTGTCCATCAATCTGCCCCTGTGTCTCCAGCATTGCCCCAGTGTCTCCATCAATCTACCCCAGTGTGTCCTCCAGCATTGCCCCAGTGTGTCCAGCAATCTGCCCCAGTGTCTCCAGCAATCTGCCCCAGTGTCTCCAGCAATCTGCCCCAGTGTCTCCAGCAATCTGCCCCAGTGTCTCCAGCATTGCCCCCAGTGTGTCCAGCAATCTGCCCCAGTGTCTCCAGCATTGCCCCAGTGTCTCCAGCATTGCCCCCAGTGTGTCCACTGTTAGCTTATCAAAAAACAAAACAAAACAAAAAAAAACAAAGAGTCTCCTCACCTGACCAGCGCTCCAGGCGGCGAGCTCCCTCCAGCAGTTCACACTCGCTGGCGACTGACAATGACTTCAGACGCCGACGACGTGTGCGCTGCGGCTGACTTCAGCTGCCAGCCTCCAATTGGCTGGTGGCTGTTGTTAACTATTGACCTGCGGGCGCATGCCCGCAAGTCAATAGGAAACCGCCGCAGCGCCGGAAGGGGCCCGGTGAGCAGATGAGAAGGGGCCCGATGCGGGCCCCCTCTCTCTGCTCACCGGGTCCGGGGGCACATAAATGCCGGCGGGCATTCACAGTCACAGACTCGGGCGGATTATCAGAGGGTCAATCTGTGCGGTAGCCCAGGGCCCCCCCACACCACTGGGCTGACCCTCTGATAATCCGCCCCTGCCTGAAGCTACGCCTGCAACATGTAGTGCAATAGAGTAATCAATGCTAGAATCAAAGAGATAGGAGGGCTATATCAGGCAGATGGATTGGTAAAATAGCTGGGCAAAAAATCCTCTAAACATCTAAATCACAGGTTATCATAAGCATGAGTGAGTCCCAGGTAAAATAATAATAAGCCTACATCAATAGTGGCTCTAGAATCATACCTTGAGACATGATAATGACGAGATGCAGGCATGCCAGCAGGACAGGGGAGAGCCTCAACGTGCATTTCACTGCCTTGGCTTCGTAAGGAGGCCTGATACATAGACCACAAAATTAAATTCTTCTATTATTAACGTCATACAGTAAGGGACCTATCTTGAAAAATAGTTTGTAGCATCTAGTGTGTTATAGAGGCCTGATCCTTGGTCCAGAGAAAAAATCTTTTTCCTGTGACTAACACGATACAGCACACCACTTTGAATTTACTGTCGCTGAAATTCAGCTGTTTGCAGAGGTGGTGCAGAGTTTAAAATCTCATTTTTAGTTGCTAATACTGTGCTCCTACCACACTATCTGAGCAACATGACACCATGAGGCTGTGGTGGAAGGGGAATTAGGCTTAGTGTTCAAGGTGTACATGGGGTAGGTGGTAATGTTGGTGAAAGCACTAGTGAAGCAATGTCACTATGTCCTATGCAAAGACAACTGACAACTTATATTACTGGACAGGCTATACCATTACCTTTCTTTGGCAGCCGCACAGCAGTACGCCTTGTCGATGATGCCCAGAAAGAGCATGTAGTCAAGTGGATGGCAAGTGCAGCTTCAAGTGGCCTCTCCTCCTCTTCCTCCACCTCATCATCACACCCAGTACAGTCCACAGATGTGGCACCCAAATTCCCCTTGTTTCCCCCGTGTCCCAACTATCCAAAAGTTCAACTGACTGCACGGAACAACAGATGGGTGATTCTGAAGAGCTGTTCACACATTCTATGCCATGTTCATCAGAAGTGTACTCAAAAGCTTTGAAGAGTAAAAATAAGGAAATCTGCAATGATGGCCAACATTTTTTAAGCTTGGATCTGGGGCAGGAAGAAGTATGGTCCCAACAGCATCCTGAGCCTCGTCATCAGATCTTAACCCCTGGGAGGTAGGTAATCCTGATGAGACTCAGATATCTGGGGCTCACGTGGACTGTACTGTGCTGTCAGGGCAAGAAAAGGATGAGAGTGACTCCAATGGCCAGGAATATAACACTGAAGATGATGATGTGTTAGATCCCAGTTGGCATAAACATAGAGGCACACAGTTGAGTAGGTCATCTGAGGTTACGCTGCACCGTCCGTCGCACACGAAGTGATGCAGCCACGACGAGCAATGCATCGTCAGCCACAACTGTGCCTCTGACCAGCAGCTTCCGCGAGTCTGTAGCTTGCAGGGGTGGCAAGGTTTGCCTATCCTGGGCCTTTTTTGACACTGCAAAGGATGAGCCAACTCACGTAATCTGCCAACTTTACAAAAAAAAAACTGAGTTGAGATAAAAACTGCATTAATTTCACTACTACATGTATGAACCTTCACAGGCGCAATCAACATGCTTTAGTGTGGGAATCCCTCTGCGCAAAAATGCAGACCAGCAGACATCAACCACCCTCAGCCTCCCCATCAATTGCATCTGCTGCTTTTTCCTCCTCCCCTGTTATCGTGCCAACTATTGAGATGCAGGACCGTAGAACCTTGGGATATTTACCCGATTGACTCACGCTGACTGAGAGTCCGCCTTCAGCTGTAACGGAAGAAGACATGCCTGCTGTTTTTGACCGATCTCAGAGAATGATCACACCACAAGTTTCTCAATCCACAGTAACATCTCCGCCTGAACCTCTCTCACGGTCCAGCAGTTTGTCCGGTTCACCGTACTCCGCCCTCTCACAGCCCTTTTTTTTGGAAGTGCATCCTTTTTTTTGGAAGTGCATTTGAACAGCAAGGTGGCTTGTTGTTGAAGGGAAATAGAGAAAAAAAAATCTATAAATCTTCAGCATAGCGAGTGTGAGCAAGCTGAGTGTGACCTGAGCGTAAGTGTGGACGGCGGTAAGTGTGACTTGTGATTCAGTGACTTTGGAATCAGGGAGTTTCCAAGGGAGGAATTGCTGTCTGTTTTTAAATAATACTTTTATTTATTTTTTATTTAACATTTCTGTGTGGTGCAATCCCCATTAGGAAATGTGCTCCACTATTGTTAATGCCATCCAGTGCACATCTTGCCACATGTATGCAGTCCTTGATCAGCCGGTCGAGGGAGCATACTGCTGTGCGAGATGTGAGCACGTTGTGCATTTGGAATCCCAGATTCTGGATCTAAATGTGCAGCTGGCAACACTGAGATCCATAGACAATATGGAGAGTCTTCTGCTCACAGAGCAGACGCTCAATGGGATAGATGAGGAGGGGGATGGTAGGATGGAGCTGCAGGACAGAGAAGTAGGTAGCTGTGTGACATTCAGAAAGCGGGGTAGAGGGAAGAGTGCCAGGGAGGCTAGTCCTGATCTGGCTCACCCCAATAAGTTTGCTAAGTTGGCAGATGAGGTGGGTGCCAGTACAGGGGTAGCACTGCTGCAGCCAGGCATGTCCTCTGAAAGCCGGAGGAGTGACTGCTCCAGTAAGTGGTTAAATAGGAGAGAAGGGCAGGCCAGACAGGTGCTGGTAGTGGGGGACTTAATTATTAGGGGAACAGATAGGGCAATCTGTCACAAAGACAGGGATCGTCGAACGGTGTGCTGCCTACCTGGCGCTCGAGTCCGACACATCGCTGATCGGGTGGACAGACTACTGGGAGGGGCTGGTGAGGACCCAGCGGTCATTGTGCACATTGGCACAAATGACAAAGTTAGAGGTAGGTGGAAGGTATTTAAAGATGATTTCAGGGAATTGGATGTCCTTGCTTTCAGCTTGCAACCTAACGTGGTATTTTCCGAAATACTGCCTGTACCACGTGCCACGCCAGAGAGGCAACGGGAGATTAGGGAGGTTAATAAGTGGCTCATGAATTGGTGTAGGAAGGAGGGGTTTGGGTTCCTGCAGAACTGGGCCGACTTCTCAGTTGGCTACAGGCTCTACGCTAGGGACGGGCTGCACCTCAATGGGGAAGGTGCAGCTGTGCTGGGGGAGAAAATGGCTAGAAGGTTGGAGGAGTGTTTAAACTAGGGATTAGGGGGGAGGGTATTCATTTTATAGGAGGGGAAGATAGTGCAGATAGAGACCTGGGCACAAATAAGGAAGTTGGGGGTGGTGGTGGCATGGGGGGTGGGGTTAGAACAGTTAGTAATTTAAGAAAGAATAGAGGTACAGAGAGGAACATCAAGTGCATGTATACTAATGCCAGAAGCCTCGCCAACAAAATGGATGAATTAGAACTAATGTTGTTGGAACATAATTATGATATGGTGGGGATATCTGAAACATGGCTGGATGAGAGCCATGACTGGGCTGTTAACTTGCAGGGCTATAGCCTTTTCAGAAATGACCGTACAGATAAGCGAGGGGGTGGGGTGTGTCTGTATGTAAAATCGACCTTAAAACCCATCCTGCGTGATAATATAGGTGAATCTAATGAAAATGTAGAGTCCCTGTGGGTGGAGATAAGGGGAGGGGGAAAAAATAATAAATTACTGATAGGGGTTTGTTATAAATCTCCAAAAATAATGGAAGCAATGGAGAATATCCTCGTAAAGCAAATAGATGAAGCTGCGACTCAAGGAGAAGTCATTATTATGGGGGACTTCAACTACCCTGAAATAGATTGGGGAACAGAAACCTGCAGTTCCAGTAAAGGTAATCGGTTTTTGACAACTATGAGAGACAATTACCTTTCACAACTGGTTCAGGACCCAACAAGAAGGGGGGCACTGCTAGACCTAATATTAAACAACAGGCCAGACCGCATATCAAATATAAGGGTTGGGGGTCACTTGGGGAATAGTGATCACTAGGGTTGAGCGACTTTCATTTTTTTAAGATCGAGTAGGGTTTTGGGAAACCCGATTTTGTCCAGAGTCGAGTCGAGTGCAGTCGGCCGATTATCGCTAAAAGTCGGGGATCGACCGAAACACGAAACCCAATGCAAGTCAATGGGGAAGCATAGTCGGCAGTGAGTGGAGGCCAGGAAAACACCTACAGTGCCCATTTTAATGCCAAAAACATCCATTCTTGTTTCTGAAGCTTGCCAATCTTAATTAACTGTATAATAATAGTTGGGCATAGGGAATTGGGGGAAAGTTGTGGGGGGAGTAGGGCTGGCTCAAGTTTTTCGTGGGCCCAGGAAATGCGGACTACGTCACGGCGGTGTTGCAGGGAAAGGTAAGTATTTAAACGTTGCAAGTGCTGTGATCCTGAGCAAGCAGGGGGGGGCCCACTCGTTCGCATAGGCACTGGCACAGGGCCCCTCAAAGTACGGCGGTGTGTTTGCATGGCGGGGGCGCCTCCCACCAGCAGCGACACTTTTGCGTACTCTGAGGGGCCCTGTGCCAGTGACGTCGCCAACGAGTATGCCCCCCCACCTGATGAAGGAACCTGCACTTTCATCTGCACCTTCCTCTTTGTCCTTGTGTAAGGTGGTATAACATGCGGGAAGGGGAACCTTACTTTCAGCAGGGTCAGATTCTGGCTGTGTAGAGTACAAGGGGAATGTAGTGGTCTAGGTCAATGTACCAGCAGACTCATTTAGCAGTGGCTGGGCAATGGGCAGGATGAGGAGGAAACAGATATAGGGCCAAAGAATAAAGTAGGCTAAATGCAGTTCAAAATTGGTAACAGGACTAAACAGGCGGCATTGCTTTGTTCAGTGGAGTAGCAAACCCAAGAGCAGCAGACACTGTTTCAAGGGCCTAACCACACTAGTAGGCCAAATGCAGTTTAATATCTGATAGTATAGGGCGAAAGCCAGAATGTGGAAGCTCAGCTTTGTTCAGTTGAGGACAACACCAGGGAGGGGCAGACACCTTTAGTAGGCCGGAAAAGCCTATTGCATTTTTTAAAATGGTAATTTGGAGCAGAAGGTTGAAGCTCAGCTTTATTTAGTTGAGGGCAACACCAGGGAGGGGCAGAAGCCGTTAGTAGGCCCTAACCACCATTTTTTTTTTTAAAAACCACTTAATGAGAGCCGGAAGGTTGAAGCTCAGCTTTATTTAGTTGAGGACAACACCAGGCAGGGGCACACAGACAGACACCTTTAGTAGGCCGGAAAAGCCTATTGCATTTTTTAAAATGGTAATTTGGAGCAGAAGGTTGAAGCTCAGCTTTATTTAGTTGAGGACAACACCAGGCAGGGGCACACAGACAGACACCTTTAGTAGGCCGGAAAAGCCTATTGCATTTTTTAAAATGGTAATTTGGAGCAGAAGGTTGAAGCTCAGCTTTATTTAGTTGAGGACAACACCAGGCAGGGGCACACAGACAGACACCTTTAGTAGGCCGGAAAAGCCTATTGCATTTTTTAAAATGGTAATTTGGAGCAGAAGGTTGAAGCTCAGCTTTATTTAGTTGAGGGCAACACCAGGGAGGGGCAGAAGCCGTTAGTAGGCCCTAACCACCATTTTTTTTTTAAAAAACCACTTAATGAGAGCCGGAAGGTTGAAGCTCAGCTTTATTTAGTTGAGGACAACACCAGGCAGGGGCACACAGACAGACACCTTTAGTAGGCCGGAAAAGCCTATTGCATTTTTTAAAATGGTAATTTGGAGCAGAAGGTTGAAGCTCAGCTTTATTTAGTTGAGGACAACACCAGGCAGGGGCACACAGACAGACACCTTTAGTAGGCCGGAAAAGCCTATTGCATTTTTTAAAATGGTAATTTGGAGCAGAAGGTTGAAGCTCAGCTTTATTTAGTTGAGGGCAACACCAGGGAGGGGCAGAAGCCGTTAGTAGGCCCTAACCACCATTTTTTTTTTTAAAAACCACTTAATGAGAGCCGGAAGGTTGAAGCTCAGCTTTATTTAGTTGAGGACAACACCAGGCAGGGGCACACAGACAGACACCTTTAGTAGGCCGGAAAAGCCTATTGCATTTTTTAAAATGGTAATTTGGAGCAGAAGGTTGAAGCTCAGCTTTATTTAGTTGAGGGCAACACCAGGGAGGGGCAGAAGCCGTTAGTAGGCCCTAACCACCATTTTTTTTTTTTTAAAAACCACTTAATGAGAGCCGGAAGGTTGAAGCTCAGCTTTATTTAGTTGAGGACAACACCAGGCAGGGGCACACAGACAGACACCTTTAGTAGGCCGGAAAAGCCTATTGCATTTTTTAAAATGGTAATTTGGAGCAGAAGGTTGAAGCTCAGCTTTATTTAGTTGAGGACAACACCAGGCAGGGGCACACAGACAGACACCTTTAGTAGGCCGGAAAAGCCTATTGCATTTTTTAAAATGGTAATTTGGAGCAGAAGGTTGAAGCTCAGCTTTATTTAGTTGAGGGCAACACCAGGGAGGGGCAGAAGCCGTTAGTAGGCCCTAGCCACCATTTTTTTTTTAAAAAACCACTTAATGAGAGCCGGAAGGTTGAAGCTCAGCTTTATTTAGTTGAGGACAACACCAGGCAGGGGCACACAGACAGACACCTTTAGTAGGCCGGAAAAGCCTATTGCATTTTTTAAAATGGTAATTTGGAGCAGAAGGTTGAAGCTCAGCTTTATTTAGTTGAGGACAACACCAGGCAGGGGCACACAGACAGACACCTTTAGTAGGCCGGAAAAGCCTATTGCATTTTTTAAAATGGTAATTTGGAGCAGAAGGTTGAAGCTCAGCTTTATTTAGTTGAGGGCAACACCAGGGAGGGGCAGAAGCCGTTAGTAGGCCCTAACCACCATTTTTTTTTTTAAAAACCACTTAATGAGAGCCGGAAGGTTGAAGCTCAGCTTTATTTAGTTGAGGACAACACCAGGCAGGGGCACACAGACAGACACCTTTAGTAGGCCGGAAAAGCCTATTGCATTTTTTAAAATGGTAATTTGGAGCAGAAGGTTGAAGCTCAGCTTTATTTAGTTGAGGGCAACACCAGGGAGGGGCAGAAGCCGTTAGTAGGCCCTAACCACCATTTTTTTTTTTAAAAACCACTTAATGAGAGCCGGAAGGTTGAAGCTCAGCTTTATTTAGTTGAGGACAACACCAGGCAGGGGCACACAGACAGACACCTTTAGTAGGCCGGAAAAGCCTATTGCATTTTTTAAAATGGTAATTTGGAGCAGAAGGTTGAAGCTCAGCTTTATTTAGTTGAGGGCAACACCAGGGAGGGGCAGAAGCCGTTAGTAGGCCCTAACCACCATTTTTTTTTTTAAAAACCACTTAATGAGAGCCGGAAGGTTGAAGCTCAGCTTTATTTAGTTGAGGACAACACCAGGCAGGGGCACACAGACAGACACCTTTAGTAGGCCGGAAAAGCCTATTGCATTTTTTAAAATGGTAATTTGGAGCAGAAGGTTGAAGCTCAGCTTTATTTAGTTGAGGGCAACACCAGGGAGGGGCAGAAGCCGTTAGTAGGCCCTAACCACCATTTTTTTTTTTAAAAACCACTTAATGAGAGCCGGAAGGTTGAAGCTCAGCTTTATTTAGTTGAGGACAACACCAGGCAGGGGCACACAGACAGACACCTTTAGTAGGCCGGAAAAGCCTATTGCATTTTTTAAAATGGTAATTTGGAGCAGAAGGTTGAAGCTCAGCTTTATTTAGTTGAGGACAACACCAGGCAGGGGCACACAGACAGACACCTTTAGTAGGCCGGAAAAGCCTATTGCATTTTTTAAAATGGTAATTTGGAGCAGAAGGTTGAAGCTCAGCTTTATTTAGTTGAGGGCAACACCAGGGAGGGGCAGAAGCCGTTAGTAGGCCCTAACCACCATTTTTTTTTTTTAAAAACCACTTAATGAGAGCCGGAAGGTTGAAGCTCAGCTTTATTTAGTTGAGGACAACACCAGGCAGGGGCACACAGACAGACACCTTTAGTAGGCCGGAAAAGCCTATTGCATTTTTTAAAATGGTAATTTGGAGCAGAAGGTTGAAGCTCAGCTTTATTTAGTTGAGGACAACACCAGGCAGGGGCACACAGACAGACACCTTTAGTAGGCCGGAAAAGCCTATTGCATTTTTTAAAATGGTAATTTGGAGCAGAAGGTTGAAGCTCAGCTTTATTTAGTTGAGGACAACACCAGGCAGGGGCACACAGACAGACACCTTTAGTAGGCCGGAAAAGCCTATTGCATTTTTTAAAATGGTAATTTGGAGCAGAAGGTTGAAGCTCAGCTTTATTTAGTTGAGGACAACACCAGGCAGGGGCACACAGACAGACACCTTTAGTAGGCCGGAAAAGCCTATTGCATTTTTTAAAATGGTAATTTGGAGCAGAAGGTTGAAGCTCAGCTTTATTTAGTTGAGGACAACACCAGGCAGGGGCACACAGACAGACACCTTTAGTAGGCCGGAAAAGCCTATTGCATTTTTTAAAATGGTAATTTGGAGCAGAAGGTTGAAGCTCAGCTTTATTTAGTTGAGGGCAACACCAGGGAGGGGCAGAAGCCGTTAGTAGGCCCTAACCAAAGTTGAAGGCCAAATGCAGTTTAATTTCTGATAC
Source organism: Ranitomeya variabilis (assembly GCF_051348905.1). NCBI lineage: Eukaryota > Metazoa > Chordata > Amphibia > Anura > Dendrobatidae > Ranitomeya > Ranitomeya variabilis. Next base: position 602,495,571 of record NC_135232.1, on the reverse strand, counting down.
TATAGGCCGAAAGCCAGAAGGTGGAAGCTCCGATTTAGACAGTGGAGGACAATTTGAATTAGGGACTGCAGACAGACTTAGTAGGCTGTCCTCTGTGGACCATGCATCCACCACATTAACCCATTGCGCCGTAATGGACACGTAATCTTCCGTGGCCATGCCTACAGGTCCATGCGTCTGTTGTCAGGTGCACCTTTGTACTCACAGATTGCCAGAGTGCATGGACAATGCGGTCTTCTACATGCTGGTGGAGGGTTGGGATGGCTTTTCTCGCAAAAGAAGTGTCGACTGGTTAGCTTGTAGCGTGGTACAGCGTAGTCCATCATGGCCTTATTAATAGTAAATAAAATATATAACTAGGCTCTATGAACTTTTAAATAGGTTCAAGGGGTACACGGGCAGCATTGGTGTGGTCAGTGGAGGAGTATTGCAAGTAGGGGCTGCAGACAGGCTATCAAAGGCCTACAATAACAAACAGTAGGCAGTCATGGCAGTTTTACATCGGTTACATGGATACACAGGCAGGCACTCCAGGCAGCATTGTGGTCAGTGGAGGAGTATTGCAAGTAGGGGCCGCAGACAGGCTATCAAAGGCCTAAAATAACAAACAGTAGGCAGTCATGGCAGTTTTACATCGGTTACATGGATACACAGGCAGGCACTCCAGGCAGCATTGTGGTCAGTGGAGGAGTATTGCAAGTAGGGGCCGCAGACAGGCTATCAAAGGCCTAAAATAACAAACAGTAGGCAGTCATGGCAGTTTTACATCGGTTACATGGATACACAGGCAGGCACTCCAGGCAGCATTGTGGTCAGTGGAGGAGTATTGCAAGTAGGGGCCGCAGACAGGCTATCAAAGGCCTAAAATAACAAACAGTAGGCAGTCATGGCAGTTTTACATCGGTTACATGGATACACAGGCAGGCACTCCAGGCAGCATTGTGGTCAGTGGAGGAGTATTGCAAGTAGGGGCCGCAGACAGGCTATCAAAGGCCTAAAATAACAAACAGTAGGCAGTCATGGCAGTTTTACATCGGTTACATGGATACACAGGCAGGCACTCCAGGCAGCATTGTGGTCAGTGGAGGAGTATTGCAAGTAGGGGCCGCAGACAGGCTATCAAAGGCCTAAAATAACAAACAGTAGGCAGTCATGGCAGTTTTACATCGGTTACATGGATACACAGGCAGGCACTCCAGGCAGCATTGTGGTCAGTGGAGGAGTATTGCAAGTAGGGGCCGCAGACAGGCTATCAAAGGCCTAAAATAACAAACAGTAGGCAGTCATGGCAGTTTTACATCGGTTACATGGATACACAGGCAGGCACTCCAGGCAGCATTGTGGTCAGTGGAGGAGTATTGCAAGTAGGGGCCGCAGACAGGCTATCAAAGGCCTAAAATAACAAACAGTAGGCAGTCATGGCAGTTTTACATCGGTTACATGGATACACAGGCAGGCACTCCAGGCAGCATTGTGGTCAGTGGAGGAGTATTGCAAGTAGGGGCCGCAGACAGGCTATCAAAGGCCTAAAATAACAAACAGTAGGCAGTCATGGCAGTTTTACATCGGTTACATGGATACACAGGCAGGCACTCCAGGCAGCATTGTGGTCAGTGGAGGAGTATTGCAAGTAGGGGCCGCAGACAGGCTATCAAAGGCCTAAAATAACAAACAGTAGGCAGTCATGGCAGTTTTACATCGGTTACATGGATACACAGGCAGGCACTCCAGGCAGCATTGTGGTCAGTGGAGGAGTATTGCAAGTAGGGGCCGCAGACAGGCTATCAAAGGCCTAAAATAACAAACAGTAGGCAGTCATGGCAGTTTTACATCGGTTACATGGATACACAGGCAGGCACTCCAGGCAGCATTGTGGTCAGTGGAGGAGTATTGCAAGTAGGGGCCGCAGACAGGCTATCAAAGGCCTAAAATAACAAACAGTAGGCAGTCATGGCAGTTTTACATCGGTTACATGGATACACAGGCAGGCACTCCAGGCAGCATTGTGGTCAGTGGAGGAGTATTGCAAGTAGGGGCCGCAGACAGGCTATCAAAGGCCTAAAATAACAAACAGTAGGCAGTCATGGCAGTTTTACATCGGTTACATGGATACACAGGCAGGCACTCCAGGCAGCATTGTGGTCAGTGGAGGAGTATTGCAAGTAGGGGCCGCAGACAGGCTATCAAAGGCCTAAAATAACAAACAGTAGGCAGTCATGGCAGTTTTACATCGGTTACATGGATACACAGGCAGGCACTCCAGGCAGCATTGTGGTCAGTGGAGGAGTATTGCAAGTAGGGGCCGCAGACAGGCTATCAAAGGCCTAAAATAACAAACAGTAGGCAGTCATGGCAGTTTTACATCGGTTACATGGATACACAGGCAGGCACTCCAGGCAGCATTGTGGTCAGTGGAGGAGTATTGCAAGTAGGGGCCGCAGACAGGCTATCAAAGGCCTAAAATAACAAACAGTAGGCAGTCATGGCAGTTTTACATCGGTTACATGGATACACAGGCAGGCACTCCAGGCAGCATTGTGGTCAGTGGAGGAGTATTGCAAGTAGGGGCCGCAGACAGGCTATCAAAGGCCTAAAATAACAAACAGTAGGCAGTCATGGCAGTTTTACATCGGTTACATGGATACACAGGCAGGCACTCCAGGCAGCATTGTGGTCAGTGGAGGAGTATTGCAAGTAGGGGCCGCAGACAGGCTATCAAAGGCCTAAAATAACAAACAGTAGGCAGTCATGGCAGTTTTACATCGGTTACATGGATACACAGGCAGGCACTCCAGGCAGCATTGTGGTCAGTGGAGGAGTATTGCAAGTAGGGGCCGCAGACAGGCTATCAAAGGCCTAAAATAACAAACAGTAGGCAGTCATGGCAGTTTTACATCGGTTACATGGATACACAGGCAGGCACTCCAGGCAGCATTGTGGTCAGTGGAGGAGTATTGCAAGTAGGGGCCGCAGACAGGCTATCAAAGGCCTAAAATAACAAACAATAGGCTCATGGCCGTTTTACAGCGGTTACATGGATACACAGGCAGCTTGGTGGTGAGTGGAGGAGTATTTAAAGTAGGGACCGCAGACAGGCTTCGAAGGCCTAACACAATAAAATGGGCTGGCTGTAGGCACTTTAAAATTGGTTCCAGGGGTACACGGGCAGCAGTGGTCTGGTCAGTGGAGGCTTAGTGGAAGGAGGGACCGCAGACAGGCTTCGAAGGCCTAACACAATAAAATGGGCTGGCTGTAGGCACTTTAAAATTGGTTCCAGGGGTACACGGGCAGCAGTGGTCTGGTCAGTGGAGGCCTAGTGGAAGGAGGGACCGCAGACAGGCTTCGAAGGCCTAAAATAACAAACAATAGGCTCATGGCAGTTTTACAGCGGTTACATGGATACACGGGCAGGCAGCTTGGTGGTGAGTGGAGGAGTATTTAAAGTAGGGACCGCAGACAGGCTATCAAAGGCCTAACATAACAAACAATAGGCTCATGGCAGTTTTACAGCGGTTACATGGATACACGGGCAGGCAGCTTGGTGGTGAGTGGAGGAGTATTTAAAGTAGGGACCGCAGACAGGCTATCAAAGGCCTAACATAACAAACAATAGGCTCATGGCAGTTTTACAGCGGTTACATGGATACACGGGCAGGCAGCTTGGTGGTCAGTGGAGGAGTATTTAAAGTAGGGACCGCAGACAGGCTTCAAAGGCCTAACATAAGAAAATGGGCTGGCTGTAGGCACTTTATAATTGGTTCCAGGGGTACACGGGCAGCAGTGGTCTGGCCAGTGGAGGACTAGTGGAAGGAGGGACCGCAGACAGGCTTCAAAGGCCTAACATAAAAAAATGGGCTGGCTGTAGGCACTTTATAATTGGTTCCAGGGGTACACGGGCAGCAGTGGTCTGGTCAGTGGAGGACTAGTGGAAGGAGGGACCGCAGACAGGCTTCAAAGGCCTAACATAAAAAAATGGGCTGGCTGTAGGCACTTTATAATTGGTTCCAGGGGTACACGGGCAGCAGTGGTCTGGCCAGTGGAGGACTAGTGGAAGGAGGGACCGCAGACAGGCTTCAAAGGCCTAACATAAAAAAATGGGCTGGCTGTAGGCACTTTATAATTGGTTCCAGGGGTACACGGGCAGCAGTGGTCTGGCCAGTGGAGGACTAGTGGAAGGAGGGACCGCAGACAGGCTTCAAAGGCCTAACATAAGAAAATGGGCTGGCTGTAGGCACTTTATAATTGGTTCCAGGGGTACACGGGCAGCAGTGGTCTGGTCAGTGGAGGACTAGTGGAAGGAGGGACCGCAGACAGGCTTCAAAGGCCTAAAATAACAAACAATAGGCTCATGGCAGTTTTACAGCGGTTACATGGATACACGGGCAGCTTGGTGGTGAGTGGAGGAGTAGTGCAAGGAGTGTCTGTCCCAGTACTCCCAAAATATAAATAGATGTTAATGTCTCGCAAAACAACCAAAACAAAAAAAAAGGTGGCATACTTAGGTACAGGGGTGGGCTCATCTGCTGAGTTTCTGACATAGTAATTTGGCAGTAACTATTTAATGGTGCCAATATAGGACACAGACACAGACTACTTTAAGTTGCATCATAGATGTCTACAAATTTGTATTGTCAGTGCCAGACATTGAATGATGTCAGCGAATAGACTAAAGATTGGTGGAGCTGTGCGACATAATTTTGCACGTGGTAGAGCACATTTTGAGCTGGGGTACGGGGGAACTCTCTTGAGGCCGGCGGGACCGCCCCAGGGCCCCTCATGTTACAACGGTGTGTCTGACGTTGGGTGCGCACCACCACCGCCAGAGACACTACATTGTACTATGAGGGACCCAGTAGCAATGCCGTCAACCAAAAGCGAGCACACCCACCTCTTCAGACAAACAGCAGTCTCACGGGTGCTTGCGCCAAGTCGCGATACCACGGCCCCGTGTGGGGAGTTTTGCCATTTAGGGAGGTGTAAACATGTCGTATGCTGTACAATCAGCTGCAGCAAATTAGACATTAGAAAAGTAATTCACAGGCAAGAGCTTTTCATAGGAAAGCTAGGTGTCGGCCGGGCAAGGTGGGGCAAAAGATTTCGAAATCCAGTTGTGGTTCATTTTAATGAATGTTAGATCGTCAACATTTTGGGTAGCCAGACGAGTCCTTTTTTCGGTTAATATTGAACCTGCAGCACTGAATACTCTTTCTGATAGGACACTTGCTGCCGGGCAAGCAAGCTCCTGCAATGCATATTCTGCCAATTCTGGCCAGGTGTCTAATTTGGAGGCCCAGTAATCAAATGGGAATGACGGTTGAGGGAGAACATCGATAAGGGATGAAAAATAGTTAGTAACCATACTGGACAAATGTTGTCTCCTGTCACTTTCAATTGATGCAGCAGTACCTGTCCTGTCTGCGGTCATAGCAAAATCACTCCACAACCTGGTCAGAAAACCCCTCTGTCCAACGCCACTTCTGATGTGTGCACCCCTAACACTCCTAGTCTGCTGCCCCCTGGAGCTCGTGTGAGAACGATCACGTGCGCTGTGTGCTGGGAATGCCTGAAGCAAACGGTCAACAAGAGTTGATTGTTTGGTTGCTAATATTAGTTCCAAGTTCTCATGTGGCATAATATTTTGCAATTTGCCTTTATAGCGTGGATCAAGGAGGCAGGCCAACCAGTAATCGTCATCGTTCATCATTTTCGTAATGCGTGTGTCCCTTTTTAGGATACGTAAGGCATAATCCGCCATGTGGGCCAAAGTTCCAGTTGTCAAATCTCCGGTTGTGATTGGTTGAGGGGCAGTTGCAGGCAAATCTACGTCACTTGTGTCCCTCAAAAAACCAGAACCCGGCCGTGACACGCAACCAATTTCCTGTGCCCCCGGGAAAGGTTCGGCATTAAAAATATACTCATCCCCATCATCCTCCTCGTCCTCCACCTCCTCTTCGCCCGCTACCTCGTCCTGTACACTGCCCTGACCAGACAATGGCTGACTGTCATCAAGGCTTTCCTCTTCCTCTGGTGCAGACGCCTGCTCCTTTATGTGCGTCAAACTTTGCATCAGCAGACGCATTAGGGGGATGCTCATGCTTATTACGGCGTTGTCTGCACTAACCAGCCGTGTGCATTCCTCAAAACACTGAAGGACTTGACACATGTCTTGTATCTTAGACCACTGCACACCTGACAACTCCATGTCTGCCATCCTACTGCCTGCCCGTGTATCCTCCCACAAATAAATAACAGCACGCCTCTGTTCGCACAGTCTCTGAAGCATGTGCAGTGTTGAGTTCCACCTTGTTGCAACGTCTATGATTAGGCGATGCTGGGGAAGGTTCAAAGACCGCTGATAGGTCTGCATACGGCTGGCGTGTACAGGCGAACGTCGGATATGTGAGCAAAGTGCACGCACTTTGAGGAGCAGGTCGGAGAACCCAGGATAAGTTTTCAATAAGCACTGCACCACCAGGTTTAAGGTGTGAGCCAGGCAAGGAATGTGTTTCAGTTGGGAAAGGGAGATGGCAGCCATGAAATTCCTTCCGTTATCACTCACTACCTTGCCTGCCTCAAGATCTACTGTGCCCAGCCACGACTGCGTTTCTTGTTGCAAGAACTCGGACAGAACTTCCGCGGTGTGTCTGTTGTCGCCCAAGCACTTCATAGCCAATACAGCCTGCTGACGCTTGGCAGTAGCTGGCCCATAATGGGACAACTGGTGTGCAACAGTGTCATCTGCCGATGGAGTGGTTGGCAGACTGCGTTCTGTGGAAGAGCTGTAGCTTCTGCAGGAGGACGAGGAGGAGGAGGAGGAGGGGGTGCGAACGCCTACAGCCAACTGTTTCCTAGACCGTGGGCTAGGCACAACTGTCCCTAAATTGATGTCGCCTGTGGACCCTGCATCCACCACATTCACCCAGTGTGCCGTGATGGACACATAACGTCCCTGGCCATGCCTACTGGTCCATGCATCTGTAGTCAGGTGCACCTTTGTACTCACAGATTGCCTGAGTGCATGGACGATGCGCTGTTTAACATGCTGGTGCAGGGCTGGGATGGCTTTTCTGGAAAAAAAGTGTCGACTGGGTAGCTCGTATCGTGGTTCAGCGTACTCCATCAGGGCTTTGAAAGCTTCGCTTTCAACTAACCGGTAGGGCATCATCTCTAACGAGATTAGTCTAGCTATGTGGGCGTTAAAACCCTGTGTACGCAGATGCGAGGATAAGTACTTCCTTTTTCTAACCAGAGTCTCATGTAGGGTGAGCTGGACTGGAGAGCTGGAGATCGTGGAACTTTCGGGTGTGCCGGTGTACATGGCAGACTGAGAGACGGTTGGAGACGGTATTGTTTCCGCCGGTGCCCTAGATGCAATATTTCCTCCTACAAAACTGGTGGTTCCCTGACCCTGACTGCTTTTGGCTGGCAAAGAAACCTGCACAGATACTGCCGGTGGTGCGGAAAATGGTGGCCTTACAGTGACGGAAGGGATGTTGCGTTGCTGACTAGCTTCATTGGCCGAGGGTGCTACAACCTTAAGGGACGTTTGGTAGTTAGTCCAGGCTTGAAAATGCATGGTGGTTAAGTGTCTATGCATGCAACTAGTATTTAGACTTTTCAGATTCTGACCTCTGCTTAAGCTAGTTGAACATTTTTGACAGATGACTTTGCGCTGATCAGTTGGATGTTGTTTAAAAAAATGCCAGACTGCACTCTTCCTAGACTCGGATCCCTTTTCAGGGATTGCAGACTGAGCTTTAACCGGATGGCCACGCTGTCCTCCAACAGGTTTTGGCTTTGACACGCGTTTTGGGCCAGATACGGGCCCGGCAGATGGAACCTGTTGCGATGTTGATGCCTGCTGCGGCCCCTCCTCCACCTCCGCTTCTGAACTACTGCCGCCTGCACCCTGTTCCCCCAATGGCTGCCAATCGGGGTCAATAACTGGGTCATCTATTACCTCCTCTTCGAGCTCGTGTGCAACTTCGTCTGTGTCACTGTGTCGGTCGGTGGTATAGCGTTCGTGGCGGGGCAACATAGTCTCATCAGGGTCTGATTGTGGATCTGTACCCTGAGAGGGCAATGTGGTGGTCTGAGTCAAAGGAGCAGCATAGTACTCTGGCTGTGGCTGTGCATCAGTGCACTCCATGTCAGAATATACTTGTAATGGGCATGGCCTGTTAAATGTTTCACTTTCTAAGCCAGGGACGGTATGTGTAAAGAGCTCCATGGAGTGACCCGTTGTGTCGCCTGCTGCATCCTTCTCTCTTGTTGTAGTTTTTGCTGAGGAGGACAAGGAAGCGACTTGTCCCTGACCGTGAACATCCACAAGCGACGCGCTGCTTTTACATTTACCAGTTTCGGAAGAGGAGGCAAAAGAGCTAGAGGCTGAGTCTGCAATGTAAGCCAAAACTTGCTGTTGCTGCTCCGCCTTTAAAAGCGGTTTTCCTACTCCCAGAAAAGAGAGCGTTCGAGGCCTTGTGTAGCCTGACGACGAAACTGGCTCCACAGCTCCAGACTTAGGTGGAATATTTTTATCCCCACGACCACCTGATGCTCCACTACCACTACCATCATTACCAGCTGACAATGAACGCCCACGACGACCTCTTGCACCAGACTTCCTCATTGTTTTAAAATCTTAACCAAAGTAACTTTATTTGTTGCTGTCAAACAACTTACACGGTGAGCTATAACTTCAGTATGATTTCAATATCCCTTAACAGGTTGGTGAGACCACAAGGAAAATCAGGCACAATGTTACACACTCTGTTTTCTGTGGCACAAAATCACAGAGATGACACACACGCAGGACTGTCACTCAAGCACTAATGTCAATATTAATCTCCCACCTAATTTATTTATTTTTTTTTCTCAGGGAGACTTTAGAAACCAAATAATATAAAAAAAAAAAAAAAAAAAAAAAGGCTTTCTATGGCCCACTGAATGAGAGAGAGAGGTGGCACACCCAGGAGTCAAGACTGGCACACAAGCTGAAAGGGCAATATTACTCTCCCACTGTTTTTTTAAGTTTTTTTTTTTTATTTTCAGGGAGACTTTAGAAACCAAATAATATTAAAAAAACCAAAAAAATAAATAGGCTTTCTATGGCCCACTGAATGAGAGAGAGGTGGCACACCCAGGAGTCAAGACTGGCACACAAGCTGAAAGGGCAATATTACTCTCCCACTGTTTTTTTTTTTTTTTTTTTTTTCAGGGAGACTTTAGAAACCAAATAATAAGAAAAAAAAAAAATAAATAAATAGGCTTTCTATAGCCCACTGAATGAGAGATAGCACACACAGCAGTGGCACACAAGCCCTGACTGAGGCCAATATTTTTCTCCCACTGATTGATGTAGTGTTTTTGTGTTGAGGTAGATTTTAGAACACAAATCAAGGAAAAAAAAAAAAAATGCTTTCTATGGCCCACTGAATGAGAGAGAGGTGGCACACCCAGGAGTCAAGACTGGCACACAAGCTGAAAGGGCAATATTACTCTCCCACTGTTTTTTTATGTATTTTTTGTTTAAGGGAGACTTTAGAAACCCAATAATATTTAAAAAAATAAATAAATAGGCTTTCTATGGCCCACTGAATGAGAGGGAGAGAGGTGGCACACCCAGGAGTCAAGACTGGCACACAAGCTGAAAGGGCAATATTACTCTCCCACTGTTTTTTTATGTATTTTTTGTTTTTTAAGGGAGACTTTAGAAACCCAATAATATTTTAAAAAATAAATAAATAGGCTTTCTATGGCCCACTGAATGAGAGGGAGAGAGGTGGCACACCCAGGAGTCAAGACTGGCACACAAGCTGAAAGGGCAATATTACTCTCCCACTGTTTTTTTAGGTTTTTTTTTTTTTTTTTCAGGGAGACTTTAGAAACCAAATAATAAGAAAAAAAATAAATAAATAAATAGGCTTTCTATAGCCCACTGAATGAGAGATAGCACACACAGCAGTGGCACACAAGCCCTGACTGAGGCCAATATTTTTCTCCCACTGATTGATGTAGTGTTTTTGTGTTGAGGTAGATTTTAGAACACAAATCAAGGAAAAAAAAAAAAATGCTTTCTATGGCCCACTGAATGAGAGAGAGGTGGCACACCCAGGAGTCAAGACTGGCACACAAGCTGAAAGGGCAATATTACTCTCCCACTGTTTTTTTATGTATTTTTTGTTTTTTAAGGGAGACTTTAGAAACCCAATAATATTTAAAAAAAAAAATAAATAGGCTTTCTATGGCCCACTGAATGAGAGGGAGAGAGGTGGCACACCCAGGAGTCAAGACTGGCACACAAGCTGAAAGGGCAATATTACTCTCCCACTGTTTTTTTATGTATTTTTTGTTTTTTAAGGGAGACTTTAGAAACCCAATAATATTTAAAAAAAATAAATAAATAGGCTTTCTATGGCCCACTGAATGAGAGGGAGAGAGGTGGCACACCCAGGAGTCAAGACTGGCACACAAGCTGAAAGGGCAATATTACTCTCCCACTGTTTTTTTAGTTTTTTTTTTTTTTTTCAGGGAGACTTTAGAAACCAAATAATAAGAAAAAAAATAAATAAATAAATAGGCTTTCTATAGCCCACTGAATGAGAGATAGCACACACAGCAGTGGCACACAAGCCCTGACTGAGGCCAATATTTTTCTCCCACTGATTGATGTAGTGTTTTTGTGTTGAGGTAGATTTTAGAACACAAATCAAGGAAAAAAAAAAAAATGCTTTCTATGGCCCACTGAATGAGAGAGAGGTGGCACACCCAGGAGTCAAGACTGGCACACAAGCTGAAAGAGCAATATTACTCTCCCACTGTTTTTTTATGTATTTTTTTGTTTTTTAAGGGAGACTTTAGAAACCCAATAATATTTAAAAAAATAAATAAATAGGCTTTCTATGGCCCACTGAATGAGAGGGAGAGAGGTGGCACACCCAGGAGTCAAGACTGGCACACAAGCTGAAAGGGCAATATTACTCTCCCACTGTTTTTTTATGTTTTTTTTTTTTTTTTCAGGGAGACTTTAGAAACCAAATAATATTAAAAAAACAAAAAAAAAAATAGCCTTTCTATGGCCCACTGAATGAGAGAGAGAGGTGGCACACCCAGGAGTCAAGACTGGCACACAAGCTGAAAGGGCAATATTACTCTCCCACTGTTTTTTTATGTATTTTTTGTTTTTTAAGGGAGACTTTAGAAACCCAATAATATTTTTTTAAAAAAATAAATAGGCTTTCTATGGCCCACTGAATGAGAGGGAGAGAGGTGGCACACCCAGGAGTCAAGACTGGCACACAAGCTGAAAGGGCAATATTACTCTCCCACTGTTTTTTTATGTTTTTTTTTTTTTTTCAGGGAGACTTTAGAAACCAAATAATAAGAAAAAAAATAAATAAATAAATAGGCTTTCTATAGCCCACTGAATGAGAGATAGCACACACAGCAGTGGCACACAAGCCCTGACTGAGGCCAATATTTTTCTCCCACTGATTGATGTAGTGTTTTTGTGTTGAGGTAGATTTTAGAACACAAATCAAGGAAAAAAAAAAATGCTTTCTATGGCCCACTGAATGAGAGAGAGGTGGCACACCCAGGAGTCAAGACTGGCACACAAGCTGAAAGGGCAATATTACTCTCCCACTGTTTTTTTATGTATTTTTTGTTTTTTAAGGGAGACTTTAGAAACCCAATAATATTTAAAAAAATAAATAAATAGGCTTTCTATGGCCCACTGAATGAGAGGGAGAGAGGTGGCACACCCAGGAGTCAAGACTGGCACACAAGCTGAAAGGGCAATATTACTCTCCCACTGTTTTTTTATGTATTTTTTGTTTTTTAAGGGAGACTTTAGAAACCCAATAATATTTAAAAAAAAAAATAAATAGGCTTTCTATGGCCCACTGAATGAGAGGGAGAGAGGTGGCACACCCAGGAGTCAAGACTGGCACACAAGCTGAAAGGGCAATATTACTCTCCCACTGTTTTTTTATGTTTTTTTTTTTTTTTTTCAGGGAGACTTTAGAAACCAAATAATATTAAAAAAACCAAAAAAAAAAAGTAGCCTTTCTATGGCCCACTGAATGAGAGAGAGAGGTGGCACACCCAGGAGTCAAGACTGGCACACAAGCTGAAAGGGCAATATTACTCTCCCACTGTTTTTTTAGGTATTTTTTTTTTTTTCAGGGAGACTTTAGAAACCAAATAATATTAAAAAAAAAAAAAAAAAAAAATAGGCTTTCTATAGCCCACTGAATGAGAGATAGCACACACAGCAGTGGCACACAAGCCCTGACTGAGGCCAATATTTTTCTCCCACTGATTGATGTAGTGTTTTTGTGTTGAGGTAGAATTTAGAACACAAATCACGGAAAAAATAAATAGGCTTTCTATGGCCCACTCAGTGAGAGATGGCACACACAGGGATGGCACTGTAGCAGAAATGCCAATCTTAATCTCCCACAAAAAAAACAAAAAAAAAACAGGGACTGTCCTACAATTACTATCTCCCTGCAGTAATCTAAGCCAGGTATGGCAGGCAGCAATAGGAGTGGACTGATGCACAAATTAAATAAAAAGTGTGGACAAACAAAAAAGATAGCTGTGCAGAAAGGAAGGAACAAGAGGATATGTGCTTTGAAAAAAGCAGTTGGTTTCCACAGTGGCGTACACACAGCAATACAGCTATCACGGAGCCTTCTAGGGCAGCCCAATGAGCTACAGCGCTGAGGGGAAAAAAAAAAAAAAATAGCTTCCACAGTCCCTGCACACCGAAGGTGGTGTTGGACAGTGGAAATCGCTGCAGCACAAGCGGTTTGGTGGTTAGTGGACCCTGCCTAACGCTCTCCCTGCTTCTGACGAAGCGGCAGCAACCTGTCCCTAAGCTCAGATCAGCAGCAGTAAGATGGCGGTCGGCGGGAACGCCCCTTTATAGCCCCTGTGACGCCGCAGACAGCAAGCCAATCACTGCAATGCCCTTCTCTAAGATGGTGGGGACCAGGATCTATGTCATCACGCTGCCCACACTCTGCGTTCACCTTCATTGGCTGAGAAATGGCTCTTTTCGCGTCATTGAAACGCGACTTTGGCGCGAAAGTCGCGTACCGCATGGCCGACAAGCACAGGGGTCGGATCGGGTTTCATGAGACGCCGACTTAGCCAAAAGTCGGCGACTTTTGAAAATGATCGACCCGTTTCGCTCAACCCTAGTGATCACAAAATAATAAGTTTTCATGTCTCCTTTAATAAGATGTGTAGTAGAGGGGTGACAAGGACACTAAACTTCAGGAGGGTAAATTTCCAACGGATGAGAGAGGATCTTGGTGCAATTAACTGGGACGATATCCTGAGACATAAAAGTACACAAAGAAAATGGGAGACGTTTATTAGCATCCTGGATACGACCTGTGCACAGTATATACCGTATGGGAATAAACATACTAGAAATAGGAGGAAACCAATATGGCTAAATAAAGCTGTAAGGGGTGCAATAAGTGACAAAAAGAAAGCATTTAGAGAATTAAAGGAGGTAGGTAGTGAGGAGGCATTAAATAAATACAAAAAATTAAATAAATTCTGTAAAAAGCAAATCAAGGCAGCAAAGATTGAGACAGAGAGACTCATTGCTAGAGAGAGCAAAAATAACCCCAAAATATTCTTTAACTACATAAATAGTAAGAAACTAAAAAATGATAGTGTTGGCCCCCTTAAAAATAGTCTGGGTGAAATGGTGGATGAGGATGAGGAAAAAGCCAATATGCTAAATGACTTTTTTTCATCAGTATTTACAAAAGAAAATCCCATGGCAGACAATATGACTAGTGATAAAAATTCCCAATTAAATGTTACCTGCTTAACCCAGCAGGAAGTACGGCGGCATCTAAAAATCACAAAAATTGACAAATCTCCGGGCCCGGATGGGATACACCCCCGAGTACTGCAGGAATTAAGTACAGTCATTGATAGACCATTATTTTTAATCTTTAAAGAGTCCATAATAACAGGGTCTGTACCACAGGACTGGCGTATAGCAAATGTGGTGCCAATATTCAAAAAGGGGACAAAAACTGAACTCGGAAATTATAGGCCAGTAAGCTTAACCTCTACTGTGGGTAAAATCCTGGAGGGCATTCTAAGGGATGCTATACTGGAGTATCTGAAGAGGAATAACCTCATGACCCAGTATCAGCACGGGTTTACTAGGGACCGTTCATGTCAGACTAATTTGATCAGCTTCTATGAAGAGGTAAGTTCCGGACTGGACCAAGGGAACCCAGTAGATGTAGTGTATATGGACTTTTCAAAAGCTTTTGATATGGTGCCACACAAAAGGTTGATACATAAAATGAGAATAATGGGGATAGGGGAAAATATGTGCAAGTGGGTTGAGAGCTGTCTCAGGGATAGGAAACAAAGGGTGGTTATTAATGGCGTACACTCGGACTGGGTCGCAGTTAGTAGTGGGGTACCACAGGGGTCAGTATTGGGCCCTCTTCTTTTTAACATATTTATTAATGACCTTGTAGGGGGCATTCAGAGTAGAATTTCAATATTTGCAGATGACACTAAACTCTGCAGGGTAATCAATACAGAGGAGGACAATTTTATATTACAGGATGATTTGTGTAAACTAGAAGCTTGGGATGATAAATGGCAAATGAGCTTTAATGGGGATAAATGTAAGGTCATGCACTTGGGTAGAAGTAATATGATGTATAACTATGTGCTTAATTCTAAAACTCTGGGCAAAACCGTCAATGAAAAAGACCTGGGTGTATGGGTGGATGACAAACTCATATTCAGTGGCCAGTGTCAGGCAGCTGCTACTAAGGCAAATAAAATAATGGGATGCATTAAAAGAGGCATAGATGCTCATGAGGAGAACGTAATTTTACCTCTATACAAGTCACTAGTTCGACCACACTTAGAATACTGTGCACAGTTCTGGTCTCCGGTGTATAAGAAAGACATAGCTGAACTAGAGCGGGTGCAGAGAAGAGCGACCAAGGTTATTAGAGGACTGGGGGGTCTGCAATACCAAGATAAGTTATTACACTTGGGGCTATTTAGTTTGGAAAAACGAAGGCTAAGGGGTGATCTTATGTTAATGTATAAATATATGAGGGGACAGTACAAAGACCTTTCTGATGATCTTTTCAATCATAGACCGGTGACAGGGACAAGGGGGCATCCTCTACGTCTGGAGGAAAAAAGGTTTAAGCATAATAACAGACGCGGATTCTTTACTGTAAGAGCAGTGAGACTATGGAACTCTCTGCCGTATGATGTTGTAATGAGTGATTCATTACTTAAATTTAAGAGGGGACTGGATACGTTTCTGGAAAAGTATAATGTTACAGGGTATATATATTAGATTCCTTGATAAGGCATTGATCCAGGGAACTAGTCTGATTGCCGTATGTGGGGTCGGGAAGGAATTATTTTCCCCATGGTGGAGCTTACTGTTTGCCACATGGGTTTTTTTTTTGCCTTCCCCTGGATCAACATGTTAGGTCATGTTAGGCTGTGGGTTGAACTAGATGGACTTAAAGTCTTCCTTCAACCTTAATAACTATGTAACTATGTACTCCGCCCTCTCACAGCACTGCAGCCAGCCCACGGTTCCGCAGTTGTGGTCACGGAAAAGATTGTTTTCTCCTAAGCATGACAAAGCGAATAGGTTGAACTCCACCATCTCCAATTGGTTGGCCACGGAAATGCTGCCTTTCTGCCTGTTGGATACTGATGGTTTCTGAAAGCTGATGGCGCACTCCCCCAGTACCAATTGCCCAGTCGCCATTATTTTAAAAGAAAGCTGTGCCTGCACTATACCAGCATGTACAAATATCTCAGTAAATACATTCGCAGCATTTAAAAAAAAAAAAATATAGATCAAAAAGAATCTTATTATAAAAGTATAATTACTCATTATAATGCCACAGGTGGTGGACTAGAGTCATAAGCCAAATCGTTAGCAACATATGTGGACAGCAGAAATGGGGAGAAAAACAATCAATAGGCCAAAAGTATATTGCAAAGTAGAAAAGACTTTATTGTAGACAAATACAGAGAACAAGTGTAACAGTGGGTACTCCCACAGGGCATATGTACAATTTAAACAAAAACACAGGACGTGGGAAGACCGGCAAAAATATACCAAGAGGTATTCAAGTTCATGTTGTCTGTTATACAAATACAGTATTAGATAACTCTATGTACCCCTATAAATAATAAGGAGGTAGTCCTGGACAATAATGATTCACATGTAGTCATCTATAGACAACGTTTTTGGTCACAAAAGGACCATCAATAATACAAACAAAGCAGAGACTTTGCATCAGATGAAAAATATCAGCAATAATATAAAGCGCCCAAGCTTATCATACCTATGTGAACGACCAAAGGACCACCTGGATAGTATGGAGGGGAGCTGCCAGTAAAACCCACGTCACCCACCACCTCTGTACTGCGCAGCCAGGGCTCAACGGGAACGCAATCAGGCTGTCTTAAAATTGATATGCCTTGTAGATCACAGTCATACAGCTGAAGAGTTGTGGACAGCTCTCCAGGCTGAATTTGATCAATGGCTGTCTCCACTGAACCTGCATCCAGGGAAGGCCATCTCCGATAATGGTGCAAACCTTTTGGCAGCCCTACGGCGAGGCAAGCTCTCACAAGTGCCTTGCATGGCTCACGTCCTCAACTTGGTGGTGCAGTGTTTTCTTAGCCACTATCGTGGCCTGACCTGCACCAGAAAGCACGTAAACTGTGTGCTTATTTCCGCCGTTCGCACCCCTCTGCTTATCGACTTGCATCAATAGAGGTATTTGTCCATGCCAGTTAACAGGTTGATATGTGATGTGCCGACATGGTGGAATTCCACTCTGCACATGTTGCAACTGTGGCAGCAGCAACGAGCCCTGAAGCAGTGTCATGTCGCATAGCTTGAGCCAACACATTACAGAGGTGGTGCATATCACATTTACAGAGTGGGCACAGATTAAGGACCTCTGCACCCTTCTGCACAGTTTTGAAATGGCTACTAAGATGTTTAGCGCTGACGACGCCATCATCAGCAGTACTATTTCGGTCATTTACATGTTGGAGCAGACTTTGACTAGCCTGCTGGAGGAGATGGTGGTCCCAGAAGAAGAGGAGGCAGCAGAGGAGGCTGTGGAAGGGATAACATTATTTCGAAATTCAAGACTGTCGTCACACAGGCGGTGCAAGATCCACGGAACAAATGGAGGAAAAGGTGATGGGCGAGCAACTGTCGGATGAAGAGGATAATCCTCCCCTCTCTGTTGTTCGGGGTTGGTGGTAGGGGACAGAGGAAATGAGCCTCATTGTTACCCAGCCACCAACACAGCATGGGCTTGGACCTCATGGTACAACCCGACATATGAGTGCCTTCTTGCTGCACTATCTGCAACATGATTCCGTATAGTAACGATTAGGAATAATGCTGACTACTGGGTTGCCACTTTATTAGACCATGTTATAAAACCAAATTTTGCAAGATGATTCCCGCCCTAGAAAGGGACCGCGAATGCTGGAGTATCAAAACATGCTTTTATACAACCTTGAGGGTACCGTCACACATTGAAATTTTCATCGCTGCGACGGCACGATTCGTGACGTCGCAGCGTCGTATAATCATCGCTCCAGCGTCGTAGACTGCGGTCACACGTTGCAATCACGGCGCTGGAGCGATGCCGAAGTCCCCGGGTAACCAGGGTAAACATCGGGTAACTAAGCGCAGGGCCGCGCTTAGTAACCCGATGTTTACCCTGGTTACCAGCGTAAACGTAAAAAAACAAACAGTACATACTCACCCGTCGGTGTCCTTCAGGTCCCTTGCCGTCTGCTTCCTGCTCTCACCTTCCGGCCGGCACTCAGAGCAGGAAGCAGACGGCAAGGGACCTGAAGGACACCGACGGGTGAGTATGTACGGTTTGTTTTTTTACGTTTACGCTAGTAACCAGGGTAAACATCGGGTTACTAAGCGCGGCCCTGCGCTTAGTTACCCGATGTTTACCCTGGTTACAAGCGAAGACATCGCTGGATCGCTGTCACACACAACGATCCAGCGATGTCAGCGGGTGATCAAGCGACGAAAGAAAGTTCCAAACGATCTGCTACGACGTACGATTCTCAGCAGGGTGTCTGATCGCAGTAGCGTGTCAGACACAGCGATATCGTAACGATATCGCTAGAACGTCACGAATCGTAACGTCGTAGCGATGGAAATTTCAATGTGTGACGGTACCCTGAGAGAGCTTTTCCCGAAGACAGCAGTGAAGCACACAGTTCGTTTAGACAACTGATATGTGTGCCACCAGAGTGTGGCTCAGCATGAAAGCAGGTACAGGTGTTGCATGTGTTATCAGGCTCCCAGCAAAGGGGCCCTACACCGATCCCTCACCCACCTGGTCTTACTGTGACGTTCATTGAAAAGCTGTAAATGCTGTCACAGACTCCGATCCCTCATGCCTGGCCGATTGCTGCAGTTCCATGCTGCAATTTGTACTGTTGGTGAATTGAGGCCACTTTCCTGGTGTCTGTCCCTCATGTGATGTGTTTTGGCAGTATTTGGGGCCGTTCTAAGGTGTTGTGCATGCCATTGACTATAATGGTGTTCGGTAATGTTCGGCGAATATTTGATGAATTAATCGGCGAATATCACAAATTCAGCGAACATCATCCAAATCGAACACTGAAATATTCGCTCATCACTAGACATGATGAATGCCACTTTGGAGTGATCTGAAACGAACTGATTTACCAGGAGCTCAAAGTGCACAGTGCATTGATTAATGAATCCACAGCATACAGTAGGATCATTGCCATAATGTGGTGGAGCCAACAGACATGGTCCAGAACCAGGAACATAACTGGTAGGCTGGTGAGTCACGGCTCAGGTTGCCGCAGCTTGGAAAGGGGTGGATGTGGCCACTAATATCAGCATGTTCAAGTCACTGGTCACTGTCCGCAGATAGATTTTGTCCAGCTGGACTCTCTGATGGGAGACCTCCTGGTACAGATCGGAGATAGAGGAAGATTGAGAGCCAGCGGATTCCATGTCCTGAGCAAACTGTAACGGGTATAGTGGTGAAACCACTGTGCGATGGATCGAGGAGAGCCTGAAGAGACATTACTAGGCGAACATATGACTCTTCACTAGAGCCCCTGAAGGCGTGCTTACACTTGGCTCTATATAGATGCTAGGCACTGCTTCAGGACAGTCCTTGGACACGCAGCAGCTGACCCCCAAAGGGGCAGATAGTTGGTACAGCCAGGAATGGATGTACCCTGACAAGTACAGGCAGACAAGGCAGGTGCTGACAGGTGCAGCTAGTATACAGACTGGCATGGCAGGTGCAGGCAGGTATGACTGGTATATAGATTGACATCATAGGTGCAGGCAAGTGTAGCTGGTATACAGACTGACAAGGCATGTGCAGACAGATACAGCTGGTATACAGACTGGCATGGCAGGTATACAGACTGGCAGGTTATGAAAGGCATAGGCAGGGAAAGGTGTAACGAGCAGGAACAAGCGGGTACTGGTGGATACTGGCAGGTACTGACAGGGGACCAGAGATCTAGTAAGCTTGCAGACTAACTGACTTAAGATGTTGCTCAAGCATCTCCCAACAGGTGGAGGTGCCTTAAATAGGTGTCTCCCAGTCTTTGGCTGGGGCACTTTTAGATAGTGTGCACTGTCTTTTTAAGAGGGGCATGAGTGGACTCTAAATGCAGTGCCCGGGATCTACCAGGCGTGCACAGACCCCAAGAAGCTGCAGGAGGATGCACTGGACGAGGGACGGTGCGGTGAGTCGGGGGAGGAGAGGATGGGAAGCTTGCAGGAACACTGACGCTACAATATCGAAGGTTGCAGAGCATTAGTGTCAAAATAGAAAGATATCAGAACTCCCAAAGCATCTGTCACGTGTATACTGTGACAGAAAGGGGACAGAAGATTGCGGCATCTGGCTATACACGCACCTGCACTGGATGGATCTGCTTTGTCTTCCAGTTTGCTATGCAGATTTGTTTTGTTCTAGTGTTGCAAGGGTTAAGCTGTGGAGATTTCCCTTGCTCTGTTGTTGCAAGGGTTAAACAGTTCTCTTTGTCTTTTAGAGCTCTCTGTCCAAAGTTTTCTCAGCTGTTCTGATTTGTCCACTCCTCTCTGGTATAAATACTCACCTTTTAGCTTGAGTATTTGCCAGTGATCACTTTCTATAACCTGGTTTGGAGCTGGAGGTGTGAGCTGTGTGAAGACAGATAGGCTAGGAGATATCTGTTTGAAAGTTCATTTGAGTGTCTTTCTTACCTTATCTTCTATTTGGTTTGTCTCTCCTTATCCTTCCCCTATCTCTAGTCTGGGAGAGCATTGAGTGATTGCTATTTTTTATCCCTGCTTGTTTCACTTTGTGTCTTTATGTTAGAGCAGTACTATCGTTACTACTGCCCTTCAAATGACTCAGGGTAGTTCTCAGGGTAAGAGAGGGATAGGAACGTGATCGCCACATGGGGAGAAAGAACTCATCTAGGGACACTAGGAAGCTTAGGATTGAGCAGGGCAAGTGTCAGGGGTGCCCCCTTTAATTTTTCTCTATTGGCAGAACTCTCCTTCCCTTCAGTCTCGTTGTGCTCTGTCTTGCTTCTTGCAGAAGTGTGACATTATCATTGGCCCCACTTTATTTGGGCCTACAATGGAACTGGTGACTTCTCTGGTGGTGCAGTGGCAAAATCTCTGTCTGGAGGTGGCAGACCTGCATTCTGTGGCCCACCCCTGACCCCAGGTTTAGCAGTCACGTATTCAAGGCTACTCCTGTCTGAGCCTAGACTGACCATGCCAGATAGATTCTCTGGAGGTCGGGGCAAGTTTGTGGCTTTTTAGGGATGACTGCAAACTGTACTTTAGGCTGCGCCCGCATTCCTCGGAGCAAAAGGTGGGGATAGTCATCTTTCTTCTCCAGGAGGATCCCCTCCCTTCTGTCCTTCTCTCAGTTGCTCTGAACGGTTGAGGAATTTTTTAGTGCTTTGGGACTCATTTATGATGATCACGACCTTGGCGCCCTGGCTGAATCCAAATTACGTAAGCTTCAGCAGGAAGACCGGCCAGCTGCGGAGTTCTGCTCTGAGTTGCGCAGATGGTCCACAGACACCAGGTGGAATGATCCCACTCTCCAGAGTCATTTTGTCAAGGTATTTCTGAGAGTAAAAGATGCCTTTGTTCTGTATGCGACCCGTTTCTCTGATGGCCGCCATTTCTCTAGCAATCCATATGGACCCCTGTCGCTGAGAAATACAAAAAGAGGCACCACTATTTACAGGGGTTCTTGTGCTTAATGAACCTAGGTCTGAGTCCACAGAGGGACCCATGCAGTTGGGAGGGACAACTTATTGCACTAGAGGTTCGGCGCAAAAGGGGAGTTTGTTTTTTGTGGTCGTAAGGGTCATTTTGTAGGTACCTGCCCCTCAATACATAACTGCAAACAGCTAAGGAACCCAGGTTGCATGGAGGATAGCAACCTGGGTGTAAACATCTTCTCCGTTGGTAGATAGCAATTATATCTGCCCCATCAAGATCCTTTTATGTAGAAGGTGTTAATTTTCCTTTTTAGATAGTGGGGATGCGTTTAATGTTTTTGACGCCAGGTTGGTAGAGGCCCAGGGCCAAACTGTTCATAAGTTGCCTAAGCCTATTCCCATAATCTTTATAGATTCTGCACCACTGAGTCACTGCTAATTTCACTCATGTTGTTCACAATTTACATCTTCAGGTAGGGGCCATGCACACTCAATCTATCAGGTGTTATGTGTTAGAGGGTTTGCCCTCCCTGGTGGTTCTTGGTCTTCCTTGCCTGACATCAAGACAATCCTGTAGTGTATTGGCAGGCATGGGAGGTAGTGAGGTTGAGCAATTACTATCGAAGTAACTGCATGAGCATCCATGATTGCTACCAGGTCGAAGCTGGAGTATTTGTCTGATTTTGAGGATGTTTTTTTCAGAACAAGGGTGGAACTGCCTCATCACACTTATGATTGCTCATCACCATAGAGCTGGAGATATGATATTTCAGGTCCTGAGAGGAAGGCCATGAAACATTATATTACAGAGAGCCTTGCTAAAGGACTTTTCAGACCCTCCTCATCTTTCGTAGCAGCAGGCTTTTTCTTTGTTAAAAAAAGATAGGGGGTTGTGCCTCTAATTGGACTTTTGCAAACTTAATCAGTTCACTGTTCAGGATCCATATACTCTCCCTCTCATCCTGGATGTTTTTAAAGGGAATCTGTCACCTTATTTTGGCACTATAAACTGCGGCCACCACCATCAGGGCCTTATCTACAGCATTCTGTAATGCTGTAGATAAGTCCCCAGTGTAAAGGTACCGTCACATTAAGCGACGCTGCAGCGATAGCGACAGCGATGCCGATCGCTGCAGCGTCGCTGTTTGGTCGCTGGAGAGCTGTCACACAGACCGCTCTCCAGCGACCAACGATGCCGAGGTCCCCGGGTAACCAGGGTAAGCATCGGGTTGCTAAGCGCAGGGCCGCGCTTAGTAACCCGATGTTTACCCTGGTTACCAGCGTAAAAGTTAAAAAAACAAACAGCACATACTCACCAGCGCGTCCCCCAGCCTCTGCTTCCTGACACTGACTGAGCTCCGGCCCTAACAGCACAGCGGTGACGTCACCGCTGTGCTTTCACTTTCAGTTTAGGGCCGGCGCTCAGTCAGTGTCAGGAAGCAGAGGCTGGGGGACGCGCTGGTGAGTATGTGCTGTTTGTTTTTTTAACTTTTACGCTGGTAACCAGGGTAAACATCGGGTTACTAAGCGCGGCCCTGCGCTTAGTAACCCGATGTTTACCCTGGTTACCAGTGTAAAATATCGCTGGTATGGTTGCTTTTGCTGTCAAACACGGCGATACACGGCGACCTAGCGACCAAATAATGTGCAGACCTTCTAGCAGCGACCAGCAATTTCACAGCGGGATTCTGATCGCTGCTGCGTGTCAAATACAGCGATATCGCTCCCTAGGACGCTGCAACGTCACAGATCGCTGGCGACGTTGCTTAGTGTGACGGTACCTTTACTTGAAAGATGAGAAAAACAAGTTAGATTATACTCACCCAGGGGCGGTCCCTGTGGCTTACCCTCCTTGTGGTGTGTCAATGACTGCCTTCTGGACATCTGTCAAGTCAGCAGTCTTGCCCATGAGTGTGGAACTACTGAAACAGACTAAGGGGCCTTTTTAAACCCTTAGGAAGCCTTTGCAGGTGGTTTTTTGTTAATTATTTTAATTTACTGAAATGACTTTTGGATTTTCCTTGGCTGTAAACCATAATAATCAACATTAACATAAATAAACACTTGAAATAGAACACTCTGTTTGTAATGACTCATGACTTATATTGAAGAACTGAAATAAATTAACTTTTTGATTATATTTTTAGTGAGAAGCACTTGTATATTGCTTCCTCAGAACTGGCTCTACCACCACCTTCCCTGGTCACTGTTAGGCTACGTGCACACGCTGCGGATTTTGCTGCGGATCCGCAGCGGATTTGACGCTGCGGATCCGCAGCAGTTTTCCATACGGTGTACAGTACAATGTAACCCTATGGAAAACAAAATCCGCAGTGCCCACGATGCAGAAAAATCCGCGCAGATTCTCTGCAGAAAAAAAGGAGCATGTCACTTCTGCGGAATCCGCTGCGGATTTCAACTTGCACCAATAGGAAAGTGCAGTTGAAAACCCGCAGAGGAATCCGCAGAAGAAACCGCACAAAAATCCGCAGTGAAAACCGCAGCGGTTTTGCACTGCAGATTTTGCAAATCCACTGCGGAAAATTCTGCGGTAAAATCCGCAGCGTGTGCACGTAGCCTTAATGGGAATCTGGACTTCCAGATAGCTAAGATTACCGATTCTTGCTTTGTACGCCAGTCGCTTCAGTATTTGGAACATTGGAAAGGTTACAGTCCAGAGGAGAGAATGTGGGTACCAGCATTTGATGTTCATGTGATCAAGTTGGTTCAATTTTTTTCATGCCTCACTTCCAAATAAACCTAGTCCTGGGGGTCCGGATTCCCCTCTTAGGAGGGGGGATTCTGTCACTGGATACCACGACAGAGAGGAGTCAGAGGGCAACGGCGTCTAGCTACACGTGCACCTGCACTGAATGGATCTTTTTAGCCTTCCAGTTAGATGTGTAGATTTCCCTTGTTCTGGTGTTGCAGGAGTTAAGCTGTGCAGATTTCCTTTACTCTGTTGTTGCAAGGGTTAAACAGTTCTGTTTGTCTCCTAGAGCTATCTGTGCTAAGTTTTTTCAGCTGTTCTGATTTGTCCACTTCCCTCTGGTATAAATACTCACCTGAGTAGTGTGAAGAGAGATCATCTAGCAGTCATTTCAGGAGATACAGTATCTGTTTGGAAATTTGTTTGAGTGTTTTCCTTACCTTATCTCCTATTTGGTTTGCTTCACCTTTTCCTTCCTCTTTCACCTTACTGTAGTCTGGGAGCGCATTCATTGGCTGTCTTTTTCCCTTTGTGTCTTCATGTTAGAGCAGGACTGCGTAAGTGCTGCCCTATGCACAAGTCAGGGTCATTCTCAGGGTAAGAGAGGTATGGTAACAGTGATGATGGTGATCGCCGCACAGGGTGAAAGAACCCGTCCAGAGACACTAGGGAGCTTAGGGTTGGCCAGGGCTAATGTCAGGGGTGTCCATTTTTAATATTTCCCTTCAGTCTCATCGTGCGCAGTCTTGCAGAGTATGCACATTATCACACCTATAATAGGAAGGTATTAAAGGACACAGAGCATCACAGCTGATAGAAAAGTATCAAATCATGCAGCATATCACAACTATGATAGAAAGGTTTCAGAACATGCATACCATCAGAGACAGCTGATTGCAGACTGGTCAGAGTACCCACGCGGTCCCTGGTCCATCACCAAAAGTGTCTACAATGAGCATCAGAAATGCAATAAAGAGCAATGGACCGAAGTGGCCTGGTCTAATACATCACATCTGGCTGGGTATATGTGTGTCACTTACTCAGAGAAAAGATAAGCACCAAGATGGTAAGAAGACATGTGGGCGGAGTAAGCATGATGGGGCAATGATGTGAAATTAAGGTTATAGCTTGTCTCCAAATTCCCCAGATCTCAATCTTGATTGCTCATCCGTAAGATGTGATGGAAAAACAAGTCCAATCCACGAGGCTGCACCTAACAGGTTATGAAAATATGCACCTATTTGTCATCATGGCTTCTTTACACGGTACATTTCTCCTCATTGCCTGTAGAGGTGATCCATGGTTTTCTTCTGGACTGCAAGTGTAATAACAATATTTACCAGAAGGTGGAGCAGTTGCTCTGTGTAGTTGTATTCACTTCCTTTTCCTTTAGTATATTGGCCTTGAACCTTTGCACCCAGGCTTCACGTAAAGGTGAACTTAGATGGGAAAATATCCTTAATTTTATACAGATTTTCAAAAGTAATGTAATGGTGTAATTAACAGTTTAATTATTTACAATAAATAGCTATCTCACATCTATGCTGCTTTGAAACTTGATAACATAAAACATGAAGGAGCACTTTTTTAAAGACAACAACATATAATGAGATACTATCCATGCATCTCTTTGAGCAATCACTTTTAGGTAAAAATTTCTCCCAAATATCCGCTGATCACAGGTTGTACCACTGCAGGGATTTACAGCAATCACCTGAAATATGGAGGGAAAAGCAGCCTAAATAGGAGTTAAAGGGGTTTTCCCCACAAAAAAAGTTGCTTTTTTTATCAATAGATCTTTGAATAATAATTGGTTCCAGTTGTGCTGAGATAATCTTATAAATGTGCCCCTGCTGTGTACTGTGTAATGGCTGTGTCTTACCGTGCAGGAACATGGTCTGATCATAACACTAAGTATATACATTACATTACTGATCCGGTACTGATCCTGAGTTACATCCTGTATTATACCCCAGAGCTGCACTCACTATTCAGCTGGTGCAGTCACTGTGTACACACACACGTGGTCAAAATTGTTGGCACCCCTCATTTAATGACAGAAAAGCCCACAATGGTCACAGAAATAACTTGAATCTGACAAAAGTAATAATAAATGAAAAATCTATGAAAATGAACAAATGAAAGTCAGACATTGCTTTTCAACCATGCTTCCACAGAATATAAAAAAAATAAAACTCTTGAAACTGGCCTGGACAGAAATGATGGTACCCTTAACTTAATATTTTGTTGCACAACCTTTTGAGGTAATCACTGCAGTAAAACGATTCCTGTAACTGTCAATGAGAGTTTTGCTCCTCTCGACAGGTATTTTGGCCCACTCCTCAAGATCAATCTGCTCCAGTTGTCTCGTGTTTGAAGGTTGCCTTTTCCAGACGGCATGGTTCAGCTCTTAACAAAGATGCTCAATAGGATTTAGGTCAGGGCTCATAGAAGGCCACTTCAGAACAGTCCAATGTTTTCCTCTTAGTTATTCTTGAGTGTTTTTAGCTGTGTGTTTTGGGTCATTATCCTGACCATGGCCTGCAACTGTGACCAAGCTTTCTGACACTGGGCAGCACATTTCTCTCTAGAGACCCTTGATAGTCTTGAGATTTCATTGTACCCTGCACAGATTCTAGACACCCTGTGCCAGATGCAGCAAAGCAGCCCCAGAACATAACAGAGCATCCTCCATGTTTCACATTAGGAACAGTGTTCTTTTCTTGATATGCTTCATTTTTCCGTCTGTGAACATAGAGCTGATGCGCCTTGCAAAAAAGTTTGATTTTGTCTCATCTGTCCATAGGACCTTCTCCCAGAAGCTTTGTGGCTTATCAACATGTAGTTTGGCAAATTCCAGTCTGTTTTTTCAATGATTTTTTTTCAACAATGTGTCCTCCTTGCTCGTCCCCCATGAAGTCCACTTTAGCTCATACAACGACGGATGGTGCGATCTGACAATGATGTTCCTTGCCTTTAATCTGTTTAGAAGTTTTTCTGGGCTCTTTTGTTACCATTCGTATTATATATCTCCTTGATTTGTCATCAATTTTCCTCCTTCGGCCACGTCCAGGGAGGTTGGCTACAGTCCCATGGATCTTAAATTTCTGAATAATACTGTATGTGCAACTGTAGTCACAGGAACACCTCGCTGCTTGGAGACGTCTTATAACTTTTACCTTTAACATGTTTGTCTATAATTTCCTTTCTAATCTCCTGAGACAACTCTTTCCTCTGCTTCCTCTGATCCATGTTGAGTGTGATGCACATGCAGCGCCCCAGAGTCCTGGTCGTTGCAGTACTGGAGCTCCGCCGCTAAGGGGGGCTATGGTACGTCTGATGGCACTGAAGGAGTTCACCTGACCAGGTATCACAGACACCAATACACTTCACAGTCTGGCCTCCAGGGGGAGCTAAGGGTGCTATGTATTAGGCCACTCCTCATAATCTGGTAAAACTGGGGGTTAGATAGGAAGTTAGACAGAAAGCTGACTGGGTTGGAACCAGGCAACATCCTGTGGCAGAGGGGGTTGCAGGGGAAGATTCAGGGGGGTCCCTGTCAGGGGTGGGATCCTGACAGAGGCCTAGCGAACAGAAAGAACGTTACGGGACCGCGCCTGCACTTCATTGCGGCGGTACCCCAAGAAAGGACAAGAAGCGAGGATTATTGTGAAGAGTGAGAAACGAGATCAACGCAACAAGGAGATAACACCAGTAGGAGTCGTGCTGTAAGACCGAGGCAACATCCTACTGAGGCGCGTAGCCGGTGGCCGGAAACGCCGAGGAAGTATTGAGCTCCAAGCCTTACTTCAAACCTACGGCAGGACAGTCAGTTATAGGCGGGCTGTCTCACCTAAATCACCTAAGCAGACATAGGGGGCAACAGTTGGAGAGGGGCGACTCTAGGGTCCCGGAAGAACTCCAGGCCTACCCGTCATACGGGTGCGTCCTAGCCATATCATCTGGGGAACGGAGAAGAACATCAGAATCAGTTGTGAGGGAACTTCAGAAACAGACACAACAGTTGTGAGGACTATCCCGTGGTGCTCAGCAGGGAAGGACTACAACACACAAGCGCTAGAAGGTAGGCACAGATTTCCACCTGCAAAGGGAACTCTGGAGGTGCCATCGGACCGGCCGGTCTCAGACATCCCAGTTAACCGTACTCTGGATTGAGGATCCTGAAGCCTTCAGTAAAGAGGTAAAGAGACTGCAACCTGGTGTCCTCGTTATTCATCGCGACCTGCACTACACCACTATCACTCTCAACTTTCATTGGACGCCCCTCTGCAGGGTCACAGGCCGGGTCTAGCCACCGTGACAATCCCAGAACAGAGACAGAGATACCCGGTACCGGGTACCCCTCGGCCCTGCGACGGTGGGGGCGCTCCAACTTGGCGTCACGAACAGGATCTACTTAAGCCTGAAGAATCAAGTCATGTGTGCCTTGGAACTGTGATTTATTGTGCTTGGACTGTGACTTATTGCAAAGACTGTGTATTGCCACTTGCCACCAGAAGCTCCCGCCAAAACTGCCGCCATTACAGCGCTAAGGAGAGTGCAGGAGAAGAAGGGCGTGGAAGTGGGCGTAGGCAAGCTGAAGAGTGTGAAAGACAATGGCCGCCCAGTCTATATATTTCTGTACCTTGAGGACGTGTCTGTCAGCAGCCGAGATCCGCCTCCTGATTCTCAATGGTGGGCGGACACAGAGAAAATGAAACCGCCCACAAAGGAGAGAGCGGGAAAAAGACCAGGAAGTGACCAACGTGGATGACGCAATGGCTGACCGCTCAGACCCAGAGTGTGGGGTTGAAGTGGAAAACTCCCCCAGCTACCCGGAGGAGTGTAGCGGTCTCGTCTCCACAGCTGAAGTGGGTCTCCTGCAACTTGAGATGGAGGATTTAATTGAACAGCTCCTCCAGCTGCGGATGGAAGCCAAGGCCGCACCCCAGGAGATGCCAGCGGAGGGACCCCCGACCTCGGTTCCCGCACCGCTGATCGACTTGCTGCCGACGTCTCCACCAATGTCACCGTCAGTGGGACCCGCCGCGAGGGAGAAAGGTCCACCGGCCGGTAAGCCCGCCGACCCTGCCCCGCTAGCAGAAGACCTACTGATAGGCCCAGTTGCAGCGCCACCTCCAACTGGGACCTATCGGCTCCAGCACCTCCTTCCCTGGGACCAAGCCACAGGCATGGAGCACCTCCTGAAGCCCCTGATCTCACCAGTCACCCTGCCGGGCGCGGTCTATACGGAGCGCACGGTGTGCCGCTGGGTGAACCCCGGGGCCAACTTTATGGGGTTCCCCGGGCTGGCGACCCAAGAGGGAGAGATGGTGCAGGCCCTTAGCTGGGAGGAATACCAGGCCCAGCTAGAACAGCAGTGGGAAAAGAAGGAGAAGGCATACCAGGCCGGGCTGGAGGCCCATCACCAAAAAGACTTGGCGGTAAAGGATCGGGCCCGCAAGGACCCCACCACTCATGAGGCCCCGCGCAGGCAGGGCATCGTCATCGCCTTCAAGCTCCATTGAGGCTGGGGCTTTATTAAAGAGCCAGGCCTGTATGCGGAGGTGTTTGTTAACCGGAGGGATGTCGAGTCCCACATGAGGGAGCGTCACCCGGCCCGGGACCTCCACCCAGGGGACGAAGTTACCTACACCCGGCACTTCGGGGAGAAGGGGTGGTTCGCTTTGAACATCCATAAGAAAAATCCCATGACACCCCCAGCCAAGGTGCCCGCAAAGCAGACCCCTGTGATGAAGACACCTTCCTGTGACCGATCCACCGTCACCACAAAGACTACGGTGGTTACTCCCACTTGCACCGTGGTAAAGACCACAACCTGCACCGTTGCTACCACCACCACTGTGGTGGCCGGAAGCCTGGCCACGGTGGTAGCTGGTGCCCAAGTTGGCGTTGAAACCAAAACGGTGGCCACCCAGACCCCTGTCTGGGACAAGGAGGCCACCTCCGGATCAGCCAGAAGCTGAGTAAGCATAAATGCTTCATAAAATGTATATAGTTAACTGTTGGTCTTTCCATGTGTTTTTCTGCTGCTACAACCCGACTAGGGTTAACTCTTAAAGGGATCCCTTAGTTTACCCGGGATCCCTATTTTTGTCTTTTTGTCTTGTTTTGTTTATCACTGTTGAAAAGAACTGCTGGATCATGAACACTGCATGATTACAAACTTATTGTAAATAGTTTGCACCTTCTTAAAGGTGCCCCCTACTGATTTTACAAGGAAAAGGACTCTTTGCGAAGAAACTGTTCCTGGAAACAGTACAGGAGTCCCTGCCTTACACGAACTTGCAGCTTGAGAAGTTGCATTACCTCCAAGAGACTTGGTTCCCTCTTAAAGGGAACGTTCACCAATAGCACTTAAAGTATAATGATGCCTTAAAAGTAGTAATAATGCTTACATGTAAAAGTTATATGTAGTCAGTTAGTTGATTGAAGGAAATGTTTAACCCCTTCATGACCGTGGGATTTTCCGTTTTCGTTTTTCACTCCCCTCCTTCCCAGAGCCATAACTTTTTTATTTTTTCGTCAATTTGGCAATGTGAGGGCTTATTTTTTGCGGGACGAGTTGTACTTTTGAACGACATCATTGGTTTTACCATGTCGTGTACTAGAAAACGGGAAAAAAATTCCAAGTGCGGTGAAATTGCAAAAAAAGTGCAATCCCACACTTGTTTTTTGCTTGGCTTTTTTGCTAAGTTCACTAAATGCTAAAACTGACCTGCCATTGTGATTCTCCAGGTCATTACGAGTTCAAAGACACCTAGCATGACTAGGTTATTTTTTACCTAAGTGGTGAAAAAAAATTCCAAACTTTGCTAAAAAAAAATAAAAAATTGAGCCATTTTCCGATACTCGTAACGTCTCCATTTTTCATGACCTGGGGTCGGTTGAGGGCTTATTTTTTGCATGCCGAGCTGGCGTTTTTAATGATACCATTTCGGTGCAGATACGTTCTTTTGATCGCCCGTTATTGCATTTTAATGCAATGTCGCGGCGACCAAAAAACCGTAATTCTGGCGTTTCGATATTTTTTCTCGTTACGCCGTTTAGCGATCAGGTTAATGCTTTTTTTTATTGATAGATCGGGCGATTCTGAACGCGGCGATACCAAATATGTGTAGGTTTGATTTTTTTTTTATTGATTTATTTTGATTGGGGCGAAAGGGGGGTGATTTAAACTTTTATGTTTTTTTTATTATTTTCACATTTTTTCTAACTTTTTTTTTTCACTTTTGCCATGCTTCAATAGCCTCCATAGGAGGCTTGAAGCAGGCACAACCCGATCGGCTCTGCTATGTAGCAGCGATCATAAGATCGCTGCTACACAGCAGAATTGCAGGTGTGCTGTGAGCGCCGACCACAGGGTGGCGCTCACAGCTGCCGAGGATCAGTAACCATAGAGGTCTCAAGGACCTCTATGGTTACCATTCAGAAGCATCACCGACCTCCGATCATGTGACGGGGGTCGGCGATGCGCTCACATCCGGCCGCCCGGCCGGATGCGGTAGTTAAATGCCGCTGTCTGCGTTTGACAGCGGCATTTAACTAGTTAATAGGCGCAGGCAGATCGCGATTCTGCCCGCGCCTATTGCGGGCACATGTCAGCTGTTCAAAACAGCTGACATGTCCCGGCTTTGATGCGGGCTCACCGCGGAGCCCTGCATCAAAGCAGGGGACCTGACGTCGGACGTACTATCCCGTCTGACGTCAGGAAGGGGTTAATAATGTGTTAGAGAATGAGGACAGGAAGTGAACCCGTACGGGGTTAGTCGGTGAGTCCTCCTAGGAGCATACAGAGATGGCTCAGTGATCTTGTGCTGAGAGAAGGTTGATAAGTCCTATACTGTGTATAGAAAGAGAAAGGCAGTAGGCCCAGACGAGGAACGAGGCAGTCCTGCAAAAGAGCGAGAGGCAGTAGGCCTGGGGCAGATAGACAGGCGGTCCTGCGAATGTAAAGTTGGAAAATGAAGAAAAGTTAATTAACATTGTAGTGTTTTATGAGTAAGCCTTTAGTGGATTCAGCTTATACGTCCTTAGAGGCAAAGTTAAATTATTGTTCAGTAATTGCACTAAGTAGAATACCCGGTTGGGTAATAGAAGTTATTTATGGTATGTTATTTAAAATATTTAACCATGTTTGTAACGTTCAAGTGTTCTCACCTCCCATAAAGGGAAGCTCTGTTGAAATCTACTTGTTTTTTGCATTTCTAAAAATTGTATGTCTTTTTGCTGACATGTATTGTTGTTTTCTTCCCAGTCCAGGAGTACTGGATTTAACCGGGGGGAGTGCAGCGCCCCAGAGTCCTGGTCATTGCAGTACTGATGCTCCGCCGCTAAGGGGAGTGTTGGTACGTCTGATGACACTGAAGGAGTTCACCTGACCAGGTATCACAGACACCAATACACTTCACTGTCTGGCCTCCAGGGGGAGCTAAGGGTGCTATGTATTAGGCCACTCCTCACAATCTGGTAAAACTGGGGGTTAGATAGGAAGTTAGACAGAAAGCTGACTGGGTTGGAACCAGGCAACATCCTGTGGCAGAGGGTGTTGCAGGGGAAGATTCAGGGGGGTCCCTGTCAGGGGTGGGATCCTGACAGAGGCCTAGCGAACAGAAAGAACGTTACGGGACCGCGCCTGCACTTCATTGCGGCGGTACCCCAAGAAAGGACAAGAAGCGAGGATTATTGTGAAGAGTGAGAAACGAGATCAACGCAACAAGGAGATAACACCAGTAGGAGTCGTGCTGTAAGACCGAGGCAACATCCTACTGAGGCGCGTAGCCGGTGGCCGGAAACACCGAGGAAGTATTGAGCTCCAAGCCTTACTTCAAACCTACGGCAGGACAGTCAGTTATAGGCGGGCTGTCTCACCTAAATCACCTAAGCAGACATAGGGGGCAACAGTTGGAGAGGGGCGACTCTAGGGTCCCGGAAGAACTCCAGGCCTACCCGTCATACGGGTGCGTCCTAGCCATATCATCTGGGGGACGGAGAAGAACATCAGAATCAGTTGTGAGGGAACTTCAGAAACAGACACAACAGTTGTGAGGACTATCCCGTGGTGCTCAGCAGGGAAGGACTACAACACACAAGCGCTAGAAGGTAGGCACAGATTTCCACCTGCAAAGGGAACTCTGGAGGTGCCATCGGACCGGCCGGTCTCAGACATCCCAGTTAACCGTACTCTGGATTGAGGATCCTGAAGCCTTCAGTAAAGAGGTAAAGAGACTGCAAACTGGTGTCCTCGTTATTCATCGCGACCTGCACCACACCACTATCACTCTCAACTTTCATTGGACGCCCCTCAGCAGGGTCACGGGCCGGGTCTAGCCACCGTGACAATCCCAGAACCGAGACAGAGAGGCCCGGTACCGGGTACCCCTCGGCCCTGTGACGGTGGGGGCGCTCCACACACCATGTCACCAAACAGCAGTGAGTATCTGTAGCCCTATATACAGGCCCACTCACTGATTCCAAGACTGTAGACACCCGTGATGCTACTTAGTGGACACACCTTGATTTAACATGTGCCTTTTGTCACATTATTTTCAGGGGCACCATCATTTCTGTCCAGGCCTATTTCATGAGTTTTATTTTTTTTTTTATTCTGTGGAAGCATGGTTGACAAGCAATGTCTGACTTTCATTTGCTCATTTTCATAGATCTTTTAGTTATTATTGCTTTTGTCAGATTCAAGTTATTTCTGTGACTATTGTGGGTTTTTGTGTCACTAAACTAGGGGTACCAACAATTTTGACCACGTGCGTAAATTCACAGTATATAGCCATGGGCAAAAGGGCTTTAACCCTTGAAATTATTCCAACAAATTAAGTACTTTTCCCAGAAAATCATTGCAATTTCACGTGTTTTGGTATACACATTTATTTCCTTTGTGTGTATTGAAAAAACACTAAAAAAAAGGAAAAAAAGACGAATTGCACATAATTTCACACTAAATCCCCAAAATTCAGAAAAATTGCAATGATTAAAGATTAGTGATGAGGGAGTATACTCGTTGCTCGGGTGGTCTCCGAGTATTTGTTAGTGCTCGGAGATTTAGTTTTTGTTAACTCAGCTGCCTGATTTACGGCTGCTAGCCAGCCTGGGTACATGTGGGGGTTGCCTGGTTGCTAGGGAATCCCCACATGCAGCTGAGGGGACGAAAATTAAATCTCCGAGCACTAACAAATACTCGGAGACGAGTATACTCGCTCATCACTACTCAAGATCTCTATCCAAAACGCGCTTGCCCGTAATTCCCTGGTGCGGTTGTGACACTGGACTATCCATTTTATGCTTTATCATTAATAAAGTTTATATTTCTATTGAAGACTACTACGCTGGATTTCCTACCATTTTTCTGAATTTATTCCCAAGTGGCACTGCTGGTTTCCGTGCAATGGTATTTCAAATGGGTGAGCTGACTCTTTTTTTCCTTTTCTTAGACCACAAAAATGGGCCAGACAAAATCGTTGCCACCTTTCCAAAAATGTGGGTAAACAACTATGTTTCAAGCATGTGATGCTCGTTCAAACTCACCTGTGGGCAATATGAAAATCACACCTGAAACTAGGTAAAAACAGAAAAGGTTGACTCAACCATTATATTCTGTGTCTGTGTGTGCCACACTATGGATGGAGAACAGAAATAGGAGAAGAGAACTGTCTGAGGACTTTAGAACCACAATTGCTGAAAATATCAACAATTTTAACCCCTTAACGACCGCCGATACGCCTTTTAACGGCGGCCGCTAAGGGTACTTAAACCGTTAATTAACGGCGCTGTGGAAAAAGTGAATAGCGCCCCCCAGAGTCGGATTTTCTCTGGGGTCTCGGTTGCCGAGGGTTGCCGAGACCCCAGAGAACATGATTCAGGGGGGTTTTACCGACCCCCGAGTTGCGATCGCCGGTAATTAACCGTTTACTGGCGGTCGCAACAAAAAAAACCCCAAAAACGCGATTTGCCATTTAATTTCTCTGTCCTCCGATGTGATCGCACATCGGAGGACAGAGAAATAGGGTCCCCGATGGCCCCCAATAGCCCCCCAATACTCACCTATCTCCCCCGGTGCTCCTCGTGGCTCCCGATGGGCGCCGCCATCTTTTTTCCAGGGAAAAAATGGCGGGCGCATGCGCAGTGCGCCCGCCGCCCGGAAGATCTTTGGGGTCTCGGCTGCTGGGGGTAGCCGAGACCCCATAGAACATGATCGGGGTCGGTTTTTACTGTTAACTGTTTAACTGTTTACCGGCGACCGCAAAAAAAAAAAAAAAAAGCGATCTGTAATTCTCTGTCCTCTGATGTGATCGCACATCAGAGGGCAGAGAAATAGGGGGATTCGGGGACCCTATCATACTTACCCGGTGTCCCTGGGTCCCCCTGCGTCTCCTCCTGCTCCTCCTCCTCCGCCCGCCATCTGCTGCCATCTGCCGGCCGGCAGGAGAGACGAGTTGGGGCTGAAATTAGGGTTAGGTGTTGTGAATTTGGATTCGGGGCTCCCCCGGTGGCTACTGGTGGAATTGAACTGGTGTCTTCATCTTCTCTGTTCACCTGTTCCCATCAAGATGTGGGAGTCGCTATATAACCTTGCTTCTCTGTTAGTTGCTTGCCGGTCAACAATGTTATCAGAAGCCTCTCTGTGCTTGTTCCTGCTCCTAGACAACTACTAGATAAGTTGGACTCTTGTCCATGTTTGTTTTTGCATTTTGTTCCAGTTCACAGCTGTAGTTTCGTTACTGTGTCTGGAAAGCTCTTGTGAACAGGAATTGCCACTCTGGTGTTATGAGTTAATGCCAGAGTCTTAAAGTAATTTCTGGATGGTGTTTTGTTAGGGTTTTCAGCTGACCATGAAAGTGTCCTTTCTGTCTTCTGCTATGTAGTAAGTGGACCTCAAATTTGCTAAACCTATTTTCATACTACGTTTGTTATTTCATCTTAATTCACCGCCAATACATGTGGAGGGCCTCTGTCTCCTTTCGGGGTATTTCTCTAGAGGTGAGCTAGGACTAATATTTTCCTCTGCTAGCTTTATTTAGTCCTCCGGCTGGTGCTGGGCATCTAGAATCAACGTAGGCATGCTACCCGGCCACTGCTAGTTGTGCGTTAGGTTTAGTTCATGGTCAGCTCAGTTCCCATCTTCCAAGAGCTAGTTCCTATATATGCTGATGCTATGTTCTCTTGCCATTGAGATCATGACAGTTTGACCGGCCCACTAAAGGGTTAAAATCCTTGGCTGAGAAAGGAGAGAAATAAGAAGTCTGCTGAGATTTTTTTTTTTTTTTTCTCTCCTTCTAATCTTTGAATGGCTCTGTGTCCACCTGTTTGTAATGGATCTTCAGAGTGTAACTGCAGGTTTGAATAATCTCGCCACGAAGGTACAAAATTTGCAAGACTTTGTTTGTCATGCACCTGTATCTGAGCCGAGAATTCCTTTGCCGGAATTTTTCTCGGGGAATAGATCTGGGTTTCAGAATTTTCGAAATAATTGCAAATTATTTTTGTCCCTGAAATTTCGCTCTGCCGGAGACCCTGCACAGCAGGTCAGGATTGTGATTTCCTTGCTCCGGGGCGACCCTCAAGACTGGGCTTTTTCATTGACACCAGGGGATCCTGCGTTGCTCAATGTGGATGCGTTTTTTCTGGCCTTGGGGTTGCTTTATGACGAACCTCATTTGGAGCTTCAGGCAGAAAAAACTTTGATGTCCCTATCTCAGGGGCAAGATGAAGCGGAAATTTACTGCCAAAGATTCCGTAAATGGTCTGTGCTTACTCAGTGGAATGAGTGCGCCCTGGCGGCGACTTTCAGAGAGGGTCTCTCTGATGCCATTAAGGATGTTATGGTGGGGTTCCCTGTGCCTGCGGGTCTGAATGAGTCCATGACAATGGCTATTCAGATCGATAGGCGTTTGCGGGAGCGCAAACCAGTGCACCATCTGGCGGTGTCCACTGAGAAGTCGCCAGAGAGTATGCAGTGTGATAGAATTCTGTCCCGAAGCGAGCGGCAGAATTTTAGACAGAAAAATGGGTTGTGTTTCTATTGTGGTGATTCTACTCATGTTATATCAGCATGCTCTAAGCGCACTAAAAAGCTTGATAAATCTGTTTCCATTTGCACCTTACCGTCTAAGTTTATTCTATCTGTGACCCTGATTTGCTCTTTGTCATCTATTACCACGGACGCCTATGTCGACTCTGGCGCCGCTTTGAGTCTTATGGATTGGTCCTTTGCCAAACGCTGTGGGTATGATTTAGAGCCTTTGGAGACTCCTATTCCTCTGAAGGGGATTGACTCCACCCCATTGGCTAATAATAAACCACAATACTGGACACAAGTAACTATGCGTATTAATCCGGATCACCAGGAGATTATTCGCTTTCTGGTGCTGTATAATCTACATGATGATTTGGTGCTAGGATTGCCTTGGCTGCAATCTCACAACCCAGTCCTCGACTGGAGAGCTATGTCTGTGTTGAGCTGGGGATGTAAGGGGGCTCATGGGGATGTACCTGTGGTTTCCATTTCATCATCTATTCCCTCTGAAATTCCTGAGTTCCTGTCTGACTATCGTGACGTCTTTGAAGAATCCAAGCTTGGTTCGTTACCTCCGCACCGAGAGTGCGATTGTGCCATAGATTTAATCCCGGGTAGTAAATACCCAAAGGGTCGTTTATTTAATCTGTCTGTGCCTGAACATGCTGCTATGCGAGAATATATAAAGGAGTCCTTGGAAAAGGGACATATTCGTCCATCGTCATCTCCCTTAGGAGCCGGTTTTTTCTTTGTGTCAAAAAAAGACGGCTCTTTGAGACCATGTATCGATTATCGGCTTTTGAATAAAATCACTGTTAAATATCAATACCCATTGCCGTTGCTGACTGATTTGTTTGCTCGCATAAAGGGGGCCAAGTGGTTCTCTAAGATTGACCTTCGTGGGGCGTATAATTTGGTGCGAATCAGGCAGGGGGATGAGTGGAAAACCGCATTTAATACGCCCGAGGGCCACTTTGAGTATTTAGTGATGCCTTTTGGTCTTTCAAATGCTCCGTCAGTTTTCCAGTCCTTTATGCATGATATTTTTCGCGATTATTTGGATAAATTTATGATTGTGTATCTGGATGATATTCTGATTTTTTCGGATGACTGGGACTCTCATGTCCAGCAAGTCAGGAGGGTTTTTCAGGTTTTGCGGTCTAATTCTTTGTGTGTGAAGGGTTCTAAGTGTGTTTTTGGGGTACAGAGGATTTCCTTTTTGGGATATATTTTTTCTCCCTCTTCCATTGAAATGGATCCTGTCAAGGTTCAAGCTATTTGTGATTGGACGCAGCCCTCTTCTCTTAAGAGTCTTCAGAAATTTTTGGGCTTTGCTAACTTTTATCGTCGATTTATTGCTGGTTTTTCGGATATTGCTAAGCCATTGACCGATTTGACTAAGAAGGGTGCTGATGTTGCTGATTGGTCCCCTGATGCTGTGGAGGCCTTTCGGGAGCTTAAGCGCCGTTTTTCCTCTGCCCCTGTGTTGCGTCAGCCTGATGTTGCTCTACCTTTTCAGGTTGAGGTCGACGCTTCTGAGATCGGAGCTGGGGCAGTGTTGTCGCAGAAAAGTTCTGACTGCTCCGTGATGAGGCCTTGTGCCTTCTTTTCCCGTAAATTTTCGCCCGCTGAGCGGAATTATGATGTTGGGAATCGGGAGCTTTTGGCCATGAAGTGGGCTTTTGAGGAGTGGCGCCATTGGCTTGAGGGGGCCAGACATCAGGTGGTGGTATTGACTGACCACAAAAATTTGATTTATCTTGAGACCGCCAGGCGCCTGAATCCTAGACAGGCGCGCTGGTCATTATTTTTCTCTCGGTTTAATTTTGTGGTGTCATACCTACCGGGTTCTAAGAATGTTAAGGTGGATGCCCTTTCTAGGAGTTTTGAGCCTGACTCGCCTGGTAACTCTGAGCCCACAGGTATCCTTAAGGATGGAGTGGTATTGTCAGCCGTTTCTCCAGACCTGCGGCGGGCCTTGCAGGAGTTTCAGGCGGATAGACCGGATTGTTGCCCACCTGATAAACTGTTTGTTCCTGATGATTGGACCAGTAGAGTCATCTCTGAGGTTCATTCTTCTGCGTTGGCAGGTCATCCTGGCATTTTTGGTACCAGGGATTTGGTGGCAAGGTCCTTCTGGTGGCCTTCCCTGTCACGAGATGTGCGAGGCTTTGTGCAGTCTTGTGACGTTTGTGCTCGGGCCAAGCCTTGTTGTTCTCGGGCTAGTGGATTATTGTTGCCCTTGCCTATTCCTAAGAGGCCTTGGACGCACATCTCGATGGATTTTATTTCAGATCTGCCTGTTTCCCAGAAGATGTCTGTCATCTGGGTGGTGTGTGACCGTTTCTCTAAGATGGTCCATTTGGTTCCTCTGCCCAAGTTGCCTTCTTCTTCCGAGTTGGTTCCTCTGTTTTTTCAAAATGTTGTTCGTTTGCATGGTATTCCTGAGAATATCATTTCTGACAGAGGGACCCAATTCGTGTCTAGATTTTGGCGGGCATTCTGTGCTAGGATGGGCATAGATTTATCTTTTTCGTCCGCTTTCCATCCTCAGACGAATGGCCAGACCGAGCGGACTAATCAGACCCTGGAGACATATCTGAGGTGTTTTGTGTCTGCTGACCAGGATGATTGGGTTGCTTTTTTGCCATTGGCGGAGTTCGCTCTCAATAATCGGGCCAGCTCTGCCACTTTGGTGTCCCCGTTTTTCTGTAATTCGGGGTTTCATCCTCGATTTTCCTCTGGTCAGGTGGAATCTTCGGATTGTCCTGGAGTGGATGCTGTGGTGGAGAGATTGCATCAGATCTGGGGGCAGGTGGTGGACAATTTGAGGTTGTCCCAGAAGACTCAGCTTTTTGCCAACCGCCACCGTCGTGTTGGTCCTCGGCTTTGTGTTGGGGATTTGGTGTGGTTGTCTTCTCGTTTTGTCCCTATGAGGGTCTCTTCTCCTAAGTTTAAGCCTCGGTTCATCGGCCCGTATAAGATATTGGAGATTCTTAACCCTGTTTCCTTCCGTTTGGACCTCCCTGCATCCTTTTCTATTCATAACGTTTTTCATCGGTCATTATTGCGCAGGTATGAGGTACCGGTTGTGCCTTCCGTTGAGCCTCCTGCTCCGGTGTTGGTTGAGGGTGAGTTGGAGTACGTTGTGGAGAAAATCTTAGACTCCCGTGTTTCCAGACGGAGACTCCAGTATCTGGTCAAGTGGAAGGGATACGGCCAGGAGGATAATTCTTGGGTGAATGCATCTGATGTTCATGCCTCTGATCTGGTTCGTGCCTTTCATAGGGCCCATCCTGATCGCCCTGGTGGTTCTGGTGAGGGTTCGGTGCCCCCTCCTTGAGGGGGGGGTACTGTTGTGAATTTGGATTCGGGGCTCTCCCGGTGGCTACTGGTGGAATTGAACTGGTGTCTTCATCTTCTCTGTTCACCTGTTCCCATCAAGATGTGGGAGTCGCTATATAACCTTGCTTCTCTGTTAGTTGCTTGCCGGTCAACAATGTTATCAGAAGCCTCTCTGTGCTTGTTCCTGCTCCTAGACAACTACTAGATAAGTTGGACTCTTGTCCATGTTTGTTTTTGCATTTTGTTCCAGTTCACAGCTGTAGTTTCGTTACTGTGTCTGGAAAGCTCTTGTGAACAGGAATTGCCACTCTGGTGTTATGAGTTAATGCCAGAGTCTTAAAGTAATTTCTGGATGGTGTTTTGTTAGGGTTTTCAGCTGACCATGAAAGTGTCCTTTCTGTCTTCTGCTATGTAGTAAGTGGACCTCAAATTTGCTAAACCTATTTTCATACTACGTTTGTTATTTCATCTTAATTCACCGCCAATACATGTGGGGGGCCTCTGTCTCCTTTCGGGGTATTTCTCTAGAGGTGAGCTAGGACTAATATTTTCCTCTGCTAGCTTTATTTAGTCCTCCGGCTGGTGCTGGGCATCTAGAATCAACGTAGGCATGCTACCCGGCCACTGCTAGTTGTGCGTTAGGTTTAGTTCATGGTCAGCTCAGTTCCCATCTTCCAAGAGCTAGTTCCTATATATGCTGATGCTATGTTCTCTTGCCATTGAGATCATGACAGTTAGGGTTAGGGTTGGGGCTAAATTTAGGGTTAGGGTTAGGCTACTTTCACACTAGCGTTTTTTGGCTTCCGTCGCAATGCGTCGTTGGAGAAAAAACGCATCCTGCAAAAGTGCTTGCAGGATGCGTTTTTTTCTCCATTGACTTGCATTAGCGACACATTGCGACGGATTGCCACACGTCGCATCCGTCGTGCGACGGATGAGTCGTGCTTTGGCGGACCGTCGGCACAAAAACAGCTACATGTAACTTTTTTTGTGCGATGTGTCCGCCATTTCCCACCGCGCATGCGCGGCCGGAACTCCGCCCCCGCCTCCCCGCACCTCACAATGGGGCAGCGGATGCGTTGAAAAAACAGCATCCGCTGCACCGGTTGTGTGGCGCTTACAACGCTAGCGTCGGTACGTCGGCCCGACACACTGCGATGGGCCGAGTACGACGCTAGTGTGAAAGTAGCCTTAGGCTTCTTTCACACTTGCGTCGGTACGGGGCGGTCGCAATGCGTCAGCCCAACGTACCGATGCACGTTGTGAAAATTGTGCACAACGTGGCCAGTGGATGCAGTTTTTCAACGCATCCGCTGCCCAGTCTATGTCCTGGGGAGGAGGGGGCAGAGTTACGGCCACGCATGCGCGGAAATGGCGGACGCGACGTACAAAAAAAAGTTATATTGAACTTTTTTTGTGACGACGGTCTGCCAAAACACAACGGATCCAGTTCACGATGGACGCGACGTGTGGCCATCCATCGGTAATACAAGTCTATGGGCAAAAAAGGCATCCTGTGGGCACATTTGCAGGATCCGTTTTTTGTCCAAAACGACGGATTGTGACGGATGCCACACGACGCAAGTGTGAAAGTAGCCTTAGGGTTACGGTTGGGGCTAAAGTTAGGGCTAGGGTTAGGGTTAAATTTAGGGTTAGGATTGGGGCTAAAGTTAGGGTTAGGGCTAGGGTTGGGGCTAAAATTAGGGTTAGGGTTAGTGTTGGGGCTAAAGTTATGGTTAGGGCTAAAGTTAGGGTTAGGGTTGGGGCTAAAGTTAGTTACAGTTGGGATTAGGGTTAGGGTTTGGATTAGGGTTGGTATTAGGGTTACGTTTGGGATTAGGGTTGGGATTAGGGTTACGTTTGGGATTAGGGTTGGGATTAGGGTTAGGGTTGGGATTAGGGTTAAGGTTAGGGTTGGGATTAGGGGTGTATTGGGATTAGGGTTAGGTTTGAGGTTAGGGTTGAGATTATGGTTAGGGGTGTGTTGGATTTAGGGTTTTGATTAGGATTATGGTTAGGGTTGAGATTAGGGCTGTTTTGGGGTTAGGGTTGTGATTATCGTTAGGGTTGTGATTAGGATTATGGATCGGGTTGAGATTAGGGTTAGGGGTGTGTTGGAGTTAGGGTTGGAGTTAGAATTGGGGGGTTTCCACTGTTTAGGTACATCAGGGGGTCTCAAAACACGACAGCCAATTTTGCGCTAAAAAAGTTAAATGGTGCTCCCTCCCTTCTGATCTCTGCCGTGCGCCCAAACAGTGGTTTACCCCCACATATGGGGCATCAGCGTACTCGGGATAAATTGGACAACAACTTTTGGGGTCCAATTTCTCCTGTTACCCTTGTGAAAATAAAAACTTGGGGGCTAAAAATCTTTTTTGTGGGAAATTTTTTTTTAATTTATTTTCACTACCCTGCATTATAAACTTCTGTGAAGCACTTGAGCATTCAAAGTTCTCACCACATATCTAGATAAGTTCCTTAGGGGGTCTAGTTTCCAAAATTTGGTCACTTGTGGGGGGTTTCTACTGTTTAGGTACATCAGGGGCTCTGCAAACGCAACATAGCACCCACAGACAATTCTATCAGTCTGAATTTCAAAATGGCGCTCCTTCTCTTCCGAGCTCTGCCGTGTGCCCAAACAGTGGTTTACCCCCACATATGGGGTACCAGCATACTCAGGACAAATTGGAGAACAAATATTGGCATCCAATTTCTCTTGTTACCCTTGTGAAAATAAAAACTTGGGGGCTAAAAAATCTTTTTTGTTAAAAAAAAAATATATTTTTTATTTTCACGACTCTGCATTATAAACTTCTGTGATGCACTTGGGCATTCAAAGTTTTCACTACACATCTAGACAAGTTCCATAGGGGGTCTCGTTTCCAAAATGGGGTCACTTTTGGGGGGTTTCTACTGTTTAGGCACATCAGGGGCTCTCCAAACGCGACATGGCGTCCGATCTCAATTCCAGTCAATTTTGCATTGAAAAGTCAAATGGCGCTCCTTTGCTTCCGAGCTCAGCCATGCGCCCAAACAGTGGTTTACCCCCACATATGGGGTGTCGGCGTACTCAGGACAAATTGTACAACAACTTCTGGGGTCCATTTTCTCCTGTTACCCTTGTGACAATAAAAATTTGGGGGCAAAAAGATCATTTTTGTAGAAAAAATTCGATTTTTTTTTTTTTCACGGCTCTACGTTATAAACTTCTGTGAAGCACTTGGGGGTTCAAAGTGCTAACCACACATCTAGATAAGTTCCTTAAGGGGTCTAGTTTCCAAAATGGTATCACTTGTGGGGGGTTTCCACTGCTTAGGCACATCAGGGGCTCTCCAAACGCGACATGGCATCCGATCTCAATTCCAGCCAATTCTGCATTGAAAAAGTCAAATGGTGCTCCTTCACTTCCAAGCTCTGCGGTGCGCCCAAACAGTGGTTTACTTCCACATATGGGGTATCGACGTACTCAGGAGAAATTGCACCACAACTTTTGTGGTCTAATTTCTCCTGTTACCCTTGTGAAAATAAGAATTTGTGGGCAAAAAAATCATTTTTGTGAAAACAAATGCGATTTTTTATTTTCACGGCTCTACGTTATAAACTTTTGTGAAGCACTTGGGGGTTCAAAGTGCTCACCACACATCTAGATAAGTTCCTTAAGGGGTGTAGTTTCCAAAATGGTGTCACTTGTGGGGGGTTTCCACTGTTTAGGCACATTAGGGGCTCTCCAAACGCGACATGGCGTCCGATCTCAATTCCAGCCAATTCTGCATTGAAACAGTCAAACGGTGCTCCTTCACTTCCAAGCTCTGCGGTGCGTCCAAACAGTGGTTTACCTCCACATATGGGGTATCGGCGTACTCAGGAGAAATTGCACAATAAAATTTGTGGTTAAATTTCTGTTTTTACACTTGTGAAAATTAAAAAAAATGGTTCTGAAGTAAAATGTGTGCAAAAAAAAGTTAAATGTTCATTTTTTTCTTCCACATTGTTTCAGTTCCTGTGAAGTACGTAAAGGGTTAATAAACTTCTTGAATGTGGTTTTGAGCAGCTTGAGGGGTGCAGTTTTTAGAATGGTGTCACACTTTGTTATTTTCTATCATATAGACCCCTCAAAATGACTTCAAAGGTGATGTGGTCCCTAAAAAAAACATGGTGTTGTAAAAATGAGAAATTGCTGGTCAACTTTTAACCCTTATAACTCCCTAACAAAAAAAAATTTTGTTTCCAAAATTGTGCTGATGTAAAGTGGACATGTGGGAAATGTTATTTATTAACTATTTTTCGTGACATATCTCTCTGATTTAAGGGCATAAAAATACAAAGTTTGAAAATTGCTAAATTTTAAAAATTTTCGCCATATTTCCGTTTTTTTCATAAA
Organism: Ranitomeya variabilis; assembly: GCF_051348905.1. Lineage (NCBI taxonomy): Eukaryota > Metazoa > Chordata > Amphibia > Anura > Dendrobatidae > Ranitomeya > Ranitomeya variabilis. The sequence goes on along the minus strand of NC_135232.1, from coordinate 602,450,769 downwards.
TAATCGCAAGTAATATCGAAGAAATGTTACCACTAACTTGAAGTACAATATGTCACGAAAAAACAATCTCAGAATCAGCGGGATCCGATAAAGCGTTCCAGAGTTATAACCTCTTAAAGTGACAGTGGTCAGAATTGTAAAAATTGGCTCGGTCATTAAGTACCAAATTGGCTCTGTCAGTAAGGGGTTAAAGTTACAAGTCCATCTGCAGAGATCTTGATGTTCCTTTGACCACTGTCTGCAACATAATCAAAAAGTTTCAAACCCATGGCACTATAGTTAATCTTCCTAGACATGGATGGCAGAGAAAAATTGATGGAATGTTGCAACGAAGGGTAGTCCGGATGATGGATAAGCAGCACCAATCGTGTTCCAAAGAAATTCAAGCTATCCTACAGGCTCAGGGTGCATCAGTGTCAGTGCAAACTATCCATTGACATTTGAGTGAAATAAAGCGCTATGGCAGGAGGACCCCACTGCTGACACGGAGACATAAAAAAAGCTAGACTGCAGTTTGCCAAAATTAACGCGAGAAAGCCTACATCCTTCTGGTAAAGTGTCTTGTGGATAGATGAGACCAAGGATAGAGCTTTTTGGTAAAGTATATCATTCTACTGTTTACCGAAAACCTAGGCCTACAAAGAAAAGAACACTGTCAAATATGGTGGAGGTTCAAAGATGTTTTGGGGTTGTTTTGCTGCCACGGGAGATGATGCCTTGACTGTGTGCAAGGCATCATGAAATCTGAAGATTACCAAAGGATTTTGGGTCACAATATAGTGCCCATTGTCAGAAAGCTGGGTTTGTGTCCTTGGTCTTGGGTCTTTTAGCAGGACAATGACCCCCAAATACACTTCAAGAAGCACCCAGAAAGGGATGGAAAAAAGTGCTGGTGAGTCCAGAAGTGGCCAGCCATGAGTCTGGATCTAAATCCCATTGAATACCTGTAGAGAGATCTTAAAATTGCTGTTGCAAAAGAAGTGTTTCAAAATTTCAGTTGACAGGTGTAAAAAGCGAGCAGATGGTTATAGGAAGCGATTGTGGTTATTTATTCCAAAGGGTGTGCAACCAAATATTAACTGGAGGGTGCCAACAATTTTGTCTGGCCCATTTTGAGGGTTTTCTGTAAAATCATGTCCAATTGGCCTTTTTTCATCTGGTTTTGTTTGTGTTGTTCCAATAAACACAAAGGAAATAAAAATGTGTCTAACAAAAAGTGTAATTCCTATAATTTTCTGGGAGAAATACTTCATTTTCTGGAACAATTTCAGGGGTGCCAACACTTTTGGCCATGACTGTATCTGCTCAGTGTGAACATAAAAGAGGCTTATGCTCCTTTCAGACAGCGTTTTTGCCCACGATCGTTGGGCCTGTCGGGGCTTACATCCCCCCACCGCAAAACGGGATTCAAGCGTATGCGCCAACAGAGTCATTTTCAGGAGTATATGCCTAATGGAAGCAAACACTCGGGTATAGTAAACTTCATAGTAGAGGCGTATATGCCTGCTGGGAGCAGACAACCAGACGTATTAGACTACATCTGGGTGTCCGCCTCCAGGAGGCGTACATGCCAAAAATGATGAACGTCAGGGCACACATTGACTCTGTTAACACCATTATAGTCTGTGGAACCGTTGGCGCATATGCCCGAATCTCATTTTGCAATGGGCACGGACATAAAACCCTGACAGGACCAACGGACATGGGCAAAAATGCTGTGTGAAATGAGCCTTACACTAGAAGATTGTTTATAGTAAAGCTATATAAATTATTGTGACATACGCCTGGACAATGTTTCTTTTGATAAGAATGCGTTTAAAATTATTCTGTAAAGTCACTCTTCTTCCAGCGGACTACTATCCCATGAACTCTACTTCCAAAGTTTTCTAAACTGAAAACAGTTTGTATCCTGTTTACCGCATAGAACAATGTGCAGAATGTTTCCTGGAGGAGCAGAGAACAGTTCTTAGCTGGAGGAGATGTTTCCAGTCTACTCTGTATTCATCGTGTGCTGAAAAGAGTTCAACACTTCAAGGGTATTGCCTCTGTTCCTAAAAATGAAATGGACAGCTGCATACACACTTCTGGCTCATTCAGCAGTTTTATCCCTGCACAGTCGAGCGGCCGTGGCACTGCTGTGCAGTGATAAAACTGTGATGGGCAGCAGCAATACACCATCAAAGTAGCCACATCATTTTCAGGATCGTTTGGAGAACCAGGAGTCAGATATCTGCCCATCAAGTAGTAATAAATTGGGAGTTGATCTTTTAAAGGGATTTTCTATACTACACCATCCCTTTAATTTTATTATTACATTGGGGAAAAAAGTATTTAGTCAGCCACCAACTGTGCGAGTTCTCCCACTTAAAAAGATGAGAAAGGCCTGTAATTGACATCATAGGTAGACCACAACTATGAGAGTTAAAATTGAGAAAACAAATCCAGAAAATCACCTTGTCTGATTTGGCAAGATTTATTTTACAAATGATGGTGGAAAATAGGTATTTGGTAATTGACAAAAGTTCATCTCAATATTTTGTTATATATCCTTTGTTGGCAATGAAAGAGGTCAAACATTTTCTGTAAGTCTTCACAAGGTTGGCACACACTGTTGGTGGTATGTTGGCCCATTCCTCCATGCAGATCTCTTCTAGAGCAGTGATGTTTTGGGCCTGTCGCTGGGCAACATGGACTTTCAACTCCCTCCAAAGTTTTTCTATGTGGTTGAGATCTGGAAACTGGCTAGGCCACTCCAGGACCTTCATATGCTTCTTACGAAGCCACTCCTTTATTGCCCTGGCGGTGTGCTTGGGATCATTATCATGCTGAAAGACCCATCCACGTTTCATCTTCAATGCCCTTGCTGATGGAAGGTTTGCCATCAAAATCTCACAATACTTGGCCCCATTCATTCTTTCATGTACACGGATCAGTCGTCAAGGTCCCTTTGCAGAGAAACAGCCCTAAAGTATGATGCTGCCACCCCCATGCTTCACAGTAGGTATGGTGTTCTTTGGATGCAACTCAGCATTGTCTCCTCCAAACACGACGAGTTTTGTTTCTACCTAACAGTTCTACTTTGGTTTCATCAGACCATATGACATTCTCCCAATACTCTTCTTGATAATCCAAATGCCCTCTAGCAAACTTCATACGGGCCCAAATATGTACTGGCTTAAGCAGGGGGACATGTCTGGCACTGCAGGATCTGAATCCCTGGCGGCGTAGTGTGTTACAGATAGTAGCCTTTGTTACGGTGGTCCCAGCTCTATCCAGGTCATTCACTAGGTCCCCGTGTGGTTCTGGGATTATTGCTCACCGTTCTTGTGATCATTTTGACCCCACGGTTGAGATCTTGCGTGGAGCCCCAGATCAAGGGAGATTATCAGTGGTCTTGTATGTCTTCCATTTTCTTACTATTGCTCCCACCGTTGATTTCATCACACCAAGCTGCTTACCTATTGCAGATTCAGTCTTCCCAGCCTGGTGCAGGGCTACAATTTCGTTTCTGGTGTCCTTTGATAGCTCTTTGGTCTTCACCAGTGGAGTTTGGAGTGTAACTGTTTGAGGTTTTGAAGGGACAAAAACAAAACGGCCATAGGAGCACATGCAAGATGGTGAGTTGATATAAAATCTTCATATATTAGTTTCCACAACGCGTTTCAACGGAATAGCTTCGTCTTTATCAGGTGAACTGCCACCTCAGGAAGATGGAACTATTCCGTTGAAATACGTTGTGGGAACTAATGAATGAAGATTTTATATCAACTCATCATCTCGCAAGCGCTTCTATGACCGTTTTTTTGTCCCTTCTTGTTTGATCCTCCTGCGAGGCATCCAGCTGGAGCTGCAGCGTATCGTCTGGTTTAACCACCCCTAACACCAGCTTGGCGCTCCTGAGAAGCCGTTCGTCATTTCCTTTTTTTCTATGTTTGAGGTTTTGAATAGGTGTCTTTCATACTGATAACAAGTTCAAACAGGTGCCATTACTACAGGTAATGAGTGGAGGACAGAGAAGTCTCTTAACCCCTTAATCCCATATGACATACTATCCCGTCGGTGACCTGGAACTTAATTCCCAGGGACGGGATAGTACTGACCCGAAGAATAAAACTGCTTTATCAATTTTATCAAACGTGGAACGGTATAAACGCCCCCCCCAAAAGAAATTCATGAACAGCTGGTTTTTGGTCATTCTGCCTCACAAAAATTGGAATAAAAAGCGATCAAAAAATGTCACGTGCCGAAAATGATACCAATAAAAACATCAACTCGTCCCGCAAAAAACAAGACCTCACATGACTCTGTGGACCAAAATATGGAAAAATTATAGCTCTCAAAATGTGGAGACGCAAAAACAATTTTTTGCAATAAAAAGCATCTATTAGTGTGTGACAGCTGCCAATCATAAAAATCCGCTAAAAAACCTGCTATAAAAGTAAATCAAACCCCCTTCATCACCCCCTTAGTTAGGGAAAATAAAATTAAAACATTTTATTTCCATTTTCCCATTAGAGTTAGGGTTGGGGCTAAAGTTAGGGTTGGGGCTAAAGTTAGGGTTAGGGCTAGTTAGGGTTGGGGCTAAAGTTATGGTTAGGGTTGGGGCTAAAGTTAGGGTTGGGGCTAAAGATAGGGTTGGGGCTACAGTTAGGGTTAGGGCTAAAGTTAGAGTTGGGCTAAAGTTAGGGTTGGGGCTAAAGGTAGGGTTGGGGCCAAAGTTAGGGTTTGGATTACATTTACGGTTGGGATTAGGGTTTGGATTAGGGGCGTGTCAGGGTTAGGGGTGTGGTTAGGGTTATGGTTGGGATTAGGGTTAGGGGTGTGCTGGGTTAGGGGTGTGGTTAGGGTTGGGATTAGGGTTAGGGGTGTGGTTGGGATTAGGGTTAGGGGCATGTTCGGCTTAGGGGTGTGGTTAGGGTTATGGTTGGGATTAGGGTTAGGGGTGTGTTTGGGTTAGGGTTTCAGTTAGAATTGGGGGGTTTCCACTGTTTAGGCACATCAGGGGCTCTCCAAACGTGACATGGCGTCCGATCTCAATTCCAGCCAATTCTGCGTTGAAAAAGTAAAACAGTGCTCCTTCCCTTCCGAGCTCTCCCGTGCGCCAAAACAGGGTTTTATCAGCATACTCAGGACAAATTGGACAACTTTTGGGGTCCAATTTCTCTGGTTACCCTTGGGAAAATAATTTTTTTTTATTTTCACGGCTCTGCGTTATAAACTGTAGTGAAACACTTGGGGGTTCAAACTTCTCACAACACATCTAGATAAGTTCCTTGGGGGGTCTAGTTTCCAATATGGGGTCACTTGTGGGGGGTTTCTACTGTTTAGGTACATCAGGGGCTCTACAAACGCAATGTGACGCATGCAGACCATTCCATCTAAGTCTGCATTCCAAATGGCGCTCCTACCTTTCCGAACTCTGCCATGTGCCCAAGCGGTGGTTCCCCCCACATATGAGGTATCAGCGTACTCAGGAAAAATTGGACAACAACTTTTGGGGTCCAATTTCTCCTGTTACCCTTGGGAAAATACAAAACTAGGGGCTAAAAAATATTTTTTGTGGAAATTTTTTATTTTTATTTTCACGGCTCTGCGTTATAAACTGTAGTGAAACACTTGGGGGGTTCAAAGTTCTCACAACACATCTAGATAAGTTCCTTAGGGGGTCTACTTTCCAAAATGTTGTAGCTTCTGGGGGGTTTCAATGTTTAGGCACATCAGGGGCTCTCCAAATGCAACATGGCGTCCCATCTCAATTCCAGTCAATTTTGCATTGAAAAGTCAAATGGCGCTCCTTCCCTTCCGAGCTCTGCCATGCGCCCAAACAGTGGTTTACCCCCACATATGGGGTATCAGCGTACTCAGGACAAATTGCACAACAACTTTTGGGGTCCAATTTCTTCTGTTACCCTTGGGAAAATAAAAAATTGGGGGCGAAAAGATCATTTTTGTGAAAAAATATTTTTTATTTTTACAGCTCTACATTATAAACTTCTGTGAAGCACTTGGTGGGTCAAAGTGCTCACCACACATCTAGATAAGTTCCTTAGGGGGTCTACTTTCCAAAATGGTGTCACTTGTGGGGGGTTTAAATGTTTAGGCACATCAGGGGCTCTTCAAACGCGACATGGCATCCTATTTCAATTCCAGTCAATTTTGCATTAAAAAGTCAAATGGCGCTCCTTCCCTTCCGAGCTCTGCCATGCGCCCAAACAGTGGTTTAACCCCACATATGGGGTCTCAGCATACTCAGAACAAATTGTACAACAACTTTTGGGGTCCAATTTCTCCTGTTACCCTTGGTAAAATAAAACAAATTCGAACTGAAGTAAATGTTTTGTGAAAAAAAGTTAAATGTTCATTTTTTTAAAAACATTCCAAAAATTCCTGTGAATTACCTGAAGAGTTAATAAACTTCTTGAATGTGGTTTTGAGCACCTTGAGGGGTGCAGTTTTTAGAATGGTATCACACTTGGGTATTTTCTACATTATAGACCCCTCAAAGTGACTTCAAATGTGATGTAGTCCCTAAAAAAAAATGGTGTTGTAAAAAAGAGAAATTGCTTGTCAACTTTTAACGCTTATAACTCCCTAAGAAAAAACATTTTGGTTCCAAAATTGTACTGATGTAAAGTAGACATGTCGGAAATGTTACTTAAGAAGTATTTTGTGTGACACATGGAGCGCCCCCACGCGTGAGGGCAGTGGGGTACTCGGTACCGGGTCCGTCTCTCTCGGTTCTGGGTATGTCACGGTGGCCCGACCCGGTCCGTGGCCCTTCTGAGGGGCGCCCAATTAAAGGTGTAGTTGTTTGTACGGTGTTCGTGACGCCACCTGTGGTATTCGGTCAGGGTGACCGACGCTGCTAGGGGTCCGCTGGGGTGATGGAATGGCAGCTAGATGGTGTACCTTCCCACATGTGAAGTATGTCCCCAGGGCTTCCCAGATGTGTAGGTGGTGATGGTGGACGTCGTAAGGCGCAATGAATAACAAGGACACAAAGGTTGCAGTCTCTTTACCTTTTACTGAAGACTTCAGCGTCCACAGTCCAGAGTACCGTTCACAGGGCTGGCTGATTCCGGCTTGTCCGAAGGCACATCCAGAGTTCCCTTTGCAGGTGGAAATCAGTAGCCTTCCTACTAGCGCCTGTGTGTTGTAGTACCTCCCTGCTGAGCACCATGGGATAGTCCTCACAACTTTCATAGATGTTTCTGATGTTCTCTCTCTTTCTCTGTCCCCCGGATGATATGGATAGGACAACCCGTATGACGGGGTAGGCCTGGAGCTATTTTATAGGGACCCTAGAGACGCCCCTCTCCCACAATTTGCCTCCGTTGTCTTCATAGGTATTAAGGTCGGGCAGCCGACTTGGAATTAACTGTCCTGCCGGTCTGTGAAGTAATGTGTAGAGCCTATTGCTATTGCTAGCCTATTGCGCCGGTCTTAAGGCAGGACTCCTCCCGGTGTTATCTCCTTGTGCTGTGATCTCGCTTCTCACTCTCCACAATATACTTTTCTTCGTGTCCTTTCTTAGGATGCTGCCGCAATGAAGTGCAGGTGCAGCTCCGTAACGTTCTATCTCGTGCTTGGCCTCTGTCAGGATCCCACCCCTGACAGGGACCCTCTGTCTGCAGCTCAGATGTTCCTCCTCCCCCTGTCTGCCTGACAGGTCCTCTCTGGGTCGAACCCAGGCAGCTTCTGTCTCACTTCCTATCCAACCCACCAGTTTTACCCATCTGTGAGGAGTGGCCTAGTAAATAGAACCTTTGCTCCCCCTGGTGGACTAGAGGGTGAAGTGTAGCGTGTGACTGTGATACCTGGTCAGGTGAACTCCTTTAGTACAATCATACGTAACATCACTCCCCCTGCTGGAAGAGCGACCTTACTGCAACGACCAGGACTCTGGGGCGCTGCACACATCTCTGTGATTTAAGGACATAAAAATTCAAAGTTGGAAAATTGCGAAATTTTTGCCAAATTTCCGTTTTTTTCACCAATAAACGCAGGTAATATCAAAGAAGTACAATATGTCACGAGAGAATAATCAGAATCATCAGGATCCATTGAAGCGTTCCATAGTTATAAAAAGACAGTGGCCAGAATTGTAAAAATTGGCCCGGTCATTAACGTGCAAACCACCCTTGGGGGTTAAGGGGTTAAAGAAGTTACAGGTCTGTAAGAGCCAGAAATCTTGCATGTTTTTAGGTGACCAAATACTTATTTTCCACCATACTATGCAAAATAAATCTTGCCAAACCAGACAACGTGATTTTCTGGATTTGGACTCATTTTGACTCTCATAGTTGTGGTCTACCTATGATGTTAGTTACAGGCCTCTCTCATCTTTTTAAGTGGGAGAACTTGCACAATTGGTGGCCGACTAAATATTTTTTTCCCCCACTGTATGTTTCCTTTTTTCACTTGCGATTCACATTTTCCCTCTCACCCCAACGGTAGACACAGTAGCTTATGATATGATGTTCTAAGTGTTTTCTGTTCCTTGTCCAAACCACAATATGCTGATCTGCAGCTCTGGGACCTACGCAGAGCAGAGGATGTTTACCTACAGCTCGGAGAAACAACGTAACTTCCCTATCACAGTACGAGAGCAACTTTGTGTTGTCTTTCCTGCTGGCACAGACAGACGTCACTAGTGGTCCTGCACCACTCAGTGTGCCTAGGGGAGGGATTCACAATCTACTTGTCCTATCTTATGCGCTTGGGTGAATGTCTTAGACACATCTAACTAAAGCTCCATTAAAGGTTAATGACCTGTTTTACACATTCCTAATATACTGTTTCGTTTCTGCGCCATTTTCAAACTCACTGCTTGCTGTCACCAAATGTAAGCATTCTCATTTACACCTATATGTTGAAAACTACTTTTGCTAAACCTAAGTGAGAATTATGTTCAGCCCCAGGATGCAAACAAGAATGTTCCCATTCACAGACAGCAAGCAAATACCTTGTCACTGGTGAGAAACAAGATGGTAGATAAAAAAAATTGTAAAACTTTGCATAAACCAATGATTAAGTTATATTTACATGAAACTGGAGAATCCTGTTAACTAAATATTAATTGCAAATTTAGTTCCCTGGGTTTTGGCCAGTCAATTTCACTAATCAGAACCATCGAATGGGCTCAAGTGACGCTGTATTATTTGTTTTGCACTACTGCGGAGGTGTTTTGCGCTGCACTGTGTACATGTTTTGCACTGCTGGGGAGGTGTCTTGTGCTGCACTGTGTACATGTTTTGCACTGCCGGGGAGGTGTTTTGTGCTGCACTGTGTACATGTTTTGCACTGCCGGGGAGGTGTTTTGTGCTGCACTGTGTACATGTTTTGCACTGCCGGGGACGTGTTTTGTGCTGCACTGTGTATATGTTTTGCACTGCCGGGGAGGTGATTTGTGCTGCAATGTGTACATGTTTTGCACTGCTGCGGAGGTGTATTGTGCTGCACCGAGTACGTTTTGAACTGCTGGGAAGGTATATTGTGCTGCACTGTGTATATGTTTTGCTTTAATGTGGAGATATGTGCTTCACTGTGTTGGTTTTTCACTGCTGATGAGGTAGTATCAATGCACTGAGTGTTTTGCACTGCTGATGAGATATCAATGCACTGTGTGCTAGTTTTGTATGAGGAGGTATTATCACATCACTGTGTGCTTGTTGTGCAATGCTGAGAAGATATTATCACTGCACAGTGTGCTTGTTTTGCAGTGCTGAGAAGGTATTATCACTACCCTGTGCACTTGTTTTGCATTGCTGGAGAGGTACTTTGTGCTAGTTTTGCACTGTTGAGGAGGTATTATCATTGCACGGTGTACTTGTTTTGCACTGCTGAGGATATACAGCTCTGGCAAAAATTAAGAGACCACTGCAAAATGTTCAGTTTGTCTGATTTTTCTCTTTATAGGTATATTTTTTAGTAAAATATAAGTTTTTCATTTATTTTATAAACTACTGACAACAAGTCTCCAAGTTTCCAAGCAATAAATTTTGTATTTTTTTTCTGAAAAGGAGAAATGGTCAAAATTAGAAAAAAAAACAGTGCTTTCAGACCTCAAATAATGCAAAGAAAACAAGTTCATAATCATTTAGAAACAATACTAATGTAATGTTTTAACTCAGGAAGAGTTCAGAAATCAATATTTTGTGGAATAACCATTGATTTTTAATCACAGCTTTCATGCGTCTTGGCATGCCTTCCACCAGTCTTTCACACTGCTTCTGGCTCAAAAATGTAAACAGTTCTTCGTTTGATGGCTTGTGACTATCCATCATCCTCTTGATTAAATTCCAGAGGTTTTCAGGTCTAGAGATTGGGCTGCCCATGACAGGGCTTTGATGTGGTGGTCCCTTAATTTTTACCAGAGCTGTAGATCACTGCACGGTGTCTTTGTTTTGCACTACTATGGAGGTATTATCATTGCACTGTGTGCTTGCTTTGCACTGCTGAGGAGGTATTATCTTTGCACAGTGTGGTTGTTTTGCACTGCTAAGGATATATTATCATTGCACTGTGTGCTTGTTTTGTACTACTATGGAGGTATTATAACTGCAATGTGTACATGTTTTGCACTGCTGGAGAGGTATTTTCAGCTGTACTAGGATTGGTGTGGTTTCTATGCCAGTGTTTTTTTTAATCCTAGTCATCCAAGTAACAATACAAGACACCAGCAAAGCTCTTATTCGGTGCATGTTCCGGAAGCCATGTTTTGGCATCAGATATAGCTTGTGTCAGGATATGGGAATATCAACCACAATTGGAGGTACCATTTAAAGGGTCTATCTGATGATACACAATGACTCAGTATATAGCCGTCATTCCATGACGTCCTCTTCTGGTCTTCACGCCGGGGCTGCGGCGCAGGCGTACTTTGTCTGCCCTGTTGAGGGCAGAGCAAAGTACTGAAGTGCGCAGGCGCCGGGACAGGTCAGAGAGGCCTCGGAGCCTGCGCACTGCAGTACTTTGTTCTGTCCTCAACAGGGCAGACAAAGTACGCCTGCGCCGTGGCGTGAAGACCAGAAGAGGACGTCATGGAATGAAGATGGGAGGCTCCGGATCGGACCTGAGACACCCATCGGACCCGGACCGCAGCGGGACCGCCCCTGGGTGAGTATAATCTAACGTCTTTTTCTCTGTTCAGGTAACATCGGGGGCTTATCTTCAGCATTACAGAATGCTGTAGATAAGCCCCTGATGACAGTGAGCTTACCTCACCATCGATTTTGGGGGCGACAGGTTCCCTTTAATGACCGGGCCAATTTTTACAATTCTGACCACTGTCCCTTTATGAGGTTATAACTCTGGAACGCTTCAACAGATCCTGATGATTCTGACACTGTTTTATTATGACATATTGTACTTCATGATTGTGGTAAAATTTATTTGATATTACCTGCGTTTATTTGTATTTATTTTAAAATGGAAATTTGGTGAAAATTTTGAAAATTTCACAATTTTCCAAATTTGAATTTTTATGCCCTTAAATCACAGAGATATATCACACAAAATACTTAATAAGTAACATTTCCCACATGTCTGCTTTACATCAGCACAATTTTGAAGTCACTTTAAGGGGTCTATATGATAGAAAATACCCAAGTGTGACACCATTCTAAAAACTGCACCCCTTAAGGTGCTCAAAACCACATTCAAGAAGTTTATTAACCCTTCAGGTGTTTCACAGAAATTTTTGTAATGTTTAACAAAAAATGAACATTTAACTTTTCTTCACAAAAAATGTATTTTAGCTCCAATTTGTTTTATTTTCCCAAGGGTAACAGGAGAAATTGGACCCCAAAAGTTGTTGTGCAATTTGTCCAGAGTACGCTGATACCCCATATGTGGGGGTAAACCACTGTTTGGGCGCATGGCAGAGCTCGGAAGGGAAGAAGCACTGTTTGACTTTTCAATGCAAAATTGGCTGGAATCGACATCGGACGCCATGTCGCGTTTGGAAAGCCCCGGATGTGTCTAAACAGTGGAAACCCCCCAATTTTAACTGAAACCCTAACCCAAACACACCCCTAATCCCAACCCTAACCATAACCCTAACCACACCCCTAACCCGAACACGCCCCTAACCCTAATCCCAACCATACCTCTAACCCCAACACACCCCTAACCCTAATCCCAACCATAACCCTAACCACACCCCTAACCCTGACATACCCCTAACCCTAATCCCAACCGTAAATGTAATCCAAACCCTATCCCTAACTTTAGCCCCATCAATATCTTTAGCCCCATCCCTAACTTTAGCCCCAACCCTAACACTAACTTTAGCCCTAACCCTAACTTTAGCCCCAACCCTAACCCTAACTTTAGCCCCAACCCTAACCCTAATGGGAAAATGGAAATAAAAACATTTTTTTTATTTTATTTTATTATTTTTCCCTAAGGGGGTGATGAAGGGGGGTTTGATTTACTATTTATAGCTGATTTTTTAGCGGATTTTTATGATTGCCAGCTGTCACACACTAAAAAACGCTTTTTATTGCAAAAAATTGTTTTTGCGTCTCCACATTTTGAGAGCTATAAGTTTTCCATATTTTGGTCCACAGAGTCATGTGAGGTCTTGTTTTTTGCAGGACGTGTTGATGTTTTTATTGGTACCATTTTCGGGCACGTGACATTTTTTGATCGCTTTTTATTCTGATTTTTGTGAGGCAGAATGACCAAAAACCAGCAATTCATGAATTTCTTTTGGGGGAGTGTTTATACCGTTCTATGTTTGGTAAAATTGATAAAGCAGTTTTATTTTTCGAGACAGTACGATTACAGCGATACCTCATTTATATCATTTTTGCTATGTTTTGGCGCTTTTATATGACAAAAATTATTTTATATAAAAAATAATTATTTTTGCATCGCTTTATTCTGAGGACTATAACTTTTTTATTTTTTCGCTGATGACACTGTATGGCAGCTCGTTTTTTGTGGGACAAGATGATGTTTTCAGAGGTGCCATTTTTTTTATATCCCTGTTTTGACCGTGTGTTATTCTACATTTTGTTCGGCGGTATGATAATTAAGTGTTGTTTTTTGCCTCATTTTTTTTTTTTTACGGTGTTCACTGAAGGGGTTAACTAGTGGGACAGTTCTATAGGTCGGGTCGTTACGGACGCGTCGATACTAAATATGTGTACTTTTATTTATTTATTTTATTTAGATAAAGTAATGTATTTATTGATCACATCGCGTTGCTCCAAGGGTCTCAGAGAAGCACGCAGGGAGTCCCCTCCCTGCACGATGCTTCTCTATGCCGCTGGAACGCTGCGAGCATGTTTGATCGCAGTGTTCCGTGGTTAATGTGCCAGGAGCGGTCAGTGACCGCTCCTGACACATAATGCCGGATGTCAGCTGCGATAGTCAGCTGACACCCAGCCCCGATTCGGTGCACTCCCCCCGTGAGCGCGGCTGATCGGTGATGATGTACTATCCCGTCGGTGGCCATACGGGCCCATACCACCTCGACGGGATAGTACGTCATATGTCAGAAAGGGGTTAAGGAATTTTGAGATGTTGGTAGCCACTTTTTTTAGTAGTTTTGATCAATGGGTGTCTAAGCCATGAGACCACTGATAATTGCTCAAATACAGGGAAAAAATACTCAGTAGCAGAGCGGTACAGACCAGTAGATTTAGCCTGTACGGCTTTGCTTGCACTTGGGAATATTTTATCTTATAAGTTAAGCAAGGCTCAAAAAACTAATACATACACAGGTTAAAGATGGAGGTAACAGGAAAAGACAATGCTCCTCATATCTCAGCTCTCTGAAACGTGTAGGTTAAATAACAAAAAAATAACAAAAGAATACTGATTGTCTTTTCAACTGTTGGACCAGTGGACCAACCTGTGTCTATAGTACTACCAATATAACATAGATGATGATTGCTATCATGAAAACACAGATTATGTTGCCCTTTTTGGGTGCACGCTTTTATTGTCACGAGCTGCTTTCAGTTTTCAGTCTATTTCAGGAACTGAACATAAAAAAAACCTCACATAAATTCCTTCTTGAGATTACAATGTAGATTTACAGCCTTATCACAAAGTAACACACCTTTATGAGAGCAGCGCTCATTGTGCCTCTCAATATCATGTGACACATACTGACGCTTTATGGCAGCTAACAATGATCATAAAATAACTATGAAAATAGCAGCATTATGATCTTATAGCCATCACTTTATGTGGTGTGAACTTTATCTGTCCTGTTATTCCAGTATAGTATTAGTATTCATGCATCTGACCCATTATTATTAACCCCCAGATGAAGCAATAGGTGAAACCTGCTGTGGATGGCTGAACGATCTTCACCAGCTCCCCTTGTTAATGCTTAATTGAACTGTTTAACTGAACTACTTTGGTCATTAAAATACCACTTTCATTGATTATACAGCTCTGGCAAAAATTAAGAGACTACCACATCAAAACCCTGTCATGGGCAGCCCAATCTCCAGACCTGAACCACATTGAAATCCTCTGGAATGTAATCAAGAGAATGATGGATAGTCAAAAGCCATCAAACAAAGAACTGCTTCAATTTTTGAGCCAGAAGCAGTGTAAAAGACTGGAGGAAAGCATGCCAAGACGCATGAAAGTTGTGATTAAAAATCATGGTTATTCTACAAAATATTGATTTCTGAACCCTTCCTGAGTTAAAACATTAGTATTGTTGTTTCTAAATGATTATGAACTTGCTTTCTTTGCATTATTTGAGGTCTGAAAGCACTTTTTTTTTTCTAATTTTACCATTTCTCCTTTTCAGAAAAATAATACAAAATGTATTGCTTGGAAATTCAGAGACATGTTGTCAGTAGTTTATAGAATAAATAAAAAATGTATATTTTACTCAAACATATACCTATAAAGAGAAAAATCAGAAAAACTGAACATTTTGCCAGAGCTGTATGTATACCCACTATACACAGGATATACACCACCTACCTTAGTGAAGATACATTGTGATCAAGTTGCCCCCCTCCTTTTTCCTAATACCTGTGCAATATCACATGTTTTATATTCTAGTAAAAATTTTAATTTTTATAAGGATTTAATGTCTTTCAACTTGTTCATATTATTATGCACATTGGCAACTTTGGGCAGGTCCCCCGAGTATATTTGGCTTGCGATGCCGGGCTGGTCTTCCACCCAGCATCGCACTTTCACTTTGGACTATATTTAGGACACTGATACAGTTGAAAGCAATGATGGAGGAAGAAGCGTCAGCTCACGCTCCCTCTCCCATCATTCCCCCTCTGTGTATGACGTCTCAGCGCAGCGAGTACGATGACATCATTAAAGCAAGCCCGCTGTACCAAGATGTGCAGAGGATCTGAAGACACCATTAAGGGACCGAAGCAGTGGGGGAACGGGCAGAGGTGAGTGTTTATTTTTTAATGAGGGACCTATTATACTGTGTGGAGCACTATGTGGGGTCATTTTACTGTATGAAGCACTATGTGGGACCATTATATTGTATGGATCATTATGTGGGGCCCATTATACTGTATGGAGCACTATGTGGGGCCATTATACTATATGGAGCACTATGTGGAGCCATTATACTGTATAGAGCACTATGTTGGGCCATTATAATGTATTGAGCACTATGTTGGGCCATTATACTGTATGGAGCGCTATGTGGGGCCATTATTATGTATGGAGTACTTTTGGCGGCTATTATAATAATAATTAATAATAATTTTTATTTATATAGAGCCAACATATTCCGCAGCGCTTTACTATTATACTGTATGGGGTACTTTTGGTGGCGATTATACTGTACTAGACTGTGGCCCGATTCTAACGCATCGGGTATTCTAGAATATGCATGTCCCCGTAGTATATGGACAATGATGATTCCAGAATTCGCGGCAGAATGTGCCCGTCGCTGATTGGTCGAGGCAACCTTTATGACATCATCATCGCCATGCTGTGCCCGTCGCTGATTGGTCGAGGCCTGGCCTTTATGACATCGTCGCCATGCTGTGCCCGTCGCTGATTGGTCGAGGCCTGGCGGCCTCGACCAATCAGAGACGCGGGATTTCCAGGACAGACAGACAGACAGAAAGACAGACAGACAGACAGACGGAAAAACCCTTAGACAATTATATATATAGATGGAGCACTTTTTGTGGTCATTATGTGGCATACAGCACTATGTGGGGCCATTACACTGTATGGGAAGCAATACAAGGCCCCGTGTGGCCATTATACTGTATGGAGGGTTGTGTGGGGATTACAGTTGGAGAATGATATTGTGATATGGTCACCATTATTTGTCGGGGGATTGAGGGAGGACAGTACAGTAGAGTCATCATACCATGTATGTGTGGAGGGTAATGTCGAGGAATTTACTGTGGGGTATCATGCTGTATTTGGGGGAAGTTTTGTTGGCATCATACTTTATTATCTGAATTATTCAAGGTTTTTCCTTTGTTATTACTGTGGTAAGGCGGCTCACTCGGCTTGACAAAGAGGTAGAAATGGAACAGTGTCTTTTTAAGAACATGCTTGGTTTATTAAAGGCAGCATAAACCAAGCTGGGAAAAAATAAACATGGCCTTTGGACAAAACCACAAAACAAAACACACAGGGATCAGCCTGCTTACGATTAGCAATATCCACAGTTCAGGTCCTTTAACAAACAACATGGGCTCAAACACTTAAACACTTTCCTGGAGTGCTTCCTCTCCAGAGACTGAGCACTGATGCCTTTGGAGGCCAGCTACTTAAGCCCCAGACCATGTGACTCCTTCCCCCATGTGACTAATCACATGACTGTGATAACAGGTCCTGTCAGCACATGGCGGTGCCGGCTCTGAAGGTGGAGATTAGGTGGACATAAAAAAAAAAGCAACAAAGGTGGACATCCTCCCACCTACTCTATGGATGTCCACATAAAAGCCAGCCCATTATGCAATTAAGCCTATCCCTCACAACACTTAGTATGCTGGAAGAAAAACTCTGGGCTTTATATCACTGACATCATTTGGCGTAGTGAAACATATCTCCCCTTCAGCACTTTACCAGTGACTTTGTCACATTACATATTTAAATAAGGTCATTGGTCCATATGCTTTTTACTGCTCTTAAATAGCATTGAATTATTTCAATATTTAATTCTAAGACCTATTAATTAAAATGTACTTTGTTCATGAGACAATCCCTTTAAGTTTATTTCCATATGAAAAACTTAATCGTTATATTTGATGATCAGGAAAAACTTTCTCACTTGTAGACTTTATTTAAATAAATATCAAGGTCGGCCCATGGACTTTGTACAAGCTTTCAATTTTGGCCCTCTGGTATTTGAGTTTGACATCCCTGTGCTGTAATAAATATACTTCAGGAAGTATTGTCATCGGATTCTGTTAATAAAAACAAAAAATCCTGCACTATATATAGTAGCATTTTGTATTCAATGAATATTAAATAAATTATTAAACATTTCAACAACAAAAAAGTCCCTATGCACATGGTGTCTGTGTATTTTCGAGGTTGTGATACCATTATATGCACCAAATTGATCAAAGATGTTTGATAAATCTGACATCTTTACCTATAACACTACTGTCGAAAAACTAATTATCCAATTACTTACACCACCTTTGTACTCTGGTGCGTTTGTGATTTTTATTTGTGGATCATAAATCTGTATTAAACTGTATTTGCATAGCTAACCATACCCAGATAACAGACCAGAAAGGTGAAGAAAAAAAGTCAAACATTTGGACTCTTGTGACTTTCTTTTTACAATAATAACCTAGTACAATACCCTTGATAAATCCCTCCCTTCATTTTTGTCTCCATGTTAATGTGCTTGTCATTGTCCACATAGTATAGTAAAAACCATGAAAATACAGTGATACGCTAACCCTCGTCTGTGCATTAGTGGAATGCTTTACAAAAATAGCTTCCATGCCAGGCATGTAAACCAAAACACACAAATGGATAGCACATGCTCTGTTGCTTCAGTTTTTCTCATTTCTTAAGTCAAGATAATAATAATAATAATTTTTATTTATATAGCGCCAACATATTCCGCAGAGCTTTACAACTTATAGAGGGGACTTGTACAGACAATAGACATTACAGCATAACAGAAATCACAGTTCAAAATAGATACCAGGAGGAATGAGGGCCCTGCTCGCAAGCTTACAAACTATGAGGAAAAGGGGAGACACGAGAGGTGGATGGTAACAATTGCTTTAGTTATTGGGACCAGCCATAGTGTAAAGGTACCTTCACACGAAACGACTTTGTAACGATATCGCTAGCGATCCGTGACGTTGCAGCGTCCTGGCTAGCGATATCGTTTAGTTTGACAAGCAGCAGCGATCAGGATCCTGCTGTGATGTCGCTGGTCGCTGCTGAAAGTTCAGAACTTTATTTGGTCGTCCGATCGCCATGTATCGTTGTGTTTGACAGCAAAAGCAACGATACCAGCGATATTTTACACTGGTAACCAGGGTAAACATCGGGTTACTAAGCGCAGGGCCGCGCTTAGTAACCCGATGTTTACCCTGGTTACCAGCGTAAAATGTAAAAAAAACAAACAGTACATACTTACATTCGCATCCCCCGCCGTCTGCTTCCCACACTGACTGAGCGCCGTAAAGTGAAAGTGAAAGCACAGCACAGCGGTGACGTCACCGCTGTGCCCTGCTACTGCCGGCGCTCAGTCAGTCAGTCAGTGCAGGAAGCGGACGCGAATGTAAGTATGTAGTGTTTGTTTTTTTTACATTTTACGCTGGTAACCAGGGTAAACATCGGGTTACTAAGCGCGGCCCTGCGCTTAGCAACCCGATGTTTACCCTGGTTACCCGGGGACCTCGGCATCGTTGGTCGCTGGAGAGCGGTCTGTGTGACAGCTCTCCAGCGATCAAACAGCGACGCTGCAGCGATCAGCATCGTTGTCGCTATCGCTGCAGCGTCGTTTCGTGTGAAGGTACCTTAAGGCTCGGGTGTTCATGTAAAGCTGCATGAACCAGTTAACAGCCTAAGTATGTAGCAGTACAGACAGAGGGCTATTAACTGTATAAAGTGTATGAGAACATGATGCAAGGAACCTGATTATGTGGTTTTTTTTTGGTTTTTTTTTCTATTTTTAATAGGCCACACAGGGATAGTTAGGTTAATGCGTTGAGGCGGTAGGCCAGTCTGAACAAATGCGTTTTTAGGGCACGCTTAAAACTGTGGGGATTGGGGATTAATCGTATTAACCTAGGTAGTGCATTCCAAAGAATCGGCGCAGCACGTGTAAAGTCTTGGAGACGGGAATGGGAGGTTCTGATTATTGAGGATGCTAACCTGAGGTCATTAGCGGAGCGGAGGGCACGGGTAGGGTGGTAGACTGAGACCAGAGAGGAGATGTAGGGTGGTGCTGAGCCATGGAGTGCTTTGTGGATGAGGGTAGTAGTTTTGTACTGGATTCTGGAGTGGATGGGTAGCCAGTGTAATGACTGGCACAAGGTAGAGGCATCGGTGTAACGGTTGGTGAGGAATATGATCCTGGCAGCAGCATTCAGGACAGATTGGAGCGGGGAGAGTTTGGTAAGAGGGAGGCCGATTAGTAGAGAGTTACAATAGTCCAGACGGGAATGAATAAGAGAAACAGAAGAGTTTTTGCAGAGTCAAAAGTAAGAAAAGGGCGAATTCTAGAAATGTTTTTGAGATGCAGATAAGAAGAGCGAGATCTTGTACAGTACAATTTAAGAGGGTATCAAAATATTCCCATAGTGCAGATTTTTCTGGAAATGATATACATACTTATATGAAGCTGACCAGTGTTTTTTTTAATACCCTATTGATCAGATTCATTATACGGTATTGATTTATTCAGTTTATATTTTTATTTTTTTAACAGTCTATATACAGTGAACTAGCCCCAAAATAAGCTCACAAAACTGCTAAAGTAATCACTCATGTGGTTCTTCCAATAACCCCCCAAAATTAAGGGTTGTTCTGACCTCATGTCACGTTGAAGGACTGAAGCAATATTCTATCATAGGAATAAGGCAATATTTCGTTGATGCAGCGTTATCAAGGACCCTTCCATGGGATAGAAGGCGGAAGTGATACTTCAGGCAGATCAAAGTTGCTGCTCGCTTTCATTCGCCATTAGTGATATTACCAAAAAGTTATTAGACTGCTTTTAACAGGTCACAAAAAAAGATTTTTACCCAATTCTAAACAACAATCAGTTAAGTTTGTAAACGCAAACAACTTGTACACATTACAAAAATGTTGAATGAACCTGAAGGCTGTATTGACACATCCATATAAAATGTCCATGTGCAGTCTAAAAAAAAATATTGGACAGAAAACAGACTCAAAGTTGAATGAATCTATTCACACATCTATGAAAATCGTGGATCTGATGGTGACATCCGTGAGACTCATAGCAAATACTATTTTGATCCGACTTGGCCATACAAGTCCATGAGGATTCGTGAAACACACATGCTTCTGAGTCTCACCGAATGGTTTCTATTTATTGGTTTGGAAACAAGCACACCTTGTTAGTGACAAAAAAAAAATGAATCCTAAAAAACGGATACCTCACAGACACAACAAAGGTGACGTTTGCTTGTCACAGATGGTAAAATTCACCTGGATTTGTGCAAATAGTCTAATAAATAGAGAGTGTCTTGAAAGTCACATGCGGAAATGGTTCACGTGAAGTCTAAATGGAAGAAATTATTGAGTTTATTAAAAGCATGCTGAATATTCGCCAATAGTAGTATGAGGTAAATGCCTATGTCATCACTTTTGTTTTAGGACTGGACATACAAAGACGTGATGTAAGAATACTGAGCACCATGTGACTTCATAATAAAAGGACGAGGGGGCGAGAAAACAAAGGGGGTATGAAGCCACTGTATCCAGGTCAGGAGACCCATGGCCAGTCCATACATAGTTCATACTCAGGTCACGATACATGGATATGTGAAAACGGCCTAAGGCCAGGGTCACACTTGCGAGTGCAATGCGAGAAACTCTCACGAGTCTCTCGCCTTAATTCCTTGCATTGCTGCTGGCACTCGGGACCGGAGCGTGCGGCTGCATGTATTTCTATGCAACTGAACGCTCCGGTCCCGAGTGCCGGCGGCAGTGCCAGGTATTGAGGCGAGAGACTCGCGCGGTTCCTCGCATTGCACTCGCAAGTGTGACCCCAGCCTAATAGTGTCTATTTTTATTATTTTATCCTTATTAAATCTTTGATTTACCCTTTCTTAAGTTAAAGTTACTTGGTTTTGTCTATTCTTTTTTGTTATGCTGGGCTAATTATGGATGTGGTTTTGGTTATCCAGATGTTTTAGCCTAATTCATCAATTGTCACTTTTTGTCAAGTTGCACAACTGAAGTCTGGTGGAGTACAAAATAATTTTCTTTTTTTTTTGTGCACATTTTATCGCTTACTGAAAGGATTTGACTAAAAAAAAAAGTGTAAAAATTCCCATAATAAACAAAGTGTGGCCAAAAGTCAGGTGTGCTCTAATGTGGAAAACGTTTGTATTACTTCCGAATAAAAGAAGTTACCTGTCCTGAGTTTCTTGAAGGTACACCAAGATTCCCCTATACCCCTACAAGTCTCTCCACTGCCAGTCTCTCTCCACTGCCACTTTTTTCCTCCGTCGTAAAAATGATGTCCAGTCTGGATACCGAGTTAAACATGTATGGATCGTTAATATCTTCACATCATAATAAATGAACCATGGTGATAAAAAGTTGAGACTTCCTGATTTTCTTCAATTCAGTCAAATGTTTAAGAAAATGGCGTAAGAAGTGAATTTGTGAAATAGAACGTCATCATTCTGTCGCCAAAAAATTCCCATTCACTTGGGTGGCCGCCGCCTTCTGCATAGATTAATAATCAAAATGAGTGACCAATCTATTAGATGTGAACTTATTGAAACGACTTTGCTTTCTCACAGCGATTTCTTTAGAAACATTTCATAGTATCCCATGATAAAAACATAAAGATGTCGGAAAATTCACACCTAGCTTCCGAAAAGGAATCTGTCCTGAGTTTCTTGAAGGCACACCTAAAATTCCCCTATAACGGAAGCAGGTATATTCCCCAAAGTCCATCTACCTTTCTTCATCTGTCGTATGAAAGACATAGGGATAACAAGCGACACATGTAAGGATCAATGAGAACTCGATGTCACAAAGTTGCGATTTCTGAATTTTCTTCATTTCCGTCAAATAATTAAGAAAATGGTGAAATTCATTGTACTGTCACCAAAATCAATATTTTTCCTGTGGATAGCAGCCATTTTCCATACAGGTTATTTGCTGCAACGAAGCCTAAACCACATGTCGATTTTGATCTTGTTCTCACAGTAATGGCTCTTGTGACTAAATATCCAATACCAAATGTGAACCTAGGATAAACCACACACCCTTTTCTGTCTTTTTCTCTCAGTAATGGCTCTTGTGACTAAATATCCAACACCAAATGTGAACCTAGGATAAACCACACAGCCTTTTCTGTCTTTTTCTTTCAGTAATGGCTCTTGTGACTAAATATCCTATACCAAATGTGAACCTAGGAAAAACCACACACCCTTTTTTCTCTTAGTAATGGCTCCTGTGATTAAATATCCGATACCAAATGTGAACCTGGGCTAAACCACAAGTCGTTTTTCATCTTTTTCTCACAGTAAGGCCGGCGTCACACTGGCGTGTTTTACGGACTTTTGAGATGCGCAGAAAATACGGATTGCATACGGTACCATGATTCTCTATGGCCCTGCTCCTATCTGCCGTATTTTACTGATCCGTATTATACGGTCTTGTACGGCCGTAGAAAATCGCAGCATGCTGTTTGTGTCAGCGTACTGCGCAAAAAATCCGCCAATGAAAGTCTATGGGGGCGAGAAAATTACGGATTACACACGGACCATGTGTGTGACTTGCGAGAAATACGCAGCGGTGTTCTCTAGAAAAGCCGGCAATTCAGTGCGGTGTACAGCAAAATCACACTGACAGAATAGAATAGGTAGAATAAATGTGTACACATAGAATAGGTATGTATATATATATATATATATATATATATATATATATATATATGTCAGTGAGACACATATATATATATATATATATATATATATATATATAATTCAGCGCAAGATAGCATAAAAGCCGGTAATTCAATTGCCGGCTTTTGCTCTCTCCTTCACAAACCCGACAGGATATGAGACATGGTTTACATACAGTAAACCATCTCATATCTCTTTTTTTATTACATATTCCTCTTTAGTAATGTAAGAAGTGTCTGTGTGTAAAATTTTGAAGCTCTATTAAATTAAAGGGTTAAATCCCGGAAAAAATTGGCGTGGGCTCCCTCGCAATTTTCTCTGCCAAGTGGGAAAGCCGGTGACTGAGGGCAGATATTAATAGCCTAGGGAGGTACCATGGTTATAGGACCCCCCCTGGCTAAAAACATCTGCCCCCAGCCACCCCAGAAAAGATCTGGGCACTTAGCCTCTCTCTTCCCACTCCCGTGTAGCGGTTGGATATGGGGTAATGAAGGGTTAATGTCACCTAGCTATTGTAAGGTGACATTAAGCCAGGTTAATAATGGAGAGGCGTCAATTATCACACCTATCCATTATTAATCCAATAGTACGAAATGGTTAATAAAACACACACACACATTATTAAAAAGTATTTTAATGAATTAAAGACACAGGGTGTTTTAATATTTTATTATACAGTACAGACCAAAAGTTTGGACACATCTTCTCATTTAAAGATTTTTCTGTATTTTCATGACTATGAAAATTGTAAATTCACACTAAAGGCATCAAAACTTTGAATTAACACATGTGGAATTATATACTTAACAAAAAAGTGTGAAACAACTGAAAATATGTCTTATATTCTAGGTTCTTCAAAGTAGCCACCTTTTGCTTTGGTGACTGCTTTGCACACTCTTGGCATTCTCTTGATGAGCTTCAAGAGGTAGTCACCGGGAATGGTTTTCACTTCACAGGTGTGCCCCGTCAGGTTTAATAAGTGGGATTTCTTGCCTTATAAATGGGGTTGGGACCATCAGTTGTGTTGTGCAGAAGTCTGGTGGATACACAGCTGATAGTCCTACTGAATAGACTGTTAGAATTTGTATTATGGCAAGAAAAAAACAGCTAAGTAACGAAAAACAAGTGGCCATCATTACTTTAAGAAATGAAGGTCAGTCAGTCCAAAAAATTGGGAAAACTTTGAAAGTGTCCTCAAGTGCAGTTGCAAAAACCATCAGGCGCTACAAAGAAACTGGCTCACATGAGGACCGCCCCAGGAAAGGAAGACCAAGAGTCACCTCTGCTTCTGAGGATAAGTTTATCTGAGTCACCAGCCTCAGAAATCACAGGTTAGCAGCTCAGATTAGAGACCAGGTCAATGCCACACAGAGTTCTAGCAGCATACACATCTCTACAACAACTGTTAAGAGGAGACTTTGTGCAGCAGGCCTTCATGGTAAAACAGCTGCTAGGAAATCACTGCTAAGGACAGGCAACAAGCAGAAGAGACTTTTTTCGGCTAAAGAACACAAGGAATGGACATTAGACCAATGGAAATCTGTGCTTTGGTCTGATGAGTCCAAATTTGAGATCTTTGGTTCCAACCACCGTGTCTTTGTGCGACGCAGAAAAGGTGAACGGATGGACTCTACATGCCTGGTTCTCACCATGAAGCATGGAGGAGGAGGTGTGATGGTGATGTACTTTGCTGGTGATACTGTTGGGGATTTATTCAAAATTAAAAGGCATACTGAACCAGCATGGCTACCACAGCATCTTGCAGCGGCATGCTATTGTCATGTTGGACGCTGTTCAGACCAGGTCGTTCGACAGACAGCGGTAATTCCGCTTTTGACCACTATGCGCTCATTGGCGTCGGCTAGATATTATCTAGCTGGTCCAGGGTTAATTTACCTGGTGCTCGGATTGGAAGCTGGGCCATGCCCACTGCCTTTAAGTGGTTCTCCTGGACATTGGGCGTCGCTGATTATAGCTTCCGTCTAGTGCTTGGTTATCTCGGTCTGGAGTGGTGAGCTAGTAGTTGGAGTATCGTTGCTGGTGGTGTATTTCCCTTTGTCTTATTTACTCCTTCCTATATTTGTATTTTGCCCTGCGCATTTATTGTGTATTCCTGAGTGACTGCGGCGTGGTGTATATTTTCTGTTATCCATGTCTGTGCTAACTGTGGGTATTGGTGTATTATCTTTTCACTGGGTGGTGGGCTGTGGTTTCAGCCTAGGGTTGGAACAGGAGACAGGGCGAGGGTCGCGGCCTAGACATGCACACCATCAGTGTAAACTCTAGGTAGAGGGTCAGTCAGGATTTCCCTAGTCTGAGGGAAATTGCAGGGGCCCGGGTTATTAGCTCTTGCCCACTTAGTCTTCCAGTGACATTATAATCGGCCTTTAAAAAAAAAAAAAAAAAAAAAGGGGTTTCCTTTTTTTTTTTTTTGTCATGGATCCCATGACTTCCATAACCCGCCAGTTGAGTGCGCTGTTCCTACAGGTCACTGAGTTGAGGGGGGCAGTGCAGCAACAGGGACTAGCAGTATCTAGTGTGCAAGCTGGAGCGACAGGTAGAGTTGCTGAGCCTGAGTTTCCTTTGCCTGAAAAATTTGCTGGGGAACGCAGTAAATTTGTTTCTTTTCGTTAAGCTTGCAAACTATATTTCTGTAAGCGCCCGATCTCCTCAGGTAATGAGGCTCAGCGTGTGGGCCTGGTGTTGTCATTGTTAAGCGGGGATCCCCAAGCATGGGCGTTTTCTTTGCCATCTGATTCTGCTGCATTTGACTCTGTGGAGAGTTTTTTTTCCTTTCTTGGAAACATTTACGATGAGCCTGACAGAATGGCTCTAGCAGAATCTAAGATACGCACTATTCGCCAGGGGAGCGAGTTGCAGAGGATTACTGTTCTGAATTTCGTCGCTGGGCGATCGATACACAGTGGAATGATCCAGCACTGCGGAGTCAGTTTATTCATGGGGTTTCTGGAAGGGTTAAAAAAGCCCTTCTGATGTACGAGACTCCTACTTCTCTGGATTCAGCTATGAGTCTGGTTGTCAGCATTGATCGCCGTTTGCGTCAGGGGGAGCATGAGACACCGCCTATGGGAGAGGGTTTAGGTTCACGTGTGGTTGCTGCAGGTGAGCCCACGGAGCCTATGCAAATCGCAGGGGTGTCACATGTGAAGCGTCGAGTCCCTGAGCTCAGGAAGCAGGGAGCCTGTTTTTACTGCGGTAAAACTGGTAATTTTATTAACATCTGTCCTCTGCTGTCTAAGAAAAATGCAACGGCGGAAAACTTCTAAGCTCAGAGGGTGTGGAGGAGACCAATCTGAGCTTATGTATATCCTCCATGGTGGTTTCTCAATGAATGCTCCCTGCTAAGGTTATTATCGCTGGTAGTGAGCTGCCAATTACTGTTTTTGTGGATAGTGGTTCAGCCACAAATCTCATTGATGAGGAGTTTGCGCGCACAGCAGGTTTTAGGATTGAAAAACTGCCTCATCCTAACCGCGTGGTCACCATCAATGCTGCTCCTCTCTCACAGGGGGAGATTACTGAATTTGTGGCTGAGGTGAAACTCCACATTGGGGTTCTACATTCCGAGCAGGTTACATGTAAGGTGCTCAGGAATCTTCCTGCTCAGGTGGTTTTGGGTTTTCCATGGTTGTCTATGCACAACCCGGTAATTGACTGGAAAACTCAGGACATAATTCAGTGGAGCGAGTTCTGCCAGGAGAATTGCCTGGCCACATGTGTGTCTGCTGTGACTTCAAGCGTTCCGGAGTCACGTCTGGATTTTGTGGATGTGTTCTCTGAGAAGGGTTGTTCAGAGTTGCCGCCACATCGCCCCTATGACTGTACTATCAGGTTTAAACCAGGGGCCAAATTGCCTAAAGCAAGGATGTTTAACATCTCCGGTCCAGAGAGACAAGCGTCAAAGGATTACATTGCTGAAAGTTTGAGCAAAGGGCACATCAGGCCTTCATCCTCGCCTGTGTCAGCAGGGTTCTTCTTCGTGAAGAAGAAAGATGGCGGATTACACCCGTGTTTGGATTTCAGGGAATTGAACCAGATTACGGTTCGTGATCCATACCCTATGCCACTGATACCAGATTTGTTCAACCAGGTGGCAGGTGCTAAGTGGTTTACCAAGCTTGACCTCAGGGGGGCGTACAACCTCATAAGAGTCCGTCAAGGTGATGAGTGGAAGACGGCTTTTAATACCCCTGAGGGTCATTTTGAAAATTTGGTGATGCCATTTGGGTTGACTGACGCACCTGCAGTGTTCCAACATTTCATTAATGATGTGTTTTCGCATTGTTTTGGGGAAATTCGTTATCGTGTACCTAGATGACATTCTCATATATTCTTGCGACCGTGATACTCATTTAGATCATGTCAGGCAGGTGTTACAGCTTTTCAGAGAGAATAAGCTGTATGCTAAACTTGAGAAATGTGTATTTTCTGTTCAAGAGTTGCCTTTCTTGGGTTATATTGTGTCTGCTTCTGGTTTTAAAATGGACGCCGCTAAGGTGCAAGCGGTGCTGCATTGGGAACGGCCTGATAACCTGAAAGCACTTCAGCGGTTCCTTGGGTTTTCTAACTACTATAGGAAATTTATCAAGGATTTTTCCATCATTGCTAAACCGCTAACTGACATGACTAAAAAGGGTACCAATTTCTCCGTTTGGCCTGAGGCTGCTGTGCGCGCATTTGAATTTCTTAAGAACAGTTTTGTTTCAGCCCCCATTCTTGTGCAGCCAGACGTATCAAAACCTTTTGTTGTGGAAGTCGATGCGTCTGAGGTTGGTGTGGGGGCGGTACTATCACAAGGCTCATCTTTGAGTGATTTGCGTCCATGCGCCTATTTTTCCAAGAAACTGTTGTCCGCCGAACGTAACTACGATATCGGCAACAGGGAGTTGTTGGCAATCAAGTTGGCCTTTGAGGAATGGCGACACTTCTTGGAGGGGTCGGTTCATCAGGTTACTGTTATTACCGATCATAAGAATCTGCTGTATTTGGAGTCAGTCAAGCGTCTGTCCCCCAGGCAGGCTCGCTGGGCATTGTTTTTCACGCGGTTCAATTTTGTTGTCACTTACAGACCGGGGTCTAAAAACACTAAGGCGGATGCTCTGTCCAGGTGTTTTCCGGGGGGAGAACCTCGGGAGGATCCAGTACCCATCCTCCAAAAGGGTGTTGTGGTTTCGGCTCTCACTACCGAGGTTGAGGCTGAGATTGCCGAGGCTCAGGAGGAGGTACCATCTGAGCTTCCCATCAACAAATCTTTTGTACCGCTTCATCTCCGCTTAAAGGTTTTGGCGGAGCATCATGATGCTGTCCTGGCTGGCCACCCAGGGGTTAGAGGTACCTTGGAGTTGGTGTCACGTCGGTTTTGGTGGCCCAAGATCCGACAGGACGTGGTCTCATACGTGTCAGCTTGTACCACGTGCGCTAGGGCTAAGACGCCCCGCTCCCGTCCTGTTGGCACACTACTTCCTCTTGAGGTACCTAGTAAGCCATGGACGGAAATCTCCATGGATTTCATCACTGATTTGCCCTCCTCAGCTGGGAACACGGTCATCTTGGTGATTGTTGATCGGTTTTCAAAAATGTCGCACTTTGTGTCTTTGCCTTCCTTGCCTAACGCTAAGACTCTGGCTCAGGTATTTGTGCAGGAGGTGGTCAGACTTCTTGTGGTTTTCCGTCTGACATTGAGTCTGATAGGGGTACTCAGTTTGTGGCAAAATTTTGGAAAGCATTTTGATCACGGCTGGGGATCAAGTTGTCTCATTCTTCGGCGTTTCATCCTCAGTCAAATGGTCAGACTGAGCATATAAACCAAAATTTGGAACAGTACTTACGCTGCTTTGTCTCTGATAACCAGGAGGAGTGGTCTACGTTCCTTCCTTTAGCTGAGTTTGCCATCAATAATCACTGCCAGGAGTCGTCTGGGGAGTCTCCGTTTTTTTGTGTTTACGGGCTACATCCTCAATTTTGTACTTTGAGTCAGAGGGGCTCTTCCGGCGTTCCGGAGGAAGACCAGTTAGGAGCACAATTGTCATCAGTCTGGAGGAGAGTTAAACAGCGCCTGTTGAGTGTGGGTGCTAGGTACAAACGTGTGGCTGACAGTAGGCGTGTGCCAGGTCCGGACCTGAGTGTGGATGACTGGGTGTGGTTATCCACAAAAAACATAAGACTCAAAATACCATCCCTTAAATTGGGTCCACGGTTTATTGGTCCATTTAGGGTCACCGCCATCATTAACCCAGTAGCGTACCGATTGGAGCTTCCTACGGTGTATAAGATACACAACGTGTTCCACAAGTCTCTTTTAAAGAAGGTGGTGGGTTCCGTGGACGCGGCGCCTATCCCTCCTCCAGTCTTGGTGGATGGTAATTTGGAATTTGAAGTCTCCAAGGTGGTTGACTCTCGTGTAGTGCGCCGCACTTTACAGTACTTGGTACACTGGCGTGGTTATGGGCCTGAGGAGAGGTCCTGGGTACCAGCCTCGGACGTTCATGCGGATCGGCTGGTCAGGTTTTGTCACCGCCGCCATCCGGACAAGCCGGGTCCTATAAGCCGTGAGGGCCCTGGGGTCCCTCGTAGAAGGCGGGGTACTGTCATGTCGGACGCTGTTCAGACCAGGTCGTTCGACAGACAGCGGTAATTCCGCTTTTGACCACTATGCGCTCATTGGCGTCGGCTAGATTTTATCTAGCTGGTCCGGGGTTAATTTACCTGGTGCTCGGATTGGAAGCTGGGCCATGACCACTGCCTTTAAATAGTTCTCCTGAACATTGGGCGTCGCCGATTATAGCTTCAGTCTAGTGCTTGGTTATCTCAGTCTGGAGTGGTGAGCTAGTAGTTGGAGTATCGTTGCTGGTGGTGTATTTCCCTTTGTCTTATTTACTCCTTCCTATATTTGTATTTATTTTGCCCTGCGCATTTATTGTGTATTCCTGAGTGACTGCGGCGTGGTGTATATTTTCCGTTATCCTTGTCTGTGCTAACTGTGGGTATTGGTGTATTATCTTTTCACTGGGTGGTGGGCAGTGGTTTCAGCCTAGGGTTGGAACAGGAGACAGGGCGAGGGTCGAGGCCTAGACATGCACACCATCAGTGTAAACTCTAGGTAGAGGGTCAGTCAGGATTTCCCTAGTCTGAAGGAAATTGCAGGGGCCCGGGTTATTAGCTCTTGCCCACTTAGTCTTCCCGTGACAGCTATTCCATCCGGTTTGCGTTTACTTGGTCCATCATTTATTTTTCAACAGTACAATGACCCCAAACACACCTCCAGGCTGTGTAAGGGCTATTTGACCAAGAAGGAGAGTGATGGGGTGCTAAGCCAAATGACTCCAATCGAGATGGTTTGGGGTGAGCTGGACCGCAGAGTGAAGGCAAAAGGGCCAACAAGTGCTAAGCATCTCTGGGAACTCCTTCAAGATTGTTGGAAGACCATTTCCGGTGACCTCTTGAAGCTCATCAAGAGAATGCCAAGAGTGTGCAAAGCAGTCATCAAAGCAAAAGGTGGCTACTTTGAAGAACCTAGAATATAAGACATATTTTCAGTTGTTTCACACTTTTTTGTTAAGTATATAATTCCACGTGTTAATTCATAGTTTTGATGCCTTCAGTGTGAATTTACAATTTTCATAATCATGAAAATACAGAAAAATCTTTAAATGAGAAGGTGTGTCCAAACTTTTGGTCTGTACTGTACTCTCAATCTACCTGAAGACCCTTGGTCACCTGAAATAAAGTTAAACAAAACAAACAACAATATTCCATACCTTCTGTCGATCAGTCTTGTCCCACGCTGTAAATCCATATGAAGGGGTTAAATCATTTTACACCCAGGAGCTCTGCTAATGCAGCTGTGCTCCTGTCTGTGAAATTTGGTGAATGAATGGAATGCAGGGGAATGTCCTATAGTTACCTCGAGTCGCGGTGATGTGCCCTCTGCTGGATAAACTCATATGAACTGGAGCCTGGGAACTTTTCAGCTGTGAAAAAGATCATATTAGATCGAAATGCGTTGCTTGTTTTTCTGTATCCACTGTAACTACATCCAATTTGCACAAGGACTTTGCATTTTTAATGGAAAAATAAAGAATTGGAAATTTTAAAAGGAGCTGGAACTACTAACTTTTTTTCACACATTGGATTGAAGACACGTTGGGTCAGGACAGGTTCCGTGCACCTGTGAAGCGAATCGGTGAGCTGGCTGAGGCTTCGCCTCATATTTATTTACTTTATATGAGGTCCTATAACCATGGTACCTCCCTAGGCTATTAATATCTGCCCTCAGTCACTGGCTTTCCCACTCTGGCAGAGAAAATTGCGCGGGAGCCCGCGCTAATTTTTTCCGGGATTTAACCCTTTAATTTAATAGCTAGAGCTTAAAAATTTTACACACAGACACTTGTTACATTAGTAAAGAGGAATATGTAATAAAAAAGGGATATGAGATGGTTTACTTTATGTAAACCATGTCTCATATCATGTCGGGTTTGTGAAGGAGAGAGCAAAAGCCGGCAATTGAATTAACGGCTTTTATGCTATCTTGCGCTGAATTAAATATAAATATATCTATATATATAATTGTCTAAGGGTTTAATTGTCTGTCTGTCCTTCTGTCTGTTGCGGATATTCATTGGTCGCGGCCTCTGTCTGTCATGGAAATCCAAGTCGCTGATTGGTTGCGGAAAAACAGCCACGACCAATCAGCGACGGGAACAGTCTGGAAGAAAATGGCCGCTCCTTACTCCCCGCAGTCAGTGCCCGGCGCCCGCATACTCCCCTCCAGTCACCGCTAACACAGTGTTAATGTCGGCGGTAACGGACCGCGTTATGCCACGGGTAACGCACTCAGTTACCGCTGCTATTAACCCTGTGTGTCCCCAACTTTTTACTATTGACGCTGCCTATGCGGCATCAATAGTAAAAAATGTTATGTTAAAAATAATTTTTTAAAAAACCTGCTATACTCACCCTCCGTAGCTTGCGCCAGCCTCCATCTTCCGTTCCCCGCGATGCATTGCGAAATTACCCAGAAGACTTAGCGGTCTCGCGAGACCGCTAAGTCATCTGGGTAATTTCGCCATGCATCCTGGGAACGGAAGATGGCGGCAGCCGCGAGCCCATCGCCAGAGCGCCGTTGGATCCCAGGGGGTAAGTATGTAACTATTTTTTATTTTAATTCTATTTTTTAACAGGGATATGGTGCCCACACTGCTAAATACTGCGTGGGCTGCGTTATATACTACATGGCTGCTATATACTACGTGGACAGTACTATATACTACATGGCTGCTATACACTACGTGGGCAGTACTATATACTACATGGCTGCTATATACTACGTGGACAGTACTATATACTACATGGCTGCTATATACTACGTGGGCAGTACTATATACTACATGGCTGCTATATACTACGTGGACAGTACTATATACTACATGGCTGCTATATACTACGTGGGCAGTACTATATACTACATGGCTGCTATATACGTGGGCAGTACTATATACTACATGGCTGCTATATACTACGTGGGCTGTGTTATATACTACATGGCTGCTATATACTACGTGGGCAGTACTATATACTACATGGCTGCTATATACTACGTGGGCAGTGTTATAAACTACATGGCTGCTGTATACTACGTGGCCTGTGTTAGATACTGTGTGGGCTGCGTTATATATTACATGGCTGCTATATACTACGTGGGCAGTGCTATATACATGGCTGCTATATACTACGTGGCCAGTGTTACATACTATGTGGCCTGTGTTTTGTACTGCGTGGGCTGTGCTATATATTGCGTAGCCTGTGTTATATACGTCGCCTGTGTTATATACTACGTGGCTGCTATATACTGCGTGGGCTGTGTTATATAGTATGTGGGCTGTGTTATATACTGTTTGGGCTGTGTTATATATTGTGTGGCCTGTATTAACACATCGGGTATTCTAAAATATGTATGTATATAGCAGCCACATACTATATAGCACAGGCCACGTACTATTTGTATGCTATATACTACATGACTCCTATATACTACGTGGCCTGTGCTATATACTATGTGGCTGCTATATATATACATATTCTAGAATACCCGATGCGTTAGAATCGGGCCACCATCTAATTTATATATATATATATATATATATATATATATATAGACTATTTATGTTTTTAGGAATATTTTAGCAGATGGATCCATGATTTGTCCATTTTGCAAGCCTGCGCAAAAAAATCGCCGTACGGAAGCCATACGGATGACACAGATACATTTGTCCATAAAAATCGCATCCTCGCATTGAATACGGAAGTGTTTTGTGAAAATTACTGCGTATTACGGCCGTAAAATACGGAACGTATTTCCCTACGCTGAGTGTGACGCCGGCCACATAGCTTGTTACTACACATCCAATGCCAAATGTGAACCTAGGATAACCTACACACCCTTTTCTGTCTTTTTCTCTCAGTAATGGCTCTTGTGACTAAATATTCAACACCAAATGTGAACCTAGGATAAACCACACACCCTTTTCTGTCTTTTTCTCTCAGTAAAGGCTTCTGTGACTAAATATCCTATACCAAATGTGAACCTGGGCTAAACCACACGTCGTTTTCATCTTTTTCTCACAGGAATAGCTCCTGTTACTACAAATTCAATGCCAAATGTGAACCTAGGATAAACCACACAACTCTTTTCTGTCTTTTTCTCTCAGTAATGGCTTCTGTGACTAAATATGCGATGCCAAATGTGAACCTGGGCTAAACCCCACGTCGTTTTTCATCCTTTTCTCTCAGTGATGACTCCTGTAACTAAATATCTAACACCAAATGTGACCCTGGAATAAATCACTCACCAATTTCCATCTTTTTCCCACAGTAATGGCTCCTATGTTTGAAAATCCAGTATCAAACTAGGAATAAACTACATGGCTTTTTTTCTTCGCCATCTCACAGTAATGGCTCATAGGAGGGAAAATCCCCTGCCAACTTCCCCTAGCACGTTCTATGCTCCCATCTGAGAGGAGCCAGAATTCCTGTCATACACATGTCAAGCAGACAGGACAGAGCTCATTTTACCTCAGTTTTTCTCACACTCTCCCGCCTCCTCCTCTCACAAACAACTCGGGGAATGAGCACGGAGGCCACGCCTACTACCTCGGTCTTCCCGCAGCCGGCACGCTCTGTCCACGCGGCACTTCTCAGCTTCCCATTGGTTGAGGGCCCGGGGAACAACACTGCGCCGTCCAATGAGCGCGCTGTACACGAGGTGAGCACGACTCGCACTCCTGGATGCACATGGTGGGCAGGGCGTGGCTTGGAGAGGGGCGATATATAAACGGGAGCTTCCGGATGCTTGTTTACAACTGGTTGAGCGGCTGCGAATGAGGAGCTTACTGCCCTTGTGCCTTAGTGCCCAATAGACAATAACCACAACAAACCCTTTTTCTTCTGCTGTTTACTTGATTGATTAATAGTCATCATGGTGGTCTTCAAGAAAATCAAATGCTTTGAGGTGGTCTTCACCGACCCTGAGAAAGTCTACTGCGGAGGGGAGAAGGTGACGGGCAAGGTGTTGGTGGAAGTTTGTGAGGTCACCAGGGTGGCCGCCGTCAAGTTTCTAGCCTGCGGAGTGGCCAAGGTCCTTTGGTCCTCTGGATCTCAGCACTGCAAGCAGGAGATGGAGTACCTGAGATATGAGGACACCCTACACATGGAGGATCAGCCCACTGGTGAGAGCAGACGAGAGCTCTGGGGTGGGGGGTTAGACACTGACGATCTGTGCTTTTCCGCTTAGTTTGTTTGTGTTTTCATGGTTTTGGTTTTGTCCTCTGGTTGAACTACAAGTACTAGCATTGCACTGCATCAGGCATTACATATGAAGGATTGCATGCTCGACAGTAGTAATTTTGGTTTGTGTTAATGCATAGACTCATCACCACCTCCTAATAATTCACAATTTTGGATTAAGAGTTTTTTTGGGGGGGAGTGGAGGATGATAGTTGCAAAATTGTATGAGTGCCTGTACACGAGTGCTAGGTTTTGTCTATTAATGACTCCGCAGCCACTCGTATAAATCCTCCGTGGCGGCGTACCCTGTACGAGCAGCAGCAGGTCTTGGCTCGTCGTTGTAGCATTGGCTCGGTACTGTATTACATACTGTAAATGAAACTTGATGCAGTGATGAGATGGGTCCTCCAGGGGCTGTTGGCAGAACATAAGCGCTGTGTTGGCAGAATTTATCATATGAAGATCCAGCTGTTTTTCCACTTCCATTAGATAATATGATGCTCTAAATGCTGCTCTAATTTTTTACAAATGCTTAATTTTTTTTTTCTCCATTTCTCTGCAGATTCTGATGGCTCTGTAATTTTGAGACCTGGCAATCAATACGAGTATAAATTTGGTTTTGAACTTCCTCAGGGGTAAGTTGGCCTTCGCTACAGCAGGATAATATGTAGGTCCAATAAGCTGAAGGTGATGCAGGTGAACTAATCTAGCTTCTCCTTTTTATTCTTTTTCTAGGCCCTTGGGCACCACCTTCAAAGGGAAGTATGGATCTGTAAAGTATTGGGTGAAGGCATTCCTCGAACGTCCATCACATCCTGCTCAGGAAGCGCAAAAGAAATTCGAAGTGGTTGACTTTGTGGACGTTAACACTCCAGATTTATTGGTGAGTTGTTTTTTTTTAAATTTCCTTTTGGCTTTGTTTACTTCTGCATCAGATGTCCCATAAAATGAGTAACCCCACAGGAGTCCCTCATGGATCTAGCACTGCTCTAACAAGTCTCCATAGTCCAAGCTATGAATGGTTTACAACATTGATCCCTAACATGTGGATCTCCTGTTCAACCCCCCCCCCCCCCCCCCCCCCCCAAACTGCAAGTCCCAGCATGCTCTAACAGTTGGAGAGCCACTGGTTGGGATTCACTGCTGTGCATAAAAGGCAAGCTCTTGTTATTGTGGTACCTAATTACCCCTGGAAGGCCAAGGTCTCTGGCTAAATGCTACAATTCTTTAGTAATTTTGGCTGCAAATTAACAGAAGTCAAGGGGTCAATATCACTAGACCATCTTCTTAAGTCATGTTAGTTTTCCAGGCCAGTGAACCTAAACTAACAACATTTCCTCTTCTTACAGTCTCCGATTTCTGGCAAGAAGCACAAGAAGATGACTTGCTTGTTCATTCCTGACGGACACATATCCATGAGTGCCAGTATAAACCGCAAAGGATTTTGTGAAGGTGAGTTGCCTCTTGCTGTTTTCTTATTACTCCACCATTGTAGGACAACTCAATTACAGCTTATGCTCAATTTCTTGGTTATAATTTTTTTTTTCCTTATTTGTTCTAGGTGAGGAAATCTGCATATCTGCTGACTTTGAAAACACCTGCTCTCGTATTGTTGTCCCCAAAGCTGCCATTATCGCCAAGCACACCTATTTGGCCAATGGTCTAACCAAAGTCTTCACCCAGAAACTCTGCAGTGTGAGAGGAAATCACATAATCTCCGGCATGACGGACTCTTGGCGAGGAAAAAGCATCCGTGTACCAAAGATAAAGCCATCCATCCTTGGGTGTAACATCCTACGCGTGGAGTACTCTTTACTGGTACGTAGTTCCTCCACTTTTTTTTTTTTTGTGGTACTTCGTAGCTCAAAACAACTTAATTACTAAGTCATTTAATATAATGTTGCTCATTCTTACAGATCTATGTCAGTGTTCCTGGAGCAAAGAAGGTCATTCTTGACTTGCCTCTAGTCATCGGCAGCAGCTCATCAGGTCTTAACAGCCGCAGTTCCAGCATGGCAAGTCAGGCAAGTTCTGAAATGAGCTGGGTAGAATTGAACATCCCAGGAACTCCAGAAGGTACATGTATATATTTTTACTTTAAAGCCTCCTTTCTATATCTTTCTAGTATTTGATCTTGAGTTGAACGTCGTCTAATACTTTTCCTCTTTCTATAGCACCACCATGTTATTTGGACATCATCCCTGAAGACCACAGGATAGAAAGCCCAACAACTCCACTGATTGATGAGTTTGACAGTATCTGTGACAGTCCCATCTTCATGTATGCACCGGAGTTCAAGTTTATGCCACCTCCAACCTACACAGAGGTAGGAATCCATATGTAAAATCCAATATAATATAGACAGTATATTATAATAAAAATATATATATATATATATATATATATATATATATATATATATATATTTTTTTTTTTTTTTTATTTTTTTTTTTTCAGATTTAGATATAAAGGTATGTTATCTTAACCATTCTTTTTTGTTACCCTGCAGGTTGATGCCAATAAGAACACCTCTCTGCATTAAACAGAAAGAGAAGCACTTGACTGGTTACTCTGAACTTTATTATATAGCACTGCTACAAGCAGTTTTGCTCTCGAAGTCCTATGGCCTTACCCTTTTGGGTTTCAAGAAGCTAAATACAATACAATGCAAAGCCAAATTGCTGACTGACTTGCCACCCAAAGACTGTCCATTTTTTTTTTTTTTTTCAGCTGTGCCATCGTAATGCAAAGTCTTAAGGGTAGGGCTGTGGTCTGCCTCTCACGCCGACCGGGTTGTCGTGGGTATATGGCAGATGGAGAGGACACTCCAAAAACACTGTTAATTCACTGAAAGCAGTGTTAGGTATTAAATCAGAACCAAGCATCGTTCATAATGACTGGTTTCAAGATCAACTTGTTTTTCTATATTTATAGTGAGTCAAAGTATTTCAAGTGAAGTAGGAGCAAAGTGTGTAAGTCTGCCATGTATTATGCCTTTTTTTTTTTTTTTTTCACATTTTGTCATTCCAACTGAGGGCAAGAGACGCTCTCTGCGTAGAGGCTACGTAGATGAAGAATTTTGTCACACGTAGAGGGTGTTGTCTTCTGACCTTGGTGTATCATGGCTCTCTTGAAATCCTGAGCACAACTTGTATACCGATCTTGGTGAAATCTAGAATATTATGTGCCGCATGATTATGTAACAAGCATTATGTTTATCGTCTTGAGAAGGTGTTAGTGTTTTATAGTTAAAGCAGTGTTACACTTTATTTTTTTGTTTCTGTTTAAGCACTTGTCTTTTGAACTGTATAAGTTCATATTCTTCTTTAGGGCTGATACTCAACCACTACACTTACGACATATTCTGTTGCTTTATCAAGAAGGTCTTCCAGGTCTCTTCAATGCAACCAGTTTTGTCTTATGGTAGCAAAAATGGACTGCTGCTTATTTTCTACTTTGCCTTTTTGTAACCACAAACTGTGACACTCCCAAAAACTTTTTTTTTTCCCCTGGCAATAAAGGGATTCTGTTGATTTCCCCCGTAGCAGTGTAGTGGGGGTATATACATAAAGGGCTTTATACAAATGCTAATTCAAAGCCATACTTTTTTTTTTTTTTTTTTTTCCTATGCACTTTGTTTTTGGATGGGTTACCGAGATACATGGCAAGCAATGTCAAAGTAAATGATTGTAAGGTTACCACCAATACTTGCTTTGTTTCCCTGGTAAATTAAAAAAAAAAAAAAATCTTGACCCATCTAAAAAAATTTTTTTTTTTTTTTTGGTATGTTTAGATGTCTGCCTGCTTTCAAGTATTTACATATTCTTATGAGAGAGTACGTAAAAATAGTATTTGTACTTTACTATGACCTCTTTTATACTATTTCCTGACTATGCTTGCGCCAAGGAGATTAATGTATAAATTGACTGCAGGATTTTTTTTGTATATTTAAGTGTTTTTATTCTATTTTGTATTGTGGCCCAAATTTTGGGTGTTTTTTTTTAAATTTTGAAATAAAAGTTTCGATATAATAAACCCTGATGTCAAACTTTCATACACAAAGATGTAATCCCTGGGTGGAATAATCAGTCGGACTTGAGGTCAAATAAAACATGGACTGAAGTTTATGCCACCTATCTGGTGAAAAGCTGTAGGCATGAGCTTTATGGGTGCAACTTAAATGGGATTTCAATGAGGAAGAGAATTGGTCCAACATGTTTTTAAAGTCTAGAGGCGCTCAAGATCATGATTGGCCATACGACTCCAATGTACAGTGGGTACGGGAAGTATTCAGTTTTGGGCACCGGTGCTCAGGAAGGGTATAATAAAACTAGAGCGAGTATAAAGGAGGGCAACAAAATTATTAAAGGGGATGATGGAACTACAATATCTAGAGAGATTAGCAAAACTAGGATTATTTAGTCTAGAAAAAAGACTGAGGGGGCGATCTTATATACTTACACATTTATTAGGGGACAAAACAAATCTCTCCAAAGATCTGTTCATACCAAGGAAGGTGACGGTCACAAGGGGAATTCTCTGCGTCTGGAGGAGAAGGTTTTTCCACCAACATAGAAAAGGAATCCTTACTGTTAGGGCAGTGAGAATCTGGAATTCCTTACCTGGAGATGGTGACCTCAGTAGAGGGGTTGAAGAGAGGCCTGGATGTCTTCATGGAGTGTAACAATATTGTATCTTGGTTATTAGAAGGATGTAGATCTGGAGATTTATTCTGACGGAATATAGGCTGAATTGGATGGACAAATGTCTTTTTTCAGCCGTGCTAACTATGTTACTATGTTAATTTAGTTCAGTTCTTCAATGCAAAAAGTGACACTGATATATAGTCAATACAAACAGTGATCTTTTTAAATTGTTTATTTCTGTTAATGTTGATGATAATGGCTGACAGCCAATGAAAACCCAAATGTCATTATCTTAGTGAATTAGAATACTTTATAACACCAGTTTGAAAAATGATATTAAAATCCGAAATGTTGGCCTACTGAAAAATGCACTCAACACTTAGTCGGGACTCCTTTTGCACCAATTACTGCATCAATGTAGCATAGCATGGAGGCGATCATCCTGTGAGACTGCTGTGGTGTTATGGAAGACCAGGTTGCTTTGATAGTAGCCTTCAGGTCGTCTGCATTGCTGGGTCTAGTGTCTCATCTTCCCCTTGACAATACCCCATAGATTCTCTATGGGATTAAGGTCAGGCTAGTTTGCTGACCAATCATGCACAGTGATACTGTTGTTTTTAAACCAGGTATTGGTACTTTTGGCAGTGTGGACAGGTGCCAAGTCCTGCTGGAGAATGAAATTTCCATCTCCAAAAAGCTTGTCGGCAGAGGGAAGCATGAAGTGCTCTAACATTTCCTGGTAGACGGCTGCGCTGACTTTGGTCTTGATAAAAACACAGTGGACCTACACCAGCAGATGACATGGCTCCCCAAACCATCACTGACGGCGGAAACTTCCCACTAGACCTCAAGCAGCTTGGATTGTGGCCTCTCCCATCTTCCTCCAGACTCTGGGACCTTGATTTCCAAATGAAAATAAATCTCTACTTTCATCTGAAAACACTTTGGACCACTGAGCAACAGTCCGGTTCTTTTTCTCCTTGGCCCAGGTAAGGCTGCTTTCACATATCAGTTTTTTGCCATCAGTCACAATCCGTCGAATGTTGAAAAAAACGGATCCGTCGCAGATTGTGAAAAACTGATGCGACAGATCTGTTTTTTTGCCGGATTAGACTAGCTGATCGAGCTAATTGGGTCCTAAAAAAAAAATCAGACCATGCTCCGTTAAAAAAAAAAAAAATCCATCGCCGGATTCCGTCATTTGACGGATCCAGCGCCATAGGCTTTCATTCTAGCAAACGACGGACGGCGACGAATCCGTCGCTGTCCGTTTTTTCGACGGACACAAAAACGTTCCTATGTCCTTTTTTTTCCAGCCGCCGGATAAACAATTTGCAACCGATCCGCCGAAAGACGGATGAAACGTGAGGCAATCCGTCGCTAATACAAGTCTATGAGATAAAAACGGATCCGGCGGCAACATTCACCGGATCCGTTTTTTTCAAAATTTGCCGTATTGTGACTGATGGCAAAAAACTGATGTGTGAAACCAGCCTTAGGCTACTTTCACACTAGCGTTAACTGCAATACGTCGCAAATGCGTCGTTTTGCCGAAAAAACGCATCCTGCAAAAGTGCTTGCTGGATGCGTTTTT
This sequence comes from Ranitomeya variabilis, assembly GCF_051348905.1. Classification (NCBI taxonomy): domain Eukaryota; kingdom Metazoa; phylum Chordata; class Amphibia; order Anura; family Dendrobatidae; genus Ranitomeya; species Ranitomeya variabilis. Next base: position 602,409,655 of record NC_135232.1, on the reverse strand, counting down.
TCAGCATTGACTAACATTAGCGACGCATTGCCACACGTTGCAACCGTCGTGCGACGGTTGCGCTGTGTTGTGGCGGACCGTCGGGACCAAAAAACGCTACATGTAACGTTTTTTGCTCCCGACGGTCCGCTTTTTCCGACCGCGCATGCGCGGCCGGAACTCCGCCCCCACCTCCCCGCACTTCCCCGCACCACACAATGGGGCAGCGGATGCGCTGGAAAAATGCATCCGCTGCACCCGTTGTGCGGCGGAGACAACGCTAGCGTCAGTGACCTCGGCCCGACGCACTGCGACGGACCGAGCCCGACGCTAGTGTGAAAGAAGCCTAAGACACTTTTGGCATTGTCTATTGGTCATGAGTGGCTTGACACAATGAATTTGACACTTGTAGCCCATGTCCTGAATACGTGTGGTGGCACGTATGGTGGCTCTTGCAGCAATGACTCCAGCAGAAGTCCACTCCTTGTGAATCTCCCCTAAATTTTTGAATGGCCTTTTCTTAACAATCTTGTCAAGGCTGCGGTTATCCCGGTTGCTTGTGCACCTTTTTCTACCACATTTTTTCCTTCCACTCAACTTTCCAGTAATATGCTTGGATACAGCACTCTGTGAACAGCCAGCTTCTTTAGCAATGACCTTTTGTGGCTTACCCTCCTTGCGGTGTGTGTCAATGACTACCTTCTGGACATCTGTCAAGTCAGCAGTCTTCCCAATGATTGTGGATCTACTGACACAGACTAAGGGACCTTTTAAACCCTTATGAAGCCTTTGCAGATGTTTTTTGTTAATTATTCTAATTTACTGAGATAATGACTTTTTAGGTTTTCTTTGGCTGTATGCCATAATCATCAACAATAACAGAAATAAACATGTGAAATAGATCACTCTGTAATGACTCTACATGAGTTTCACTTTTTGTATTGAAGAACTGAAATAAATTAACTTTTTGATGATATTCTAATTTTGTGAGAAGCACCTGTATATAGGGCATTTATTTTCAAGCAATCGTGCATGAGGGAAATAAGGTTGAAAATTAGTTCTCCAGAAGCAAGAAGGTTGCCTCATACCAGCCAAACCAAAGACTATCTTTCAGAGGTCATAACAGATTACTTATCTCCACCTTTCCTGAGTGACTCCACAGATAATGTCCTCATCTTGGATGTTTCCACAGGAGGCTTGCTGCTTTGCTTTTTTTTTTTTTTTTTTTTTTTTTTTCTAGTGTTTTGATGTTGATCTTTTCTGTGGTGGTCACTAGCACTGTTTTGTTTTTTTTGCCCCAAAAGGAGGGTGCAATGGATGAGAACCATTATCTTCCTTTTTTAAAAATGACCAACTGGACACATGGTAAAGCTTGTCGTCATTCAGATAACTCTCTTGGTAAGTCTGTGGACACCTGACTCTTTGGGCTTGATAAGTCAGTTAAATCTGTTTTCTTTTATGCTAAAAATGGGCTTAGGTCCCACGAGAGTCAAGAATGTAAATCAATATATTGTTGGTCAGTAAGTAAGTTTTTTTTTTTTCACTGGTATGCACTGAATGTCTCCAGCTTTCCAAGATCCTGAATGTCTATTCGATCTCCATTTTTTTTAACTTTGGTATGCACCCTTAACTTTTGTTCCAGAATGTATTTCACTTCTCTGGTGTCTTCCATGCATACCTCTGAGTGGTCAGTCTAACCCCTCCCCCTTTTACGAGCTTTGTTTTACTCTGAACATGTGTTCTGGCCACACACCCTCACATGCTCTCACAGCTGAACCCACTTACCAACACATATATGCAGGCATCTGCTCCAGATGTAATCTGCTCTATTCATCTTTTAAATTACATATTTTTAATTACTTTGACTGAATTGACTGGAATGTAACAGAATACCAAACCTCTCCAATGTTTCGGTTTCTTTTCTCTTTCACCCCCATACTACTTTCCTTCTTACAGTCTCCTGCAATCCCTCCACCTAGCAAAGAACTAATCATATCTCCCTCCATACTCCCCAGCTATCTCACCTCCTCAGAACTGTTCCTCCACATACAATCATTTTTCTCCAGACACGGCCACATCATGTCCCATCCTGCTCCCACCTTCTAATGCTCTGTCTGCTACTCCTCATCTGTGGTGACGTATCCCCAAATCCCGGCCCTCCTCAACACATCCCCACACTAATTTCTAACCCCCTGCCACGATCCTCTGCACGTTTTCCCAACCATGATAATCTCATATCCATTCATCCAGCCCCCAGTCCCCCTACCCGGTGCACTATGGAACGCACACTCCATCTGCAACAAACTGCCATTTATCCATGACCTCTTCATCACCAACAAACTCTCCTTCCTCGGCATCACTGAAACCTGGCTCACCCCCTCTGACTCAGCCTCTTCAGCTGCACTTTCCTATGGCGGATTCCACCTCTCTGACACCCCTTGCCCCAGCAGCAAACGTGGTGGAGGGGATGGCTTGCTCCTGTCCGACACCTGCTCCTTTGCTCCAATCCCGCTACCACCCTCTGCTACTCTTCCCTCGTTCGAGGTGCACTCCGTCCGCATCTATTCCCCCTCCAACCTCCAGCTGGCTGTCATCTACCACCCCCCAGAACTAGCCATCTCCACCTTTCTCGACCACTTCACCACCTGGCTACTTCATTTCCTCTGTGCTGACACCCCCACTATCATCATGGGTGACTTCAATATCCCCACTGACACTTCCACCTCAGCTGACTTTTGTCACTGCCTCCTTTGGCCTCACTCAATGGTCCTCTGAGGCCACTCACAAAGATGGACACATGCTGGACCTCATCTTCACCTGCCACTGCTCCCTTGCTAATCTCATTAACTCACCCCTCCCCCTGTCTGACCACAACCTACTGGCATTCTCTTCCCTCTCCTCTCCTAGTGTGCAACCCCCACTCGACAAACTCACCCTCACCGAAATCTCAAACCCCTTAACTTGCAATCACTCTCTAAGTCCCTTCTCCCTCTTACAGACATAGCCTCCCTTCATGACACAGATGCTGCTGCCACTTTTTATAACACCACAATAACAGCAACACTCGATTCGGCCACCCCGCTCATGCATGGTAAAACTCGTACACTCAACAGGCAGCCCTGGCTGACCAGCCTGACCAAAGAACTGAGATGGGCTTCCAGGATCGCGGAGATGGAAGCGATCCCGCTCCGCCGACCACTTCTCTGCATACAAGCAGTCCCTCGCCAGCTTCAAGTCCATTCTCACTGCCGCAAAACAAACTTTTCATCTCTCATATCCTCCGTCTCACAACCCTAAACAGCTTTTCAACACTTTCAATTCTCTACTCTGTCCCCCCGCACCCCCTCTCTCCCCTCTCATTTCTGCCGAAGACTTTGCCTCTTTCTTTAAACAGAAGATCGATACGATCAGAGAAAGTTTTGGACCGCAGCCCCCAATGCCCCTCTTAGCTGCTCAACCCTGTTCCTCCAAAAGCAGCTTCTCCACCATGACAGAAGATCAGCTCTCCACCCTCCTGTCAAGACCACACCTCACCACTTGCACGCTTGACCCACTACCGTCCCACCTCATCCCTAACCTTGCCACGGTCTTCATTCCAACCCTAATGCACCTCTTCAACCTCTCACTCACAACAGGTGTCTTCCCCTCATCCTTCAAGCATGCTAAGATCACACCCATCCTCAAAAAGCCCTCCCTCGACCCTTCCGCTGTGTCTAGTATCGCCCGATATCTCTTCTCCCTTATGCCCCCAAATTACTAATTACTGGGACAACACGTCCATCTTGAACTGTCCTCCCACCACTCCTCCTGCTCCCTCTTTGACCGGTTACAATCTGGCTTCCGACCCCATCACTCAACTGAAACTGCCTTAACTAAAGTCACCAATCACCTACTAACTGCCAAGAGCAAGCGACACTACTCTGTCCTCCTTCTCCTGGACCTGTGTTCTGCCGTTGACACTGTGGACCACTCCCTTCTGCTGCAGATCCTGTCATCTCTTAGCATCACAGACTTGGCCCTATCCTGGATCTCGTCATATCTGACAGACCGAACATTCAGTGTCTCCCTCCCCCACACCACCTCCTCACTTCACCCCTTGTTTGTCGGTGTTCCTCAAGGCTCTGTTTTAGGACCCCTACTCTTCTCCATCTACACCCTTGGCCTTGGACAGCTCATAGAATCCCATGGTATGCAGTACCATCTCTACGCCGATGACATGCAGATCTACCTATCTGGACCTGACCTCACCTCCTTACCAAAATTCCACACTGTCTGTCTGCTATCTCGGCCTTCTTTTCTGCTCGCTTTCTAAAACTGAACATGGACAAAACAGAATTCATCATCTTTCCCCCATCTCACTCTACCCCTCCACCAGACCTATCCATCAATGTTAATGGCTGCTCACTTTCCCTAGTCCCACACGCCCAGTGCCTCAGGGTGATCCTTGACTCTGCCCTCTCTTTCACGCATCCAAGCCCTTGCCTCCTCCTGCCATCTTAAACTCAAAAATGTTTCCCGGATCTGCGCATTCCTTGACCGCGACACCACAAAAACACAAGTGCATGCCCTTATCTCCTGTCTTGACTACTGCAACCTCCTACTCTCTGGCCTGCACTCTGGCACCACTCCAATCCATCCTCCACTCTGCTGCCCGACTAATCTACCTGTCTCCCGCTATTCCCCAGCCTATCCCCTATGCCATGCCCTTCACTGGCTTCCTATCGCCCAGAGACTACAGTTCAAAACCCTTACAACGACATACAAAGCCATCCACAACTTGTCTCCTCCATACATCTGTGACATGGTCTCCCGGAACTTACGTACACGCAACCTCCGATCCTCTCAAGATCTCCTTCTCTACTCCCCTCTCATCGCTTCTTCCCATAACCGTATCCAAGACTTGTCCCGTGCTTCCCCCATACTCTGGAACTCTCTACCCCAACAAATCAGACTCTCGCCTACCATAGAAACCTTCAAAAAGAACCTGAAGACTCACGTCTTGCGACAAGTCTACAGCCTGCAGTGATCCTCAACATACTGAACTGCCGCACAACCAGCTCTACCTTCTCCTAGTGTATCCTCACCCATCCCCTGCAGACTGTTAGCCCTCGCGGGCAGGGTCCTCCCTCCTTATGTACCTGTGTGCTCTGTTTTTTGCTCATGTTTAATGTATTTGTCTATATTTGCCCTCTTTTCACAAATAAAGCGCCATGGAATAAATGGAGCTATAAAAATGCATAATAATAATAATAACCAACACAGGCTTAAAGAAACTAATCCAATTTTATGCAGATGTTGCCTCCAGTTGTATTCATACATTTGACACATTTTTTCAAGGAATCTAACTACAATCCACCAACATTTTTTTTCTACACAGAAGTGATTTTTTAATGCAATCAAGAGATAGCCAGATGGCTAAGACAAAACATACAGGAATATCATTATCAAAGGCTGTGTTACCAAGTGATGGATCAGAAGGAGCGCTATTGCTTTTCGCTTGTGGACCATCATTTACTACACACAGATGAAAGTCAAATATTTACTGTAGCTGTATTAGGGACATTTGATGACTTGCTTTTCACAGATCCATATGGTGTATCTTGTCTCGTTTGGCTAAGGTCTGGTTTAAGAGCCCCATATAAATTACACTCATGTTTGCCTAACCTGCAGATATCAAGGAATTTGGTGGGTATTAGCGATCTAATATGTATGGGGGCCCCTGACAATTGTTTGTCGAGGGAGCTAAGGATCTGGAATGTGCAATTTTGAACTGCTGATTCTTTTTCCTCTCCCAAACATAAGCCGATGCCAGAGATGTCTGGCAGTGGCTCTTTCATAGAGAACAATGGAGCACTTGGTCAAACAAATTTGGGAGAGCTGGTCGAGTGGGCAGCTGGCTGAACCATCATTTGGCTTACAGTCATCTGATGTGTATGCCAGACTTTAGATCAAGACGTTTGGTGTTTTTCATTGCAGTGAAGATAATGATGTTTAAGCATTAAGATTAAATAGTCAACTAGATCTGACATAATTACATATTGACTGTTTTAGCCAAAAGGAAGAATTAAGGTGCCCTTACTCTGACAGATCATATAAAATAAAAGGAGAATCGTTCTTGAATTTCAGCACCAAATCGTTTTACTTAGAGGGGAGATAAGCCACCACCAAAGGTGTACTTTAACTCTCCATTGAAGACACATGCACACTCGGCCCACCAGAGTCTGTATGTGACAAGTGTGTTAAGAGCTTTTGAAGGTGTATGGGTATGTACAGGTGAAGTTTTCAGGTGAATCAACATTGGAAATACTTACAGTGGTGTGAAACACTTTGCCCCTTTCCTGATTTCCTATTCTTTTGCATGTTTGTCGCACTTAAATGTTTCAGATCACCAAACAAATGTAAATATTAGACAAAGATAACACAAGTAACACAAAATTCAGTTTTTAAATTAAGTTCTTTATTATTAAGGGAAAAAGAAATCCAAACCTACAGGGCCCTGTGTGAAAAAGTGATTGCCCCCAAACCTAACTGTTTGGGCCACCATTAGCAACAACAACTGCTAATGCAAAAGAATAGGAAATCACAAAAGGGGCAAATAATTTTTAACACAACTGTATATCTATTGCAAAGTGTTCTTCCCGCTTTTTCAGCTCTTATGCATTTTTTTTCTACCACTCCATATTTTGCAGCCTTTTAACTTTAGTGTCAGGCTTAACATGGTTGCCAAGATGAATCCACATCCAAGAATTGACATCTGGCTTTTTTTTCTCAACACAGTTTTCAAATCCTTGTCAGACTAAACTTGATGTAGCAATGTGATGGATTCAATTACACCCACTAAGTAGTCCCCTTTTCCCAAAAGTTCCTAGCAGAGTTCTGAAATGAAATACAGCTTGACTGCTCATGGTTTAGTGAACTGCTTTGGTCCATCAGTAGTACGGAGAGTGTCCTATTTCCCTTACAAAATTGTCCAAATATCATAGGAGTGGCTTTATTCTAATGATTCCTAACAGTTGATTCAGGCATCAGTCTTTCTCGTGATCAGTGATTTTCATGGATGAAACTTTGGATTTTTCATCTCCATGTCTACATGGGTTCTCCAGAACTTGCTAGGACAAGTTGAAGACAAGAACATTTACACATTTTTCCCCAATGTTTATATTTAAAAATCAATGTCATGAACCTCAGGGAAGACATTTTTTATTTGTATTTCCTGTGAGATCCATTAGTTATGCCTTTTTTCATTAACTGGTTATGTCCACCCATCACCTGTAGCCATCCAGCACGCGAGGATTTCATTTAGTCAGTTCTTTTTCCACTCTATATACTATTGTGAATATTATCTGTTACCATTGTTGTGCTAAATGCGATGCTTGCACCGCAGAAGAATACAAAGCTGCCGACCGCCTGGCAATGGCTTTAACAACCTGTAAACATGTTATCTGAATGGAGTCACTCTGTTCCTTTTCATTGTGGTATGTGGGATTGGCGCCCTTCCAGAAATGTCTCACACTAGAGATAGACTGTACCTTTTATGAGTCGATCTACAAGCTCTCTCTGCTGACAGGCCTCTGAGCCTCATGCTATGCTCTGTATTACGCAATACTCTTTTGTTTTTTTCTAGCTCCAAATACAAGGGCGTACCTATGGCCGTAGCTTTTTGTGTGACAGATTAGAAGCCAGCAAAAAGGGGTAAGATCTTGCTACAGAATTGGGTTTCTGATTTGTCAATAATAGCAAAAGTCACTGAACATGAAAGTTCTTGCAACCCAATTTATTTTTATATTTAAATATAAATAATCGCCATAAGTGACTCAGGTCATTATACACCCCCAAGGGGAGGGTAAATGTTTTCCTGTGTAATACATTTCCTCCATCATATCCTCTTGGAAATTGCAATTCTAATTATAACGCTCCTCAGGACTCTCATCTGTAACCCAGAAAGCTGCATATGTTAGGGAAACTTTTCCATTGGCTAGTTACAATTGATCATCTTCCCCAATATAGTTGCTACCCTTATCCCTATTTTCACTAAAATTGGTACCTTTTAGTCTTCCCATAGGTACAACTAACCTGCATAAAATGTCTATTAGGTTATGCGAAAATGATGATGGAATATCTCCAGACATGACAAAGCAGCGTCATCCCCGATATCAGCTATCCTCACCCTCAACTGAGGTTTTCTGATCTAAATAATATCAGTATCTTTTGGTCTGCCCATCGGTGCCTCCTATTCACTGAAAATGTTTGGATATCAGGTTACTGGCATAAATTGATGGATTATCTTCTGCTCTAACAGAGTCGCTTCCTCACTGATTCCTAACCCAAGGTCCCTGCTCTCAATAATACCGTCACCTTTTGGTCAGCTCTGTTGAGGTCCCTCCCACTGAATATGTCTGGCTGCCAGGTTATGGAAATATGATGATGGATCATCTCTAGCCGTGACAAAGCATCTTCATCCCCAATACCTGCTATCCTACCTATACCAGAGCCTCTCTTCTCTCACTAATATTGGTACCTCTTGGTCTTACCATCGGTGCCCCCTGCTCACTGAAAATGTTTGGCTTTCAGGTTACTGGAATATATTGATGGATTATCTGGTTGTAACAGAGCCTCTTCCGTCATCGATAACAGCTAATCTTATTTCTACTCCAGCCTCTTGACTCTCGGTAACAGATGCAGCTTTTGCTCACTCATGTTGATGTCCCTCCTACTGAATATGTCTGGCTGTCAAGGTTATGAGCATATGATCATGGATTATTGCCTACTTTGACAGAGCCACTTCATTCCCATTGTTGGCTATCCTCATTATTACCCCAGGTTGCTCGACCTACCTAACACTGTTACTTCTTTGTAGCTTCTGCCATTATTCACCTAACGTAAGTTCTCTAGCTGACAGAATTATGGAACTATGTAGATAAATTATCTCTAACCATGACATAGCTGCTTGATCTTTGATATTGGCTATCCTCACTCCAATTGTCATCAATTCTGTTACCTTTCGGTCTCAATGTCTGTGCCTCACTCTTTCCCACAGCACTGAAGATGTCCAGGTGGCAGGATTATGTGGCTATGTTGATGAGTTATTTCCATCTATGACAGAGCCACTTCTTCCCAATTTCGTTGTTTCTTCTTGAAGATGCTGGCTGGAAGGGTTTAGGCAGTATATGGATGAATTATCCTCAGCTGTAACAGATGTTTCATCCCACAGCCTGCTATCCTCATCCCTAACCCAGGATCCTCACTCTCAGTGTCACTGTTACCTTATGGTCACCACCACTAAAGGCATCTGGATTTCAGCATTATGGGAATATGATTATCTTTGGCCATTTTCTTTGGCAATGATGGTCACTTCTTCCTGATAACAACTGTCCTCATCCATATCCCTTGTTCCCCACTTTCACTTTCATCGATATCTTTTGGTTGCCCTGTTGATATGCTTACCGTTGTTGGCTACATTGATACAAAATATTTCAGGACAATGACCTTCGAGGGCTTCTTCCAAACTAAAAAATGATGATGTTCAATTCTGTCCTTGGCTTTAGTGCAGAAGACTGGCCTCCTGCAGTGTATCACACATGATAGGCTTATATTAACCAGCTAACGAGGCTATATCAAATATTATAGGCTTAGCTACTCTGGCGCACCAGATTTTATATATGATGGGCTTAGATACATAGGCTCAGCAGATAGCATAACACATGCTAGGGAAAGAAACGCTGGCTAAGTGGTCAGTATTACATTTTACAGACACTCGTCAAAAATGTCTGCCAACACATAACAAATGACTACAAATACCACAACTGAAGAGAACTGACTGTTTGTTCTGTACTTCTTAATGTCCCAGGTTATCTAAGGAACCAAATGTGTGCAAAAAGTTATAGAGACCCCAAAGTGACCTAACGTGACATGTCCTGGCCTAAGAATGACATTCCCTGCATTACCAGAGCTGGATCTCATTTCACCATCATTGGGCCCACTCACCAGTGGAAAATACCATTGTCAGTGTGCGCTGCCTGCAGATTCGTTCCTCAAAGGAGCTGTCATGTATTATATTGCAGAATGGTCCATGCACAATGTCAGACGGGAGGTCTGTGCACATTGTCAGACGGTGCACATCTATACAAGGAGAACACTTCAGATGGAAGATCTGCTGAAATAAACTATATTATGCCGGAAAAGTTTTCTGGATTATTGGATTTTTAAAAATATTTATGCAACTTGGCTGTATCACTCTGTGGGGAAAACAGATAGGATATTTTGGGGCCACTTTGGCACCAGGTCTCAGGGGTGATGGTTACTTCTGTGCCCCCGAGAGCTATGCCCCCAGCTCAGCACACAATATTGCATGCTAAAAGCTTAGCTACACTGGGGCAGCAGGCAGTTTCCACATAATAGGCTTAGGAGACGTGTATCACTCCCAATAGTTTTAGATACACCGACTCAGCAGTAGACTACACGATTTTCCTGTGTTAGCAGCTCTGGCTCTAATGTCCTCTCCCCAGTAGCCGGTGCCGCAGTAATTTATGGTTTTCTTATAATAAGATGACTTTGACACACCATCCTCTCCTCCTTCAGCTTTGGAGCTCCCAGGGGGCAGGTGCATTTTGGAAGCAGAAAAACAAGTATATTTGAAGGTGTTCACTCAGCAGGAATGGTGCTCTCCTCTCCGGGAGGCTGTTTATGGATTCCTGAAGCTGCAGCTGTCTCTGGGAATCCAGCAGCCGCTATGAAAGGATACAGGAGAGAATCGGACTTCTGAGAACTTGTTTACAACAGTGTAATCAGAGCCCGGTTCATCGCCCTACAAGGGAAGGCCGGCCGCCCTTCTGGGCAGCTCCTGGTATCGCTCAGCACGTTACACAACTAAGCCATACATCTCACCCTACACTTTGCAGAATACATCATATAACTGGTAGATGAATAGACTGAACCACATGTCAAAACTTTACTAATGCATTACAAGGTCTGGAGTGACCATCAATGTGGGCCTATTCCACGTCTCTGTGGACCCTGTGAGCTCTTGTACTTCCTGTAATGTGCCACCCGTTTCCATTCCAGAACTTAATTTGTCCCGATTTTGCTAGGGAAAACCTGAAATCTGACCCTCAAAAGCATTGTTTCCAACTCTGAAAGATAAGAAAGAGGGCTTCATACTGCAGACCGCGCCACAGCAATTTTTATTTTACATCAAGCCCGGACCATAACCTCTACCAGTCTTTTATATGTGCCCTCACAAAAATATTGTTCATAGTGTGGTCCATTAGTAGTCTCATACAGTAAAGTACAGTTTTTATAGTCCCAAAGTACTTTACCCCACACACAGTATGAAGTCCCCACATTACATTCCCCCCACACAGTATGATGTCCCCACAATACTTTCCCCCACATACATTATGATGTCCCCACAGTAGATTTCCCTCCTCAAACGGTATTATGCCCCCAGAGTACACTCCTCCACACACAGTATGATGTCCCTACAGTACATTCCCCACAAATGGTATGTGTCCTCACATTGCACCACACACAGTATGTTGCCCCCAGAGTACATTCCCCACAAACAGTATGCTGTCCCCACAGTACATCCCCCCACACATAGTATGTTGTGTCCACAATACATTCCCTCCACACAGTATGATGTCCCCAAAGTACATTCCCTCCACACAGTGTGATGTGCCCACAGTATATTCATCCAAATACAGTGTGATATCCCTACAGTACATTCCCCCACACATAGTATGATGTCCCCACAGTACATTCCCTCACACACAGTATGATGTCCACACAGTACATTCTTCCCACAAATACAGTAAGATATCCCCACAGTACATTTTTTCCACACACAGAATGATGTCCCCACAGTACATTCCCTCTACACACAGTATGATGTCCCCACAGTACATTCTTCCCACAAACACAGTAAGATATCCCCACGGTACATTTTCTCCACACACAGTATGATGTCCCCACAGTACATTTTCTCCACACACAGTATGATGTCCCCATAGTACATGCCACACACAGTATGATGTCCCCACAGTACATTTTCTCCACACACGGTATGATGTCCCCATAGTATATGCCACACACAGTATGATGTCTCCACAGTACATTCTTCCTATAAACACAGTATGATTCCCACAAACACAGTATGATGTCCCCACAGTAAGAGATTGCCAGAAGAGCTAAAAAAAATTTGCCCAAAGAGCAAAAAACAAAATAGCTAGAGGAGAAAAAAAAATTTGCCCACAAACCTACACTGTGTGCAGAATTATTAGGCAAGTTGTATTTTAGAGGATTATTTTTATTATTGTTCAACAACTATGTTCTCAATCAACCTAAAAGACTCATAAATACCAAAGCTTAATATTTTTGGAAGTTAGAGTGTTTTTTTTTTTCGATTTGGCTATCTTAGGAGGATATCTGTTTGTGCAGGTAACTATTACTGTGCAGAATTATTAGGCAACTTAATAAAAACCAAATATATTCCCATCTCACTTGCTTATTTTCACCAGGTAAACCAATATCACTGCAAAAAATTTAGAAATAAACATTTCTGACATGCAAAAAAAACAAACCCCAAAATGAGTGACCAATATAGCCACCTTTCTTTATGATGACACTCAACAGCCTTCCATCCATGGATTCTGTCAGTTGCTTGATCTGTTTGTAAGAGGGTGGTGCTGTTATGGATAATAGAAACACGCTGTCACTTTAAGAGGCTGCATCCCCTTGTCTTATGTGATGGTATGTTCTGCTGTTCTCCCCTACTCTTGTGTTTGCTTTGGACTGGTCGGGGCTGTGTGGAGGAGGTGGAGCTGAGCAACGAGTGAGAAGAAGTTTCCAGAGGGAACTGAGGGAACTGTGAGCTGTTTGGTCTGCAAGGAAGAGTCGTTGGTTGCAAGAAAGATTACACAGCTTGAGACAAACTGCGATTGTTAAATAGACTTTCCCGGTTGCAGCGAAGGGTGGCTGCTCTGTGCTGGTTTGCGGAGCCACGAAGATACGGAGAAGGGGACTTACGGTTTCCAGGAGCAAAGAAAGACCACGCTTTACAGAGCCAACAGGAATCCGTGCGCACCACCGTTCTGGACTTTGGGGGCCCCCTGGGACTGGACCTGTGTCTCAAACATCACCGTGAGTCTGTTCCTGTCTGGTGCACCAGTTAGGGCCTAGCGCAGGCTTCAGTAGTTAGAGCACGGTAGCCGTGCGGCCTGCGTAGTAAAGGCCAGGGAGATTATATGCAGAGTAGCAACGATATATGTTTTATTGTGTAAAGTTGCTTGTGAGATAGATTCTGAGTTTGCAATTGCTCAAGCACTGTGCTATTTACAGACAAATTGACTCATGTGCATTATCTTTTGTTATTGTAGACCCCTGTTTGCACCTTCCTTGTCCTTTCCATTTCCTGTTTCCCAATAAATCTATCCTTTGTTGTTTGCACCTCATCTTGTGTACAGTAGTCTTCCTGCACCGTGGTGGTCCCCCGGCCATCGCTTCAAGTGGCGCTGCGAGCAGGGTACTGTCATCAAGATGGAGGCAGCAGACAGCAATGGCGGGAATGTTAACATTAATGGGGATGCTGTGGGCATTGGTGGAACCCCTGCAAGGACACTCCCTATGGGCACCATATTTAGTGTGCTCCCAAAGTTTGACGGCAAGAATATGCCACTGTCTGACTGGGTGTCCCGGCTGCAATGCACCCTGAAGATTTATAACATAAGCTCAGACCTCGAAGTGGACATTGCTTTAACTGCCCTAGATGGGGAAGCCCGCAGAAATGTCTGCCTACAACCAGAATTCACCCGCAGTACCCTGAAGGAGCTAGTGAAGTTCCTGGAAGAGATCTACGGCGAGACTGCTAGTGTGGGGCATCTTCGCGCCAAATTTTTCTCTAGGCTGCAGCGGGAAGAAGAAGGAATTTCTCAGTATGCAACAGCACTGCAAGAAGTGTTCGAAGAGGTGCAGAGAAAGGAGGCAGATGGATTTGGCAGCATGGGCTCTAAAGACCGGATACTCCGGGAGCAATTCATTTTGGGACTACACAGCACATCCTTGAGGCAAGCACTGTCAGAACGGGTCCGGGCAGATCCAGCCCTTACGTTTCGTCAAGTCCTGGCGGAAACAGTGGCCCGAAGTAAAGAAGAAAGCTATGCGTCTGGAGTGATGCGTGTCCAGGGCACCAATTCCAGAGGGGACTCAAACCATCAAGAAGTGCTGGTCCAGGTAGTGCAAGACTTGCAGCGGTCCCTTGTTAACGTGCAAGAGAAACTGACCCAGATGGAGCGGAGAGTGGGGGAACTACAAGAGACTGACCCACCATACTCATGCAATCATCCTTCGGCCCGATCGACAAGGGATCAGTGGGAACAAGCCCCCTCCCGTCAGGCATCGGCGGCACGAGGACAGGCTCGAAGTACTCCTCGGCGAGGGGGAGGCATTCAATGCTGGGAGTGTGGAGGACGGGGGCACCTTGCAAGAGACTGTCGGAACTATACCCAAGGCCTGTGGAGGCCGCCGTTAAACTACCAACCCCCGCGGTAGTGCGGCACTCTGCGGAGGAGGCGAGAAGAGAGGCCGCTCCATATCATAATGAACACTTGATTGCTGGGAGCCCCATCCTACGTGCTGAATTTGAAGGAATTCTGGTGGATTGCCTGGTAGATACCGGGTCCCAAGTGACAACGATGTCAGAAGCGTACTTCAAGCAGCATTTCCAGAACCTGGCCAAGCCAGAAAAAGAGACATTGATTCGCTTGTTTGCTGCCAACCAACAACCGATTCCGGTCACAGGGGTCGTGTGGATGAATATTCGAATTTGTGGACAAGCAGTTGGAAGAAAAGGGATCCTACTAGTCCCTGAGCCTGTCAAGAAAGATGTGCCTGTAGTACTGGGAATGAATATCCTACGTGAACTCGATCAGATTATGTTTACCAAACGGGGACCTGGATATTGGAAGAAGGCTACCCCACATTAGCCTACTCAAGAAGCCCTTCAACGACTGATCCGCGTCTGTGGGACGCAGAAGAGTGTGTCAAGAAACTATAGTGTACCTTCCAGTGGGGACTCACCGCAACCTTGATGGGTTGGAAGTGGTTGTTCAGCCTGTGGTAGGCGGAGGAGTGGATCAAGAAGTCATGATAGCTCGTACGATAGCTGTGGTCCAGCGAGGACATGTCCCCATAAGAGCTTTGAATGTGAGCCCCAGGGAGGTTGCCTTGCCACGAGGGACAGATCTGGCCCTGGTGTACCTGCATAAGGGTGAAGTGGTGAGTCAGAAGGAGATGTCTTTATCACCGAAAGAAGGCGTGGGGTGGACCCTAGCAGTTGCTGCGGAAGACGAAGAGACACCATCCCCGGAGTGGAGTGGACGGGTCATCCTTGAGCAAATGGAAGTGGATGTGAAGGCTATGGGCCCTGAGCATGTGCAAGCGATAGAAACTATGCTGTGGAAGAATCAGGCCGCATTCGCCCGTCATGCCGAAGATTTCGGCTGTACTGAAGCCATCACGCATGAGATCCCGACTGGGGAAGCTCGTCCAATTCGAGAACGATACCGGCAGATCCCGCCCAAAATGTACCAAGAGGTGAAAACATTACTGAGGCAGATGCTGGATTCTGGAGTGGTGCAGAGTAGTCAGAGCCCTTGGGCAGCCCCGGTGGTGCTCGTCAAGAAAAAGGACGGGACCATCCGGTTCTGTGTAGATTACAGAAAACTCAATGCCTGCACTGTTCGAGACTCGTATCCGTTGCCCCGCATCGAAGAATCCTTGACAGCGTTGGGGAAAGCCAAGTACTTCTCCACCCTGGACCTAGCAAGCGGATATTGGCAAGTAGCCGTGGCAGAGAAAGACAGAGAGAAAACTGCCTTCATCCTCCCTATGGGACTGTTCGAGTTTAACCGGATGCCCTTCGGGCTCTCCAATGCTCCAGGCACCTTTCAACGGCTGATGGAAAAGTGTTTGGGAGATTTAAATTTCGAGGCTACCCTGATCTATCTGGATGACATCATTGTGTTTTCATCCTCTTTCGAAGACCACCTTGCCCGGCTTGGACAGGTAGTCGGAAGATTGCGTGCTCATAACCTGAAGTTGAAGCCAAAGAAATGCCACCTCTTCAAGAGGGAGATCGAGTACCTAGGTCACATTGTGTCACAAGATGGAGTTCTACCCTCGCCAGAAAAAGTGGCTGCTATCCAGAAGTGGCCAGTCCCTCAAACAGTGAGAGAACTCCAGGCCTTCCTGGGACTCGCGGGGTACTACCGTCGGTTTGTTAAAGACTTCGCGAAGCTGGCCGGTCCTCTCAATGAGTTGCTGAGGGGGACCGCTGGAGTTCCGAAGACCCAGCGCATCCCCTGGGCACAGGGACAACACGAGGCCTTCCAGGCTATAAAGAATGCCCTTACTTCGGCCCCGATTTTGGCCTACGCAGACTTCGATCAACCGTTCCTGTTGTACACCGATGGTAGCCTACATGGACTCGGTGCAGTACGTTCTCAGATACAGGATGGACATGAGAGAGTCATCGGGTATGCTAGCAGGTCCCTGCGAGACAGCGAAAGAAACCCTCACAATTACAGCTCCTTCCGGTTAGAGCTCCTGGCTCTGGTGTGGGCCATGACAGAAAAGTTTGCAGGCTTCCTGACAGGTACAAAAATTCAAGTCCGAACAGACAATAATCCCCTGGCCCACCTTGAGAATGCTAAACTGGGGGCCTTAGAACAACGGTGGATGGCTCGCCTGGCCAAGTTCGACTTTACTATCCGCTATCGCTCTGCTACCGAAAACGCAAATGCGGAGGATGGGCTGTCCAGAGTGCCTGTGGAGACTCCAGTGGGGGATCTTGACGAACAACTCGAAGAGGAGGAAACCCCAGACTTTAATAAGTTCAAGCCCCCGATGGTTGTGGCCCAGTCAAGAAGGGAGGCCTGCGCCTTACCTCGGTCCCTGGGAAGAACCAATGAAGAATGGGGGCACATTCAGGATGAAGACGAAGGGCTGAGACAGATGAAATGGTGGGTAATGTAAAAGCGGAAGCCTGTCAAACAAGAGAGAGATAATCTGGACTCTGAAACGAGGAGTGTGTTGCACCAGTGGGATAGACTGGAAGTGCGAGAGTCAGTACTATATCGTAAGAAGCAAAAGCCAAAAGATATGGAAGTAAGGTGGCAAGTGGTCATCCCAGGAAGAATGGCTCAAGAAATAGCTAAAGAAGCCCATGAATTCGGAGCGCACTTTGGCTCCACAAAGACCTACCAATGGTTGCAGCGGCATGTCTATTGTCCTCGGTTGGAGCTTGTGGTGGAAGAGGTTTGCCGGCAGTGTCGAGTATGTGACCTAATTAAGAGTACTGAACAGAGGGCACCCATCCAGACCATACAAACTAAGGATCCATTGGAAGTCTTGATGATCGACTATCTCCTCGTGGGACACTCGGCCCGGGGGCCGCAATATTGCTTGGTGATGACCGACCATTTTTCTAAGTTCGCAGTAGTAACTCCGACTAGAGACCAGACTGCGGAATCGGCGGCGCGAGCCATCTGCCAAGACTTCATCCGGGTGTATGGGTGCCCAAAGCGCATCCACTCCGACCAAGGCGCGTGTTTCCAAGGCAAGGTGATGGAAGAATTGTATCGCATGTATGGCATCGAGCGGTCCCGGACCACCCCTTATCATACTCAAGGCAATGGAGCTTGCGAACGCTTTAACAGAACCTTGCTTCAGATGCTGAGAACATTGGAGGAGGATAAGAAGGTGCGTTGGCCAGACTATCTGCCGGAATTGGTCTGGACGTACAACAATCGGGTCCACTCCACCACGGGTTATACCCCCTATCTACTGTTGTTTGGAAGAGCTGGACGAGAGATCATTGAGCTGAATCTGGAACAGCCAGAAGAGCTGATGGAGCGAAATGTCACCTCTTGGGTGAAAGAGCATCTGCAACGTTTGCAAACGATACGGCGGTTGGCGGATCAGCAACTGCAAGGAAAAGAACATACGGCCCGCAAACCGACTCAAGAGTTACCGCTTCAACCTGGAGACCGGGTATTGGTCAGAAAGAGACGCCCTAAGGGAAAACTAAGAGAGATGGGAAGTACAGACGTACAAGGTTATCGAGCGAGTGTATGCTAACGGCCCTGTCTACAAGGTACATATTGAAGATGGGTCATCCACCCCTAGAGTACTTCACAGAAATATGCTGCGGCCTTGCCGGTCTGAGGTCTGTTCTGTGCCATTGTTGCCTGGAGGTGCCACTCCACTTCCTGAATCTGTCATGCCTGATGTCCAAATCGATGATGAGTGGTGGACCGTCCCTGACACAGTAGGGGGTCCTCAGCTGCCCCGAGGCGGTAATCTCATGGATGTACCAGTACCGCCATGTGAGGATGAGACCAGACAAGAGCGCACAATGTCCCCTGCAACAAGTGTTACTCTGGAAGATAGTCAAGCCTTGCCTGACAGCCAAGAGCTTCGGAGATCCCAGAGGTCTAATGCAGGGGTTCCACCAGTCCGATATGTAGAACAGTGTGCTCTGTCTGTTTATATACCTTTGTTGCCTCCTCCATTACACTTTTACCCTGAAGCTGTGATGGCCGAGGACGACCATCATTAAGAAGGGAGGCATGTAAGAGGGTGGTGCTGTTATGGATAATAATAATAATAATAATAATAATAATTTTTATTTATATAGCGCCAACATATTCCGCAGCGCTTTACAACTTATAGAGGGGACTTGTACAGACAATAGACATTACAGCATAACAGAAATCACAGTTCAAAACAGCATAATAGATAGGATAGGATAATAGGATAATAGAAATACGCTGTCACTTTAAGAGGCTGCATCCCCTTGTCTTATGTGATGGTATGTTCTGATGTTCTCCCCTACTCTTGTGTTTGCTTTGGACTGGTCGGGGCTGTGTGGAGGAGGTGGAGCTGAGCAACGAGGGAGAAGAAGTTTCCAGAGGGAACTGAGGGAACTGTGAGCTGTTCTGTCTGCAAGGAAGAGTCGTTGGTTGCAAGATTACACAGCTTGAGACAAACTGCGATTGTTAAATAGACTTTCCCGGTTGCAGCGAAGGGTGGCTGTTCTGTGCTGGTTTGCGGAGCCACGAAGATACAGAGAAGGGGACTTACGGTTTCCAGGAGCAAAGAGAAGGCCACGCTTTACAGAGCCGACAGGAATCCGTGCGCACCACCGTTCTGGACTTTGGGGGCCCCCTGGGACTGGACCTGTGTCCCCAACATCACCGTGAGTCTGTTCCTGTCTGGTGCACCAGTTAGGGCCTAGCACAGGCTTCAGTAGTTAGAGCACGGTAGCCATGCGGCCTGCGTAGTAAAGGCCAGGGAGATTATATGCAGAGTAGCAACGATATATGTTTTATTGTGTAAAGTTGCTTGTGAGATAGATTCTGAGTTTGCAATTGCTCAAGCACTGTGCTATTTACAGACAAATTGACTCATGTGCATTATCTTTTGTTATTGTAGACCCCTGTTTGCACCTTCCTTGTCCTTTCCATTTCCTGTTTCCCAATAAATCTATCCTTTGTTGCTTGCACCTCATCTTGTGTACAGTAGTCTTCCTGCACCGTGGTGGTCCCCCGGCCATCGCTTCATGTTTATGATCAACATTGCCTGCAGCAGCCACCACAGCCTCCCAGACACTGTTCCGATAGGTGTGCTGTTTTCCCTCCCTGTAGGTCTCACATTTTATGAGGGACCACAGGTTCTCTATGGGGTTCAGATCAGGCGAACAACGGGGTCATGTCATTATTTTTTCTTCTTTGAGACCTTTACTGGCCAGCCACGCTGTGGAGTAGTTGGAGGCATGTGATGGAGCATTGTCCTGCATGAAAATCATGCTTTTCTTGAACGATACAGACTTCTTCCTGTACCACTGCTTGAAGAAGTTGTCTTCCAGAAACTGGCAGTAGGTCTGGGAGTTGAGCTTCACTCCATCCTCAACTCGAAAAGGTCCCAAAGTTCATCTTTGATGATACCAGCCCATACCAGTACCCCACCTCCACCTTGCTGGCGTCATAGTCGGAGTGGAGCTTTCTGCCCTTTACTGATCCAGCCTCTGGCCCATCCATCTGGCCCATCAAGAGTCACTCTCATTTCATCAGTCCATAAAACCTTTGAAAAGTCCGTTTTAAGATATTTCTTGGCCCAGTCTTGACGTTTTATCTTATGTTTCTTGTTCAAAAGTGGTCGTTTTTCAGCCTTCCTTACCTTGGCCATGTCCCTGAGTATCGCACACCTTGTGCTTTTTGTTACTCCAGTAACGTTGCAGCTCTGAAATATGGCAAAACTGGTGGCAAATGGCATCTTGGCAGCTTCACGCTTGATTTTCCTCAATTCATGGGCAGTTATTTTGTGCCTTTTTTGCCCAACACGCTTCTTGCGACCCTGTTGGCTATTTGAACGAATATCAGCTAGAAGAGTACATCCCAGTTACTTAAAACATAACCTTTACTGAAGAAATTTAAAATTGAAACAAACCATAACAACAAATAAGTGCTCACGCCAAAAACTGTGCTCAAGTTAAAAAACTGGCTTGATCTCACCAATTATGGACGGGGGATCTCCAAAACGGTGAGTCGGATAATCCCTGGGAGGGTCCACACAATAGAGTAATAAAGGGGACAGGGACCTACTACCCTGTCGTGCCCCAGTATCAGACTCCTGTCCTCACAAGGACAGGCCCAAGTATGCTCTATTCTGGACACCCCCCACCAAATGTATATGACGCCTCCCCGCCCCTTTGGGAGGCGTCATATACATTTGGTGGGGGGTGTCCAGAATAGAGCATACTTGGGCCTGTCCTTGTGAGGACAGGAGTCTGATACTGGGGCACGACAGGGTAGTAGGTCCCTGTCCCCTTTATTACTCTATTGTGTGGACCCTCCCAGGGATTATCCGACTCACCGTTTTGGAGATCCCCCGTCCATAATTGGTGAGATCAAGCCAGTTTTTTAACTTGAGCACAGTTTTCGGCGTGAGCACTTATTTGTTGTTATGGTTTGTTTCAATTTTAAATTTCTTCAGTAAAGGTTATGTTTTAAGTAACTGGGATGTACTCTTCTAGCTGATATTCGTTCACAATCCCCAAGAGTTGGCATACGGCTTGGTTTCTCCAGCCATAGCTTATTTCCTGTTGGCTATTTGCCATGAACTGCTTGATTGTTCGGTGATCACGCTTCAAAAGTTTGGCAATTTCAAGACTGCTGCATCCCTCTGCAAGACATCTCACAATTTTGGACTTTTCAGAGCCCATCAAATCTCTCTTCTGACCCATTTTGCCAAAGGAAAGGATGTTGCCTAATAATTAAGCACACCTTATATAGGGTTTTGATGTCATTAGACAACACCCCTCCTCATTACAGAGATGCACATCACCTGATTTACTTAATTGGTAGTTGGCTCTCAAGTCTGAACAGCTTGGAGTAGGACAACATGTATAAAAAGTATCATGTGATCAAAATACAACTTGCCTAATAATTCAGCTCACAGTGTATAAGAATTTACCCAGAGAGCTAAAAGAATTAATCCAATGAACAAAAGGGATTTGCCCGGGAAGCACAATAAATTTGCTTTTAACGGAAGGAACATGCCTGGTGGAGCAAAAAGAATTTATCGGGGAGCTAAACAATTTGTCCCGGGGCCTGTTTCAATGTTAGGGACGGAAACAGGTGAGAAGTCAGGATAGAAAGTAGAAGGAGCAGAGCTCACAGCAGAACAGAGTATGTCAGGAGAAGAGTGTGCTGATCTTGCTCTTATGTGATCATCAGGCCCTTTAAGCATAAGAACATGCCACATGGCATAGTGATTTCACATCTGCAGTGTAATATCTCCATCTTATCTAGTGTGGCCAGTCAGAGCTGCATTACGGAGATAAGTGCTGCTGCACGCTAGCCTTCCGGGAACTTCACTAGTCCAAGACTCGGTGCAGAACGCAGAGTGCAACGTGCTGATATTCACAGCAGCAAAGATTAGTTATTAATCCCTATTATAGTAGCATTATTATTACACCTGTGCCATGACAGGTAGCTCACTCTGATAACAAGGTTTATCTGCTTGCTGTCAGTGAATGTGGAAAAGCCAAAGACTTGGCGGGTAAGAATGGAGACTGGTGAAAGGACTAATAGAGAAAAAAATAGTCTATATTAGCAGCACAGAGTATTTCAGGATAGTGTGCAGGAAACTCGGTCGCTCACTGCCAATAATTTTGAACTTGTATAACTAGTATAGGAAGTAAAGGGATCAATTTTACGCCTGTGGTGTGGAAACTTTTCTTCCTGCCTTTTCATGCTCCCATTGCCAAAGCTGGCAGTGGAGTAAAGGTGACAGCAAAATGGGAACTGGTTTGTCTTCTGCTGACACATTCGTTTAGCTGCTGGATTTGATTGGCTGGACCAGTGCCATGTTACTCAGACTCTATTTTTAAGTAAACACCTCAGTGCACAGACTTTGCTTGCATATAATACATTAAATCCTCTGCAGAACGTCTATGAAACCCCTTACAAACCTTACTCTAAAAAAATGCCCCAATGCATAGGGTTAATTACTGCAACCAAAGGAATGTCCATGATTACAATTTGGAATCTATAACTGGAGTCAAGCGCCTTTCAGAAGGCATCCAGCCCTTGTCAGGCCTCATAGCAAAGTTAATTGACTTGTAATGTGAGCATTGTAAAAAAAAAGGTATCAGAATTGTCTTCAGAGGCGGAGCTATAGGTGGTACAAAGATAGCGGCCACATCCATGCTTAGGTCAGGCTTTTTGTCACAGAAAAAGACAATGGTACCCAAAGATTAGTGTATTTTAATACCAATCCAGTTTTTGTCAGGCGTCATAGCAGAAGTTACTTGCCTCATAATGTGAGCATTGTCTAAAAAAGGTATCATAATGATCCTCAGAGGCAGAGCTATGAAAGGTGCAAAGATAGCAGCCACGTCCATGCTTAGGTCAATCTTCTCTGTGATAGAAAAAGATAATGATACATGGAGTTTAGTGCATTTCAATACCAATATAGCCTTTGTCAGACCTCATATTAGAAGTTAATTAACTTGTAATGTGAGCACTATAAAAAAATGTAGCATAATGATCCTCAGAGGTGGAGCTATCGGAGGTGCAAAGATAGCAGCCATGCCCATGCTTAGGTGAGGTTTCTTGTCATAAAATAAGACAATGTTATCTCGAGCTTAGCGCATTTCAATACCAATCCAAACTTTGTCAGGCCTCAAATCAGAAGTTAATTGACTCGTAATGTAAGCAATGTAAAAAAAAAGTATTGTAGTGGTCTTCAGGGGCAGAGCTATAGGAGATGCAGACATTCTAGCTATGTCCATGCTTAGGCCAGGCTTCTCTGTCACAGACACTAGTACCTGGAGTTTAGCACATTTCTATATCATGCCAGACCTCATCAGTGCAAGTAGCACAAGTTGACTGACTTGTAATGTGAGCAATGTAAAAAGAAAAGTATCAGGGTGGTCCTCAGAGGCGGAGCTATGGGAGGTACAGAAGTAACAGCCATCCACATGCTTAGGCCAGGCTTCCCTGACAGGGCAATTTCAGTGGAATGATGCGACTAAAAACCAGATTGTAAGCAGTTAAAGTGGGAACAGGAGGAGATACATATATATCTAAGGATCTATAGTGCTGCAACTGGACACCAGGAGAAGGTGTATTGGATATGCCGTGATGTGATCTATACCCAGACAAAGAAAGTCACTTGAAAGAACCGAGGACTGTCTGCTCAGGATTCCTGCTGTCCGAGCCTTTTTACGTTTGTACTTACTACACAGGTTGATCAACTTGAATATATGGTGTGTATACATGCAAATACATTATACATTATTATGTAAGATCATAAATAATTACTACAACTCCCATTATGTGATTATACAACCGTATATAATTATTAATGGACATTGTTGTTTTGTAAGTGAATCTATTATGCTTATTATGGATTTTTTACAAGACAACAAATATTATAAAATCCTGCTTTCACTCCGACCTTCTTAGAAAACACCAGTGATTGTCTTACCGCTGTCTCTAACATCATGTCCTCCCTCTATCTGAAACTGAACCTGTCAAAAACTGAACTCCTCGTGTTCTCTCCCTCTACTAACCTACCTTTGCCTGACATTGCCATCTCCGTGTGCGGTTCCACCATTACTCCAAAGCAACATGCCCGCTGCCTTGGGGTCATCCTTCATTCCGAGCTTTCATTCACCCCCCACATCCGATCACTGGCTCGCTCTTCTTATCTGCATCTCAAAAACATTTCTAGAATTCGCCCTTTTCTTACTTTCGACTCTGCAAAAACTCTTACTGTTTCTCTTATTCATTCCCGTCTGGACTATTGTAACTCTCTACTAATCGGCCTCCCTCTTACCAAACTCTCCCCGCTCCAATCTGTCCTGAATGCTGCTGCCAGGATCATATTCCTCACCAACCGTTACACCGATGCCTCTACCTTGTGCCAGTCATTACACTGGCTACCCATCCACTCCAGAATCCAGTACAAAACTACTACCCTCATCCACAAAGCACTCCATGGCTCAGCACCACCCTACATCTCCTCTCTGGTCTCAGTCTACCACCCTACCCGTGCCCTCCGCTCCGCTAATGACCTCAGGTTAGCATCCTCAATAATCAGAACCTCCCATTCCCGTCTCCAAGACTTTACACGTGCTGCGCCGATTCTTTGGAATGCACTACCTAGATTAATCCCCAATCCCCACAGTTTTAAGCGTGCCCTAAAAACGCATTTGTTCAGACTGGCCTACCACCTCAACGCATTAACCTAGCTATCCCTGTGTGGCCTATTAAAAATAGAAGAAAAAAAAAACACATCAGGTTCCTTGCATCATGTTCTCATACACTTTATACAGTTAATAGCCCTCTGTGTCTGTACTGCTACATACTTAGGCTGTTAACTGGTTCATGCAGCTTTACATGAACACCCGAGCCTTACACTATGGCTGGTCCCAATAACTAAAGCAATTGTTACCATCCACCTCTCGTGTCTCCCCTTTTCCTCATAGTTTGTAAGCTTGCGAGCAGGGACCTCATTCCTCCTGGTATGTATTTTGAACTGTGATTTCTGTTATGCTGTAATGTCTATTGTCTGTACAAGTCCCCTCTATAAGTTGTAAAGCGCTGCGGAATATGTTGGCGCTATATAAATAAAAATTATTATTATTATTATTAAAAGATTACCAATATTATTAAAGACCTGCAATAGTGTGCAGTGAGTCAATAAATTTCAATCTGTCAGGAAGATCTGAATTATTTTTCCATTATGCTGTGGGACCAAGTCCTGCTTGCAGCCCCTTGCACTGCTGCAGCCCCCTCTTTCTCCCTCTTTGTGAATTTCTACTCCCACTACCTTCAACCAAATGGTCATTCTGGAATGTGAGTTTTATGGCTCTGCCAGCTAGCAAAGCTAAGAGTGTCTTCCCGTCAAGAGTTTCCTGAGCGGAATACTCAAAGTAGAATTCAGTAACACAATACCATAAAAACATGAAAAATAGATTTCCAGGATCTGGGCAATTGGGGCAACGCATGGCAGCGTTTTGCGGCATTTAGGGCCATCAAAAACCTGGGAAATGAATTTCTGCCCACCAGTAAATCACATACATACCGTGTTTGGACTCTAAAGAACAGTAAAATCACAGGGAGAAAAAATAATGCCAATATCGTTGACCTGTGAGCTTCCAGGCCAAAGATATGAAAAAAAAGAGTTCTTGATAATTTTCCAAAATAGGTATACCTCCCTGAAAACAGCCCACATGTGAGGTCAGCAAGGTGGGAGTCCCTAAGTTTATGGCCAAACAATAAGACAGGAATGTCCATTTTGGGAGGCATTCAGAGCCAGAGAGACAGCAGGTAACACCATGCTGGGGTGCTATATCATTCCTTTGGGAACTCTCCTCCCCTTTACCGACACATCATACCTGTGACTGATATTTAGTAAGTTTGTATTTTGTCTCTTTTGTAATATCTTTTGTAATTTTTGTAAACACTGCCGATTCTTTCTGGAGTAAACTTATAAATTCGCTAGCTCCGCTCTTTTGCTCTATGATCAAACCGACACGTACTCCCTGCAAATTCACACTACCTGGGGTTGGCTTCTGACTCGATATAGGCTTGGTAACGGACCAGGCTTATATCTGACAAGGAACTTGTGGCAACATACCGTTCTGGTGGTATTGGGGGATCCTGGCTGTGACGGACAGAAGTTTATATGTGTATCGCCGGCTTGGGACTGGTGATATATATACCGCCCTCACTGCAGAGTGCCCCGAAAACCAGTACGGAACAGGGCAGCCTCTCCAGCGACTATTTATCCTAGGTGTAGTTCCCTGACTGAACTGAGGGAAAGGGGGTGCCAGAGAGCTGCAAGCACATAACTAAAAAGAAGAGTGAAGTGTTTTCATGAAACTATCTTCTATCTATCTATATTATCTATCTAAATTTCTATCTATTATCTATCTGGCTTGAGAAAGGTTCTCACTAATGAACCCAAATGTCGCCATGTTGGGTCATTAAACAGAAGTCTTTTTTTCACTCTGAATGGTGTTCTGTCTCCAATCTCTGAATATCTATCCATTATCTGTATGGTGTGCTGCCTCCATTCTCTGAATATCTATCTATCTATCTATCTATCTATCTATCTATCTATCTATCTATCTATCTATCTATCTATCTATCTATCTATCTATCATCTTTCTATCTATTATTTATCAATCTATTATCTATCTTTCTATTATCTATCTATCTATCTATCTATCTATCTATCTATCTATCTATCTATCTATCTATCATCTATCTATTATCTACAGTACAGACCAAAAGTTTGGACACACCTTGTCATTTAAAGATTTTTCTGTATTTTCATGACTATGAAAATTGTACATTCACACTGAAGGCATCAAAACTATGAATTAACACATGTGGAATTATATACCTAACAAAAAAGTGTGAAACAACTGAAAATATGTCTTATATTCTAGGTTCTTCAAAGTAGCTACTGTTTGCTTTGATGACTGCTTTGCACACTTTTGGCATTCTCTTGATGAGCTTCAAGAGGTAGTCACCGGAAATGGTCTTCCAACAATCTTGAAGGAGTTCCCAGAGATGCTTAGCACTTGTTGGCCCTTTTGCCTTCACTCTGCAGTCCAGCTCACCCCAAACCATCTCGATTGGGTTCAGGTCTGGTGACTGGAGGCCAGGTCATCTGGCGTAGCACCCCATCACTCTCCTTCTTGGTCAAATAGCCCTTACACAGCCTGGAGGTGTGTTTGGGGTCATTGTCCTGTTGAAAAATAAATGATGGTCCAACTAAACGCAAACCGGATTGAGTAGCATGCCGCTGCAAGATGCTGTGGTAGCCATGCTGGTTCAGTATGCCTTCAATTTTGAATAAATCCCCAACAGTGTCACCAGCAAAGCACCCTCACACCATCATACCTCCTCCACCATGCTTCACGGTGGGAACCAGGCATGTAGAGTCCATCCGTACACCTTTTCTGCGTCGCACAAAGACACGGTGGTTGGAACCAAAGATCTCAAATTTGGACTCATCAGACCAAAGCACAGATTTCCACTAGTCTAATGTCCATTCCTTGTGTTCTTTAGCCCAAACAAGTCTCTTCTGCTTGTTGCCTGTCCTTAGCAGTGGTTTCCTAGCAGCTATTTTACCATGAAGGCCTGCTGCACAAAGTCTCCTCTTAGCAGTTGTTGTAGAGATGTGTCTGCTGCTAGAACTCTGTGTGGCATTGACCTGGTCTCTAATCTGAGCTGCTGTTAACCTGTGATTTCTGAGGCTGGTGACTCAGATAAACATCCTCAGAAGCAGAGGTGACTCTTGGTCTTTTTTTCCTGGGGCGGTCCTCATGTGAGCCAGTTTCTTTGTAGCGCTTGATGGTTTTTGCCACTGCACTTCAGGACACTTTCAAAGTTTTCCCAATTTTTTGGACTGACTGACCTTCATTTCTTAAAGTAATGATGGCCACTCGTTTTTCTTTACTTAGCTGCTTTTTTTCTTGCCATAATACAAATTCTAACAGTCTATTCAGTAGGACTATCAGTTGTGTAACCACCAAACTTCTGCACAACACAACTGATGGTCCCAACCCCATTTATAAGGCAAGAAATCCCACTTATTAAACCTGACAGGGCACACCTGTGAAGTGAAAACCATTTCCGGTGACTACCTCTTGAAGCTCATCAAGAGAATGCCAAGAGTGTGCAAAGCAGTCATCAAAGCAAAAGGTGGCTACTTTGAAGAACCTAGAATATAAGACATATTTTCAGTTGTTTCACACTTTTTTCCTAAGTATATAATTCCACATGTGTTAATTCATAGTTTTGATGCCTTCAGTGTGAATTTACAATTTACATAGTCATGAAAATACAGAAAAATCTTTAAATGAGAAGGTGTGTCCAAACTTTTGGTCTGTACTCTATCTATCTATCTATCTATCTATCTATCTATCTATCTATCTATCTATCTATCTATCTATCTATCTATCTATCTCCCAGGTCTAACTTAGGATGAATTTGTGAAACTCCTTTCCAATCAGCTTCATCATAGAAATGGGAAATATTAGTGATTGTGAAAGCAAAAAAGCCCTGTTCACCGCTTGGCAGTCACGTCATGAGAAATATCCAGTGTCTTGCATGTCCCAGCATAGCTCTGTAATTGGACGGCAGAGATAGATCAGCCACTGTCTGA
This sequence comes from Ranitomeya variabilis, assembly GCF_051348905.1. Lineage (NCBI taxonomy): Eukaryota > Metazoa > Chordata > Amphibia > Anura > Dendrobatidae > Ranitomeya > Ranitomeya variabilis. Next base: position 602,380,930 of record NC_135232.1, on the reverse strand, counting down.
TTGGATGAGAGGCATTTTCACGTGAAGGCCATGCAGTGCCGGCCTGTTCTTGGATGTTTAGCTTCTTCCTCTTCAGAAATGACTCAATAGAATGTTCTTCCCACTCTCTGCATTCCTATCACATGAGGACAGATCCGGCATCTTGCATACTGAGAATTGCAGCTTGTAGGGGACAGGTTCTCTTCACCTGGTTCTTGTGGCAAGCTGAGCATTCAGGTATCTCTTGTATGACAAATGCCGGAGTCATATTACCAGGTGTCATGTAAGGACAGGTGGGCTTCTCTATGGGTGTAGTTTGCATAAACATTACCCCTAATTATCACATCATACTTCCTATGTTATGAGACAGTGGATACATAACACATGGTGTTTACCTGGAATTTCATTACGAAAAAAGTTCACCCTCTACAAATCATATCCTATAACAATAGTTCCATTTTTGAAAGACAAAGAAATATCTTGAACCTTGAAACCAAGTTATCTCCACATTGTTTTTGGCAGCTTAGTATAGTTTCCTTCTATCTAAGAATTAATCTTTCTTGGGTAGTGCAATCCTGAAAACTTGTACAGCACAAGAAAAGACCTCAGCACTTTCTCTCTCTCATTCTGGGTACAAGTAGTCCTTAGTTTTATACTGAACCTGTTTATTGGCTATTACGATATGTCTCTCCCCCCCATTAGCCCCTTCTCAAGTGACCCTCTGACGGTTTTCCAACTCCTGATTTACCTTTCTTACTGTTGCATTGGGTGGTAAAAAATCCACTACACCTGTACAGACTCCATCTACTCCACAGGCACTGTGGTGCTCCTTTCTTTGAAGGGTCTTTCTCTTACGAGGACACCATAGCCCCACCTCATGTTTCTCAACAGTCTCAAATTTGTGTGTTCTAGGTCTCTTCCTCTCTGAAGAGACAATTTGCAAAATTAGCATATTTCCCAGAGGAGCATTGCGGCTTTAAGTCTCCTCATCTCGGCATGCTAATCAATCTCCGCAAGGAGAAACGATACTTCTTGGATATCGGTCGGACGCCTCTCACACAGCAAAACCAGATCTCCACTTTGCACCGACGAGGGGCAGTACCCCAAAACACAGTGTCTGCAAATTGAGATTCTGGTTTGGCTATTATCCTAAGTCATGTGACAAGGCTCGTTAAAGGGTCAACATTGACTTGTAGGATTGCTACTTCCAATAGGTGGTACTAGAGTTCTAGTTCTCTTCCTCTCTGAAGAGACAATTTGCATAATTAGCATATTTCCCAGAGGAGCATTGCGGCTTTAAGTCTCCTCATCTCGGCATGCTTAGCATGTCAATCTCCGCAAGGAGAAACGATACTTCTTGGATATCGGATGAAGACTGTCTAAAATTTTTGGAAACAATCCCAGCAAATTGGGCCACTTTCTGGCTGCAAAAAGTTGTTCCCTACTAATATGGGGTGTTTCCAGGGCAAGACTAAACAGTTTATTTTGCCAACTGAGATGTTAGTAAGTATGGATGGTGTGGGTCAAAGCTTATGGTGTCATTAGCTATCACAGAAAAATGAACCATTTATCAGACTCTCTTACTTCTTCAAAAATATTGTACTATGTCGCAGCCCAGTAAACACATTATTATACATCATTCATACATAGCATAAGAATATAAACATACTATACAGGTATACTGTCATGACACAGCTGTTGGGTGATCAGGGACCAGGGGCTCCTTCCCTGTCCCTAACACTAGGGGGCACCCTAGATCACC